>NC_091097.1:27430898-28134232 GCF_024713975.1 Paralichthys olivaceus | reverse complement strand
TTCGTTTAGTTTATAACAATTCTCATTCTGCTACATCTTTCAGTTGCTCATATTTCTAAGCTACATCAAAATATAATGAGTGCAGTCATTCATATCTGTTCATACCTCCCCATAACTGCTGCTAAATCATGACTGCATATGTTTCTATTTCACCTTTTGCACCTTATAATGTTTTAGGATCATGTTTATGGGCACCTTATAATGTTTTATTTGATTTGATTTTTTTGATTTTTTTTTTTTTTTGATTTTTTTTTTTTTTTTTTTTTTTTTTTGATTTTTTTTTTCCCCTTCCCACACGGAGGACCAGGGGCTCCACACAGACTACCAGGGGCACATGCTGGGGGAGGAGAGGCAAATCATCAAGTCAAAGTCCCACACGGAGTACCAGGGGCACGTGCTGGGAGAGGAGAGGAGAGGAGAGGAGAGGAGAGGAGAGGAGAGGAGAGCAGAGGAGAGCAGAGGAGAGCAGAGGAGAGGAGAGCAGAGGAGAGGAGAGGCAAATCATCAAGTCAAAGTCCCTTACTCAAAAAACTTCCCCGAACGTACAGATCTATTCTTTTTTTTATTGGCGAGAGTTCAGAAAGGAGACCGTGGGAGCGAGTTATTTCGCATTTTTTCCTGCTTTTCTGACTTTTTTCCCCCCCCAAAAATGAACATGGGAGTCAATGGAGAAATGAGACCGGAAAACTTTTCTCGGTCAATCGACTCAGCCTAAACCACCGCACCGAGAGATGTCAGAGTGACTGACATGTGTGCGTCGGAAACAAACTCTAGTTTCACCAGATGTAACAAAAAAAAAAAAAAAAAAGAGAAAAAAAAAAAAAAAAAAATCATGTCTGTCGGACTCCGTTTGTGGCTAGGAGAAGTGTTTCAGCACAAAATGAAGTGGCCGAAAGATGCCCGTTGATGCCCTCTCGCTCTTTTGGCCGTTAGACCTTGAGTCCCATTCGTCGGTTTTGGCCGCGTTTTTCTGTGAGTTTGGAGAGAATGATTGGACGGAATTCTTAGAAAAGTCATAGCAACACCATTCGACGTATTTTCGCATGTATTTTTAGAGGTCTGCTGGGGGACGAGAGGGAAATCATCGAGTCAAAGTCCCACACGGAGTACCAGGGGCACATGCTGGGAGAGGAGAGGAGAGGGAAATCATCGAGTCAAAGTCTCACACGGAGTACCAGGGGCTCCACTCGGAGTACCAGGGGCTCCACACGGAGGACCAGGGGCACATGCTGGGAGAGGAGAGGCAAATCATCAAGTCAAAGTCCCACACGGAGGACCAGGGGCACATGCTGGGGGAGGAGAGGGAAATCATCAAGTCAAAGTCTCACACGGAGTACCAGGGGCACATGCTGGGAGAGGAGAGGCAAATCATCAAGTCAAAGTCCCACACGGAGGACCAGGGGCACATGCTGGGGGAGGAGAGGGAAATCATCAAGTCAAAGTCTCACACGGAGTACCAGGGGCACATGCTGGGAGAGGAGAGGCAAATCATCAAGTCAAAGTCTCACACGGAGTACCAGGGGCTCCACTCGGAGTACCAGGGGCTCCACTCGGAGTACCAGGGGCTCCACTAGGAGTACCAGGGGCACATGCTGGGGGAGGAGAGGGAAATCATCAAGTCAAAGTGCCACACGGAGTACCCGGGGCACATGCTGGGAGAGGAGAGAGAAATCATCAAGTCAAAGTCTCACACGGAGTACCAGGGGCTCCACTCGGAGTACCAGGGGCTCCACACGGAGTACCAGGGGCACATGCTGGGAGAGGAGAGGCAAATCATCAAGTCAAAGTCCCACACGGAGGACCAGGGGCACATGCTGGGAGAGGAGAGGAGAGGATTGGAGCATCCCGCCATTTGCGGGATGCTTCCCGCCATTTGCTGTATACTAACTGTTGCCTGGTCTCATCCTGTTCTCCATTTCCCTTCCAGCTCCTCCTGTTCTGGCTCCGGTCCCTGCCCTTTGCCAACTCACCGAGTACTCACCTGCTAACCTGGAACTCAGCCTCAAACCCTCCGCCTGGGACATTCTTCTGGTCCTGCCACCCTTAACCCCATCACTCCAGCCTCAGTCTTAAGTTCAATAAATAACTTTCCCAACTCCTGCCTCCTTGTCTGTGTCTGCACCTGAGTTCACCATCCAGCCGTTACTCTTAACACTCTGAAGACTTGGATTCGCTGCCCTCGATATGTGAGACTTTGGGATTTCATGACCTTTTGCAGGATGCTCTCCAGCGCGAAGTCTCTGCATTTTACATAGAATAACATCGATATCTGTGCTTTTCTGTTCCTAACAACTTAATAACAACACGGGGACACTAGTAAATGCCAGGAATGTGTCAAGAAAAATGTTCCTCCTCGTCAGGGAATCGAACCCCGGTCTACGCGCCCGGGCCGCGTATACTAAACCTTAACTCTCTTAACTTTTCCCATCCATCCTCTACGGTAGTGCTTAACACTACGGATGTAATATATTTCTGGCCACCGAGTGTAATTTGGGGGCGCTATTTCCCTGTTTTTGTTAGCGGAACCGGAAACCCTGCTCCTTAACTTTTCTCATTCATTCTCTATGGTAGTTTCTTAACGCTACGGATTTAATATCTTTTTGACCACTTGTGTAGCAGGTGTAATTTTGGGGCGCTGTTTCCCCGTTTTCACACCTCTAAATTCAATGGGGAGCATCTGCGGCCACAGTAAAGTACAGTAAAAGATAAAGTTTTTATCTTCAAGTTCGACCAACACAACTCAATGGTAAGTCAAGCCACTTTCTTCAAGTTGTCATTCCATGTTTCTCAGTGGTATCAGCCTTTTGTAGAAGTTTTTTTAAGTTGTTTTCTCAGTTGTAGTAGAAGAAGTAGTTTCTTTCTTTTTTTGCTAAGGTGTCTTAGTACAGTGATGTTACATACTGTATGTGGGTTTTTACATCCTGACCTCTTACAGTCTTGTACATATCTGGAGGCGTTTTTAGTCTCTCACTGACACTTATGTTGTGTGTCTCTGTGTTTTACTGAGGCTGTTAATTGTTTATATCATCATTATGTGAATTATTTTTAAAGACCTTGCATGAATGATTTAGGTGGAAATATTTCTGTTTCTTTTGGCAGTGATGGAATATAAGTTAGCTTCCTGACAGCCTGGTGGATGGAGCTGTTGGTGAGTCTGGTGGTGCGGCAACGGAGGCTCCTATACCTTCTCCCAGAGGGAAGGAGGCTGAACAGGTTGTGTGCGGGGTGGCTTGCATCACTCACAATTGTGTTCGCTTTGCCGGTCAGGCGGGTGGTGTATATGTCTTGTAGGGAGGGGAGTGGGGCACCAATGATCCTTCCAGCTGTGTTTACTATGAGCTGCAGGGCTTTCTTGTTGTAGTCAGTGCAGCTCCCGCCCCACACAGTGATGCAACTGGAAAGGATGGGCTTTCTTCGCCAGTGATACGGTGTTGGTGGTCCAGGAGAGGTCCTCACTGATGTGCACCCCCAGGAATTTGGTGCTGCTCACTCTCTCCACAGCAGCAAGGAACAGGGCATGGTCAACGAGATGACCTAGAGCCGGTTCCAAGCTTCCAAATTGTTTGAGGCTGAACAGAATAGATGGGCAGTGCAAAAAAATGAATGACAGTTGTATTAATATAAAATCCAGAACACATTTGACATTGTGTTTTATTTCAATTTCATTCCAAACTGAGCAATTGATAACTGTTATGTTTAGGATTACACTGCCATTTATATATCTTTAGTTTGTGTTTTATTTGTGTTATTATTTTTGTGAGCATCTTAGCCTTGCTTCAGAACTGTATTAACAATTTAATGAATTAAACAAGTGTACCATAGAATGGAAATGAGCCCAACAAACAGATATAATAGAATTAAATACCATTTTAATTGTATGAAGTTCAAAACATTTGATCAAATCAACCAAACATAAACTATATTTGCTTCTAGTGGGAATCAAACCCACTCACCTGTCTTACAAGGCTTCTGCAGCGCGTTCAGCAGCACCGGAGAGACGGGACACAGAGTGCTGCAATCTGATTGGCTATCAGTCCTCTACGGCTATACACGATTGGCCTCCGCGTGACAGGCGGAGATACTGTCCACTATACTAACGAGGATTGGTGCAACCCCATAATCAACTACATGGAGAGTACGGTGGCGCTGTTCTGTTAAAGATAAGTCATTGGTTGTGTTGTCTTTGTACAGTGATCTGGAATTTGAAAAGTAATTTCCTCTGAGGCCTAAGATTGACAAGTTTGTGTTCCCTGTATTTACAAAGACTGATCTGTAAGATATCTGGGATTCCTACCACATCTTTCAAATTTCCTGAATCCATCCAGCGGTTTTTGCATAATCCTGCAAAATAACAGGCAAACAAATGAGCCTCATCAATGAACAACAACATGAGCCACATCTCAGTGAGAGATCTTTAGAACACTCCTCCAGAGAAACCTTGTGTGGAGCCAGGCCTGGAGGAGCTGAGACGGCTGAGCAGAGACCTCATGGCCATCCGTCTGCAGGTGGACAAACATTTCCAGAGCAGCAACACGTCAGAGGAATGGCAAATGATGTGGAAGGTCATCGACAGCCTGCTGTTTGGCCTGTACATCGTCTTCATCTCTGTCAGCTTCATCACCATCGTGTCCATCTGGATCTGGATCTGGAGTAACTTGTATGCGGTGTGATTCACATCAGGACAACAAGAAGAGAGTTTTTATCACTGTGGGTGTACCAGGAGCTCACACACTGGATTCTGAGACTAGGTACTGGCTGATTTACTGTGTCTGAGTGATAGAACAGGATTTTCTGTATTTTTATAAACTTTTTAGGAAGTTTGGACTAAAACTTTGAAGAAGAAAATGGAAAAGGTTTTTCAGTCCACCTCAGTGACTGTGTCCATTCTGTGTTTCACTTTGATTCTTATTATATGATTAACTCATTGATTTATTCAGTAAACAGAAACATGTAAATCTATGGAGCCCCTCAGGGGACACGGGGGAAAAAAAATGATGGGTGAAAAAAAAAAAAAAAAGGACGGACTTTTGCGAGATCCTGAGAAAGTTTTGCGAGATCTCGCAAAACTTTCTCGTATTTAGGATAATGTACATCCGGGTCACGAAACAACGAACGGTAACGAAAACAAACAGACACAAACATGGAGTGGGAGAAGTTCATTGAATTTTATTTTGAAATGGGCCTAAAATACAGCGAGATAAAAACGGTGCTCAGCAGTAGACACGGCTTTGAAATCAGCGAGAGACACCTCAAAAGATTCCTGAGCGAGAGAGGACTTTCTCGACGGAAAGACTATTCGGATCTTGCAGTCTTAGTGGATTTTATTCGAAACCAACTGCAACACTCCGGGCTGTTACATGGGTATTGCTGGATGTATACCAAGTGCAGAGAATGTGGACTACGGGTGAGGAAAGAGGATGTGAGGCTGGCACTAAAGGAACTGGATCCGAGGGGGGTGGCATTGAGAAAAGCAGGACGCCTAAGAAGAAGGAGGTGCTTCTCAAAAGGGCCGAACTTCATCTGGCGCATGGACTCATATGATAAACTGAAGCCATATGGCTTCTGCATCAATGGAAGCATTGATGGTTTCTCTAGAAAATTAATCTGGCTTAATGTGTACACGACAAACAGTGACCCGAAGCTGATCGGAGGCTATTACACTGAAGCAGTGCAACATTTTGGGGGCTGCCCCAGAATTGTTAGGGGCGATCTTGGCACTGAAAATGGCTGTGTGAGAGACTTCCAGAGGTTCCTCATCCCCATTCCTCCAGACGGCACTGCTGACAGTTACTTGGAGGGAGCAAGCACCGCCAACCAAAGAATAGAATATTGGTGGAATTTTCTTCGCAGCCAGTGTGTGGAGTTCTGGTTCTCCTTGTTTGCAGACCTCAGAGATAATGGCTTCTTTGACGGTGGGTTTCTGGACAAGGCCATCCTTCAGTTTTGTTGCATGGGACTCATCCAGGTGAGTTTATGCATAACAGTGTTTTCATATGTGAGGGGGTGGGTATGTGAGTGAAATGGGAGGGGTATAAACAGGAATGAGGAAGAGAGAAGGAGACAGAAAGGAGGTCAGGGGAGGGAGAGGAGAGGAAAGAAAAAAGAGGAGGAAGAGGAGGGTGGATGTCATAATTGAGTGCTATATTTAAGTGTGTATGTATGTACAGTTCTTCCTAATTGTATTTGTATTTTCCTTTTTATTCTTTTTAACAGGATGAGTTGGATGATACTGCACAGGTTTGGAATGCACACACCATCAGACCATCAAAAAACACCAATGTCCCCAGCGGTCGGCCCAATGTGATGTATGCATTACCTCAACTCTATGGGACCCGAGACTTCCTTTCCTCCGTTGAAGATGAACATGTTCAACTGTGCAAAGATGAATGTGTATTTCGCCAATACCATGTGATCCAGATGTATATGAACTGTGCCATATTTTTATGGCCGAGTCTCATCTGACTCTACCAACAGATCCATATCAGGCTGTGAGCTTGTATTTGCACCTAAGAGAAGCCATCACTGCATCTCTGTAACTCAGTTATATTTCATAGTATCCTGTAGGGGCCAGTGAGTTTAGCTGTGAAGTAGAACAATTTGATATCTGATCAGCTGATGAGTTTCCCTCCTCACCTTCACGTTATCGTTATGCAGTGAATTTATGTTTGAGTCTGATTGACTTATGTGGGTTTGTATCAAGCCCTGACCAGACTGGTTTTATGTTTATATTTTCATGTTTAAATATTAATGTCTATTTAAAATATAAAACAAAACATTAAAAACATGACAAAATAGATCAATAAAGACAAGTGGACATCCATTACCAGCCTGTGGAAAAGTCATGATGACTCTCAGGTTGTCAAGGAGTTGGAGTTTTCTGACTGAACTCCTGTTGACCCCATGAACTCTTGATGTAATCTATGTTTCATCACACAAAAATCACAAGATGTCTATTACTTCTACAACCAAGTAGTACAAACATTAAGTGACATGTAACTGACAAACTGACATTGAACAAGCACTATAATGTCGAAGTGAGTAGAAAACAGCACAAACGCTTGATATTTTTGTGAAAATATTTTATTTATTGTTCTGTATTCTTTTTTGAAATCCTGGCCTGCAACCCTGAATAAATTTGAATTATGCCCAATCTGTGCAGTTTGTCAATTCAGACCAATTGAGAACTTTAAAGTATCACTATAGGTCACTGGTGGTAAAATGCACACACATTCTATAAAAATACCTGAGATGGCATGAAGTTATTATGTGGTGACACTGTGACAGTAAATTAAAGTGATATAATTGAAATATTACATAATCATACTGAAGGCCACATTTCACACAAGCAAAATCAACTTGCAGATTAGGTAAACATGAAAACTCAGCATTATAATTAATATAATAATGCTGTTTTGGCAGTGTAACATTAAACACTTAAACAATTCTTCCAGAGATGGACAACCCTAATACATTCTTTAAAACAAGTCTAGCCTTTAAAGTGGGTTAGGCTCAAAATTACAGCTTTTTCATTTACAAATTCCATCTTTAAAGTCGAATTCATTATACCATGTCCATGAATAATTCAATTCAATTCAATTCAATTTTATTTATATAGCGCCAATTCATAATTTACATTATCTCAAGGCACTTTACATTTAAAGGTCAAGACCTTAAAACAATAGTAACATAGAGAAACCCAACAGTTCCCACAATGAGCAAGCACAGGCGACTGTGGAGAGGAAAAACTCCCTCATTAACAGGGAGAAACCTCTGGCAGAACCAGGCTCAATGTGGGCGGTCATCTGCCTCGACCGGTTGGGGTGAGGAAAGAAAAGTAAGGGGGGAGGAAAGGAGAGATGGGTGGAGAGCGGGGGAGAGAAGAGAGAGATGAGGTGGAGAGAGAGAGACTGGTAACAATTTGGCACCATCAAAATCAAGGCTAACCATAACAATAACAATGTATAGATCTACAACATGACTAGATATATTAATAAATTGCTAAGTTCTTGTAATAAATGAAGACAATGGTGATGGTGGTCGTTGTGGTCCTGTAGTCCCGGTGCCGGAGTTATCTGAAACGAGATAGAGAGAAGAGCCAGAGGGACTATGGGAGGACAAAGTGACACTTTGACATGATGACATGTTAAAACTAATAAATAAATAAATAAATAAATAAATAAATAAAGAGGTGTGGGGGGGCAGAGAGACAGAGAGACAGAGGGAAGTGAAGAAGTGCTCAGTGCATGATGGGAGTTCCCCCAGCAGTCTAAACCTATAGCAGCACAACTAAGGGATGGTTCAGGACTCACCTGATCCAGCCCTAACTATAGGCTTTGTCAAAGAGGAAGGTTTTTAGTTTTACTTTAAATGCTGGGACAGTGTCTGCCTCCCGAACCCAGAGTGGGAGCTGGTTCCACAGGAGAGGAGCCTGATAGCTAAATGTTCTACCTCCTGCTCTACTCTTACAGACTCTTGGAACCACTAGAGAGCCTGTGTTTTGGGAACGAAGTGATCTACTTGGATAATAAGGTGTTATCAGCTCTTTGAGATATGAAGGGGCTTGATTGTTAAGAGCTTTATATGTGAGGAGCAGGATCTTGAATTCTATTCTAAATTTTACCGGGAGCCAATGTAAGGAAGCTAAGACAGGAGTGATATGATCTCTCCTTCTAGTTCCTGTCAGCACTTGTGCTGCAGCATTTTGGACCAACTGGAGACTTTTAACAGTCTTCATGGAGCATCCTGCTAATAGAGAGTTGCAGTAATCTAATCTAGAGGTTACAAACGCGTGGACTAGTTTTTCAGCATCCTGCTTAGACAGGATGTTTCTAATTTTGTTAATATTGCGCAGATGGAAGAAAGCCGTCCTAGACACTAGGTAAATATGGGGGTCAAATGACATGTCTTGGTCGAACAACACTCCAAGGTTCCTCATAGTGGAGCTGGAAGCCAAACTGACACCATCCAAAGTGACTATCTGGTCAGACAGTGTTTCTCTGAGATTTTTAGGGCCAATTACAACAACCTCAGTTTTGTCTGAGTTCAAAAGTAGAACATTTTGGGTCATCCAGGCCTTGATATCTTTGAGACATTCCTGAAGTTGAACTAGGCGATTAGATTCATCATGCTTCATGGAAATATACAATTGGGTGTCGTCTGCATAGCAGTGGAATTGTATGTGGTGCTGTCTGATAATGTTGCCTAAGGGGAGCATATATAGGGTGAAGAGTATTGGTCCAAGGACAGAACCTTGTGGAACTCCATGATTAACTTGCATGTGCATGGAGGAGTCATTGTTAACATTTACAAATTGGAATCTATCTGATAAATATGATTTAAACCAGTGTAGTGCTGTTCCTTTAATTCCTATATGTTGTTCTAATCTCTGTAGCAGAATCTTATGATCTATTGTGTCGAAGGCTGCACTAAGGTCCAACAAGACGAGGACAGAGACAAGTCCATCATCTGATGCCATAAGAAGGTCATTAGTGACTTTCAATAGTGCTGTTTCTGTGCTGTGATGGGTTCTAAATCCTGACTGAAATTTTTCCAATAAACCGTTACTATCTAAGTAACCACACAGCTGGTTAGCAACGGCTTTTTCTAGGATTTTGGAAATGAAGGGCAGGTTGGATATGGGTCTATAGTTAGCTAAAACCTCTGGATCAAGCGTAGGCTTTTTAAGCAGAGGTTTAATAACGGCTACCTTAAAAGCCTGTGGTACGTAGCCGGTTAGCAAAGACATATTAATCTGATCTTAAATGGAACTGTCAATTAGGGGGAGGACTTCTTTAAAAAGTCTAGTTGGAACAGAGTCCAGCTGACAAGTAGTTGGTTTAGATGATGAAACTAACGAGGTCAGTTCAGGAAGATCAATAGAGTAAAATTTGTTTAGACATAAATCTGGTGCTATGGTTTCAGGACCAGACAATGAATCCGTGTTATTCACTGGGAGGAGGTGGTGGATTTTATCCCTGATGGTTGTAATTTTATTAGTGAAGAAGCTCATGAAGTCATTGCTTCTCAGATCTAGAGGAATAGATGGGTCAGTAGAGGTGTGACTTTCTGTCAGCCTGGCTACAGTGCTGAAGAGGAACCTGGGGTTGTTCCTGTTTTCTTCTATTAGTAATGAATAATACGAGGTTTGGGCATTTCTAAGTGCTTTTTTGTAATTTATAAGGCTATTCTTCCAGGCTAGGTGGAAGTCTTGGCGATTGGTGGAGCGCCACTTCCTTTCTAGCTTCCGCGATGTCTGTTTTAGAACGCGCGTTTGGGAATTATACCACGGAGCTAATCTCCTCTGACTTACTTTCTTCTTTTTTAATGGGGCGACAGCTTCAAGTGCTGTTTTTAGTGAGGCTGCAGTACTATTAACAAAGTTATCAACTAGTGTGGGAGTAAGGTTTTGATAATCTTCTTGTATTGTACTGACACATGGCTGAGAGGGAAGTGAGGAGGGGAGCAGTTCTTTAAATTTGTGAACAGTTTTGTCGGATAAACATCGACTGTAATAGACTTTCCGTCCAGAATTGACGTAATTAACAATTCTGAATTCAAATGTAAGTAAAAAATGGTCAGACAGAAGTGGGTTCTGTTGGAATAGTTATATTTTCTATGTCAATGCCATATGTCAGGACAAGATCAAGAGTGTGATTCAGGCAGTGGGTCGGTTGATTCACATGTTGAGTGAAACCAATCGAGTCTATTATTGATTTAAATGCTGAACTAAGGCTGTCATTGGCAACATCTACATGAATATTGAAATCACCGGCTATAATGATTTGATCTGTTTTAAGGACTAGTTCTGATAAAAATTCAGAGAATTCAAATAGGAATTCAGAGTAAGGGGCGGGTGGACGATATATGATGACTATATTAATTGGTTTATGTGACGTCAGGCTTGGGTGGACGAGGCTGGTTCTAAGATTTTCGAAAGAGTTATAACTCTCTTTTGGTCGGGGGTTGATGGATAGATCAGATTTAAAGTTTCGGTTAAGCATAATAAATCTATTTGATGATCAGTAATGAGATCATTTATAAGTAAAGATTTTGAATTTAGTGACCTGATATTTAATAAAGCGCATTTTATAGTTATGTTTTTAGCTGATGGTTTGGCTGTGTTAATTTTGACTTAGTTTGAGTGTATCACCCCTCTCCTGTGTACTTTTGATTTAAAAGTTAAAGAATAAAGCCAAAAGATCTTGAACAACCTTTATCCTGCAAGTTAAAGCACACCGTGTGATATGTGGATTTCCTGGGTTGCTGGCTGAGGTTGATGGGGAAAGCTGGCTGCTTGAATTGGAGGGCAAATTGAAATTCAGTTCACCATCCTGCCAAAACAACAAAACATACACATGACAAAAGCATAGAGGTCAATGAATGAAGCAGAGGCTAAAGCCTCTATCCTATCCCGTTTTGGTATGTTTGTGTAAAGGTCAAAATAATACTCGATCCAATGTTTCCCTCTTTTCATCTTTTCATAAGACCCTCTCACAAACTGTAGTTTTTAACACAGGCTTTCTATTTGCAATTTGTTTTATATCCCAGGACAAGTTAGCCCCAACAACAGTTGTTATATCTTTAGTTCATTATTATTCATCCAATCAATCATCATTTCATGATTTATATAAAAACAGTGAAAAATACAGTTAAAAATAATTATGGCAACACATGATTTAATTTATGTGATGTTGCACTTTTAGACCAGAAGGTGGCATTTGGTTATGCATGCAATGAGATGAGAGAGAAAAAGGTCAAAGTTTAGTACCATAGAGGAAGAAGAACGTGTTAGCTAGAAGAAGAGGTCCATGTTTTTGTGTACTTCTGATTGTCGTTTTTCATCAGTAAAAGATCCATAAAAGACACCAGGATGTCCGGCTTCGTTTTTAATACTAGCTGCAGTTATTTTCCAACATCAGTATGACATTAACAGTTAAGTTAAGTAAAGTTGTGTTTAAAGGATGTGTTTAGAGTTGCTTGCAGTGATGCATCTTACCTGTGCAGTTTGCACTGCCTTCTTGTTTATGGCCTGCTCATCTAGTATGAGCAGGCCATCAGCTGATGGCAGTGGGAGTTGTAAATCCTGCATAGGCACTGCATTCAGCTCTGCACTCTGATGAAATGGAAAAAGTCAAACCTTGTAAATTCACATACATTATATAGTACAATGCAGTCAGAAATCAGACATGCCTCATCTTACAGTCCACCTTAGGGTGGAATTCCACAGGTTTTCATCAGGTCTTAGTTGATTTTTTGCAATATAAAATGTTTTAAATTAGCAAAAAGCACTGAATTGCTAATCAAAATGAAGCTCTATAAACATAGGGTGAAGTACAGTAAGAGTTCTACAGCACTGTAACTTATTTCATTCCTGTGCCCATATGATATTGGGGAAACAGAGTGCATATGCCATAACAAATATAGGACATAGTTTATTTGTGGATGCACAACTGAATTTCTGAATTCATAGAATCAAATTAACTATTACTATTAATATATAAACTATTAATATGACAGTGCATTGCTCTATTTTTACTGGTTAGGCTTCAGTATTTCTACCTCCATATCCTGATGATTTCACATTACCTGTGTGAGATCCCCACTGCTGCTTCTTATTATAACTGCCTCCTCACCGCCAAGGTCATCTTCAGAATCCCATAATATGGTATCTGCCTCTTCAAAGGTTTGACTTTTTTGGTTTTTGTTTGACTTTTTAAAAAGAGATTTAATAATTAATAATTGAAACTTTATTGATCTCGCAAATTTGGAGAGAGATGGTAGAGTGATTTACACGTTTCTGTTTACTGGTCCTTACATTGTTTGTATAAATCAGCAAGTTGATCATATAATAACAATCTAAGTGAAACACAGCATGGACACAGTCACTGAGGTGGACTGAAAAACCTTTTCCATTTTCTTCTTCAAAGTTTTAGTCCAAACTTCCTAAAAGGTTTATAAAAATACAGAAAATCCGGTTCTATCACTCAGACACAGTAAATCAGCCAGTACCTAGTCTCAAAATCCAATGTGTGAGCTCCTGGTACACCCACAGTGATAAAAACTCTCTTCTTGTCGTCCTGATGTGAATCACAAAGACAACACAACCAATGACTTATCTTTAACAGAACAGCGCCACCGTACTCTCCATGTAGTTGATTATGGTATTGCACCAATCCTCATTAGTATAGTGGACAGTATCTCCGCCTGTCACGCGTTTACTGTACTTTACTGTGGCCGCCGATGCCCTCCATTGAATTTAGAGGTGGGAAAACGGGGAAACAGCGCCCCTAAATTACACCTGGTACACAAGTGGTCAAAAATATATTACATCCGTAGTGTTAAGAAACTACCATAGAGAATGAATGGGAAAAGTTAAGAGAGTTAAGGCTTACTATACGCGGCCCGGGCGCGGAAGCCCAGGCCTGATTCCCCGACGGGGAGAAACATTTTTCTTGACACATTCCTGGCATTTACTAGTGTCCCCTAGTGTTGTTATTAAGTTGTTATTAATTATTTCATTAATTTGTTTATAACATTCGTTCTTTCATTCATGTCCTATGGAAATAACATTAACTTTATAACCTTACAGTAAAGTTTTTTCGTGGTGTTGCTAAGTTAAGCTCACGCTACTTCATACTGTATATGCAGCAGGAACAGAAAAGCACAGATATCAATGTTATTCTATATGAAATTCAAAGACTTTCCCTAAGACAACGTGACATACATATCTGTTAATTATGTTACTATGCCTCCCTGCAGACTCTCCACTTCCTGGCCCTTACTGAGACCTGGATCACTCCAGAAAACACTGCCACTCCAGCTGCCCTCTCATCTGCCTACTCCTTTTCACACCCCCGAGACAAACAGATCGAGGAGGAGGAACTGGTCTCCTCCTCTCCCCCATGTGGTCCTACCAGGTCCTTCCCCTGGACCACCTTCCCAGATCTGCTCTTGAATTCCATGCTGTCTCTGTCACACTTCCTTTCAAACTCAACATTGTGGTGATCTATCGCCCTCCTGGTCCTCTCCGTGACTTTTTGATGAGATGGATGGTTGTCCTGGGTGATTCCAACATCCCCCCAGAGAAGCTGCACTCCTCTGCATTCATTGACCCACCGGGCCGGGAATCAATTCGATCTTGTCTTCACAAGTTCCTGTAGTACCTCACCACTCTCTGTTACCCCACTCACTGTGTCTGACCACCACACTGTCACTTTCTATCTCCCCTTAAAATTTACCACCTCCCTCGCCCCCAGACCTCACATGTATGGACAACAAGAAATGACCTAAGTATAAATAAATAAATGTAGAAATAAATGTGGAAATAAATGTGGAAATAAATAAATAAATGTCTTAATTTTATTTCCACATTTATTTATTTATACATTTGTTTATTTCCACATTTATTTATTCTGTATTTCTATCATATCTATCGTATCATATGCAAATGAGTAAGGGCGGTCCTAACCTCAGTCTTGAGCAGGATTGGTCACAGGAGTGTGATGATCCAGTTCTACTACTTCTACCTGTCAGTGCTGACTGTTGTGCAGTAGCTGCTGTTTGCAGTGTTGAGTCAGTTCACACTTAAAAACAACGAGTTCATAGTTCATCTTTTATGGGGATGATTAGTAATAACTTAAGATCATGTGTTAAGTTAAGAGTCCTGACTGTGAGGGTCTCCTCTCATGTTGTACTGAGCACAACATGTTGACAAGTCATTTTTCATGATGTTTAAATGAGTTTAATAAACTCTGGAATCAAACAAACACTGAGTTAGTTCATGTTCTGATCAGGTCCTGATAACTAGTGATGAGCGTTTATTAGTTACAGTGAGAGCAGGTCAGAGTGGAGGAGGAATCAGAAACTGCAGCTCGATACAAACCAACTGCAGCTTCAGCTCTGATCATGAAGCAGCTGATCACTGAGCAGCTGTGACCAGAGAGAAACTCTGTGTTTCACTGTTTCCACTGTTCTTCAACTAAGTTTCTGACCTGCTGCTTCATGAACGAGCTCTGATTTCATTGTGTGTTGCTGTGTGGCTTATTTTTATTGTTATTTAAATTTTCAAAAAGGAAGCAAAATGTCCCACCCTTCACCAGGTCTTGAACCCAGACTCATGTCACATGATGCAAGTGCCTTAACCACTAGGCCTCTGTCAGTCTATGGGGTTGCTATGGTTACTCACTGATTTAGATGGTTACAGAGAAAAGCAAAATGATTCAACAAGGTCAACATCGAACAACTAAATCGATATACTGAGCCCACGCCACGTATCCCCCACAAATGGGTTACTGACTCACCATCAGCCATCTATGTTTCACCCTCACCTCCGGCTGTCTCACCCTCACCTCCGGCTGTCTCACCCTCACCTCCTGCCATCTCACCCTCATCTCCAGCCGTCTCACCCTCATCTCCAGCTGACTCACCCTCCCCTCCTGCCATCTCACTGTCATCTCCAGCCATCTCACCAGTGTTTGTCCCCGAAAAACTTGGCACAAAAGTCAATTTAGACACTTTGGAAGCAGGTAATAGCAAATAATGAGTACAATTATTTTTCTAATGTTTATTGCAAGTAATCTGTCAACTTTTTTCTGCATAGTAGTAGAGACAATCTGGGCCTGGCAAGCACCAGAGGTGTTGTGGAGCAAAATTGGTCCATATCGTCTATTCACACACAACCTCCGGGAACACCTTTCTTCAGGGACACTTCTGGAAAGTGAGGTAAGCAAAGGTTTCAGCATTTTATTTTGCATTCACCTGTGGGTAAAAATTTGATTTCATTACAGATCATAAATGCCTACCTCACACTTTGTCTGAGGCAATTCAGTGGGGGAGGCAAAGGCCAGGAGTTTTTAGTTGATTCTTTCCAGATGACTGACATTTGGAAAGGGAAAACAAAAGGACTGAGGAAGGTAAGTGATAAATGTGATTACACTGAAAATTAGGGAGGATTGTTTTATTCCTTCACTTGTAGGCCTATATGTTTGTTTTCTTTGTCCTATGTTTGATTATTATGCATCTCAATATTAGAGCAGATTGATCATTTGAAAAATGTTTTCTGTGTACTATATTGCATAAATGCAAGTGGATCCCCTGGACTACGATGTTATGGTTAGAGCTGTCTGCGAGAACCAACACTGGACACTAACAGTAAGGGGCTGTGGCTATAATCACAATATACAGCCCCTGTTGTTTGAATAATTCCTTATTTGCCTTTTCTAATTTGTCCAGGTGATGTATCCAAAGGAGAGGCGCTCTGTTTATGTGGATCCTTTTGGGGCACAGAAAGAGGCATTACAAAAATGCAGTGCAGTGACCAGGTAGAGGGGGGCAATGGTGTGGCGGGGTTTCACAGATTTTTCAATGAAGTTTTATACATTTTTATTATGCTACACAGGGCTTTCATGAGGCAGCGAGGCCTCAACTGCTCCAGCTGGTTCTGTGAGACTATTACACACGCTCATCAAAAGGATGACACATCATGTGGTGTTATTGTGTGTAAAGTAAGTGAATGTGCTTTGAATCAATCATCTGTAATCTGTATCAAAGAATGCAGATATGTCAACGGCTGATCCAAGGAACAGGTTGGTGTTTTATTTGTTTTTATTAGTTATTGTAAAACAAGAGCTATTTATTTGAGAAAATAACATAACTATGTTTAATGAACAGATTTGTCTGGACCATGTCGAGTGTGTGGTGTGTATGACACAGATGTGCAATGGGTAAAGCAGATTTTAAGCACTTTCAGTTGATGCATGTCTTACTTATGGTACTGCCATACTCGTAAATTTTTTTTCTCTACTTCCAGATTGCTTGTACACTGTGTGAGCTGGTTTCATTTACAGTTTTTCACAATTGTTAAAACACGTTTTTTGAATCCTCCTGTCCTTTTCTCAGAATTCTAAACACAAAACTATTTTCTGTAAACTACATTCACAAAACCTCTGATTCCTTTTTCGCCTCAGAATAGTTTTACATGTGCTCAAAACTGAACAATGTTGTCAGATCTTGCACGAGTCAGTCAAAATAGAAAAACTGCTGAGCTGTCATTAAACACTACACCAAAAAATTGAAAACACAGTGGTCAAGGCCTGTTGCTCATGGAGAAATGTTTATTGGTCACAATAAAGTACTTTACACAGTTGATCATTGAGCTTCATTTAGCATTATCCTGTCTTTGGGCTGGGTCAGGCCACAGCACTTTATCCACATCACACGTTATATTTGCCCTTGCCAGGCAAAGGGGGAAAAAACCCTAGTGTGCCGTACCCAGCCCTGACATATCTCCTCACCAATGTCATCACAGGCTAGTTCCATGGACTCAAGAACATTACAGTAAGCCTGGTGTAGGGCTGTCGCTCGTACACCTTCCATCTCCAAGTGGACAAAAACTCCTCTATTGCATTGAGGAAGGGAGAGTATGGTGGCAAGTATAGGTTACTGTAATGATATTCTGATTCATATTGAACCATTCTCTGACTTGGACAGCGCGGTGAAAACTACAGTTTTTTACAACCGCTATGACCCGTTTGTCAGAACCTTAAACACTTTTTCAAAACTGTTAACACACATCACACCTGAAACACACAATTCCCCAAACAGTTAATTTCATGCCCAAAATCACGCAGTGTAACTTAACACAGACACACACTTCCAAAATACAATAATACAGTAACACAATTCACCAAATCTACCAAAGCACGTGTCATAAAAAACACTGACAACTGATGGAATAACACAAACTGAATCACTTTGCATGTGTCAAATCTACTTTTTTCCTTTTTCTTTTACAATCAACAGATAATTGTATTGATCATACATGTAAATTAATGTTTGTGATGATGATCTTCATTTTTCATTTGTTGGGCATGAATTGTGTTCCTTTTTTTGTACAACACTCAGTACAAAAAGTGAACAACCCATGTCAGAGCAGCTTTGCAGAATGTTCATGAAAGAAGAAGACAGTACCGTAAATGACGGGATTTGCAGTAAACACTTTACTGTTTTGCAAATGAAAATGACTTATCGTAGAGTAAAATCTGCAAAAAATGTAGCTGTCATTCATTACTGTATTGTCAAATACACAAAAAGAAAAAGGAGCAGAAGAAATCACTGTAAAAGAGGAAGATACAGTAAAAAGCTAATCTAATAAGCTAATCAAGATACGCCTATAAATATAGGTGATGTGATTGGTGATGTGATTGAAAAAGCCCAGCACCTCAGCTCTGTGAGACGGGGATCAGCTGTGATCAATGTAGTCTTCAATCCATTAGTTTTGAACATGAGGTTTTGTGTTTTGACAAACCGTGTGAAAGCAATTGAAAATGCACCAGTTAACATCTGCTGTTTTGGTCTTGTTTGAGCTTGTGTGTAAAAGGAGTTAAAACTCATTCTAAACGTGTAAAATGTGTGTACTTTGTGTCAAAAGAAGAAGAATTGTGTTAATTGTATAGCCCACACAAGCTGATGTTGTGGTAACCTTGTGAAGAGTTTTGAAAAAGCGTTAAAAGTATTGAACAACGGGTCATAGCGGTTGTAAAAAACTGTAACATTGTCCCAAATTATAACATATGTTAATAATCAATCATCTCATGTTCCTGCTGTTCATTTGCAGACAACACATCTCTAAGACCACCAAGAAAGGTGAGAAGGTGCTGGGTGTTACAGTATATGGCCTGAGTGGCATGATGGGGAAGAACACCCTGGTTGATTATAGCAGCACACAGTGTTATATTACTGTACCACCATCAGAAATTGCTTCTCTTCGTCTTCCTCTCCCTCCTCTTCCTCTGCCTCCTTCTTGTCCTCCGCCTCTACCTCCTCTTACACGCACTCATCCTCTGTGTCTCTGATCCATTGTTGTCATGAGCTTGCAGGACCAACCTGATGCACTCTGAACTTATATTGGTTGTCATGTTGTCATGACATGAAGAGAAACAAGTGTGATCAATTTTTAATCGTTGTGTTCAATGGATGACACGTTTCATTTGTGTTCATATTTTGCCACTGGTTTTTACCATTATGCATCACAAGTGCATCACAGTGACAACTGTGTTTTATTGCATGAGAATGTGTTTAGAGTTTTGCAAAAGGAAAGACTGAGATCTGCAGATAGTGTTTTACTAGGTGAAGACAGTTTATGGTTTTGTCAAAATGATGCTCAATTCAGTGAATGAGTTTAGAGAACTGAGCAATTGATTCACACAACAGAAATTAGTGTTTTAGCAATTCAGAAAAACTGTAAGCTGTGTTGGGCAACCGCTAGTGGATGGTGACTCTTATTGCCTACTGTGCATCTAATAAATTATGTATGTACTGCAATTCCCTCCTGGCTGGTCTACCCGCTAGTGTTATCCAACTACTGCAACTCATCCAGAATGCAGCAGCTGGACTGGTCTTTAATTTACCTAAATTCACTCACATCACTCTGCTCTTCATATTACATTGAATTCATATGTAGCTGGCTACGTACCACACCCATTTTCTGATGAGCGTTTGGGTTGTTTTCTTTTTCCGAGGATTGAACCTCATGGTCGAGAACATCGAGCAAATCTTTTTACATCAAGATCACGTCTGCTGACTTTAACCAGCAGTGAGAGTCGGAGGACACATGAAGCTAAACACATCCAACAAAAATACGATCATCAACTGTATTCACACAAACACCGCGCGAGCTTCCACCTTGTTGTTCATGTGAGGCATGTTTTCATGTGACAGGTGTTTGGTGTGTGCGCATTGTAATGATCACCAGCATCACACAAACGCACTTTGCGTGGAGCTGGCCACGCGTGTGTATTCTTCATAACTCCATGTGTCTCCTATGAACGATAGATATAGTTTAATAAATGTGTATGCTTCAAATGATGAATGTGAAAGAAAGATATTTTTTAAAGAACTTGAAAAATGGGGCAATGAAAGAACTGTTCTGATTGGTGATTTAAATGTAGCACTGACAAAAACAGACATATCAAAATATAATGTGTTTAGAAATGATGTCAGCAGAAAGATTCTGAAAACAAACAAATTTAATAGACGTTTCTAACGTGTTTAACAAAGGTAGCAACATTTTCTCAAGAAGACAATCAGAAATAAATACTGCAATTAAAGGCCTAAATAAAAGTTCAGGGTTGGATGGTCTACCAACAGAATTCTACATGACTTTTAAAGATCACCTTGCCCCGATACTTTTAAAAATGTACAATGCTATGGAAAAAGAGCAGAAAACCCCAGCCTTTTTTTCAGAGGGTCTAGTGACCTTAATTTTAAAAACAAAGGGAATAAAACACACCTCAGCAATTACAGACCAATCAGCCTTTTAAACACGGACTATAAAATACTCACTAAACTACTAGCCAACAAATTAAAACAAGTCATAAATACATATTACGCTTCGAGGTTGATGGCGTGCTGAGCGGACGCGTGGAGGAGAGCTCCCGAACACAGTTCGTTTTAGTTTGATATTTACGCCTATAAAGTGACCATAAATTTACACGAACGACCTTCTCAGGTTACGTTTACTTTTTGTGATGTCGGACAGTGTCCTCTGAAGTTTATGTCCGAGCTTCTGGAGAAAGTGCTGAACGACAAAAGCTTTACAAAACCACCGGAGCTGGAGAGATGTCACAGAGCCCTGATGGCCAAGCCAAGCCCCGATGTACGTCCCCGACCATTCATTCTATGGTTTCACCATTATCAGGAGAGGGAACGTGTGCTCCAGTTGGCGATACAGAAACGCCAACTCTCCTAAGAGGGTAAGAAAATCTTTATTTTCCCGGACTTCAGTGCCCGGCTGGCGGCCAAACGCAGCGCTCACAAGAAGGTGAAATCACAGCTGTACAAGAAGGATATTAAGTTCAGCCTGCGATATCCTGCAACGCTCGTGGTGTACTTCAAAGGATCTCGGCACACATTCAGCACCGCTGGGGCTGCAGAGGCCTTTTTCAACCAACACCTCAGCTCAGAGGCTGGAGTCTGATCCAGCTCTGACTGCGAAGGCTGATCTTTCATCCACAGAGGTCGTTTTTGGATAGACTTTCACCCAGCGGTCTATTATCAGTCAGCAGTTTCCTTTTATTGCCATGACGAACGATTGTGATGACAACTGATCACAAGAGCCTTACTCTTTGAACTGAACTTTCCTTCATATAAGGTATGGCACTTTAAGGCACAGGTTCATTAAGGTTTTGTATAACATTGGCTGCCCTTGGTTCATTACATTTTATTCATTTATTTTTTTATTCTCTATTGCCGGACTTCTAGTTATATGAACAATACAACATAATTGCCTCATTCTCAGAACTGATTTAAGTGAAATTAATTTAGTGGGAGGCTTTCTGCCAATGTGCTTTTATTTTATTTGGGTTTAATTTCATCTCCCACCCTGAAAAGGCACCCTAATGAGCAACATTATCCCGGTTTAATATGTCATTGGCTTTCCTTTCACCATATTTTACTCCGTGGCTTGTTGGGTACTTTTGGTTGAATTGTTATATTTCTTTCTTTTTTCCGACAAATTATTTTTCATGAGAACCTCAGTCAGTCGGTGGTTACCCTCTGGTCAGCAGTTGTCATTACATCTCTGTGTCTCCATATTGACTCGACTGAATAACTAAGATGTGAGGAGACAGGGACAAAATTCATCTGATATTGGTATTACTAAAGACTATTTGAGATAAGAGAAGATACCCTTCACTTTCAAATCCTGTTTCGCTCCATTATTACATTATTTTACTTTTGTTCTTTTCCTTCTCTTTTGGTGTATACTGATACTGATCTTGGTGTCTTATGTTAACAAAGAATGCTCGGGAGCTTTATCAGGAAGGGTAGATAGCTCCAGATGGTTACAAGGAAGTTGTGTGTTTATCACAGAAGGGTAGGGGGATTGGGGGAATACTCAGGGATGTTATATTCATTGTGTTATAGCAGGATTACATTTCACTCTGTTTAGAGGTTACCTGGATGGCTAACTACACTATACTATCCCTCAATGTTAGAGGGTTAAACAAACCATTTAAGCGCTCAAAAGTTTTAGATGTATTGAGAAGGAAAAATATCGATGTGGCCCTCCTGTCTGAGACTCATCTAGAACCGACTGATGTCCGCCGCATGCAGAACAAACACTACAGAATGGTAGCATCCTTGGGGGATGGGTCTAAGACCAATTCTAATGAAAGGTAAACTGAATCTGGCAATTGAGAAAATTAGTTCTAATAATTCAGGGAGATTGGCTTATTGTGGGGTTTCCATCCAGGGGAAAAAAATTGCCTTCGCAAGAGTATATGCGCCCGCAATCTTTGATCCATCTCATTTTCCTTGGTTAACTCAAGAGTTACTGTGTCTATCTAACTACTCACTTATTATAGGATCAGACATGAACACGTTTTCGATTGTAGCCTAGATAGATCTAATCCATCCATTACGCACTTACATACCTTATCCTCTGACGCTTTGCAGAACTTTGTTAAGGAAATTAATTTGGTCGATATCTGGAGGGTTCAGAATCCTACAGCTAGAGATTATACATACTTTTACCCTTATCATAAAATGTTCTCAAGAATAGACTATATCCTAGCCACACCAAACTTTATCCCAACTGTAGACAGGGTTGTATTCCTACCTCGTAATATCTCTGACCACAATGCAATAATAACCTAATTTAACTTGGATTCCCTACAAGGTGCTCCGTCCAGGTGGAGGTTCAATACAACCCTTCTCAGAAATGGAAAATACCTGGCACAAGTTAAAACCAGATTGGAAGAATTTATTAATATTAACAAGGATTCAGTCTCAGATAGCGCAATTGTGTGGTCAGCGATCAAAGGCTTTCTACGTCACAATGCGATTGGTTTCTCATCTTATCTTAAAAAGTGTAGACTGCAAAAGATTTCTCATTTGGAACAGACTTGCAATCATTTAGAGAGAGAGCTCAAGGACAACTATAGTAACGAGGTTGAAACAAAGCTTAAATCAGTGAGGGCGGAATTTGATGATATACATCAGCGGGTTGAAATCATGATGCACATCACCAAACATAGATATTATACTGATAGCAGTAAACCAAGTCATCTCCTTGCACTTAAGTTGAAACAGCAAGAAAACCAATTCAACATTCCATCTATAAACTGTCCGGTGAAGGGTCTGGTTACTAAAATAGCCGATATTAATAATACATTCAAGTCATTTTTTGAGAATTTATACTCATCAGATGACAAACTTTCACTGGAATTATTCGATTCATTCTTTGACAATCTGAATTTACCCACGCTATCTGACAATGAGTCTAGAGAACTGGATGCCCAGATAACTTTAGATGAACTACACACAGCAGTTAAATTAACTAACAGGGGGCGTTCCCCAGGAATTGATGGGATCCCTGCTGAGCTATATTTAGAACTATGGAATATTGTAGGGATGATTTGGTTGGATGTTATTAATTCTGCTATAAGAAAGGGCTATCTCCACAAAGCTCTTAATACAGCACTTATTTCAGTGCTTCATAAACCTGGCAAAGATCCCCAGAATTGTTCAAGTTACCACCCTATATCGCTAATTAACGCACATATCAAAATTTACTGCCAGGTTATTGCTATGCGTCTGGACAAAGTCATCGGGAAGTTGATCAATCCAGACCAGACTGGTTTACTGAAAGGACGATTGGCATCAGACAATGTCCACCAGCTTTTGCATGTCATCGCTAATAGTGAAAAGACAGGCTCACCAGGTGGACTCCTATTTCTCGATGCGGAAAAAGCATTTGATCGCCTGGAATGGGGGTATCTGTGGAAAGTCCTGGACAAATTCTAATTCGGTCCAAATTTTATTAAAATGATACAGGTTTTATATTCTAATCCCACTGCTAGGGTTGTCACAGCTGGGCGACTTTCCAGTCTTTTCAGTATAGGTCTCGGTTCTAGACGGGGGTGCCCAGCATCCCCCTCCATTTTCAATTTATCGCTCGAACCGTTAGCCCAATACATACAACAAAGCACATTAGTTACTCCAATTAAAATAGGGTCCACATCACACTCCATTTCAATGTACGCGGACGATACCCTTGTTTACCTATCTGACCTGCAACAGTCCCTCCCAAATGTGCTGAAAATTATAGAATGCTTTGGTGTACTATCCAGTTATAAGATTAACTACTCCAAATCGATCCTACTACTGTTGAACAAAGATATGACGAAATTGAACATCCAATCATGCATACTAGTGGCGCAAAAGGCGGTATATTTAGGTATAGAAATTAGTTCCTGCGTCCAGGCAATAGCTAGAAATAATTACTTGTCCATCTTGAAGAAAGTTGAGAATGACCTGGAGAGATGGGCAGTGCTCCCTTCGTCAATGCCCGCCCGTGTAGCTACGATTCAAATGAATGTGCTCCCTCGCATAAACTTTATAAGTTCTATGCTCCCCTTACCAACCCCAGCGGGGTATTGGCAGAAACTTGACTCAAAGCTTAAAAAGTTTATTTGGAATGGAAAGAAACTTGCATCAAATGGTCAACATTACAACGGGACAAACCCCAGGGTGGATGGGCTTGCCCAAACTTTAAGTTATATCATTGGGCGTTTGTACTGCGTTCTTTGAAACACTGGTTTAATGCAGAAGTAACTTCACCCTGGAAGATGCTAGAACAGGATCTGGTTTATCCCTTAAGACTTCAAGATATAGCTTTCTCTGGACTCAAACATAAGAAGTGTTATTCTCAATTTGGACCAATAGTATCATATATAATACAAACTATGGTGAATGTAGAGAAAAACATGGGTTTTAAATCAAAATGGCACAAACACTCCCCTATTTGGCATAATGTCAATTTATTGACAGGTGGTGAACCATTCATATCACAATCTTGGACACAACAGGGCATTTGGACATTTGGGGATATCTCGGGCCAAAACTCAGTTTTGAATTTCCCGGATCTAATGTCCCGTTTCGGTATTCACAGTTCCTCTATTTTAGAGTAAGATCAGCACTTAGTTCGCTCAAGGTTCCTTGGGGGGTTGAATTGAGGACTCACCCTTTAATATTATTGATGGAGAGGGCTCCCCAAAAGGAAACAGTCTCCTATATTTATAATAATCTCATGTCATACACCCCTGCAGAATCATCCGAATGCAGACTATGGGAGGCAGATATAAATCTAGGAACAGAGTCCATTAATTGGGATACTGTGTGGGAAAATGTCTTCTAAAAACCCAAATCACCAGCTAATCCACTACAAAATCTGTCACAGGACGTACTTAGGGGAGAAAATCCCACTGGAACCGGCACCTCTTCTCTTAAATGATGACTCCAGGTTCAAGATTGCTGAGGCAGAACGCAAACTGTTTGGCTGGCATGACTGTAGCAAAAAGTCATCTACCTGGAGTGGTCATCACTCCAGGTAGATGACCACTCCAGGATGATGCTCTGACACATCTCCCTGGAAAAACGGCACATGCAGTGAAACACATCTAACTTGATTGTTATGTCTTTGTTAAACTTGTGTCTTGATGCACAGCTGTTTGCCAGTTTCCCAGATGTTGCCTCTGCCTCTATTGCCACAGTGGTCCTCCAGCTGTCCCATAGGAGGTGTTCATGGAGACGCAGGTCCAGGATCTTGAATGGTGCACAGCAGTCCCTGACACATTAAAAAGAAATGTTATACAACTCAAAAGAATGACCGTGAATGTTTGCTTGCAGAAAAAATGTGTCAGCGAAACCGTTAAACCTGAATTAGAAATTTCTAGCAAATTTGAAAATTTTATCAGCCTAACACTAGAAAATACTTTAAATATAGAAATGTAATAATTTCCTGACAATCCGAACCATTCCTGTTTACCTTTCCACCCAATGGTAGTTTGCCTTCTCCACTCCTGCTGCAGTGTAGTGTTGATCCAGACCCTCGTACAATGGATTCAGGGACCGCTCACACTCAGATTGCGGCATCACCCAGCTCAGGATCATCCAGTTCTCATTCATGATGGAATAGGAGGACATGGTGCCTGATGACAACACCACCTTCCTTGCCACCTTGCAGGTGTGATCTGCCCTTAAAGCCCGTCCAAAAGTCCCTTGCAGCAGAAGGGTGAGAAGGTGTCCCTGTCCCCCATACTCCTGAACTAGCAGTCGACCAGATAGTGTGAGGAAATGGACACACCACACCAGCCATTGCCATCCACGTAATCGCCAAACTGAGCAGGAGTGTCCACCTGTCTAAGAAGCCCAGTGATGGTTTTCTGACCATAGACCTCTGCCTCACCATCCCTAATGTTCCTTACACTCGAGAGGTAGGCCAAATGAGTTCTTTTAATATTTAAGGTGAAGCACCTCTGTCAGCTGCTTGCTCATATCGTCCGCTGATCTGCCACTGCGTCTGAGCTCATCCATGACAGATTTACAGATGGCTTTTTTAAATGTCAGGAATGCTGGCACAATGTTGCTGATGCGCTGTGGTAACATCTCCAGCCATTGGGGCTTAGCCGCGTGCCAGTACTTCTTACAAACCTTACAAGTGAGTCGTGAAGCTAAAATGTAGTACTGGCCAGTGATGCCTACTATGACACTTGGCCTTCCAATGCCACTAGAAACTACCAGTGGTTTAGTACAACCATGAAGGCAAGGCAAGTTGTAGTCCTCACCCTGTCCATGATTGAATGCTCTGGCTTCCAAATGAAAACTGGATGAAGATGGAAGTAATGTGGTGAGGGCAGTTCAGAGATGGTGTCTATGAGCTCAGACTGAGGTGGATAACGCCACAGGGACAGCATGTTCATCAGGTGACGTACTGGACGTGATCCTGACCATAGACCTAACGCCTCCATCTCACACTTCATCCATACTTTCTGAAAATCCTGAAATTTTTGTTTTGTAGATTAGTATTGTTGTCCCTCATTATAGGAGTGTTATTTTTAGTTAATGTTCATAGCGTTTACCTCTCAGGAGGAGATTTATTTTGTTAACCCTTTTCATCGCTTTTCCCTCTTCGGAACGGTTTTCTGTTAAGTGTTGTTTATTTCTTATCCCTTCACGGAAGGTAGGATTTTTCATTTGTAAGTTTTCTAATCATTCCCTCTTTTTGAGGCACCCTCTGTTAGCCAGTTATTGTATGGTTCTGGGTTGAATAAAAACCTGATCTTTGTCAGCATTCTCCTAACTCTGCTTCCGAGTCCTATCTCCAAGTCCCCCCCTTGACAGCCTCCATCTCACACTTCATCCATACTTTCTGCTGTTGGGAGCAGTTCCACCGCACACATCGTGATAGTAGCCTGGGACAGAGGCTGATGGCTGCCTGGGCTGGGGCGCAGGAGTTTGCAGAGGTGCTAAAAAACACAAGCACAAAAAACAACAGTAAAAACACGGACGGAGAGCAAATTTTAAATGTAATGCAAATAATGTGACAACAAAATCCTACCTTCATCAAGGACGGTGTCCCCTTGTGCCTCCACGGGATCCACATTCTACAATGAAGCATTTAGGACAAGGAATGCAAACAAAAAAATGCACACATAAAAAAAATGAACACACGATTGAGCTCTTCTCTTTCATACGATTTATTGAATATTTACCTTCAGACAGAGATGGATCCGCTTTATTCTCAAGCTCTACAGATGATCCCTGCTGCACAAGCTGTCCATGTGCTTTGAAATCAAAAGATAATTCAATTTAACAGTTATCCGATGTCATTATTAGATAACATTACAGGACACTAATAATACTATGTTCGACAATGTTAATTGTTTCTTACTTTGGCTCTGCACATTAGGTGTTGCTCTATTCCAAGTTGAGCAGCAATAGCAAGGAGCAAAGGACGGACTGGCAAGGTGGTTTTGGCTGTGGCGATCGAATAAAAAGAAGAAAAATGAAACAATCTCACAATTTGTACACATTCAGGGTACTTTTAAGTAAGAGGTAAATAAATACCATGACCTTTTTCTGAAGCAATCCTAGTGGGTTCATCTGTCTCGCCGAAATCTGGACACAGTGGCAGTTGCCATAGCCCTTGGTGCTGTAAAGAAACCTTTGCGTAATTTTTCTGACACCGTCAATCTGTCTATACATGCAGTGACGGGAGTGACATTACAACATTGAGCTACAATACAATATAATAGAAAACAAACCATCTGTTCATCAAATATGTTGCATGCCAAGCTATATCTATGATTGAATATCAAATCTAATGTTTCTTACATGCCAAATGCTTGAATAACGGTAAAAAAAAAGCATGCAAAAAAACAAAAACCACTTCACATCGTTACTGACACGTGTTCCTTAAATTCATGGGAGAACACAGGCATCCGAACAGGCCGGAACATGGCCAGAATAACGAACGAGATAAAAAGGCACACATCAGAACAGGCCAGAACATGGCTGAAACAACACAAGCGTTGACCAATGGGAAATTCATGGATGGTCAAGTCTGCGGACAGCACCCTTATTCCACTCGGGGAGAAAAATCTGTTGTTTGTGATTCATCTGTGACTTTGGGAAGTACTGCTGAAGGCCCTGAAAGCACGAAGAATGTGAGACTGTTATCATCAATGTTAAACTGTTTAATACTGAAATAAACCTTGTCTCAGATACTGTATGAGAATGTAGAGAGCATGCACGCAGAAGGAATTTACTGCACACACAATGTAAGGAAGAGGAAACCTGGAGTAATAGAAAATGATAACTTTATTAGGTAATTCATACAGTCACAGCTTTGTACACAGAGTCAATCGATCACTGAGTCCTATACTTTCCCCCCAGTGTCCCCGCATGGGCAGGAAACTAGTGTATGCCAATCCAATTCACACCAAAGGAGAGTTACACACTCGTAAGACACGGCAACATAATACAGCACTGCAACTTACACCACAACTTCACCCCCTCAGGGTGCAACACACTATTGCACCACAACAAACAACACACCCATGCTATTCAGGCACATGCAATGGCACCTGAGGATCTAATCAAGGTCCCTCAGCTGTTTTCCCCACCCCAGTACTAAGCTTGAAGCCTGTGTAACCCACCTCAGCTCTTACTGTCAGTGATAAAGGCTTGGGTGATACAGATATGTGTTTTCATCAATGTGCTAATATTCTTGCAGACCAGTAAATCAGAAGTCTAGTCTTGCTATAGGAGAAAGGGGTATTAGCAATTTGCATTGAGTGGACAAGAAAAAAACAGTCACACAACCAACAGGTAAGTATTTTCTTGTGGTATATTGTATTGGTTAAGAAAATGTAATAAAAAAAATACTATGAAGGTCAAACACGTGAGCAATCAAACAACAATCTACAAACTAAATCCCCAAGTCACTGACAAGATCACAGTTCGGTTTTTGGATGGCTCGCCACGACCACTGAGTTCCCCTCCATCTTACAGAACAGGAAGAATCTCAGCAGAAGAAATCTCCATGGAGGTCTTGAAACCAGGAACCCATACAACGAAAACATGCATGCACTCGCGCACGCAGCAGCACAATGCAGGTCTCACGGCTCTCATCAGTCCAGGTTATAGCTCTCCCTCATCCTCTTTGCAGGATACACGGTCCTCTAATCAACCCACAGCAATAACAAAAGAGGGTCTTGCTCCCCAAAGCTGTCTGAATATCTTGCTCTCTTGCTCAAAAGACAATAACGTGTAGCGAAAAGGTAGCATGTAGCTGCCTCGACGTCGGTCCGGTAGAGAGAGAAAAAACAATGACACACGATGACCCGTACACCCTGACGGCGCCTGGTTGGTTACGTTATATCATGTGAACTCCTCATGTCACCTGAATCTTGTACACTTTGAGATGAAACAAAATACCCTTTTTTAACAGATCTAAATAAACATTGTTCATTTTTCTATTTATTGACATATTTAAGATTTTAATCCTAAATCCTATTTATTCCTTCTCGGTAAGATTATTTTAAATCAACCCTATTTATTCATTTATCTGTCACATCAAATATGAATTTACTTATTTATTTCACCAATAAACTGATGAACTGGATTACTAAGAAAAAGGGCCTAGCAACCTGTGTTTCATCTCTTAAAATCAATAACAGGTAACGTTACACAAGACGTGACACACATTATTTATACAAACATGGGTCAATTAAAACCACTTAACTCTCCCGGAGTTCGAGACCCTCCCCAGGGGTCTGAGCTTTGGTGCTGGTCTGGCTTCAGTCAAAGTCTGTCGTGGGGAACATCACAGATCCAGCGCAGTGAAGCGTCTCCAGTTGTAATGCAGGAGAGCCTCCTCCTACCGGCTGGAGAGCGGACAAACGCACTCCTATTTTCCCCGCTACCCCAGTCTCACCTCTACCTGACGCCAGAACCTCACCCTACAAGACCGCTGTCTATCTTCACCGCCGGCAGCCCTAAACAGCATGTGAACGGCACCCGCCCTCCGGCAATGAGTGCAACATGTCAGCTTGCTTGGCCAGGCCTCAGGCCCGCAACATTCACCGAGCTCCGCTCTCCAACAACACAGCAGCGCGTCCACTCACCCTGCTCTTTTTAACCTGCTCTCTGAACCCTCCCCCACTCACAGGTGCAATCACTTACCCTCCTCTCAGGTGCAATCACTCGCTCTCTTCTCTTTCCCCCTCTCCACACACAGTGACCCTCAATACAATACACTCAATCCACCTACTTGGTTCAATGTTATATTTAGATGGCAATAGATGTAGCATTTCTTTCTCCAGCTCAACGTCCTCTTCTATCACTAGGAGATTGAACGGTCACATTAATCAATTGTAAGGTACATTTAATGAAGACATAAAAACTATATTTCCATTTCTAGTGTGCATATTCACCAAGTGTGGTAGATGTCAGCGAGGTGGAGGCTAATGTTGTGGGGACTTCTGCAGGGGGTGGACAGGTCTCAGCCCGTTGTTGGCTCAGCAGGTACTGCTGCAAGTTGTACATTTTACTGTTCTTGACGCACTTTACACCCAGGATAAATGCAGCATTGTCGTCAGCGCTTGTCTCCCAGATCTTCCTCCAAGTGTCTCTAACCCTGGCTCCAAAGCCCACGATGTTGTCCCCCTCAGATGCCACTGGTGAGGAAGGCTTCCTGGAGGACAGGTACGCCCTCAGGTCCTTGATGTCCTGGAAGCTACTTGCTTTGTCCAGAAATGACAGGAGGCTCTCCTTGGCATTTCCCTGAGGATTGAAGGTCCCCTCTCTCTCCTCCTCTTCAACCCTTTTCATGAGGAAGATGGTGTAGCCGATGTCATTCTACAGGAGGCACTTGAAGGACTTTCCCTTGTATTTGCCAAACTGGAGCAAATACTCCCCCTTCGTCTCCACGCGGTCTGATACATCCCCTCCTCGCTGAAAATTAAACAATTTGCACATCCAGTGTTGTGGATATTTTCTCCTGATATCTTAATGAGAGAGTAAAAAAAGAACCATAGCTTGATTTATTTGCGCAAGGGAGGAATACAATGAACAAATACAGAAAGTATAAGATTCAAAGTTGCTCTGACTAAACAAAGGAGTGACAGAGCTTATATACATTAAGGATGGGAGGAAAGGGGATTACTTTGGTCACATGACAGGTGAGGGGACAGACATATGACACTTAAAACAGTTTTCCTAAACAATAGATCAAAGTGTGCTTTTATTATGCAGAAGAGGAAGCCCCCTCTCTGTATTCCCGAAGTAGCTGAGGGGGTTAAAGTAATAAAAACCCATTTGAAGGTTACATTTAAGGATTGCTGGTCAACAGGCAACAGGAAAAGCAATAAACCCCCCCAAGGACATTTGGTGTTACATCCCCTCAGTAGACTGTATGCTTAGCTTTTTTCTCTCCTGACCAAATAGGTTTAACCTCCAACAGACAGGAACTGTTGGTCAGGTATTAAAGTAATCACACAAGTGAAAGACTTGGGGAGACAACTCCTGCAGTACAAAGGATAGTGTCTCAGAAAGGTCAGTAGTTGAAATTTTGTACTAAGACACCTTAGCAAACAAAAGAAAGAAACTACTTCTTCTACTACAACTCAGAAAACAACTTAAAAAAACTTTTACAAAAGGCTGATACCACTGAGAAACATGGAATGACAACTTGAAGAAAATGGCTTGACTTACGATTCAGTTTTGTTGGTCAAACTTTTTACTGTACTTTACTGTGGCCACCGATGCTCTCCTTTGAATTCAGAGGTGTGAAAACGGGAAAACAGCACCACGTGGTCAAAAATATATTACATCCGTAGTGTTAAGAAACTACCATAGAGAATGAATGAGAAAATTAAAGGAGCAGGGTTTCCGGTTCCTATTTCCAGTACGGGGCAACAGTGCCCCCAAATTACACTCAGTGGTCAATAATCTATCACATCCATAGTGTTGAGCACTACGATAGAAAATGAATCGGAAAAGTTAAGAGAGTTAAGGCTTACTATACGCAGCCCCACTGCGGAAGACTGGGGTTCGATTCCCCAACAGGGACGAAACTTATTTTCTTCTTTATTTCTTTACATGAAATGTCGAGAATTTCCTGTGAAAGTGAAATAAATCCTGAATCCTGAATACCTGAATCCACATCTGCATCCACATTAAATGGGTTCCTACCCTTCCTTTCGTCAAGTTTGGTGGAAAAAGGTTAAGTAATTTTTTTAGTAATCTGGCAAACAAATGAACCAATAAACAAACAGACAAATGGATCTTTCCAGTTATCTTCATCTGGTGAAACACCTTCTGTCACCACTAGTTCAACCAGCAAAAGACTGGTCGATGCTTTCAGCACAGGATCTATAAAAGAGGGATTGTAGAGGAGGAAAAGATGTTCTCCATCTCATACATTATTATCTATTTGCTCAGGGTACTTTGTAAAACACGAATAGAAGAAATATCATCTGAAAGAGGACAACAGTTTTGCTCTACTTCTACTAAATGTCGCTTGGTCAGAACCACTTCTTCCAACTGTCTGATTAAAGTTCTCATGACTTGTCCAGTTTAGCTTATATAGATAATATATGGATATAGATATATAGATTGCATAGATAATATCAATATACCTCTAGTAGCTGGGTTGAAGAAGACTGTGACTTTGTTGCTCCTCTATATCGGAGGGATGAACACAAAAACAGCAAGATAATGTAGGACGAGGACGCTGAGCCAGGAAGGCACGACACTGTACTGACTGGCCCTGAACTGGATGTTAGTGATCAGCACCGTCTCCAACAGACTGGCCACCATCAGGATGAGACTGATGCAGAAGAAAACGTCTGCAGGACACAACAAACGACAGTTCATTCAACTTTTCAATAACATCACGTATCTTAGCTATGTTCTTGTGTTGAAAATTATGTTTACAATAAAACTCGAGGAACCTGTTGTTCACAATAAATTAAACAAATTAGTCATTTCTTTTAAAGTTACATTGACCAAATAATCGACACACTTTTCATTGCAACTACTTTCTACCTAGAAATTGTCCCTTTCCAGCATCACAGGGGTCGGTCACTCACTGATGAGAGGCATCTCCCTGGTGGTGGGCAGCAGGTCGTTCATGATGAGCAGGATGAGGGTCATCTTGAAGGAGGAACGGTTTGGGGTCCAATAATACTTAAGATTAGCCTCATGAAACATCTTGCTGTGTGGTTGTTCAGGTGTATGAGGGGCTGGTCTGAGTGTCGGTGGAGAAACAACACATTACTCTTTTTATTCCTATCACCGACTGTACAATAAAGGACACAATAATACTTAAGATTGGTCTTATGAAACATCTTACTGTGTGGTGGCTCAGGTGTATGAGGGTTAGGGTTAGGGTTAGTATACTATTTACTTCCTCTATTTACTTCATATTCCATTTACATGCCGAAAAACACATGGGCCACAGTGTAGAAATTGTTAAATAAAACTTTTGACAGTCCTCCCACTTTGCTGGGAACAGTGGAGGGGGCTGATGCCTAAAGACAACAATATACTTTATTTGTACACATTCACATGGATAGATAATGCAATAGATTATTTTTAGCCAATTATTTGTATTTCGAAAGTTGAGTAGAGTGATCATAATGTCCTATTGGAATTAGTTTATTTGTGTGACAGACAATGAAAACCATTTCAAACTTTTTTCTTGAAATATCACTATTGTAATAATAAGATAGTAAAGTGGGCCTTTTCATATTTTGAAAAATTTGAAATGTTAATCTTTTATGTGGCAATGACATTGACTTGAAATTGAGAGCAGGCACTGCAAGTCAGAACTGTTCATCAATAGGCAACACAAGCACAGCATTCTGTTCACAGGGTATATCTTAGAAGCTCATAGAATCAAAAGACTGTTCCCTTCAAGTCTAAATCACTTTTGTATTGGGGAGGTTGTTTGCAGTAGGGGCCAGCTGGGCTTTTAGCCCCACCCTGCCCGAAGTGTGAGATGTTGGGCCATCAAGAGGTATATTGTTATTGTGGTAAAAGGCTCAAAGTTAACTAGGAAGTGATTCTGAGATTTACAAGGATTACATACTTCCAGCACTACCAATAATTCTTTCAAAATTACTTTATAAGCGTGGATATGTCATGGCCTATTTCCAGTCTTGTTCCGGACTCTCGAAAGTTTTGTCAGTAACACTGGTCCTGACCAAATGGCTTTGTAACTGTAGCGGCTTTGTGCTCCTTTGTTGCGTTGTGTATTTCACAGAAGAAGACCGTCACTGTTGGCAAACTTGCCTTTTATTTTGAACATCTGGCAGAAGGATCAACACACAGTTAGTCTGGGTTTCCTCACACACACACACACACACACACACACCCATCAGGGAGACAGCAAGGTCAGACTGCTGCTATCTCCAGGGGTGCACGACCTTAATCTACAGGGGTGCTTAAGTACCCTAGGACATTTAAGTTTCAGTGTTGTAAGATTAGTTTTTATAGTGGAAGTGGAATCACACTACACCTTAACTCCGTTACATAAACACATTTGGCCCATTTGGACAGAGTACTAGACAGCAATCTTTAAATAGAATTTTCAGACATTGATTGCATATGGTCATGTGAGAAAAAGTCTTTTATATTTCTATCACTTTTACACATCTATTTTGATGATGTAAAAAGTGGTTATTAATAGAGGTTGTGCGGCTCACCTTGTGATAGGTGCCGATATATTCCAGAGGTCCGAAAGACTCGGGAGTCATGGACTGAGCCAGGCCACTTTGCCACAACATTGCTGATCAGACAGTCAGCATTGCAGACCATCTGTAATTATAAGATGAAGACTATTAAATCAATCAACGCACATGCAAGCAATGTTCTTATATGTGCAGTTGTGATGACGATGATGAGGAGGAAGACGCGCTGTTTCGTATAACAGCAGCACATTCAGAAGTGAGCCTCTTCTCTGCATCTGCTGCATCATTGGTGCAAAAGAAGCCTATCTTTTTAAACCTGGGATTGAGCAGTGTCACTAGTGACATGATGCTCATTGATTGCAAAGTGGATAGCTTCTCCCTTAACTGTCTCCTCAGACTCTCAGCCATTGCTGTGCTCTCTGGAGTTTGGACAATTCCCATTTCCTCCTCCTCCAGTGTGTGGTGTAGCGTTGATAAAAGGGGAATGACTTTTGATCCAGACACTCTCTTCTCTTCTGACAGCTCAACTGTGGCATCATTAATTGAGGACAGCACTTTTAGACATTCTGTGATAATTTCATACTGTTCTGATGAGAGTGGGGCAACGTCAGTGTGTAGGCCTGCCAAAGCTGCTCCTACAGGTCATAAACACGTTGGAGCATGGTATATGCTGTTCCAGCGTGTATCCACCTCTTGAATTAGCTTCAGGGTCGGCCGGCCCAGTTGTTCCTGCTCCTGTGTCAGCCTCTCCTATAAAATTAGCCACAAAAAGTGATTCATTTGAGTGTCACTGCAGCAGCAACTTATACAAAACAGCGTCATTTAGAATATTTAGAATATATTCACCTTTGCAGTGGTGCTCCTCTTGAAATAGCCCACTATCTTCCTAGAGTTTGCCTAGATGTCAGACTACAAAGAATTTTGGTCAAGAGCCTTTTTTATGAGTAAATTTAAAGTATGGGCCACACAATTTGTGTGACACAAACAAAGCTCCCTGGCACAAGCACCCATATTTGCTGCGCCATCAGTCACAAAGCAAGTAACTTTGTGTGTAACACCCCACTGTGACATAAGTGCTGCTTTTTCTGTTGCCAAATTTTCAGCAGTATGTTTCTCAGGGAAATGCAGCCCCCCTAAAACAACAGAATGCAAAGAGGTGCTTGCATCTATAAAATGGCATGTCACAGCTAGATACGAATCAGTGTTGATAGAAGTCCACATACGCACCTGCCTTGTGGGGAGAACATAGGTAGGGTTGAAAACTTAAACAAGCTTTTGAACCCTTTGTCCTCCACAATAGTGAAGGGCTGGGAATCCTCAATCATCATATTGACCAAGGCCTCATCCACATCATTCTTATCTCCTGATGACAAAAAAAAATGCAGTATTCAATTACAGATGTCATTAATAACTCACATTTAAAATATAAATTAATGTTGTCTAATACAAACATACCATGCAATTCTATGTTTCTATGCTGTCTTATCATTGCATCCTAAAATGAAGGTGTTATGAGGTGTTATTGTTGTATCCAAGTTCTTTTAAACACAGACACTTCACCTTTTAATATACCAAAAATTAGAAGAAAGACAGTAGAGCAAGGGATACGCTGTGTTGTCACATTTATTTACAGTATATTATGCTAGTTATTATCATTATGTGCATACCTTATTCGGAGAGATCAGCTCAAAATGTTCGCAGACGGGGGAAAAACTCCTCTTTCTTGCCGGTTCCATCGCAAAAAAAAAGAAGCTTGAATAGATTGCAAACAAACTCGCAATTAAGTTCCAAGTCCACAAAATGTGAGGGGGGATCGATTGCTTTTCGCTGCCCCTTATATTTCAAACTGCAAGCCAAACCCGCAAACCATTTCCTGAATCAGTCACGTGGTATGGCTGGCTCGTGAGGCTTCGCACGTCACCACATACGTCATCAACACAAACCTCGATTTGCGCTTCACAAAAACCTTCCTAGATTACTTGACACACGCTTCAAAGCCTCCACACGGAAGGACACATCACAAGATTTTTTCTGTTTGCTCAGGTTATCCTGTTTGCCTGGCTGATTGCCTACATTATGACTTCAGTGCAGTTTGTAGTTTTTCCTCCATGTGCTCAGCACTCATGCTGTCCCTGGGATTTCCATCAGCCAGCATGCTCTCTGCCTCCACTGTCTGCTCTTCATTGCTTTTGTTGAGCAATAAACTCTTTATTTTTGTGTAACCTATATTAGTCTCTGCTTTGGAATCTGAACAAAGTCAAGACTAAACACTCTATCTGAAGTAGAAAAGTATCAGACAAACTGTCTAGGGTCTGTCCGATTGGTGGTTCAGTGGTAGAATTCAGGTATGTGGCGTGCTCTGCAGTGCATTGTGTTGAATGTTGCAGGCTGATTAAATAAAAAATATATTTCAGGCCCATTTTACAATTCTGGCTGGTCCAGGGTGTGCGCATCAGTGGTGGGAGGTGCCGGGCTTGGACAGCGCAGAGCTAGTTGATGCTACTTTATGGGTCGTGGGGTCATCTGCGTATAGTTGTAATTTACTGAGAGCCATCGCATTGCGACACTTTTTTGTCTACTTTTCTTGGTGCTGAATTCTTAAACCGTTTAATCAAAATATCAAATGAGAGGCCGCTAAAACTCACCATCACTTATCTCTGAAATATACATCAATCATTTCTATAGAAGAATTGAGGAAGGCCCAAAGTACAGCATATAATATTTGTATAATACCGTATGTTAAATGACGCCGCTTAAAGAGTATTTATGATTAAAACTGTTAGACTGTTGCTTTCAGGATTTAATTAAAATCATATTGTTCTATTATTCATATTGAAATAAGCAGACCAGTGTTTTGAAGATTAAAACTATTGTTTTTTTACTCAATGGAAACAGAACTTAGGAACACAATTTACATACAGAATATGCTCCATTTAGAGCCTGTGTTCTAGAGTGGGTGTTTTATTAAGAACATAAAAAACTATGCATATGTTGTATATAATATAATATATTCTATTGGATAATTCCAGAAATTTTGTTGGTCGGTCAGTGAATGTTTCTCAAATCTTTGGTGTGATTTGGAAACATGATGCATTTGATGATTTTAATAAACAGGTGACCGGCGTTCTGTAGCAGCAGCGGCTGGGATTCATCAACTTAAATGATGTCGATCATAGAAACAGCGCTTTCACGACAACAGCAACAACAACTGATTGTCCAGTTTTGGTTCTGCGTACTGAGTCGAGCTTCACAGGACTTTGATCAAACAGGTGAATAGCACTTTCTGCAGCAGCTGTGGCTTCAGGGTTCTGTGGACTGAGCGCTATCACAGGTCTTTATTTGCTGATGCTCAATTACTGCAGGACATTTTTACAGTTTCAGAACATCTCCAAAATGCTATTTCCTTCTCTCTGTGGCCAATGTTTACTTTTCCATGTCATAGAATCAAGAAGCTCCCTCCATGTCATTTCTTTTGTCATTCCTCTGTCTTTGTAGAGGTCAAGGACATTAGCTTGGCAATAATTGTATTTTCCTGCCACTCCTGGAAACCCTGTGTTAATGTGTTTGCTGTTTGGATCCTGTATAAGCTTCATGCGACAGAAACGACACATTATTCCCTGAGGTTAAGGGATCCTGGAGTTTTCTGTTTTTGTCAGCTTTGCCCTTGGCTCTGCACTTTGTTATTTGCAGTTCACGCTGAAAGAAGTCAGGCTGTGCAAACTCTTTGTAGGGCATTTTTGGATTGGTTAGGCCCACTGCAGAATTTGTTTAAAATACCTTTATGGAGCAGTAGTAATATCTGATTGGCCCCAGTTGATGAACTGATAATCCATCATTGAGTGATTTGGCCGCTCACAAGAGAGACATTTTTTGTCTGTCTGGGTTTTTGCTGCTAGTGTTGATTCTCCAGCTGAAGGAGGAATATGTTCTCGGTGGTGTAATTACAGCGTGACTCACACACACACTTACACACAACTGTGAATGCTCGCCCTGTTCATAGTTCCATCACAGAAGCATGAATTGGGCTTAACTCTGGTAAGCGGGTAAGATCCCTTGTGATAATTGTGTAACTGATTGATAGTCGCAGCTTAAAGTCAGAAGTGGGCCCAGCAATATAAAGACAAATGCCGAACTGTAGATCAGTTAGACTTAGAAATCATCAAGGACAACATTTATCTTCAAGAATTACTGAGGAAACATTTAAAACATCAATAATTCTTAACAAAGTTATAGCAGGTCTTCTGGCTGAAGAAGCCAGGAATCATTAGAAGTATCCACTTTCCAGGTGTGTTTCAGTTTGGTGATTGGGACTACACAGTCAGAGCTCCACTCATCAGATCGATAGGCTTTGTTTTTTCTCCACATGAAAGTGATTACTCGCACAGAATCCAACATTAATTATTCATCACCATGGCACGTTTGACTGTTGAGGGCACTGTTGCTCTGTAAAAGTTACTGTTGCTTTGAATCAGTAAAAGCTAAATCAACACATTGTGGCAACTGTGTAAATGGCATATGAAAATGACACAGCCCTGTTCCTGGAAACATCACAACTAATTTGCAATAAAAGATGTACCAATAAGATTTTCATGACATTGTAACTAATATACACTTGTTAGACCTGCTGTACTTGCTGTATCGCCCTCTACAGTCAGTGTGGTGTCTACAGATGACTTGAGGTGAGCAGTGATAGTACTGTTCAGAGGACTGAGGAGAGAAGACAGACATGGAGACCAAAGTGGAAGAGAGGGAACAGTGGAGGAAGAAAAGGGAATACATTCTGGCAGTTGCAGGGAATGTGGTGGGCCTGGGCAATGTGTGGAGATTCCCATACCTGTGCTATAAGAATGGAGGAGGTAAGCTGGAGGACACAAATCAGTGTAATGTAATTAATGTTCTTGTACTGTTCACGATCACTAAAAAGCTCATTACAGGTATATCTATATTATGTACAATAAAGCAAGAGGGAGAAAAGTCAAGGAAAAAAATGGCCAAAATAAAAATAAAAGGGACTGTAAATAAATACCAAACATTCCTCAGTATTTTCTGAGTCATTGTCTAAAAAACAGTTTGAGACCTTGAGTGAAACAAATCTAATTGTTGCAGGATGAACATGATCATAATGTGTACAATTCACACAATAGTTGCTTGTGATGACCTACATTGGAATGTTTAAAGTCAGCATTTTAATTTGGTTTACAAAAGTTTAAGAAACCTCAACTTTGTCCTGTTTAAATTCAATGTATAAGGTACATCAATAATTGGGATCAGTGGTGAAAGTAAAGTTACTAATCTAATTTGTTGGCAAGTTAAGGGCTCAGTTGCGACTCATTTTAATACAAGCCTCAAGCCTAGATGGAAAATTATAAGTACAGCAAATATTTGTTACAGAATTTGTACTTGCTGAAAAAGGCACATTAATTTATGAAATATTCGCATGAATGTGATTATTTTAATAGTCTTATTTGCCTGACTGCCTTACTTGAGTACAGATCTCATAGACATCAGGATGTATTGTAATTATTGACCTTTCAGCTTGCAGTCATAGTCAATATTAACAAATGTTGAGTGAATTTTCTACTCGATTAGTTGACACAGAACTTTGCACAAACATTAATTTCCCCCTCAGTCAGAGGATTAACAAAGTTATTTCAATTCAACCTAACATTACCATCAAGTCAATAGTTCAATACAATTTGGTTCATGAGAAACTACCTGTAAAATGTATGATTTCTTATAGCTTTTGAGTATATCTTATTGAACAGTAGTTTACTGATATCTTACCTAGTAGTTCCTGTATTCCTGCATTCCTGGTTTAATTGTAAAACTAACTGCACCCTAAAGTGTGGCATACTATAACAGTATTTTATATATATATATACTTAGAGAGTTTTTATTCAAGTTGTAAAGAACGTGTCAATTAAAAATTCAACCAAATAGTAGTATGATAATAATTATTATTTAATCATTTGTTTTTACACTTGCCACGCACAGACTAGCACCAGCAAACCGCCTCTCTGGAAGCACGCATGCATGTGATGAGTTCCAGTAAGGGAGCAGTGAATGGACGATATGATACAGGTGTCATTAATTTAAAATATGTTAAGACACAAGTTCAACAGCCCTGTTTGCTTAAGTAAATGAACAAACTGTGAACACCTGGAGACTTTGGCTCGGTGTAGTGTTTTTTTTTGTTTTTTTTTCAGCATCTGGAGGTAGCACCAAAAATTTAACTAATTTTCCCCCCGGGGACCTGAGTGTGATCAAACCGTCCTTTTAATGAATCAGTATCGGATCATTCAAATGAAGATCACAGAGTAGTTTTTGGAAATGCAGCCCTATGTGTCCAACCAGCAATTCAGAAAGCAGGAAATCTGACGGGGCAAATTAAATGATGTGATTGACAGATTCAAAGGGTACAGAATACCATTGATCAATTGGGTGGGCAGAGTAGAAATTGCCCACCCCTGCTAACTTCTAGATCCGGGCCCGACTGAAAGTACTGTTCAGAAGACTGAGTAAGAAAGACAAACATGGAGACCAAAGTGGAAAAGAGGGAACAGTGGAGGAAGAAAAGGGAATATATTCTGGCAGTAGCTAGGTGTGTGGTGGTATCTTTATTGAACAGTAGATTACTGACATCTAGTTGTTATCTAGTAGTTTCTGATTTCCATTCCATGGTTAAATAACTGTAAAACCAACTGCATCCTAAATGTTTGGCATACTGTAACAGTACAGTATACAATATATACTATATTATTACTATTACTATTATGGTAACACTTTATATTAGAGAACACATGTCAAACATTAACTAGTTGCTTATTAGCATGGATATTAGAGGCATATTGGCTCTTTATTAATGCCTTATTCTTAATGACCTTATTCTGCAACTACTCCATTGATTAATAGTTTTCCCTTATTAACCTCCTAATTACTGCTTATTGATGGTTAGTAAGGAAGTCTTACATGAATTACAATAAAGTGCTTGGATAAGTTCACTTTGTGTGTTCCCTAATATAAAGTGTTACCCATTCATTTGTATATACAGTTTTTCTCTGTAATAAATATTGTTGAATTCTACCTAATGTTTGAATTTCCACATTGAGTCCAGAACCTTTTGCACTGTGTTACCACTATTATATATATGTATTTATATATTACAGAATTTAGTTTTACAATGCTACTGTATAAACTACAATATATTAAACTGTATTTATTGTTATAAAGTACTGGTTGTTAGTTGGTCATGTAAATATGAATAAGGACAGCTGAATTTTTACTGTGGTGTTTGAACAATAGCATAGCACAATAATACAAAAATACCAGATTATAGTTAAATCAAAAAGTCTCATCCTGAAATTGTGATTGTTAGGGACCAAGCTCAATGGAGAAGGAGTACAAGGTTTAGAAAGTAATCTTTTCTTTTTAAAGAAATTGGAACAATTATTTTCTTTTTGACAAATAATTGAATATCCATACAATTTACCAAAAAATTGAAAATCTACAAAATCATGGCCAAAAGAGGTCAACTAAGGAATAAGACAACTGCAGTTTAAACATAACTACCAGACCTCTATTACAAATGACACACAGGTAAATTTCCTATTTATGAATTATCTGGATTCAATTGATTTAACCTTAAAAATATCTGGAACAAATGGTTTGGAATCATTGACAAAATGATATCAACTCATATTTAAGCACACAGCTGCTATTCATATTTGTTTCAATTGAAGATTCAAATGTTGGGTCATCAGATCACCATGCATTAAATGAACAACCAGCAAACAGTGTTCAAAAACACTCAAGTACAACAATATAAACAAAGAGAGGGGCTAAAAGAAAATAAAGGCAGAAGCCACAATACTGGGAATCTAATTGTCACATGTGTTTTTGATAAAGGTTTCTGCATTGATGATGATTCATTTATGCTTTAGCATTGGCTTAAATTGTCCACTTTTAGTTTTGACATGGCAAATTCAACAATGCTGCTATAAACTGAACAATATTTAACTGCAGCGCTATGATTCCAGTGTTTAAAAGAGACATATGATGCTATTCCCTCTAGTGTGATATATAGATAATTGTGTATGTGTTAGGATCCACGAGGGATCGGACCCCAGAACAGAACCAGACAGTCTTATAAAGAATAACAAAGTTTATTCTCGGTAACACACACTGAGATGAATGATGAGGTGCCGGTGCGCAGCTTCCGGCTCCAGGTCACGCCCATGGGACAAACCAACAGAGAAAACAGGGAGAAACCACAGGAGACAGAAGGAAGGGGGAGACACAGGGAAAACACTGGGAAACTTGCAGCTGGAGGGGAGGGAATCATGACAGTATGTCTGTTATTTAGTCACTTTATTTCACTGTTGTTGGTATATACACTGTTTACTTTGTTAATAAATAGCCATTTTGCAACCGTCATACAGACATTTTATAGATGAGCAGATGGTTGATTGGAGAAGTTATCGCTGTCACTCACTTTATCAACATCTGATGTGTAATTCTGTGTGTGCAGGTGTCTTCCTCTTGCCTTACCTCTTCTTTGCTGTGCTGTGTGGTGTGCCACTCTTCCTGCTAGAGACTGTTATTGGTCAGTACACACAGGAGGGCGCCATCACCTGCTGGACCAACCTCAGCCCACTATCAAAGGGTAATCTTATACAACCACAGCAAAATCCTAACACTGCGAAAGTTGTACTGTGCTGTCAAAAAGTATTGACCCCCAAAACCCAATAACTGGGCCACCATTGGCAGCAGCAACTGCAACTAAATGTGTGCCATTAGTCCTTTTCCTCAGTGTTGAGGAAGACTGGCCCACTCCTCTTTGCACAATTGTTGGACACATTGGAGGGCTTCCAACCATGAACTGCCCGTTTCAAGGTCTCAAGCATTTCAATTGGATTTAAGTCAAAAGGCAACTTCTTTTGACTCATGATTCCACAGAATATTATCCTACTTCAAATTGCTACAAAGTTCTATGTAAGTGACCTTTGAGCAGGTCTGGCAGTAATCATGCCTGGGTGTTGCATTGAACTAAATCATCCATAATGTTTTTACATTGGGCCAGGTACTTTAGCACAGTTTCTTCCTTCAGTAAAGGAAATCTCATGATAAAATTAGTTTGATAACCTGAAACATTAGTGACAAATACACAAAATAGAAGAAATCAGGAAGGGGGCAAATACGTTTTCACAGCACTGTATGTTGTATATATTCTCTGTTTATCCTCAAATGCATCAAATATTAAATATGCCAGTTGCACTTTTTAAATCTTTTCTTATAGATTCTTTTTCATGTTGAAATGATCGAATCAAATCATTTCTGCATATACTACTGCTCATTCTGGCTGCTTATTGGCCGTTCTACCACATCCTGAAGGTGTGCTGTTGAATTCAGATCTGGAGACTAGGCAGGTCACTTACGTTCAGTCATAGGCCTTTTTCACAACAGACATTTTAACATGTCATGATAAGCATGGCTGGAATGATGACGTAGAATTCTTCTGATTTTGTTCCATTATCCAACTTATATTATGAAAACTGAACAAGAAAATCTAGAGATGGAAAGACAGACAGCTCGCCTTCAAAGTAAAAGTTTTAGGTTGTGAGCCATGTTGGCTGCACTGGTCAATTTAAGGGGAGTGCTGCAGGGAATGGTGAATGGCAAACAACTCTACTGTAAAGTGCTTTGAATTTCAATGAATTGCTGATGGGCACAAAAACCAGAATAAGGTGATTCATGTATGCATGTAATTAACAATTTATACATTCCTTAGGTCACTAATTTGATTAAGGCTATTCAATCAGACATCATATAGTGTTGTGACTTGTGAGTCTGACTTGTACAAAGAGTTTTAATTATGTAGATCTTTATTGCTGGCTCCGTGATAATGACCCTAAAAGTTTTGGATGTCTGGCCAGTAATAACCCAAAAGGTTTACTTTGAGGGCGAGCTGTCTTAAATTTCCATTGTACAACAGCATTTAGACAACATTGGCTATCAAATTAATTTTCATCTTTACACAATAGATAAAGATATTAGGCAATATCCTTTTTCTTGACTTTTATTGAAGGTGAACTGTTCAATATACAACATGAACAACTGCAAATTAATTTTCTTCTGATCAACTAATAGATTAATTGACTCACAGTTGTTGCTTTATTTTTCTTCCACACATTTATTACACCAGCTTTAACTGGCTGGACACATTTGGATGACTTTTAAAATTAAAATGCTACACTTATAAAATACAAATGCTCAAACATATCTTTGAGATCTGCTTATAGTCCTGGGCAGTATTGGCAGTACTATTGTGTTGATGTTGGTGTCATATTTATCAGCTGTATGTCACAATAGGGCTCAAAATAAATGATTCTGCAGGATTTAGGATGTTTTCTTCCTCCAGGAACTGGCTATTCTATCATAGTGATCCAGCTGTATGCCCGACTCTACATCATTGTTCTGGCCTGGGCCCTCCTCTACCTCATCCACTGTTTCAGGGCCACTCTGCCCTGGGCTACGTGCAACAATCCCTGGAACACAGGTCAGCATGCAGGTTTTTACATCGACACTGCCGTTCAACACTGTTGCACACTATGTTCACCCACAGTGAGGATTCTTCCCAACCACAAAAAGATCAGGAGGAAAGCCCTCTTTGTCTCACTCTCCCTCTCTCCCGCACAAACACACTCAACGTCTGTTACAGTAAGATTGACTATAAACAGCACCTTGAGAAATCCTACTTGCACCGGTGCCATCCATAAAGATTCAAAGATAAATACCACTTTTGCTGTGTTCATTTATGCAACAAATATAGCTCTCTGCAGGGGTGTCATCCAACCACCCCCCCATCCCTGAGTGATAAACTACAAAAGGTCATAATCTAACCCCGGTCTCTTAGAAAAACATACATTCTGAAGTGTGACAGAAGTATCATTAAACACACATTTACATAATCAAAAATTATTCAATATACAGTATGAAATATTTTAATATATTTAAGACTTTTCAGGCCTAACATTTGGATGTTTGAGCTTTGACTTTTTAAGATCCTGCAGAAACCTTGCCTTTGGGAGGCTGGAACATAAACAAATCGACCACTGCTAGCTGCCATTGGGAGAGAGGCTGGTGTTGGAGATAAAAAGTCTAATACTGGGCCAGATACTAAGACTAAACTTCTTTTCCAACACTTGTACTCTATTGCTATTGGAGTCTTCAATCTTTGGTTGAAATAATTCACTGGAGATGGTCAGAGTTCAATGCAGTAGAATTTAATCTTTGACAAGCAATTAACCCGAGCTGGCTCCAGAATCCAACTGAAGACTGAGCTTCAAACCCTCTGCTTATATGCTCAACCCCATCTCTACTGTTGTCTGTTCAACCAATCAGGAGGTGACTTTCTTCACCCTCTTCCTGATTAAAGCTTCTGATTCATCCTGAATCTAATGGTGCCATATTTGCTGAGTGGATTTTGGCTTTAGAACACTGTTTTTTCATTGGTGCATTAAATTACTGACTATCAGTCAGACTCAGACACCTATTATTAATCTTAGTCATTAGAGGCCTTTGAACTGAACCTAACGATATAACAACATTATCAATCTCAGTCATTTCCCATGCCAAATATAGATTCTACAAAACAACCAACTGCAGCTTAATGCTGAGCTAAGGCCTTTCTTATCTTCCTCAATATATCACATAGACATTTATAGCCTTATTAACTCACCACTGCACCTGCATAGTCTCATTAACCCACCACTGCAACTGTATTGCTTCATTAGCCCTCCTGTTTTTATTTGGCTCTGGGCCACCGTAGCAAATGTTTTGATTTGGCTCACATCCCAGACTCTTACCCCGGCTGCCTGCAGTTTCAATTTTCTCTCTAACTAGTCACACAAAAGCAAAAAGCAAAAATAAACCACTAGATGCATCATTATTCAATGACAACAACTTTGGTCATGATGACATCTACAGTGATAAAAACCAGGCTCTAACATGTGTATATTTTAAGGTGGCAACATAGATCCTGCAGTAATTAAGTATCTTGTAGTACAACAAGTACCCATACTAAATTAACAACAGGAAAGTAACATGACCTATACCCAGTGGGCATGCACCTACATAGTTGAAACTAACATTTAGCAATTACACACAAAAATGGAGCCAGTCCTTATCCTATTCGTTGGATCGTATCCACAAAGTCAATCATTAGATGCTTAAAATGGCCATCTGGGGGTGGGATATGTGCTGAAAATCGATTTCCGTGTATTGTGTCACGCACATACTTAATATTCACTCCTTGTTTTATCAACTGTGGACGCAAGAAAAGGCGACATAGTTTGTCCTGCTGACCGTATAAGGGCTCGCAACAGTGCAGATTTAAATGCATAGTCACATGTCCATGGACGACTATATCCTGCCATTCCCAGGAACGAGAGCATCTGTCCAACTGTTTGTGGATTTGGAGCTTTAGTGATAGCCTCTATTTGTGACGCTGCGATTAACCTTTTACCGCCACATAATCACCTTCTGAGATACTCAACTTAATTTTGACAGAATAGCAGTTTATCTAACTTTATGACCCCCCCTTTGCAAGTGTAGTCAAAACCGCTAGAGGGTCTCTCTCACATTGCTGTTTTGAGGGACTGCAGATTAACAAATCATCCATGTAATAAATTACAGTGCTTGGGACATCTAAGTATTGTAGGTCTTGAGCCAACACTCTGTTAAATATTGAAGGGCTTTCTATGTAACCTTGAGCCAAACATGTACTTGTACTGCTGCCCCTGTTAGTGAAAGCAAATAGATGCTGTGAATCTGGATGTAGTGGCACACTAAAAAATGCTGAACACCGATCAATCACCAACATGCATCAGGCGGGATATTTGAGAGCAATGTGTGAGGGTCGAGGACGATGGATGTCTCAGCATCTACAATGGTGATCATGTACCAATCAATAATCATTGAGTGTGGTTTCTTTATAGGAAAGATTGGTATTACATTGGCTTTTGGTTTTTACTAATACTCCGACTTTCATCAGACCATCAATTATTGGTATGATTCCTTCAGTAGCATTCTGTTGTAATGGATATTGTTTCCTATATGGTAGCCTAGCCCCTGTTTTAAGCTTCCTCTGGTTGTGGTTGGTTTATCTGCACGTGAGACTGAGAGTGCCTGTATTGGAGTGTGGAAAAACCTCTTCCCCCTCCTCTTTGGAAAGGACCATGTCTTTGTCCTGGTCGTCCTCTGGGGCGATAATTGCCACTAGGGGGCCCTGGCTGGTTAATATGCACATGAATCGGTGGCGGTTGCAGTGTTGATGGGAGCTGCTTGTACTGTTGCGTGTGGGACCTTTGTTTGGGCCACAGTGGGGTTTTGTTGTGCCATGTTGCTGTCTGCATTTCGGCCTGATCCACTGTGACCACAGGGGCTTGTTTTTTAGGTTTCTTCTTTAGGTTTGGTCCGTTCATTCAGCTGCAGCAGTGTCAGTTTGTTAGCTAGGTGTCTGTTTGCTTTCTCTTCCCTACACTTTTCTTTTCTGCAGTTTTCCACATGATGCACAATGTTCTCTGAGAACAGGGGCCATTCCATTTTCAAGAGTCCCACAACCTTGTCTAAACATTTCTGGACTTCTTGTCGCCTTTTTCACCATTACTTTCTAACTGTTTTCTCAGCTCGGCCCATACTCGATTACAATATCCTCCAAACCCTATGTCATCGTTTCCAGTGATCACTCTTGGCAGCTGTGCATTGCAGAAGATTTCTTCAGTCATGTGTTTTCCAGCCACATGGATGATTAAAGCCTTGATGTCGCCTAGAGCTAGCGTCACTCCTGCTGGCCTTTCCTCAAGTGCAGTGATCCACTTCTCACTGCACACATCAGTGAGGTCTGGTAATCTGTTCTCCAAACGACCATGTCTATAAATGGCCATGGCACATACTGTCATTACCTCTATACTTTGGTTATTATAGGAAACATGTGACATTATGCTGTTCATCCTGGTCTGCCATTTATTGGTCCTGTAACCAGTATTCTTGCCAAGATGTCTACCACTCCTCAACTTCAACTCTTATCTTCTCTGTCGCTTTTCCCACATACGGTGCTACGTACTTGCCTTACCCAGGGGAACATGGAGGCAAGATTCACACTGAAATCAGGAGACTCAGACAACTGACATTAAACATAAGGTTTCTTTTAATAAAAAGGGTTTCAGAGGAAGGGAAAGAGGGTCAAACTATAACTAAAAGATTCCTCCCATCCGGGGTCTTTTACCTCTTGGCCTTAATCAAGAGCAGTGCTGCTTTCCTGTGGGCAGAGCAGAGAGAGAGATCTGTGAGCCTTTGTGGGGGCCCAGCTTTTCCCCAGTGGCAATGGACTCCAGTTTCTTGCCAGCCTTTTGGTGTCTCTCCTGTTACCTGCTTGATCCTTTGAAAAAAAGCCCTCCGCGCCTGGAAACTGGGCTCCTAAATATCCCCTCTGATTAGCCAACGGGCTGCAGGTGTGTCCAGTGCCATGTGCCCAGTGGCTGCAATATGTGGACTGGGTAGAACGCTCCCCCTATCATGTCCCCTAATCTGAGTTTGTGGATATGCTCTGTGGGCTGGATTGGCATGGCTGTTTCCCCTGGTTTGCCTCAGTACTCATTGGGAAACTCTTCCGTTGTTATCGCACCGTTCATTTGCACAATCATGTTCCGTGAGCAGGGTGTTGATGTGTTGGTTGTGATATCATTATCTTGCATTATTGCATTACAGCACCAGGTACGTCCTTGACAGGTCACCAGCATGTAGCAGGGCAAATATAATAATTAATATTGACATATGCAAATGTAGCAGGTTGTCTTCCTCCCTGCCACTGTATGGCACTATACCAGGGTTATGGTACCCTGATTGCTGGGCGGCGCCTGTCCGCTGCTTTTAACCAGGTGAGCGGCCACACCTCACCTTCTCCTTCCACTCTCTGATCCCTCGGGTGGCTGCGGCGTGGCGTGGCGTGGCGTGTTATACTGAGGGCAGCGTATTCATGCCATTTGGCACAGCACTCTTGCCCTTCTGCTGGCCGTAGGACTGCGCATAGAATAAGGTATGTACAAATGTGGCAAAATATTTTCTATCTGTGGCTGGAAAATATTAACTATTTGCCCTATGTTTTTAAAGGCTGCAGTTAAGTGTGTGGCCTGTCTCTCGCCACTGCTCCCTGGAGTAGTTCTGCTCTTTTGGCTCTGCGGGATCTGGTTGCTCTACCCTGCTCTGGTTCTGGTTCTGGCTGGCCGCTTTATTCACGGCCTCTCCACACATGTTGATCGGCTAATGAACTTCTGACGCCACTATTTTTAACCATTGTTGTATAAATTAGTTTAATTTGGTTTTGTTTCATTTTCATAAATTGTAGGATTTATTCTGTTTTGTATTTCTGTTATTTTGTAGTTACTTGTTTTTCTTTCTTTGAGTGTGGTTATTTTATTTTCTATCATTGGTCCTAAGTGTGTGCATGTGTGTGGATGAATGTGATGAATGTGTGACCATTGTTGTTTCTTTTGGCTATCAGTTTAAATTTTATGCACTCATGGCATGGTTTTAGCTTTTCTGTCTTGGTTGGACAGCTGCTGTGGGCCCCAGGCAGCAGCCCAAGTCCCTGGTGGTTAGTTTTTGGTCCCCTCTCCTTTTTGCTTCCCTGCCACTGTGGTAAGCCCCAGCCAAGCCCTGTCCTTCCTCCCTTTTGATCCCTATGCCTGAGTGCCATTTTATGGTATCCCGCCTGGTATCCTGATAGCCAGTGTATTGCTCGTTTTTGTTTTGTTAAGCGTTAATTGAATTTGTTGTTAATAAAATGTATTCTTTATCGAATGCTCTCTGCCCCCTTGGATAATTTAACTTGTGTGATCTTGTCTTATTAAAACTTTTTCCTCTCTAATATCCTGGGGGTGAAACTCCCCCAGGTGGTGTTGTTGCAACAAACCTCAACCCAGTTTGCCACACAAACATAATACTAGTCCTCAATACTAATTACTTCAATACTAACTACCAATACTCAATACTAATCCTGTGTCAGCGATTCTCTCTTACTGAGTGGTGATTTGCGTAATTTCCTTAATTTCTTTGTCAGCAAAAATGATTAATTTGCAGGGCACCCCCATTCGGTTGTGTTCAGTTCAGAGAGTATGGGACCATGCTCCAGTCAACCACTGAACCATTTGTAAAAAAATGTTTATCTAATCCTTGTATTTTTTTACTTATTAACATAAAATAATAACCAGATAACTATCATATTCTGACAATCATTTTAATCTCTGTGTTATCTGAAGATTAAAGTTTAAACAACACTTATTTTCCTGTCAACAGACAGATGTGTGGACCTCACATCTGCAAACTGGACTGCACTACACACTGGCAACCTGACAGGAAACTGGACCTCTGGAAATCTCACCAAGTCTTCAGTCTCTGAGTTCTGGGAGTGAGTTAGTGTTACCACACAAACCGCTCATTGTAAATTACTGTAAGGTATAAATTAATTCTGTCCTTGTTGAGGACAATAATTCTTTGCATGTCAAACCACCACTCACTGTCTGGTGTCCCCACACAGGAGAGGAGTGTTGTCCATGTCCGGGGGAATAGACGAGGTTGGCACAGTGAAATGGGAGCTGCTGTTGTGTCTCCTGGCCTGCTGGGTGGCCTGTTACTTCTGCATTTGGAAAGGTGTTCGCTCCACAGGAAAGGTCTGTGAGCAGAATACAGTTCAGACCTGTCTGCTACTAATTCAGTTTATATAGCCTACTAATGATTTCACTAAATTTTATTGGAGGGACTGTTAGTTGTACAAAATGGTGTATCTTGCAAGTATTTAATTTAGTATTTAATTGTTAATCATATATTTGTCATGACTTTTTCTATGGTTATGGAGTAAAACTGGGCCAGAGCCCCCCTCCCTTTCCATCTTTGTCCTAAACTCTGCTTCAAACATATGTGCAAATTTAAATGTAAATGTTACTCTCCACCACTGAAACAATGTTCACATCAGTTTAATTCTCTATCATAGTTCAGAGATAACAGGGAATGTCAAGGACCTGTAATAGGAAATTCACATATGAACTTTGCTTGAATTCTTTCCTATGTCTGATCAATGCTCGTGTGCTGTGTTCAACAATAACTCCTCATATAGAAATACAGTTGTGCTCGCATTAGAGGAGCTGTCTGGCGTAAGTGCAGACAGGTGATTTGAAACTAGACAGATACTTTTTTCTTTTTTACCTTTAACTAACAAATGCCCTGAGCGTTGCTGTGCACTTGACTGATGCAACCTTGAAGTTCATGATCCTCTTGTTGACCCTGATCTGTGCTTTTAGCAAACGTCCTGTTTCTTGCAGAAGCATAAGCAGACGGTTTCCTGTGTCAACCAGACTACAGGTGGCTTCAGTGTTCATGCTATTATTCAGTAATGGTTGTCTCTTATGTTTCCTGTTTACCCGACTGTATAAAAAACTTCTTCTTTCCCTATTCGAGGTTCCACTCTGAGCGTTCATGCTGAGTGTGAAACCCTCTGCAGAGCTCTATTAAAGACCAGAAGACAACTCTGGTCTGAGAAACTCATTATTTCACATCTCGAGATAAATGTCCACCACAGACCCGAGGATTGTAGCTAACAGAAGCAGCAGCAGTGTCAACAAATGGTCAGCAGGGACTGTCCCACTTACTGCTGGTACAGTTACAGTACATTAACAACATTTGCATTGAACAACAGCCATCACTGTACATCTGCTACATCGGTTCAACCGTCTCATCTTATAAAAATTAGCAGCATTTTGACATTTGGTTCATACTGGCTTTATTGTTGTCAGTCCTAATTACAGTACCAACACGTATTTACTGTCCTGGCAAAGTTATCAAACACTTGTAACAAATTGTAACTATGGGGTATTATCTTTCATTTTCTTTCTGTTGTGCTGACATGGCATGGAAGCACCTCTTGACCAACACTATCAGGATCATAGGGGCAGTACTTCTGTAACCTGACACTGAAACCTGTTATCCATCCACTGATATTTCAGGCGGTGTATGTCACGGCAGTGTTCCCCTATGTAATGTTGGTCATTCTGCTGGTCAGGGGGTTGACACTGCCAGGGGCCTGGCAGGGTGTGGTCTATTACCTTTATCCAGAACCTTCTCGTCTGGCAGACCTTCAGGTGAGACAACTTAGATAAATCATGAAGTTTGGTAACGTTTTTCTGGGACTATAGGACTAAAAGACATGGTTCAATTGTTAGTTTTTAATGTTGACCAGTCAAATCTACTTTTGGCCAGTGATGAAGATGAAACAACAGCTCTTTTGATACAATGCTATGACCTTATTTTCATCTTTGTTAATCAGGTGTGGATGGAAGCCTGTATTCAAGTCCTCTACTCCTATAGCGTTGCATCAGGAACCTTAATCACCCTGGGCAGCTACAACAAAGTTGATAACAACTGTTACAGGTACACCATGTGATCAGTAGTTCCACTGATACATTGATAACGTTGTGTTTTTGGAGTCCAACCATCAGTTTCTCCCCACAATACTTTTTACCAAATCAGGGTTTCTCTCTTGTGAGGGAAGAACATTGAGTTTGAAAACACCTATAAATTGTTGTTGCATTGCACTGTTTCCACAAACCTTTCAGACAGTATGCTGCATGTCATTCCCCAACCCTTACTCCCTGTCTCCACATTCCCTATGTATATCCACTGTTGCTATCAAAGAAAGGTGTGTGTGTGTGTGTGTTTGTGTTTACAGGGACAGTCTGTGGCTGTGTGTGCTAAACAGCTGCACCAGCTTGGTTGCAGGATTTGCAGTCTTCTCAGCTCTGGGCTTCATGGCCCAGGTCCAGGGAATTCCCATCAACATGGTTGTTGATTCAGGTATGATTTAAACTTTGAAGCTACCATATCTGTTAAATGTGAATTAACTTTCAGTCACATATTTGCTACAAAAAGACAAAGATCTAATTCAAGACAAGTGGAGAGGATGAAAATTCAAACGTCTCTTTTGTTCTCTCAGGACCTGGACTGGCATTCATTGCATTTCCACAATCTGTGGCTATGATGCCCCTGCCTCAGTTGTGGGCTGTCTGCTTCTTCATCATGCTCATTATGTTGGGGCTGGACACAGTGGTAAGATGAAGAGTACTTCTTACATGAATGAGAACGTGGTCTCTTTTGGACCCCATTGTATTTGATTAATTTAGTCAGTTTGTTGGTCAGTCAACTACTTAGGTCCTGAAATATTTAAACAACTATATGTATAATATATATAACATGAGAACAACAGAGACAAAACAAACATGCCAGACAGAAGCAAATATAAAAAAAACATATAATATCTCCTGGTGAAAAAGTAGTGTCATATACGTAGAACTCACCGACTAGAAAGTTTGTGGTGATCATGTGATCATCGCAGCAGAGTTAATACTCACTCCCTGCCTCTACTTGCTGCACCAGGCTGCTATCTATCTATCTATCTATCTATCTATCTATCTATCTATCTATCTATCTATCTATCTATCTATCTATCTATCTAATATTTGTGGCATCAAATAAATAAGTAAAACCAAAGTGTTCAGGAACACGGACAGTCAAACATGCTGTAAAGATGAATTTATTAGTGAGTTTTTGGTTTGCTCATGGGTTATGGTTTGGTCATGGGTTATGCCCTTTGCAGCAGCCAGCTGTTTTTCTTAACCTTCTTGTTTTTGAAAGAATGAATCGCGCTTACTTGGCACATAAAAACGTACCTCCAAGATCAAGATGTACAATCTCACCGTACCTTGCAAACATACATGCTGATTCGTTGCACTATTCCTGAGATGTTAATAATCAGAGCTTTTGATTAAATGTCATGGCAGCTCCATGTTTACAGAGGGAACATGAAGCTTTCAAAGAAAAGAACATCATCTTTACCGTAACACATGGATGAGGCTCATTTATGTTATGGGAGTGCTGTGTCTGGCACAGGAAGCATTGAATAGGTTCAGAGCACAATCAGATTTACAATTGTCATAATATTTATACCTTGCCATTTTCATTAATAGTAATTTGTTCTGAAAATAAAAATCTATTTTATGGAGACAAGAGTGGATGGCACTTACAAAGTGGGTACTCTATTGCATATCGTGTTGCTGCACCAAAGACTGACTGGTTGTTACCAACAGACACTCACATGCTACACCTTAATGAAAATAAGCCTGGGCCTGATGCCTGTTTTTTGAAATACTGTGTTGACGTTATTCTCCTTTCTGTCTGTTTTCATGTGTTAGTTTACAGGTTTGGAAACAATAACATCTTCAGTGATTGACATGTTCCCAGGAACGATACGCAGACCCTGGCGTAGAGAAATCTTCATCCTCCTCTTTTGTTCTATCTGCTTCATCATTCAGATCCCTCTCACTACTCAGGTACCCTATGATGGTGAAACCTTACCCAAACACAACACCTATCACTAAAACAATTCTTATTTTGCAGGAGTCTTTTAAGTGACACTTTATATTTTTTCTGTTGCCCAGGGAGGAATCTATCTGTTCCAGTTGGTTGATTACTATGGTCCGAATGGAGCATGTGTATTATTTGTGTCTCTGGTCCAGTGTGTGGCTGTTGGGTGGGCCTTTGGTAAGTGATATAACTCATGGGATTTAAATTTGGAGAAATGCACTGTGTAAATGAGTCTAGTCATCCTTAGAAATCCTAACCTATTAATCTTGTTTTTCTTTAGTGTTTCTTTCCATCAGCAGTGTTGTGTTTTCATTGGTTAAAAGTCAAAGCAGAATAAGAAAGCAGTGTTCTAAGAATGAAGCATCACAAATGGAAGTACAGCTTTACTTAGCATAAAAGTTACAGACAGGTGTGGACAGCTTATGTTAAGATTATCGACACTAACAAAAAAAAAAAATATATATATATGTAGAGAGAGATGTATTGAATGCTTTCTTCCATTTATCCCCCCTCCAAATGTTCACTTGATGATATGCATTCCAGAGTCCAAACTCAATCAATCAATCAATCAATCAATCAATCAAGCTTTAATTGAAGAGCCCATGTTCACTAATCACAATTTGTCTCAGAGGGCTTTAACTATTTTTAAAGGTCATCTTGTTCAGGTAGCAGTAGTTTATGCAAGGTTGAAGAAAAATCATATGAAAGCAGGTACATTTCATACTGTGAAGGCATGAAATATGAACAGAATGTAAGGGTTAAACATGTACTGCAGGCCTGCAGACCCAGTCATTACTGCATCTGACTGGACAGAAAACTCATGGCTAGCAGTGGCCCTGGAGGGAACAATGACAGTCTGGCATATGGAGAATGAACAAAACAGAGTATAGCACAGACATTGAACCAATCAGGTAACAGGTAAGTAATGAGTCAAGTAGGTGAGAACTGAGAACTTAAACGACAGGAAGGGTAAGTGACATGGAATCCATGAAAAACAGGAAATACAGAGTGCCTGGGAGTTAACTAATTCTGTCTAATAATGGTCTGTCCTTTCAACCTGTTATTTTACTATCTATGTTTGTCATTCAGGTGCTGAGCGGATGTGTGATGCAGTTGAGGAAATGACAGGACAGAGGCCTTGGGTTCTTTTCAAACTGTGTTGGCTTTATTTTACCCCATTGATCTGCATGGTGAGTTACACACTATGAGTACTACAGTGATTGCTAAAGATAGGCACCAATAAGAAGTTAAGAGAGTCCCTCCTCAATCAGTTGGCATGGAGAATTTAGACTATTTTCATCATTTCATGTGTTAGAATAAACTGTTTAAACTGATAGACAACAAAGGTTTATTTAAAAAAACTGTTTAACAAAATCATGTTGTTTTTCCTTCAGGTTGGCTTCATCTGCTTCTTTGTGGACTATCAGCCTCTGACATTTCGGGGCTATGTGTATCCAGACTGGGCCTACTATCTGGGCTGGGCCATGGCCCTCTCCTCTGTAGTTGTAATACCCATCTGGGCTCTTGGCAAGATCTGCCTCACCAAGGGCTCCCTCAGACAGGTAAGAGCACCAGCTCTTTTTTTTCACAAGAACAAGATGTAGGGGTGAATTTGTGTAATCTGGGACATTGGGTAATATGGGACACCCAAGATCTAGTCTGTTGACTTCATGTGGTCGATGTCACATAAAGGGGTGGGGAAAGTGTCAATCAGAAGCTCCCCCTTAGAATTGCATAACAAGGTCAATGACATAAGATTATATAAATCTGTCATAAATGAGACAATGTTCCTTATCAAATTATCAAATTATGTTTATGATGTATTCAAGCAACAAAATATGCATTGAGTTGTCCCACTTCATCAAATATGATTGATAATGTAGGACAGCATGCTTTCGGTGATCTGGGACAGTCATTCCAATTCTCTAGATGGGGAAAAAAAATTAAATAAAAAATAAATAAACTAAAGAGATTAATGGAGTTAATGGTAAATAAAGTCTGTCCCTGTCTGTTTAAACCGATTGTCTGTTTAGTTAACTAGCACATAATCAGTGAGCTCTCTAGGACAGAGATGATCCAAAAAGCACAGAAGAGTCTGTCCTGTGGTCTGCAGCCATTGGTTTCACCAAACATATGGAGAAGACAATGGGTTGATCGATGATGATGGTCTCTCACCTGAGAGGACTGTTTGTTCCCTGAGTTGCCCCAATATAATTATTATTATTGTTACTGTTGCCTGTTGTTGATTGAATTTTAATTAATTAATTTTTAATTCTATGCATCTTGTCAGCTAGGGTTCTTTCAGAAAAAACATTACATTTACATATTAATAATAATGATGACTTTTCTATAAATAATATACATTTTCTCAGTAACTGTCCATAATGCTTTTTTAAAAAATGGTAATATTGACCTTGACATGCATAAAGCAAGATAATTTAGGCTTATCTTAAACCTTATACAAGTGTCCCAGACAAAGTGACCTGTCCAAGATTATAAAATCTTTTCAATCAATTCAGACAGAATTTTCTTTTTTGGCACAAAGAACACTAAAAGCTGTGTCATGTCCCTTTTGAGTATGATATCTCAATTATTTTGTCTGGTGTGGTTAGAAAACATCTTAAGGATTACAGAAAGGTAGAATATGTTGATGTTGTCTAATGTATAAAACAGATATTGGACGAATTGTAGAAAAAATTCCCCAGATTACCTGAATTCACCCTATATTATTGTAACAACCTCAGACACGAATTCTGGTGAACTCAATTGCACGACTCAGGCAGGTTAGTGGATATAACAAAAAAAAAGGTTTATTTTTCGGTCACAAAAGGTGCATAAACAAAAGGCGCTCTCAAGGAGGATCGAAAAGTAGCAAAACAAAACACTAGCAAAACTTAGAATTAAACAAGAGATACTAATCATGAATATAACTCAAACTTGACTTGGCGGTGAAACACTCTTGACGCTTAAGGACAGAACAAGACGAACTGGCACAGGACAAAGGGAGACGAGGACTATTTATACATGAGGAAGTAGGAAACAGGTGAAACCAATCAGGGGCGGGGAAGACGATCACCAAGGCGGGAAATCACACAAAGGGAGGAAGTCAGGGTCTGAAATGAGAGGGAAAAGGTGAGTACCAAAGTAAAACAGGAAGTGCACGACGAGACTAGACATGAGTGAAGTTTAACTTAACACCTAGTGCTAGACATGAACTAACACAAGCATGACATAACTTAAAACATGAACATGATTAAATTTAGCATATCTGACAAGACTTAACAATGATATTAATATAATAATAATAATTAAAACTAGAAAATCTCTCCTGCCGAGACATTTTGAAATGACGAAATCCTTAGAAAAGTCATAGCACAGGATTCGACGTATTTCCGCATGTTTTTTTATAGGTCTCGAGTATGTGCGATGAAATCTCTGGGAGGAGTAGGCAGACGAAAATTTACGGAAGAAGAATAAGAATAAAAACTAGAAAATCTCTCCTGCCGAGACATTTTGAATGGGTGCCTTGTGCTCGTCGCCGACACTCGCTGCAGAGAGACATTTCCTTTAAGACGAAGGACAGAGACCCTGAGAGTTGACCAATTTCAGAGAGAGAGAGACTGTAACAGTTCGAGAGGAAGGAGAGAGACCCTGGGAGAGAGAGTGAGACAGTGAGAGAGAAAGACATGTATAAAAGCTGCATTTTGATCACATGATCCAGAGTGGTGACTGATTGGCTTGACCAATTTCAGAGACAGAGAGAAACCATGTTATAAGGTCTAATCACCATCCATGGGATTTCATTTTAAAAATTCAGCCTCCTTCAGGCTTCCTGGGAACATCCTGTAACTATTTGGGAGTTTTATTTTGAAAATCCACTATTTTTCCAGCTCCCTGGGAACATCCTGTAACCATCTGGGGGATTTATTTTGAAAATCCAGTGTTTTTCAGGCTTCCTGGGAACATTCTGTAACTATTTGGGAGTTTTATTTTGAAAGTCCACTCTTTTTCCGGCTCCCTCGGAACATCCTGTAACTATTTGGGAGTTTTATTTTGAAAATGTACTATTTTTCCAGCTCCCTGGGAACATCCTGTAACCACCTGGGGGTTTTATTTTGAAAAACCAGGCTCTGTACAGCTTTCCTGGTAGCATTCTATTACTATGGGGGGGCTTATTTCAAAATAAAGGCTCTGTACAGACTTCCTGGTAACATTCTATTACAATGGGGGGGGCTATTTTCAAAATAAAGGCTCATTACATGTTTCCTGGTAATATCCAGTTACTATGGGGGGGGATGGGGGGGCTTATTTATACACTCAAACATAAGCTCTGTACATGTTTCCTTGTAATATGGGGGGGTGGGGGGGGCTTATTTTCAAAATAAAGGCTTTGTACAGTCTTCCTTGTGACATTCTATTACAATGGGGGAGGGTTGTTTATTTTTATATTCAAAATAAAGGCTCATTACATGTTTGCTGGTAACATTCTATTATAATGGGGGGGGGCTTATTTTCAAAATAAAGGCCCCTTACATGTTCCTGGTAATATCCAGTTACTATGGGGGGGTGGGGGGGCTTATTTTTACTTTTATTTATATGCTCCAAAATTTAGCAAAAACCACCACCCTCACCCGGATTCGAACCCAGACTTACGTCACATGATCCGAGTGCCTTAACCACTGGGCCAAAGCGGATGGTGGCAAAAACTTTGAATCTAGTAAATTTATAGAGGAGACTTGACCTCTGACAGTCTATGGGGTTGCTATGGTTACTCACTGATTAGATGAGGAACACCTGCTGCGCGCACACTTTGGAGACAAAAACTGGTTTCAGACCAACCCTCAAACAAAAGCTTCTAACTCAAAATCTATAAGTCGTATCTGAGAAATGAACACATTGTGAGAATCACAAGACTTTGGCCGACGTCCACATATGTTTATATTTCATAAGAGTTAAGAAATGAGACCGTAAGAGCGATTTAGAAATTTAGTTTTCTCATCAGGAACCTTTTTTGGCCCTTGCCATTGAAGTCCATTCAAAAGTTAGAGTGTGCTGCTCTAGCGCCACTCTTCAAACAAATGCTTTTAACTCAAAAACTATAGGTCCTATCTAAGAAATGAAAACATTTTGAGAATCCCAAGACTTCCACGAACGTACAGATATGTTTTGGCGAGAAAGGGTTCAGAAATGAGACCGTGGGAGCGAGTTAGAAATTTTTCTTGGTATTTCTCCTTTCCTGACTTTTTTCCAAAAATTAACATGGGAGTCAATGGAGAGGTGAGACCGGAAAAGAAGGAGCCCCCAGCTGGCAAGGCACCCATAATAATATCCCTAAATTCCTCGAGCAATAATAATATAAGTGCCAATGCATTGCATGGGGCTTCGCAAGGCACCCATAATAATTCTCTTTGTGTAATTGTTGAATTTTCTGTCCCCATCAGCGTCTGTTGGTCCTGTGGCATCCTGATAGTGACCATGTTGGTCCCAAGAAAAAAAAAGAAAATGTCCTGAATGAAACAGAAATGAAACCAATGTCAGATCCGGTCCCTGACATGTTATGAGACACTGAGTAGTTCGGAAAGGAAAAGCATATTACTACTACAATGACAACATCATGATTGTTCTTGACATATATGTGCCTGATAGCAGTATGACATACTGACTATATGTGTATTATGTGAGTATTATATATTGTTATCTTCTATCCATGCTTTCATTTATTCCATAAAATATAGAGGTGATTCTTCACAATTTCAAGATCATAAAGTTTGTTTTTTGTTTTTGTATTTGTTTCATATTATTACTACAGATACATTTTTTTGTATATTCAAGTGTGTTATGGGTGTGTTAGTGGGTTCTTTCTGGTATTGGTATTATTGTTATTATCCTTATTATTGTTGTTGTTGTTATTATCATTATTATTATATTTGTCCTCTTGAATGGTATAAAGAGGGAGTTTCCCTGTTTGGAGGAAATTCTGCTGACACATCTTGTATGAGTATATTTTCTGCATAAATCTTTTTACAATTTAATTAGTGCATAAAGATACTTTGAAACAGTCTGGAGTAGGTTGACTATTTCTGACAGCTTTGCATTTAGTCCCTGCTCCTTTGTCACCAAGACAGTCCAGTGCAAGATCTCCATTACTGCTGTCATAACTTTATGACTACTTATTTACATTATACATATTCTACAAAGTAAAAGAATTTGGTTGTAGCAAGGATTAATATTGAACCGTGTTACAGAGCTTTTATTTTGAAATGTTCTGGACATTGTAATGTCGTCAGATATTTTAATAATATATGTATATTTTTGCCTGTATTTCAGACGTTTGGGGTTCATGTTAGTCCATCTTTGGGTTTTAAATGTATTGAATTGATTAAATAGATCTTGTTTGGATGCTTTCATTTTATGAAACGACTTCCCTTCACATCTCTCCACTGCTCCACTGTGTGTGTGTGTGCGTGTGCATGTGCGTGTGCGTGTGACTGTGACTGTGTGTGTGTGTGTGTCCCGTCTCTGCTCTTGGTGAAAAGAGAGTGAGAGTAGCTTACAGGATCTAAATGACACAAAGAAATCAAAGGAGTGTACATACAATCTGATTGTTGGTGTTAATCTACTTTTATGAATCTGGTAATCATGTATAAGAATGTTAGCGGACAGATAGTTAAGTCAAAACTGTTATTGTGGCAGAACGTACATTATGTCAGTGGACTTCATTCTAAACATCACACCTTCATTAAAACACTTCTAGTTAACAACATATGCTATGCTATGCCAAGTTGAAGCAGAGGGCTCAAGATCACCTTTTTAGTTTCTGGGATAAGGACACAGGTTCAAAACTGTTTTGTGACAAGATGGGCTGCCCTCAGAGCTGAGACTTTCATGCCAGCAACGGCACGTTCATTAGTCTGCCGCCTGTAGCACTCACAGACTTCTCCTCAGGGGTGGGCATCTGAGCCATTCACAGCCTGTCCCTGGGAGTCTACGACTAGAAGAAGACTTTATAAACACCTAGTCTAAAGCCCCTTAACAGCTATAAAAAAGGCCTATACCAGGCCCAAACCACCCATTTGACCCGGGGAGAGGTCCCTACAGCACTTCCCTATCCTGAGATGAGGTGTGTGCGTGTGCCCTAAGGTCGACAGTAATGTTGCCTTGGTGTGGATACACTGGAGCTTACCTTCGGGGGGGAGCAGTGTCCTTTTTGTGAAGAAAAATATGCGTGTGCTTGGTGTGTTGCCACAGAAGACTCAACAACAAATGGTTCTAATAAACAGTGGTTTTTATTATAGAAAACTATAATAATGATTACAGCGTTTACCGATATGAAGAGTATAAAACACTGAAAAATATAAAGTGTTGGGGATACATGATAAATCGAAGGGTGTTTATAAATTGAAGGGTGTTACCTGTCCATATGCCTCACGCTCAATTGCTTAACCAGCTTGTGATTTGACACCTTTAAAATTGAGTAGCATCTATCCTGCTGCTTTTTCTTCGTCGAAAAGGACAAGACACTCAGACCTTGCATAGAATATCGTGGTCTAAACGACAGCACAATTAAGAACAGGTAGCCCCTCCGTTAATGTCCTCCACCTCTGAACTGCTGAATGATGCTAAGATCTTTACTAAATTAGATTTACGTAATGCTCTTCATCTAGTCAGGATAAGGGAGGGGGATGAGTGGAGGACTGCCTTCAACACGCCTAGTGGCCATTATGAGTATTTAGTGATGCCCTTTAGATTAACTAATGCATCTAGGCAGTGCGAAGAGGCCTATTTTGTTTAAATCAATAACGGGGATTATCTACTCTGTGTCTTTTGGGAAAAGTAGAGGCTCCATTCAGATTTAAAGTAATATTATTATAAGTTATTGTTTTATATTTTTTAAATTGATGTGAATATGCCAACAAGGGAAACAATCAGTCCACAGCCAAGGTTAAAATTTAACTGTAAACACTTTGTTTAAAAATAAGCAAAAGTGTCAAGTAAAGTAAATCAAAATAATTAAAATGGAAACACTGTAGGGCAACTGTACTCAACTACCTTAACACTCAGATAGTTAATGTGAAGTTATTCAACATTTGTTGTAATATAATAGCGCCCTCTTGTGGTAGCAACCTGCCGGATCTTCTTTATATGGATGCTATTGTTTTGACTGGTGAAGCTGAGCTGGTGAGTTAAGAAATGTATACAATTTGATTACAACTTGTTAAATGCTATAAATATGTTCATGTATGCGGATTATACAGTGGATAATATGTCCTTGTCATTAATATTGTGGTTTGGGTTCATTTTATGTCATTTCAGTTGATTACCTGGCGAACGGCACGGTTACTGTTCATGTGCTAGTTAGCTTAGCATGTGTGAAACAGGAATGCTTATGCAAAAATAAACACATGAAAGACAGTAATCGGATGTCTGAGCTTGAGTGTGACACTTTTTCATCAGTTAAAAACACACTTTACAGTGGGAGTTATTAGATTAATGTAGTTGGTTTAATAAAACCCTACAGTTAAAGTTAAGTTTCATTGTATCAAAAAACACTATACTGCAAAAAAAAGGATACATGACCTTTGAATTCAGATCCAAAGGAGAGCAGGCTCTCCCTGCTCTCCTTTGGACAATCTCTATACTCTCCTCTTCTATTTGGGACATATGATGAAAATAAAGAATACTAATCACTACTGTTTAAAATGAGAAAAATGTAAAACACATTATGAAAGAAATTTTAAATTAATAAATCAAATCTATTTAAAGTAACGCAGATGAACAAGCACTTATTGGAAGTTGTTGTGCCTTATCTTGTATAAAAGGTTTAAAGCCATTAACTAAGAAGTTACTCTTACTGTGTTATGTATGAAACTGACAAAATGGAGTCACTTTCAATGGGCGGTGCTAAAGCAAACACCGTCGATGTAGATTTCATCTCACAAATGCAGAACAATGGTGACACTATGGTTAAAATAATACTCACGTTGACATCATGTCAGAGATGAGAGGAGGAGTTGTTGGATGAACATTTTGAACTGAGCCATGTTGTTTTATTTTAAAGCTGACTTTTCAGAATGAAATTAGAGGAAAGTTGTCAATGAGATGAAACAAAAAGAATGAAAGAAGGCAATTTACTTGTCACGAACTGTATTTACTAAAAAAAAAAAAAAAAAATGTCAATAAATTTGAGAGTTGGAATATTCAGACTTTGAGTCTGGATAGAACAATTTGAAATATAATGCAGATAACTTCGCAAAAGAAAATAAATAATAATCTTCAAATCAATCTCACAATTGAATTTGTACGACTCACTTAAGTTACCAACAACTAATCCTAAAGTTTAAAACTTCTAGTTTCACTGTCGACAAAATAGATACTAATTCTACATTTTTCTTACATAACTTTCAGAAAATTAAGTATCAACACTATTCAATGGAAATTACAAGTTTGACCTTATCTCTCTTTACACTGAATTAAAATCATTGTTTTTGCCTTTAAAGTATTTGTGACGGCGGGGTGTGGTTAGGGTGGCAACTGCTGGACAACAGGGAGGAGAGGCTCAGCCGGTGATCGGACAGCTGTGCAGAATCAGGTAATCAGGCCATCAATAAGAGCACACTGGTAACCTGGTTCTGTTCTCTTGCAGTAGGCGGGGTTCCTGACACGGGAGCAGCCGGAGGACGTGTGAGGACGTGTGTGAATGTATGTGTGGATTGAGAGACCCGTGAATATATGTGTGTGGTTGCCAGGCGAGGCGACTGGAAATAAAGACAAACGCCATTCTCTCCTCCCTTGTTTACTTGGAGTGGGCCGAGTATTCCCACAGTCTTGTTTACTGTTTTATCCATCACCCCATTGCAAACATTGCCAGCTTGAGTAGCATTGATGTTTGCAATGAGAATGTCTTGAAGTGTTACTGAACAGGAGCATTCAATTCTACAGATAAATACAATCAATAAGCTAATGCGTTTTTGGATACAAAACACCTGTTGAAATATGAACACATTTTGTTGATCCACAATGGTGCACCTTGCCAATTCAAGTCAAATTTAATTGTACAGAGTAAGTGACACACATCCACATGTTGCTGTGGTTGTGACATGTTCAAACACATTGAAGAGATGGTGGCTAAAGAAAAATCACATGTGGGACTTGTGAAGTCCGAGCCACCTCACAAAGTGGGTAAAAGCTAATACTACATACAATAAAATAGTATATCTTGCCTCCCAGAGCAATAACATGCAGGATTCAATCTCTGCTGGACTAAGGTGCGTTGGTAGAAACCACTTTTCAATACTAACATCTTGCTGAATCCAAAACCCAAACCAAATTGATGAGTGGAGATTTGTTCAGGAATTGCAAACTATTAATAATATCTAACATATATTAATAATAATATTATTGATATTAATAATATCTAACATATACCAATTCAATTTTGGCTTCATTGCTGCCAGATTGAGAGTATTATACAGTTGTCAATTTGAGCAAAGATTTATCTTAATTCCACCCAGACAGCCTGTACTTGTATTTGTTCAGGGAAAGTCTAGCAGTGTATGCAACAGTCGTAAAGTGTGACCTGATGACCTGCACCTGCTTTCAGGCAGCACACTCCTGCCGTATGCTGTGGACCTGTTGATAGTCTCCCTCTCCAAGGACACTTGTCACTCTTAATCTATTTTGCTGTTGCAGAGATGTCTCATTACCGTCCTGTTGCATACTACTCTTCATGCTTGTCGCCTGTTGTTCTTGTCTGTCTCAGGGCTGTAGCCACTGTTGGTCTCAAGATTTAAAGAAAAAAAACCAAAACAAAACAAATTTCACCCATTGTTTTGGATCATGATTGTCTGGTTCATGTTCCCCATTCAGTTTTGCATATCCTGAACATTTCTGCTACTCAGCACATGACAGCAGCTTGTCAATTTGACTATTAAATGATCATTCACAAGCCCACCTAAAATTAAAGCGCTCACTACAACTTTTCTTCCTATGGCGGATGAAAAGACCAGATTTGTTGCCAACACCAATACCAAATACTGATTTGATTCTGTACATGGACGGGTCAGTAAGCAGACCATCTGATAAAATAAATAAAAATATTGCTACGCTGTAATAACTAAATAAAAAGTATTTGTAGCACGAGCATTACCTTCTGGTATCTCTGCTCAAGCTGTGATATTGTACGTCCTTACAAGAACTTGCATTCTGGCATTCTAGGTGAAAAGGCCTGTTCCAGGTGCTGTTTACAACCAGAACAGACCTATGATCCAAGGTAAAGCAGAATGGATCCATGCTTCAAGATACATGCTAGCCCTTCCCCTAGACGCAGATAAAGAGGTAACGTATAGAGCACAGGCTGTATATAAAGAGGTATAGAGGGAAACGGGGTATTATGGCTCTGAGTCATTGTGTGTGTGTGTTTATGTGTTGTGTTGTGTTGTTCTCCCTCCCTGCCTTGGGGTGGTGTTGTTTCCTAAGTCTGTGTTCCAGGTCCGGCAGGGGATTGATGGAAGGCCTGATGGAGCTCATTTTAAAAAGGCTCACCTGACGTTGCCGGTGGCCTTTTTCCCGACTCCCGATGCGACCATGTCTTTGCTGTATCTGAAAAAACGAGAGGCTGGATTACCAGATTTGTCTTTGTGTCTTTATTAAGAGCTTTCTGCAGAAAGGATCAACACAGAGAGTCACAGGGATCTCAGAGTACTGATGGAGAACAGTCAAATGCAAGCATCTTATATGGGAAAACTAAGGCTGTTTGTCTGAGCCAGTTCAGACTGGTTCTGTAGGCACAGTTTGAGACAGGAATTAAGACAGGAAACTTATTTGTATAAGTTTCCTTTAAAGATAGAGCATAATCCCTTGGACAGTCATAAAGCAATAGAAAGGTCATAAAGGTATTAGCAAGGTCATAAAGATTTCAGGTCACAAACAGTTCAGGTCATAAAAGGCTTATACAGGGATATAAATGTTAGTTTTCAACTACAAAATAGTTTCCCACCACACTTTTTTTCCACTACACTGTTTATTAATATTTTGATTGACTTTTGAAGCAGTCCTGGTTAGTGGTAGGGAAGAAAAGCCTTTTTGTGTTTTGTACCCTTTTCTCCTGTCTTTGGTTAGGTAGGCAGGTGTTTTTTTGTTTACAAAGGATCTGTAAAAATAAGTTATTTGTTGGACTGCAAAAATCTGCATGGCACTGGTTACACTTGGGAGTGGGGAAAGAGGGAAGCCGGGCCGGGCGCAACGGGGTGGTTCTTCATCCTCCTCCTAATGAGTTGTTTCGAGAGGAGGAGCTTGTTCTGGAAATTCAGGGGTTCTCAAAGTTTTGGTAGCTCAGGGCCAATTTAGGAACCCAACATTTGACTGGGGGCTGCCGAGGGAAAAAAGAAATATTGAAAAAACTGAAAAATCCCATTTGTAATAATTTTAATGACCAGGTTGCATTTTTACAGTTTACACTTAAATCAATCAATCAAACTTTATTTGTATAGCACTTTTCTAACAAAACAAATGCAACATTAAGTGTTTCACATTAAAACATAACAAGCAAACACCCTCCGCCTGTCCCTAATACTAAGGAAGCGCCATCTCATTGTCGAGCAGTGAGGAAACACTGGAGGCAGGTTAGAAATGAATTAGATAAAAATAAGTAACATAAAATAAGATAAGATAAAATAAAATAATGACAATAGCAATAAATAATACTACTAATAATAAGTAATACAGCTGGATAATAATAAATAATTAAAAAGTAAAGCATAATAAAATATATAGATAGCTTAAATAAGATATATATATGTATATAAATAGACAAATAAATAATAGCAAATAAATAAAAGAAAATATTACAAAAAACTTATTGGTATGCATCCAATAATGAGCAATAAACACAATTTAATTCATAAATGAACCTAAACCTGGCGAAACTTGAAACATTGTAATGCAAACAAAATTTAGGATATAACAGTACTGTGCGCAGTTCATTTCAGAATATACAGTATGTAAAAACCTATTTACAACAAACAGTCAGTCTCAGTGTGCCTTGCTTCCTGTCTTATCATCAGCAGGGACCTTATTCAGGAGCAATTCCAGATACGAAAGCACCACAGGAAAACCTGCAGAGACAGACAAACAGACAGACAGACAGATAGACACAGAGCAGGAGGGGGAGAAAGAGAGAGAGAGACCTTTAAAAAAGAAGCTTACCAAACAAGTCGTCATCATCATCAATATCTATCATTGCCTATCATCAATAAGCTTGTCATTAAGTCACACTGAATATTTGTTACTAGTTCAACATACCTTTTTTTTATTGGCATGGGATTTGTGGTGCTGTTTTTGGTTGGCCACGATTCCTCTGATGTCCGGCTCCATCTCTGTCATTGCGATACGAAGGACATCATGTAGATGGCCATCTGTCAGCCTGGATCTCAGCTTGGATTTGTTGATGGCCATGGTGGAGAAGGTCTTCTCACAAATGATTAGATTAGATTAGATTAGATTCAACTTTATTGTCATTGTACAGAGTACAGGTACTGAGACAACGAAATGCAGTTTAGCATCTAACCAGAAGTGCAAAATAGCAATAAAAGTGCAGAGTATGTGCATATGTAAAGTGGAATAATTGTATAAATAAGATATATACAGTAAGAGTTGGGTATGAAAAAAAGAACAGAATTGGGACTAGCAGCAATTGAGGTAGGAAGTGTAGATAGATGTGAAATATATAAATGTGAAATATATAAAGTGCAGGTGTAAGTATTAGTGGTGGTAATAAGTAAAAAGAAGTGAATGAGGTATTAGTAATATAATGATTAGTAAGTGGTGTAAGTACGGTTAGTACAGTAAAACAGTAAAACAGCAAAATAGTATTCTAAGTACAGGTAATACAGTTAAGAGTTGGGTAAACAGTAAAGTGTGATAAAAAAGACATTCTTGTGCAAATGTTCAATGTGCAAATGTTCAGTGGTTGTCACTTGTGTGGCAGTCAAGCCAGGGTGAGGGTGGGGGTGGGGGTGGGGGGGGGGGGTACAGTGCAAATGATTAGTGGCTGGAGAGGTGTGCGGCAGTCAGCCAGGGGGGAAGTGGGAGGTATAGTCTCAGGGGTGGGGGGGGGGCTATCTCCGTGGAGCAGAGTTCAGTAGGGTGACAGCCACAGGGATGAAGCTGTTCTTGAGCCTGCTCGTACGGGAACGGAGGACCCTGTAGCGCCTCCCAGAGGGGAGGAGAGCAAACAGTCTGTGGCTGGGGTGTGAGCTGTCCTTGGTGATGCTGCGCGCCCTCCGCAGACATCTCTTACTCTGGACAGCCTCAGTGGTGGGAAGAGTGGAACCGGTGATGCGTTGGGCAGTTTTCACCACCCTCTGCAGTCTTTTTCGGTCGGCGACAGAGCAGCTGCTATACCATGTTGAGATGCATTTAGTGAGAATGCTCTCAATGGTACAGCGGTAGAAATTCTCCAGAATCTAAGTAGACAGATGGGCCTTCTTCAGTCTCCTCAGGAAAAAGAGACGCTGGTGTGCCTTCTTGACTATTGATGAGGTGTTAAGGGTCCAAGAGAGGTCCTCAGAGATATGGACACCCAGGAACTTGAAGCTGGCAACACGCTCAACCTCCATCCCATTGATATGGATGGGGGTGTGTGCGCCATCTTTCTTCCTGAAGTCCACAATAAGCTCTTTGGTCTTCATGGTGTTGAGGGCCAGGTTGTTGTCAGCGCACCACAGCGCCAGGTGCTGGACCTCTTCTCTGTAGGCCGACTCATCGTTGTCGCTGATGAGGCCAATCACCGTTGTATCGTCTGCAAACTTGACAATGGTGTTGGAACCATGTACAGGTATGCAGTCGTGGGTGAAGAGGGAGTAGAGAAGAGGACTTAGCACGCAGCCCTGTGGCACGCCTGTGTTCAGGGTGAGGGTTGAGGAGGTGTGGTTCTCTAACCTAACAGACTGGGGTCTGTTGGTTAGGAAGTCCAGTAACCAGTTACAGAGGGAAGGGTTGATACCCAGGTGACTGAGTTTCATGATCAGTTTGGAGGGGATGACAGTGTTGAAGGCTGAACTGAAGTCAATGAACAGCATCCTCACATAGCTGTTTTTATTGTCCAGGTGAGAAAGGGCGGAGTGTAATGCCGTGGAGATGGCATCCTCCGTGCTCCTATTCTTACGGTAGGCGGATTGGAAGGGGTCTAGTGTGGGTGGTAAGCAGCTTGTGGTGAGCCAGGACCATCCTCTCGAAGCACTTCAAGATGGTGGGGGTCAGTGCAACAGGGCGGAAGTCATTGAGGCTCACTGCAGTGGAGTGTTTTGGCACCGGCACGATGGAGGTATTTTTAAAGCAGGCGGGGACAGTAGCTTGGGCCAGAGACAGGTTGAAAATGTCAGTCAAGACCTCAGCTAGCTGCCCAGCACAGGCCCTGAGCACGCGTCCGGGGATGCCATCAGGGCCAGCGGCCTTGCGTGCATTTATCCTGCTCAGTGCAGCACACACGTCGGTGGAGGAGAGTGTTAGGGGTTGGTGGTCTGAAGTGACCACAGCCTTGATGGCAGCCTCCTGGTTGTCCCTGTCGAAGTGTGCATATAAGCTGTTTAGCTCGTCAGGGAAGGAGGCAGCACTGTTTTGGGGGGTGGTGCTAGTGGGTTTGTAGTCTGTTATGGCCTGGATGCCTTGCCACATGCGTATGGGGTCAGAGTTGTTCTTAAAGTGCTCCTCGATCCTAAGCTTGTGGCAGTGCTTGGCCTGCTTGATGCCCCTCTTCAGGTCAGCCCTGGATGAACTGTAGGCCTGAGCATCACCTGACCTGAAAGCGGTGTCTCGTGCCTTCAGTAGTAGACGGACCTCTTTGTTCATCCATGGCTTCTGGTTTGGGAAGGTAGTGATGCGTTTAAGGGTGGTGACACTGTCGATGTTGGTGTTAATGAAGTCCAGAACGGATGAGGCATAGGAATCAATGTCCGTGTGGGAGTCCAGTGTGGCTTGAGTGGCAAACACACTCCAGTCCGTGTGTTCGAACCGAAGCTGTAGTGCAGAGTCTGCTCCCTCTGGCCACACTTTGACTGTCCTCACTGTGGGTTTCACACGTTTGATGAGTGGTGTGTATTTGGGGAGAAGGAACAAAGAGAGGTGGTCAGACTGACCTAGGTGGGGGAGGGGGACTGCCATGTTGGTATAAACCTTGTCCAAAGTCTTGTCTCCTCTCATAGGGCAGGAGACATGTTGTTGAAATTTGGGGAGTACAGTCTTCAGGTTAGAGTGGTTAAAGTCACCCGCAACAATAAAGGCTGCCTCAGGATGCAAAGTCTGTTGCTTGCTAATGGCAGAATGCAGTTCTTTCATTGCCAGCTTAGCGTTAGCATCTGGGGGGATATAAGCTGCAGTCACAACAGTAGATGTGAACTCTCTGGGCAAATAGAACGGTCTACACCTAACCATGAGAAATTCCAGGTCAGCAGAACAGTGACTCTCGATGATAGCAGTGTCCGTACACCAAGCTTTGTTAACATAGATGCATAGTCCACCGCCTCTGGTCTTACCGGAGTCCTCTGTTGTTCTAAATGTATGTGCTTCTGAATAAAGAGACCATTCTGATAGCATGCTGGCGAAGTGCAGGGTATGTGGATGGGAAAGGTCCTTTGTAGAACTCGATGAGGTTCTTGTCATGATATGCTGCTCTGGCCTCAGACCTCTCCTGCAGGTCGATGAGCTCAAACTGCATTTCTCCAGGCTCTTCCTCAGGGACACATGAGAAAGGATTTTGGAAGAGGCTGAATGACTTCTTGTGGTCCCTAAAGTCGGTCAAAGCATTGGTCAAAATCCTCTCTGAGTTTTTTTATGAGGTTATGGTTCTTGTCTGAACGCAGGTGACATAAAACGTGGCGCCCATCTGTGTCTGTGTCATCTGCCAGCGCCTTGCAGGTGGGAAAATGGGTTAGATCTCCCTGTTTGAGCTGTCCCTGCAGCAGTTGAAGTTTTCGCTGGAAAGCTTTGACGTTGTCAAATAGTGTGGAAATGAGCTCTCCATGGCCCTGCAGCTTCACATTGAGATCGCTCAGACAAGTATTCAGTGTCACTTAACTGTGTCACATCTTGTCCTTTTGACTCCATGAACTCTCTCATTTCTTTCCTCAGGTTAAAAAGCCACCTGACGGCAGTGAAGTATATGACGTAACCAAAATCTGCCTCTGATTGCTCCAAAAAAGTCTGGAATTGGCGGTGATTCAGACCTCTGGACTTCAGGAAATTAACTGTCTTCACAACAATTTCCATGACATGTTTCATTTCAAGCGTTTGAGCAGCAAGGGCTTCTTGGTGTATTATACAGTAATACTTGATCAGTTTCTCACCTCCATTGTTGGCCACTTTCTCAGAGACCTGTCTGTCTCCCAACCATTGCTCCATCTGTTGTGACACCGACCATAGACGGCAGCTTCACATTGTATGCATCGAGACTGCGTCACACAGCATCACAAATGTCGACTCCTCTTGTTCGGTCTTTGATACTCTCCATGCTTAGCAGCTCCTCGCCTATTTCAAAGTTCTCCATGACTGTTCGGATGAAAATCAGCAATTGCGCTGTATCGGAAATGTCTGTGCTTTCATCCAGTGCGATTGAAAAGGCCCCCTTTCCCAGGCCCTCCAAACGTTGTCCCAGTTGCTCTTTGAGATTGTTGGCCAGCTCTTCGACTCGTCGTGTCACTGTGTCATTCGACAAACTTATGTCACAGCTCTGGGCATACAATGTCAGCCACTTTTAAAATGCAGTCTTGCACAAATTCTCCATCACTGAACGGACAACGTAGCTAGCCTCTGTCACAGCTTCACTGGATTTGGCCAGATTTGTGAACATTGACTGCTGTGCAGTGTAGCCTCTTTTCATTTGTTCGAGCTTACTCGCTCCTCGCCAGTGAATTTTTCGTAGCTTTTATGATTCATAGCATAATGGCGATTTATATTTAACTCTTTGAGCATTGTGTTAACCTGCTTGCAGATCAGGCACATGACTTTATCCGACGAACTTACGCGTTCGTCCGCCTTTTCTTCTCGCCTATACAATGTTTTTTTTTCAAGGGGTCTTGATCTCTTCTCTTCCCCGAGGCAGAGTGAAGTGGGATGTCATCAGTGCCCCAGTGGTGAAATAAAAACATTGCACCATGGACCTCTGGGAGTGAGGTCAAGTGAGGTCTAAACCACACCTGTCATTACCGCTAATGTCTATAGATGTCGCTAAAGACCACAAAACGGTGATTCATCCTTTCAAAGCAATGTACAGTTATATTATAACTATCAACTGTAATTCATTTGAGAATATATGTGGTAATTTAAATGTTCCACACACAAGAAACACTATTCGAGGTGCACACACATAGAATAAAAAAAAGCTAAATGAACTGCTAAGCAGAATGGCTGATGATAATCACACTGACATGGTTTAGAGGGGACGAGATGAACATAGTAGACTTGACTAAAACCATGAACCTCTGAGTTCTTGAGGTCCGACAGGCCTCCAGCATGCACCACTCCATATGTGGCAGCACATACTCCATGGCACACCAGGAAGGGGGCAATTTATGATTTGAATGCAACTCCGCAAGCACCGATGGTGGAGGTGGCTGCAGGAGATGGAAACACTCAGCTGATCTACAGACCATGGACATTCACCAACATGAAAGAACCTACCACTTCATCTCCCCCACAAGTGTAAAGTGGGGGAGCAGTATGCAGTGTAACTGGAACCAGCACTGAACAGCAAAGACTGCTGATGACTGAAATGGGGACTCAGTATTCAGAAGTGGCAAGATTTTTCCCTGCACAGGAGCAGAGAATGGTGAATCCAGCATGGGGTAATGCTGATTATGCAGAAAAACTCTTGAACAGCAAGAAAAAGAAAAAGGCAACGCAGTTTACAGAGGGACTGCAAATGGCACAGCTGGCAGCATATCAAAACCAAGTCTGCGGGCACAAGAAAAGTCACGGACGGAGAGGAAGGGGACGTGGAGGAACTGACCCCTGTTTTAAAGCAGCAATCTCTTTTCCAAATCTTTGTTGCTGGCAGTACTGAATGATGGCAAGCTCGGCCTCCAAAAGATCCTTTGCTGACAAAACTTGTCCCTTTGGCGTGTCTGATCTTAGCTTGCTGGTATTGGAAGCCTCTGCCTCACTCCTCCCGCGCCATTTTTCCAGCAGAATGCCTTTCAGCTTAAAGAACAAGGCAACGGATACCTTGAGCTTCATCCAACTTGAGAAGTAGGCCATAAGCTGACTTGTGGCATCAGGTGAACCCTCCACATTGATGACATTCACCATGGCTTCCTTCTTGACCTCTATGTCATCTTTGCAGCTGGAGCTTCAGCTCTGCCTTCAGCATGAGGTCAACACGAACAGCCAGAACGGCAGCAGTCAGCTCCATGCGAGATATGGTAACAGTCTTTAAAGGTGTAACCCTAGCCTTACCCATCAGGAATGCAACATGTATGTTATTTTTATTGTTCTGCATCCTGAGATAAGTGACAGCTCCATATCCTGCTTCACTAGCGTCCAAAAAATTATGTAGCTGAGCATGTATGGGATGTCCAAAGCCCTTAGGTTTAAGGCACCTTTCAACCTCAAACTCAGAGAGAATATCCAGGTCCTCCATCCATCTTGTCCACTGATGCAAGCTGTCCTGGGGTATGGACTCGTACCATCCAAAATTTCTTCTACACAGCTCCTGCAGCATGATTTTAGCAGGCAACACAACTGGTGCAAGAAACCCCAAAGGATCATACACAGAACTAGAGACAGACAAGTATCCTCGTCTGGTGCAAGTCTTGTGTTGTCAGTCATCAACATAAAAGTTATCCTTGACTGTTTGAACCACTGCAGCTGGAAAGTCAGACTGATTGTCATCTGCTGTTTTCCTCAAAGCGAAGCTGGCACAACTTGAAGAGGAAATTGCACCAAACAGATGGACAGTCATTCGAAACTCAGCCAGCTCCTTGGTCTGATCTCCCTCCAGCCACCACAAAAAACTGTCCCTCTCTGACCCTCTCTGAGCATTGCAGACCTTTCAGCAATCTCCATGAACCTTATGTCCTCCTTCGAGAGCCCCTTTTCCTCTGTAGCTCTCTCCTTAAAGTCATGGTTGTACTGCTCACTCAGCATTTTTTCCAACCTGCTCACAGAAATCCTGTTGACAACCACTGAAGGGACCTCAGCTTCCAAGCTGCTGCCATTTCCTTGCAAAGGGCCATTAATGACCCATCCCAGCGCTGTTCTTATAGCATACGCCTATAGCCTTCCCCTTGGCTATTTATGACCTCCCAAGGTTCCAACATCTTGGGAGCGTTGCTTCCAATCAACACATCCACATAGTCTTTATGCTGGGAATTTTTACCTTCGATAGATCACTTTGCCAGCTCTCCTTCAGTCACAATGTTGTCCATGCTTACAGGCATCTTCCTCTGGGTGAGGACTTCAGGAAGTTTATAGAAAAGGTTACTCTCCTAACCAGATATTTTCAAGCCTGATTTTTGTTTTATGAGATGCTGTGATGTTACATGCCACAGGCTCCTTGGAATACTTTGTGTTTGTGTTACCTCTGTCTATTTTGCCAATATGAAGCACACTGGGGTGGGTTTGACTACAAACCCTGCAGGTCAAATGCTTGTCACAGTCTCGACTCCTGTGCTCAGCACATAAACAGCCAAAGCAAAGCTCCTTTTCCTTAAGAAAGCTTATTTTGTCTTGGTGTTTCTTCCTTTCAAACTGTTGACATCCTTCCAATTAGTGACTTCCAGAACAACACACAATTACAGTTGTAAAATCCCTTGTAACTCCCTAACTTGCTTGAAGAAACACTCTGCTACACAAAGCAGATAGAAAATGCCTATAAAAACCTAAGCATAGAAATTAAAAAAGGACAGCTATTGACATTTTAATTTTTTTTATTCAAACACACACACCTAACAAAAGCAGTACTGAAAAAAATAGAAATTAAATACAGCAATCAAGTAAAGTAAAAAGTAAAAAGAAAAGAAAACAATATAATAAAAAGAACTATAATACAATGTGCAAAACAGCAGCATCCAACAGTTTTAGGTGTCTCTTTGAACTAACCACCATCATCTATCGAACTGTAACTTTTTATTATTTTTTTCAGGGCAGATTGGCTTTGAGGAAGACCAAGAGCCTCAGCTTAGAGTGGCTGATCCGGTTTCTTCTCTCTGTTATTATCTGCCCTGTTTTAGAAAATATCATTTTCTGATGTCGCTCCGATGCATAGTCGCCCTGCCATCACCTTGACTAGTTTTGGGTACACTGAAGCCCTGGATTCCCACCAGCTCAGCGGGTCTGCCACATGTCACCATTGTAACAACTCTCTTAAAGACATGAACAGTTTGAGTTTCAGGAGATAAATCTACCCTGAATAGGACAAGGTGGCTGAGTGGTCAAGGTAATGGACTGCTAATCCATTGTGCTCTGCTTTCAGGACATAAATTTGCTCTGAATAGGATGAGGTGGCCGAGTGGCTAATCCATTGTGCTCTGCACACGTGGGTTCGAATCCCATCCTCGTCGTAGTCAACTCTAAATGACAGAATATTATGATCATTGTCTCAAATGCAGTATTGCTGTTTCGTGTAGTGAGAAAACTATTAACCAGGACCCTCAACATAGTTACCTCTTCTGAACCTCTATCTCATTTTAGAAGAAGACCTTGTCAAACGGAATTTCCAAACTTGCTCTACCAGAGTAAAATTAAGATATTGAACCTTCTCTGGAGAATGTGGGCATCAATCCCACTACCTCTCACTTGCGCCTGGTGTATCCCGTCTATTCCGCCAAAGTAAGCCCAGTGAGGGCTTACTTTTGACCAATCACGTTCCTCCCCTTGGGCTTACTTTTGACCAATCACGCTCCTCCCCTTGGGCTTACTTTTGACCAATCACGTTCCTCCCCTTGGGCTTACTTTTGACCAATCACGCTCCTCCCTCTGTGGGCTTACTTTTGACCAATCACGTTCCTCCCTCTGTGGGTCTTAGTTATCGGTGCCTGTTCTCCCGCTCCCTTCGATTTCCGCCGTGTTCAAGGTAAGTCGTGTTTTACTTTGTTACGCGATAATTACGTATGAATTATGAGCGAAGCGCTGTTGTACTAAAGCCGGAGTAGTGCCAGGAAAGACGTATAAGTATTGACTGTCTTTTTCTCATTTTCATTCAGAAAGATAGTGTTTTGGGTCCTGTGCTACCGCTGTATCTTACTTTTCGGCGCCTGTTCCCCCGCTGCTATCGATTTCCGCCGTGTTCAAGGTGAGTCGTGTTTTACTTTGTTACGCGATAATTACGTATGAATTATGAGCGAAGCGCTGTTGTACTACAGCTGGAGCAGTGCCAGGAAAGACGTATAAGTATTGACTGTCTTTTTCTCATTTTCATTCAGAAAAATTGTGTTTTGCGTCCTGAGCTCCCGCTGTATTCCATTCATCCGCGCGCGCTAAGGTGAGTCGTGTTTTACTCTGTTATTGGAAGTAAACAGTAAGATCTGTAAAATATAAAAAGTTACAAATATCGCCTGATACGCGATAATTACGTGTGAATTGTGAGCGAAGCGCTGTTGTACTATAGCTGGAGCAGTGCCAGGAAAGACGTATAAGTATTGACTGTCTTTTTCTTATTTTCATTCAGAAAAAATGTACGCCTATCCAGTTTTTCACCGTGACTCAGCCAGGTCAACCAGACTGGTCATGGCGCCGTCGGAGGAGGCGAAGAACTGTGAAGGTGTTGAGTCTGGGAGGGCCAAACCCAGAGAGGAGGTGCTGGCAGAGGCCAGTTCTTTTGTCAGGGGTCATGGTGGAGACCCAACTGACATGTTTTTAATACTGGCTCACTACAAACTTCAGTTTGGCAAATACCAGGGTAGGAGATTTAGATGGCTCCTTGAGAACAGCCTTGGCTATGCACTATATTTAGTGCAGAGCATTTCAAGGGACAAAGAGCATTCAAACCCCCTCTCTGAGAACAAACAGCTGCTCCTGCAATACACGTCTGGCATCAGAGAGTTCACCCAGGAACTGGAGAAATTTGGGAAGAAGCAGGAAATGCAGGCTAAGGCTCGGGAAACTGGAGACCAGGGCTGTTTGATGGTGGAGTTTGGACAATTTCAGGGCCGCTCCATGAAGGAGGTTTACGAAGACCAGAGCAAGGAGGCCCAGGCCCTCATCAGGTACATGGTCACAGCAAATGCCCGGCCCAACACCAACATGGCCCTTTTCAAGGCATATGTCTTGAAGAGACAAACATCTGCAGCCTCCAGCGCCTCTGCAGCTCCATCTGCAGCCTCCAGCACCTCTGCAGCTCCATCTGCAGCCTCCAGCACCTCTGCAGCTCCATCTGCAGCCTCCAGCACCTCTGCAGCTCCTTCTGCAGCCTCCAGCACCTCTGCAGCTCCATCTGCAGCCCGACCTGCTGGCGCATGGAAGCCCTCCCCTGTGAAAGCGCTGCTGGCGCGTGGCAAACATCTGTCTCCCGCACAGCTGGTGAAAAAGCTTATGCCACCAGTTAAACCTTGTGAGTAGGAGTGTGACTTTTGAATTTCCCCTACAGCAGTTCTACATACATAGCTTTACCATTTTACCTAACTACACAGACTTGTCCACTTTTTTCCAGCTCCAGCACCACGGTGCACCTTACCTGCACATTCAAAACCCCTGACCAAACACGTGGCTCAACGGCAGCTTTTCCTTTCTGGTAAGTATGCACCATCTTGCATACTTTGTCTCTGTGTATTGTTAACAGTAGGTCTAATAGCTTTAATATTTGTTCTCCAGGCCCTGCTGAGGATGATGATGAGGAACTGGTATCTGCTGCATCGCAATGTGAAGCACAACTAAATACAGGTGTGGCAGATGACATAAATGCAAATATTGTGACAATGTTTAGTGACAACACTAACAAGTATTATTTTGTGGAAGATTTCTACGTTTTAAATCTATTTTTCTACACAATACAGAATTAAATCACATCAACCGAGATGCATTCTTTGAGTGCTCTTCTTCAAAACCTTAAGGATATACAAAGGTCTCTGTGTTTTTTGTGGGTTTTTGCTTAACTCTGCTCACTTCAGCTTAATTTCGTGCACCCATGTGCTCTAAAACAATCACAGGAATTTTCATGCCATTTTTCACAATAACGCTGAATGCTCCTCTCACTCACACTCACACGGTGGACATTCATTGTTCTAATGATTAGAACAGCAGTCATCACTGTGTCTGTGTGCATGTTTCATATCTGTGGGCATCATTAATACTACTGAATTCATTTTGCATAATTTTCCTTTATTCCATTACATTGCCACTTTTGATTTTAAGGTTGTTTCCTTTTAAACACAGCTGTATTTACTCCATACTCCTTGCATCAAAAAGTGTACACTGGGTTCTTTGCTTCTTAACACTTGTAGTATTTCTGCACTGTGCCTGTTTGTGAGCTGCATTTATGGCATATTACTATCAAACGCAGCAGTTAACCTTATATTGTTTTGCTGCCTGTTTGCTTAATTTCTCCTTCATTAGCTCTCGCAACCACTGTGGAGCTAGAGGTCAGTGCCGCTCCCCCTCCAGCAGCGATACCTCCCCATCAGCCACCAGCCGAGCTTCCCAGTCACTGGAAGAGTCAGCTTCCGCCTTTCCAGCAGGAGTGGATTCGGCAGACACTGTTCAAGGCCAACCCATGAACCGGCAAGCCAGAGCTAGTGGCCCAGCTAAAGCTTTGGTGGCATCCTCCTCAGCCCCTCCTCACTTACACCCAGCCTCCCGCTTCGCCTGACCACTTCTTCTGTCGGCCGTTGTTCCTGTGGATGCCCCACAAGATGTGGCAGTATCCCCTCGTCTGTCTTCGTCCAGCCTGTGGCAAGCACAGACTTACAGCAGCAGGGCTGTACAGAACAGTGCGCAAGGTGTTGGACATAGACGGGTGGTATGACCTTGCCACTGAGTACCTGGAGTGCAAACGCTGCTCCAAAAAGTATCCTGCTTGGTCCGAGGATATCCTAGGCCAGCTGGATATGGGTCACCGCAGCCAGTTTCCAGCGTTACTTACATACAGGTAATTCATAATGAATGTCAACCATTATTAGGTGCTTTTATTTGTGTTATTTTTTTATACATTACACTCTTTCCTCTCCTTAGATACTCATGTGACGCCCAGGTGGTGAGGATGATGAGGGAGAGGACAATGGGCAACAGTGTGACTCAGCTGTACAAAAAGCTGCAGGAACAGCACAGTGAGGCGTGGATGCAGCGTGTCCTGCAGTACCTCACAGCTTGTGAACCGTTCGCAAGGTCCACTTTTGTGCGCCCCCCTGCATTCCCTGAGCCTCCCCTCTTACCTGCCCTTCCCAAGCCTAAGTGGCTGTTGGCCGTGTATGCCAGAGATGTTCTTGGGCGACTTCATGAGGTGAAGGCCAAAATAACCTCCGTCTTTGGCTCTGTCCTCAAGATGGACTCCACAAAAAAGGTATCACAGCCCTGTTTATATCCAGCATTTTGAGTGCATACATGATGAACACAGTTTTTAAACTCTTATCTTTTCTATATAGGTGACAAAGAAACTTGCCGGTGCGGCTGCAGGTACAGCTGCCTGGTGCACCAATGTGGGGAATGAGCACGGTCAGGTTCTTGTCTCGGTCCTGACAGCCGGTGAGGGACAAGCACTGGACCCTATGGCAGCTGGCCTAGTGAGGCGGTACAGGGAGGCAGGAGAGGCGCCACCAAAAATCATGTACGTGGACAGACACTGTTGCAGCCAGCATGGCCCTTGTCGGGTGAAGGCCATGTTTGCAGAGTGGGACGAGCTTCAGGTGCGCCTTGACATCTGGCATTTCATGCGCCGGTTTGCTGCAGGTGTCACAACAGAGGCTCATCCCCTGTATGGCATTTTTATGGCACGTCTGTCCACGTGCATTTTCGGGTGGGATCCGGAGGATGTGGCTGCTCTGCGCCGTGCCAAGGAGGGCGAGCTGGCAGCAAAGAGGATTGGCCACATCTCGGAGGAGGCACTGGCCACTCGCATTACCCGGAGGGAGTTGGCGCTGCACTGCAGGAGGAGGACCAGAGGGGTGGAGGAGACCACCAGACTGATCGGGTCATTGATCAGTCTGGTTGACAGTGCAAGTGGGAAGGACACTCTGGGCGTTCCTCTGCTGGACCACGAACGGATCCAGCAGATATGGCAGGAGCAGCAGAAACACGTGGGCTGTATCCAGGACCCCGAGGACTTCCCACTGTACACCAAGACAGGCACCCTGAAGAAAGGCGGTGTGGAGCTGCCTTGTTACAGGTGTGCCCGTGGCTCTACCTCCCTGGAGTCCTTTCACCTCCACCTGAACAGATTTATTCCAGGTATTGCATATGGGATACTAGTATAATACCTATTTTCTATCAATATCTGGTTGTAGTGACAGCTATTTTTAAGCATAATTCTATTACATGTTACAGATACTTCATAGCATCACATATGTAGTGAATATCTTGTGTGACAAACGCTTCTTTGTTTATTTAACCTTCAGGAACCAGTGCCAGTGACGCGCATTTCCAGGCGTATCTTGTTGAAGGGCTGATGCGCTGGAACGATGACCGGATGGAGAATGCCTTAAAAGGAGCACCTTCCATACGCTGTTATGGCAGTGCTCTGAGTGAGGCAGTGGACCAGCTCAGCCAAAAGTTGCTGGGAAGAGCCTGGGATGAGCACTATCGCACCCCTGGAGCATACACAGGCAAGAAATTATCCCCCATTCAACATGAAAAAGAACACCTTAATTAATTTGTTCTTTAATACAACTATTTATTAATCAATTGAACCTTTAATGTATTAAATTATTATGATTATTATATTATATTATTATATTATATATATTATTATAGTATATTAAGAATACTTTTTTTTCCTGTTTTGGTTTTTAGGTGAATTGCTGGGAATGGAGTACTTGTACAGCCAGGCCGACAAAACACTGACTCCAGTGCTCCAGAACTCAGAGGAGGAAGACAGGCTGGTGGAGGAAGTCAATGATGAGGATGCACATGATGTGGGGTTTGAAGAACAGGCCATGGAGGACATCACAGTTCCTGTGCTGTATGAGGATGACCCCTGCCGTGGTCTGGAGACGAGTACTCAGGCCTCTCAACCTCAGGCCCCTGCATCACCTGTTGACACCAATATGTCCGACGAGGCTCAGGTAAGACACTTTAATGGCTATTTCAATCCAATCTCAATGACATTTAATTTAACATATATTGCTATTAATCAATGTATTTATTAGGGAGAAGTCATTGGACCGGACGGGATCGCTGGGTGGGACAAAGTCCAGGATCTCGCTGGTTACCTGGTGGGTCTCCGTGAGGCTTCTTACCTCACTGAACTGCAGGTGACCCAGATCATCCAGCTGTGGACAGCTCTCCCTGATGGCGACAAGGAGCGGGTGGACTACCAGCCTCGTCATCAGCCGCGCTTGACAAGTGGCCGCTTTAAGGCTCCTAAGCGGTCTGGAGTCACGCCGGGCGTGGAGAGTGTCAAGCGCTGCCTGATTGGACATCCTGGGGGACCCGCTCAGTGGCCCAGCACCAGCCGCTTGGTTGAGGCCATTTGTGTAAGGCTGTGCACTTTACACAAAACAACCACCAGAAAGGCTGGAGTTTCCACCCCCAGATGGACAAAAATTCTCTGCCATTACCACCACATCCGGGACTTGGTGCTCAACAGTCCAAGGGTTATGGCAGAGACAATGATCCAGCTCTTTGAGATAAATCAGAGGACACTCATTCAGTGGTAGGTCAGGCACATTATTTACCTCAAATTGACTGAATAATTCTCTGACTAATACTAATGATCTAACACAAATGATCTTCTCTCAGGTTTCAACGGCGGCAGAAAGAACAAGAAATGAGTGTCCTTTCTCAGGGAGTGGCTCCAATCAACCAGATTCCTGTCGCGCCTACCCAGCTTCCACCACCTAAGGAGAAACTGGAGCTCCTTCCTCCCACATCTGGCCCACAACACAAATTTGTCCTCCTGCCGAATCTGGCAGGACAGGCTCCTGTTCTGCGGCCAGGCCGACGACCCGCTGCTGCTGCTGCCACCAGGGAGCACCCCGTCACACCTGCCCCCACAGCACCAGCCACTGCACAGCCCATGTCAGATCAGTTAGGGACTTCCACCCTGAACCCAGACAAGACTGTGTCAATGGTACTGGCAGCTCCTGGTCCCTCAACCTCCAGTGCAGGCCCAGCTCCGCTTGTTCCTGCTCCTGCTCCTGCTCCTGCTGCTCCTGTGTCCCGGTACACAAAGAGGAACCGGACCCGGCGGGCTCTTGAGGAGGAGAGTGGAGTCCACAAGCGGAAATACACCAGAAAAGTCACCTACAACACCTGTAGCCAGTGTGGGCAACCAAAGACACAAGAATTTGGGCATAGTCGCCATGGCAGTGCCACATACTGTGCACGTGCCTCACCGGGCAAATCTCTGGAAGAGTGGTTGGCAGAACAGAGAGCAGCAAAATAAGTGGCTAGCTATGTTTTGCTTGTATAGATTGTATATATTGTGTATATTTTATTTTGTGTGCTTATGTATATAGTTTTTCTGAAGTGTGCGCGTGTGTATGTGCCTGCATGTTCAATACTTGTTTATTTTACATCCTGTGTTTTCCTGGTGAGTGTGTGTGTGTGTGTGTGTGTGTGTGTGTGTGTGTGTGTGTGTGCGCGCGTGTGTTCATTTCAGTACTTGTTTATTTTACATCTTGTGTTCAGGTACATTAAATCTGATTGTACCAACATTCTCACTCAGTGTGTGCATCATCAAAAAAGGTCCATATTGTCCCATAGTCTTTGAAGGCACATTTTATTGTTATTATCATTATATTAACTGAAACAAACAAACAAACTTTGCAAAGGCATCAGTATTTGAGGGCTCACTTTATTATTATGACATTTATAACCATAGAGATAAACATTACTAGTCACTAGTCAGAAACTGCACTCTGTAACTTCCTTCAGGTCCGTCCAGCAGGTCCGATGTTCGACTCCAGCTCACGGCGGGTGACTCGATTGACATACAACTCAAAATCTTCCACAAAGCCCAGGATTGTCGCCTGAATATAGTTGGAGTGAAAAATGTCACTGTTTCTTCTTTAATCTATATTTCCCCGTGTTTTCCGCGTGTGCGCGAGAGCGAGAAGATCAGACCCCTTCCTTGTGAGAGGTAGTGGGATCGATGCCCACATTCTCCACTATTGAACTGTTAGTTTCTCTTTGTGGGTGACATCCACTGTCTTGTACCTCAACGTAAAACATGTCAGTATCAAACCCCCTGCACACAAGTGTGCATAGGCTTGCTTTGGTTTCTTGAAAACAGGTCACTTCTCTTTCTAGATCCTCCTTTAGGTTCTAACATAGTAGTGGGAGAATTCAGCTATTTCACCTCTGTGGCCCTTTGCCTATCCTGAGATTGCTTGTGACCCTAATGCGTCACACCATAGCAGGGTGGGTCAAAGGCTTACAGGTATCATCAGCTATTCACACCTGTACTCAAGGAGCTCCAACACCCCATTGGTTGGAGTGAGGTTAAACAACCTGCATGTTTAACACAACAAGTCTGAGGATAGGTGAAGATCCTAGAGTGATAAAATAGCCAAAACCTCCCACAAGTCTGTTAGAACTAAAGAAGCCTCTTGGATGACAAGTGAAACATCTTCAAGAAACACAAGCAAGTGCAGTGGCCTATGTACACATGTACAATACCAGAAAACATTAGCTAGAGTCCTGTAATCCCAAAATTGTACCCCAAGAATGAACTGCTAATCCATTGTGCTCTGCACGCGTGGGCTAGAATCATGTTTTTTCAGCAATAGTTTTTTTTCTTTTACTTGGGTTCACAGCCACATGTCACCATTGTAACAACTCTCTTAAAAACAGGAAGAGTTTGACTTTCAGGACATAAATTTGCTCTGAATAGGATGAGGTGGCCGAGTGGTCAAGGCGATGGACTGCTAATCTGTTGTGCTCTGCACGCGTGGGTTCGAATCCCATCCTCATCGTAGTCAACTCTAAATAACTGAATATTATGATCATTATCTCAAATGCAGTATTGCTGTTTCGTGTAGTGAGAAAACTATTAACCAGGACCCTCAACATAGTTACCTCTTCTGAATGTCTTACCTCCTTGAAATGACAGATCGGAAACAAGTTAGTGAAGAAAAATTTGCGTTTACTGAGTGTCAAAGTAAGGTGATAGGCCAACATGCGCTGTCAGGAGAAATGTCCGTCCCCCTTGGTGGTGACACTGCAATTGTCTGAGCCTCACTGGAGGGATGGTACACCATTTCTCTGAATCATATCACTCCATGGCGCAAAAACAGGTACTGTATCTCATTTTAGAAGAAGACCTTGTCAAACAGAATTTCCAAACTTGCTCTACCAGAGTAAAATTAAGATAATGAACCTTCTCTGGAGAATGTGGGCATTGATCCCACTACCTCTCGCATGCATGTGAGAGGTAGTGGGATCGATGCCCACATTCTCCACTATTGAACTGTTAGTTCCTCTTTGTGGGTGACATCCACTGTCTTGTACCTCAACGTAAAACATGTCAGTATCAAACCCCTGCACACAATTGTGCATAGGCTTGCTTTGGTTTCTTGAAAACAGGTCACTTCTCTTTCTAGATCCTCCTTTAGGTTCTAACATAGTAGTGGGAGAATTCAGCTATTTCACCTCTGTGGCCCTTTGCCTATCCTGAGATTGCTTGTGACCCTAATGCGTCACACCATAGCAGGGTGGGTCAAAGGCTTACAGGTATCATCAGCTATTCACACCTGTACTCAAGGAGCTCCAACACCCCATTGGTTGGTGTGAGGTTAAACAACCTGCATGTTTAACACAACAAGTCTGAGGATAGGTGAAGATCCTAGAGTGATAAAATAGCCAAAACCTCCCACAAGTCTGTTAGAACTAAAGAAGCCTCTTGGATGACAAGTGAAACATCTTCAAGAAACACAAGCAAGTGCAGAGGCCTATGTACACATGTACAATACCAGAAAACATTAGCTAGAGTCCTGTAATCCCAAAATTGTACCCCAAGAATGAACTGCTAATCCATTGTGCTCTGCACGCGTGGGCTAGAATCATGTTTTTCAGCAATAGTTTTTTTTCTTTTACTTGGGTTCACAGCCACATGTCACCATTGTAACAACTCTCTTAAAAACAGGAAGAGTTTGACTTTCAGGACATAAATTTGCTCTGAATAGGACGAGGTGGCTGAGTGGTCAAGGCGATGGACTGCTAATCCATTGTGCTCTGCACGCGTGGGTTCGAATCCCATCCTCGTCGTAGTCAACTCTAAATAACTGAATATTATGATCATTATCTCAAATGCACTATTGCTGTTTCGTGTAGTGAGAAAACTATTAACCAGGACCCTCAACATAGTTACCTCTTCTGAATGTCTTACCTCCTTGAAATGACAGATCGGAAACAAGTTAGTGAAGAAAAATTTGCATTTACTGAGTGTCAAAGTAAGGTGATAGGCCAACATGTGCTGTCAGGAGAAATGTCCGTCCCCCTTGGTGGTGACACTGCAATTGTCTGAGCCTCACTGGAGGGATGGTACACCATTTCTCTGAATCATATCACTCCATGGCGCAAAAACAGGTATTGTATCTCATTTTAGAAGAAGACCTTGTCAAACAGAATTTCCAAACTTGCTCTACCAGAGTAAAATTAAGATATTGAACCCTCTCTGGAGAATGTGGGCATTGATCCCACTACCTCTCGCATGCTAAGCGAGCTCTCTACCATTTGAGCTAATTCCCCATCTGGAGAGATGTCTGCACAACACTTAGTCGCCCAGTCTCCTCTGAGGTCCTGTGATGAGCGTCTTCATTCATTATTCTCGGGAATGTGATCAATGTTAGGACAGAACACATACATGCTGAACAGGTTGGAATTTGATGTAAATGATGTGCCACAGAAGACCTGTTTGCCATGGGGAATTAGCTCAAATGGTAGAGTGCTCGCTTTGCATGTGAGAGGTAGTGGGATCGATGCCCACATTCTCCACTATTGAACTGTTAGTTCCTCTTTGTGGGTGACATCCACTGTCTTGTACCTCAACGTAAAACATGTCAGTATCAAACCCCTGCACACAAGTGTGCATAGGCTTGCTTTGGTTTCTTGAAAACAGGTCACTTCTCTTTCTAGATCCTCCTTTAGGTTCTAACATAGTAGTGGGAGAATTCAGCTATTTCACCTCTGTGGCCCTTTGCCTATCCTGAGATTGCTTGTGACCCTAATGCGTCACACCATAGCAGGGTGGGTCAAAGGCTTACAGGTATCATCAGCTATTTACACCTGTACTCAAGGAGCTCCAACACCCCATTGGTTGGTGTGAGGTTAAACAACCTGCATGTTTAACACAAGAAGTCTGAGGATAGGTGAAGATCATAGAGTGATAAAATAGCCAAAACCTCCCACAAGTCTGTTAGAACTAAAGAAGCCTCTTGGATGACAAGTGAAACATCTTCAAGAAACACAAGCAAGTGCAGTGGCCTATGTACACATGTACAATACCAGAAAACATTAGCTAGAGTCCTGTAATCCCAAAATTGTACCCCAAGAATGAACTGCTAATCCATTGTGCTCTGCACGCGTGGGCTAGAATCATGTTTTTTCAGCAATAGTTTTTTTTCTTTTACTTGGGTTCACAGCCACATGTCACCATTGTAACAACTCTCTTAAAAACAGGAAGAGTTTGACTTTCAGGACATAAATTTGCTCTGAATAGGACGAGGTGGCCGAGTGGTCAAGGCGATGGACTGCTAATCCATTGTGCTCTGCACGTGTGGGTTTGAATCTCGTCGTAGTCAACTCTAAATAACTGAATATTATGATCATTATCTCAAATGCAGTATTGCTGTTTCGTGTAGTGAGAAAACTATTAACCAGGACCCTCAACATAGTTACCTCTTCTGAATGTCTTACCTCCTTGAAATGACAGATCGGAAACAAGTTAGTGAAGAAAAATTTGCGTTTACTGAGTGTCAAAGTAAGGTGATAGGCCAACATGCGCTGTCAGGAGAAATGTCCGTCCCCCTTGGTGGTGACACTGCAATTGTCTGAGCCTCACTGGAGGGATGGTACACCATTTCTCTGAATCATATCACTCCATGGCGCAAAAACAGGTACTGTATCTCATTTTAGAAGAAGACCTTGTCAAACAGAATTTCCAAACTTGCTCTACCAGAGTAAAATTAAGATAATGAACCTTCTCTGGAGAATGTGGGCATTGATCCCACTACCTCTCGCATGCATGTGAGAGGTAGTGGGATCGATGCCCACATTCTCCACTATTGAACTGTTAGTTCCTCTTTGTGGGTGACATCCACTGTCTTGTACCTCAACGTAAAACATGTCAGTATCAAACCCCTGCACACAAGTGTGCATAGGCTTGCTTTGGTTTCTTGAAAACAGGTCACTTCTCTTTCTAGATCCTCCTTTAGGTTCTAACATAGGAGTGGGAGAATTCAGCTATTTCACCTCTGTGGCCCTTTGCCTATCCTGAGATTGCTTGTGACCCTAATGCGTCACACCATAGCAGGGTGGGTCAAAGGCTTACAGGTATCATCAGCTATTCACACCTGTACTCAAGGAGCTCCAACACCCCATTGGTTGGTGTGAGGTTAAACAACCTGCATGTTTAATACAACAAGTCTGAGGATAGGTGAAGATCCTAGAGTGATAAAATAGCCAAAACCTCCCACAAGTCTGTTAGAACTAAAGAAGCCTCTTGGATGACAAGTGAAACATCTTCAAGAAACACAAGCAAGTGCAGAGGCCTATGTACACATGTACAATACCAGAAAACATTAGCTAGAGTCCTGTAATCCCAAAATTGTACCCCAAGAATGAACTGCTAATCCATTGTGCTCTGCACGCGTGGGCTAGAATCATGTTTTTCAGCAATAGTTTTTTTTCTTTTACTTGGGTTCACAGCCACATGTCACCATTGTAACAACTCTCTTAAAAACAGGAAGAGTTTGACTTTCAGGACATAAATTTGCTCTGAATAGGACGAGGTGGCCGAGTGGTCAAGGCGATGGACTGCTAATCCATTGTGCTCTGCACGCGTGGGTTCGAATCCCATCCTCGTCGTAGTCAACTCTAAATAACTGAATATTATGATCATTATCTCAAATGCACTATTGCTGTTTCGTGTAGTGAGAAAACTATTAACCAGGACCCTCAACATAGTTACCTCTTCTGAATGTCTTACCTCCTTGAAATGACAGATCGGAAACAAGTTAGTGAAGAAAAATTTGCGTTTACTGAGTGTCAAAGTAAGGTGATAGGCCAACATGTGCTGTCAGGAGAAATGTCCGTCCCCCTTGGTGGTGACACTGCAATTGTCTGAGCCTCACTGGAGGGATGGTACACCATTTCTCTGAATCATATCACTCCATGGCGTAAAAACAGGTATTGTATCTCATTTTAGAAGAAGACCTTGTCAAACAGAATTTCCAAACTTGCTCTACCAGAGTAAAATTAAGATATTGAACCTTCTCTGGAGAATGTGGGCATCGATCCCACTACCTCTCGCATGCTAAGCGAGCGCTCTACCATTTGAGCTAATTCCCCATCTGGAGAGATGTCTGCACAACACTTAGTCGCACAGTCTCCTCTGAGGTCCTGTGATGAGCGTCTTCATTCATTATTCTCGGGAATGTGATCAATGTTAGGACAGAACACATACATGCTGAACAGGTTGGAATTTGATGTTGATGATGTGCCACAGAAGACCTGTTTGCCAAGGGGAATTAGCTCAAATGGTAGAGTGCTCGCTTCGCATGTGAGAGGTAGTGGGATCGATGCCCACATTCTCCACTATTGAACTGTTAGTTCCTCTTTGTGGGTGACATCCACTGTCTTGCACCTCAACGTAAAACATGTCAGTATCAAACCCCTGCACACAAGTGTGCATAGGCTTGCTTTGGTTTCTTGAAAACAGGTCACTTCTCTTTCTAGATCCTCCTTTAGGTTCTAACATAGTAGTGGGAGAATTCAGCTATTTCACCTCTGTGGCCCTTTGCCTATCCTGAGATTGCTTGTGACCCTAATGCGTCACACCATAGCAGGGTGGGTCAAAGGCTTACAGGTATCATCAGCTATTCACACCTGTACTCAAGGAGCTCCAACACCCCATTGGTTGGTGTGAGGTTAAACAACCTGCATGTTTAACACAACAAGTCTGAGGATAGGTGAAGATCCTAGAGTGATAAAATAGCCAAAACCTCCCACAAGTCTGTTAGAACTAAAGAAGCCTCTTGGATGACAAGTGAAACATCTTCAAGAAACACAAGCAAGTGCAGTGGCCTATGTACACATGTACAATACCAGAAAACATTAGCTAGAGTCCTGTAATCCCAAAATTGTACCCCAAGAATGAACTGCTAATCCATTGTGCTCTGCACGCGTGGGCTAGAATCATGTTTTTCAGCAATAGTTTTTTTTCTTTTACTTGGGTTCACAGCCACATGTCACCATTGTAACAACTCTCTTAAAAACAGGAAGAGTTTGACTTTCAGGACATAAATTTGCTCTGAATAGGACGAGGTGGCCGAGTGGTCAAGGCGATGGACTGCTAATCCATTGTGCTCTGCACGTGTGGGTTCGAATCTCGTCGTAGTCAACTCTAAATAACTGAATATTATGATCATTATCTCAAATGCAGTATTGCTGTTTCGTGTAGTGAGAAAACTATTAACCAGGACCCTCAACATAGTTACCTCTTCTGAATGTCTTACCTCCTTGAAATGACAGATCGGAAACAAGTTAGTGAAGAAAAATTTGCATTTACTGAGTGTCAAAGTAAGGTGATAGGCCAACATGTGCTGTCAGGAGAAATGTCCGTCCCCCTTGGTGGTGACACTGCAATTGTCTGAGCCTCACTGGAGGGATGGTACACCATTTCTCTGAATCATATCACTCCATGGCGCAAAAACAGGTATTGTATCTCATTTTAGAAGAAGACCTTGTCAAACAGAATTTCCAAACTTGCTCTACCAGAGTAAAATTAAGATATTGAACCCTCTCTGGAGAATGTGGGCATTGATCCCACTACCTCTCGCATGCTAAGCGAGCTCTCTACCATTTGAGCTAATTCCCCATCTGGAGAGATGTCTGCACAACACTTAGTCGCCCAGTCTCCTCTGAGGTCCTGTGATGAGCGTCTTCATTCATTATTCTCGGGAATGTGATCAATGTTAGGACAGAACACATACATGCTGAACAGGTTGGAATTTGATGTAAATGATGTGCCACAGAAGACCTGTTTGCCATGGGGAATTAGCTCAAATGGTAGAGTGCTCGCTTTGCATGTGAGAGGTAGTGGGATCGATGCCCACATTCTCCACTATTGAACTGTTAGTTCCTCTTTGTGGGTGACATCCACTGTCTTGTACCTCAACGTAAAACATGTCAGTATCAAACCCCTGCACACAAGTGTGCATAGGCTTGCTTTGGTTTCTTGAAAACAGGTCACTTCTCTTTCTAGATCCTCCTTTAGGTTCTAACATAGTAGTGGGAGAATTCAGCTATTTCACCTCTGTGGCCCTTTGCCTATCCTGAGATTGCTTGTGACCCTAATGCGTCACACCATAGCAGGGTGGGTCAAAGGCTTACAGGTATCATCAGCTATTTACACCTGTACTCAAGGAGCTCCAACACCCCATTGGTTGGTGTGAGGTTAAACAACCTGCATGTTTAACACAAGAAGTCTGAGGATAGGTGAAGATCATAGAGTGATAAAATAGCCAAAACCTCCCACAAGTCTGTTAGAACTAAAGAAGCCTCTTGGATGACAAGTGAAACATCTTCAAGAAACACAAGCAAGTGCAGTGGCCTATGTACACATGTACAATACCAGAAAACATTAGCTAGAGTCCTGTAATCCCAAAATTGTACCCCAAGAATGAACTGCTAATCCATTGTGCTCTGCACGCGTGGGCTAGAATCATGTTTTTTCAGCAATAGTTTTTTTTCTTTTACTTGGGTTCACAGCCACATGTCACCATTGTAACAACTCTCTTAAAAACAGGAAGAGTTTGACTTTCAGGACATAAATTTGCTCTGAATAGGACGAGGTGGCCGAGTGGTCAAGGCGATGGACTGCTAATCCATTGTGCTCTGCACGTGTGGGTTTGAATCTCGTCGTAGTCAACTCTAAATAACTGAATATTATGATCATTATCTCAAATGCAGTATTGCTGTTTCGTGTAGTGAGAAAACTATTAACCAGGACCCTCAACATAGTTACCTCTTCTGAATGTCTTACCTCCTTGAAATGACAGATCGGAAACAAGTTAGTGAAGAAAAATTTGCGTTTACTGAGTGTCAAAGTAAGGTGATAGGCCAACATGCGCTGTCAGGAGAAATGTCCGTCCCCCTTGGTGGTGACACTGCAATTGTCTGAGCCTCACTGGAGGGATGGTACACCATTTCTCTGAATCATATCACTCCATGGCGCAAAAACAGGTACTGTATCTCATTTTAGAAGAAGACCTTGTCAAACAGAATTTCCAAACTTGCTCTACCAGAGTAAAATTAAGATAATGAACCTTCTCTGGAGAATGTGGGCATTGATCCCACTACCTCTCGCATGCATGTGAGAGGTAGTGGGATCGATGCCCACATTCTCCACTATTGAACTGTTAGTTCCTCTTTGTGGGTGACATCCACTGTCTTGTACCTCAACGTAAAACATGTCAGTATCAAACCCCTGCACACAATTGTGCATAGGCTTGCTTTGGTTTCTTGAAAACAGGTCACTTCTCTTTCTAGATCCTCCTTTAGGTTCTAACATAGTAGTGGGAGAATTCAGCTATTTCACCTCTGTGGCCCTTTGCCTATCCTGAGATTGCTTGTGACCCTAATGCGTCACACCATAGCAGGGTGGGTCAAAGGCTTACAGGTATCATCAGCTATTCACACCTGTACTCAAGGAGCTCCAACACCCCATTGGTTGGTGTGAGGTTAAACAACCTGCATGTTTAACACAACAAGTCTGAGGATAGGTGAAGATCCTAGAGTGATAAAATAGCCAAAACCTCCCACAAGTCTGTTAGAACTAAAGAAGCCTCTTGGATGACAAGTGAAACATCTTCAAGAAACACAAGCAAGTGCAGAGGCCTATGTACACATGTACAATACCAGAAAACATTAGCTAGAGTCCTGTAATCCCAAAATTGTACCCCAAGAATGAACTGCTAATCCATTGTGCTCTGCACGCGTGGGCTAGAATCATGTTTTTCAGCAATAGTTTTTTTTCTTTTACTTGGGTTCACAGCCACATGTCACCATTGTAACAACTCTCTTAAAAACAGGAAGAGTTTGACTTTCAGGACATAAATTTGCTCTGAATAGGACGAGGTGGCTGAGTGGTCAAGGCGATGGACTGCTAATCCATTGTGCTCTGCACGCGTGGGTTCGAATCCCATCCTCGTCGTAGTCAACTCTAAATAACTGAATATTATGATCATTATCTCAAATGCACTATTGCTGTTTCGTGTAGTGAGAAAACTATTAACCAGGACCCTCAACATAGTTACCTCTTCTGAATGTCTTACCTCCTTGAAATGACAGATCGGAAACAAGTTAGTGAAGAAAAATTTGCATTTACTGAGTGTCAAAGTAAGGTGATAGGCCAACATGTGCTGTCAGGAGAAATGTCCGTCCCCCTTGGTGGTGACACTGCAATTGTCTGAGCTTCACTGGAGGGATGGTACACCATTTCTCTGAATCATATCACTCCATGGCGCAAAAACAGTTATTGTATCTCATTTTAGAAGAAGACCTTGTCAAACAGAATTTCCAAACTTGCTCTACCAGAGTAAAATTAAGATAATGAACCTTCTCTGGAGAATGTGGGCATTGATCCCACTACCTCTCGCATGCTAAGCGAGCACTCTACCATTTGAGCTAATTCCCCATCTGGAGAGATGTCTGCACAACACTTAGTCGCCCAGTCTCCTCTGAGGTCCTGTGATGAGCGTCTTCATTCATTATTCTCGGGAATGTGATCAATGTTAGGACAGAACACATACATGCTGAACAGGTTGGAATTTGATGTTGATGATGTGCCACAGAAGACCTGTTTGCCATGGGGAATTAGCTCAAATGGTAGAGCGCTCGGTTTGCATGTGAGAGGTAGTGGGATCGATGCCCACATTCTCCACTATTGAACTGTTAGTTCCTCTTTGTGGGTGACATCCACTGTCTTGTACCTCACCGTAAAACATGTCAGTATCAAACCCCTGCACACAAGTGTGCATAGGCTTGCTTTGGTTTCTTGAAAACAGGTCACTTCTCTTTCTAGATCCTCCTTTAGGTTCTAACATAGGAGTGGGAGAATTCAGCTATTTCACCTCTGTGGCCCTTTGCCTATCCTGAGATTGCTTGTGACCCTAATGCGTCACACCATAGCAGGGTGGGTCAAAGGCTTACAGGTATCATCAGCTATTCACACCTGTACTCAAGGAGCTCCAACACCCCATTGGTTGGTGTGAGGTTAAACAACCTGCATGTTTAATACAACAAGTCTGAGGATAGGTGAAGATCCTAGAGTGATAAAATAGCCAAAACCTCCCACAAGTCTGTTAGAACTAAAGAAGCCTCTTGGATGACAAGTGAAACATCTTCAAGAAACACAAGCAAGTGCAGTGGCCTATGTACACATGTACAATACCAGAAAACATTAGCTAGAGTCCTGTAATCCCAAAATTGTACCCCAAGAATGAACTGCTAATCCATTGTGCTCTGCACGCGTGGCCTAGAATCATGTTTTTCAGCAATAGTTTTTTTTCTTTTACTTGGGTTCACAGCCACATGTCACCATTGTAACAACTCTCTTAAAAACAGGAAGAGTTTGACTTTCAGGACATAAATTTGCTCTGAATAGGACGAGGTGGCCGAGTGGTCAAGGCGATGGACTGCTAATCCATTGTGCTCTGCACGTGTGGGTTCGAATCTCGTCGTAGTCAACTCTAAATAACTGAATATTATGATCATTATCTCAAATGCAGTATTGCTGTTTCGTGTAGTGAGAAAACTATTAACCAGGACCCTCAACATAGTTACCTCTTCTGAATGTCTTACCTCCTTGAAATGACAGATCGGAAACAAGTTAGTGAAGAAAAATTTGCATTTACTGAGTGTCAAAGTAAGGTGATAGGCCAACATGTGCTGTCAGGAGAAATGTCCGTCCCCCTTGGTGGTGACACTGCAATTGTCTGAGCCTCACTGGAGGGATGGTACACCATTTCTCTGAATCATATCACTCCATGGCGCAAAAACAGGTATTGTATCTCATTTTAGAAGAAGACCTTGTCAAACAGAATTTCCAAACTTGCTCTACCAGAGTAAAATTAAGATATTGAACCCTCTCTGGAGAATGTGGGCATTGATCCCACTACCTCTCGCATGCTAAGCGAGCTCTCTACCATTTGAGCTAATTCCCCATCTGGAGAGATGTCTGCACAACACTTAGTCGCCCAGTCTCCTCTGAGGTCCTGTGATGAGCGTCTTCATTCATTATTCTCGGGAATGTGATCAATGTTAGGACAGAACACATACATGCTGAACAGGTTGGAATTTGATGTAAATGATGTGCCACAGAAGACCTGTTTGCCATGGGGAATTAGCTCAAATGGTAGAGTGCTCGCTTTGCATGTGAGAGGTAGTGGGATCGATGCCCACATTCTCCACTATTGAACTGTTAGTTCCTCTTTGTGGGTGACATCCACTGTCTTGTACCTCAACGTAAAACATGTCAGTATCAAACCCCTGCACACAAGTGTGCATAGGCTTGCTTTGGTTTCTTGAAAACAGGTCACTTCTCTTTCTAGATCCTCCTTTAGGTTCTAACATAGTAGTGGGAGAATTCAGCTATTTCACCTCTGTGGCCCTTTGCCTATCCTGAGATTGCTTGTGACCCTAATGCGTCACACCATAGCAGGGTGGGTCAAAGGCTTACAGGTATCATCAGCTATTTACACCTGTACTCAAGGAGCTCCAACACCCCATTGGTTGGTGTGAGGTTAAACAACCTGCATGTTTAACACAAGAAGTCTGAGGATAGGTGAAGATCATAGAGTGATAAAATAGCCAAAACCTCCCACAAGTCTGTTAGAACTAAAGAAGCCTCTTGGATGACAAGTGAAACATCTTCAAGAAACACAAGCAAGTGCAGTGGCCTATGTACACATGTACAATACCAGAAAACATTAGCTAGAGTCCTGTAATCCCAAAATTGTACCCCAAGAATGAACTGCTAATCCATTGTGCTCTGCACGCGTGGGCTAGAATCATGTTTTTTCAGCAATAGTTTTTTTTCTTTTACTTGGGTTCACAGCCACATGTCACCATTGTAACAACTCTCTTAAAAACAGGAAGAGTTTGACTTTCAGGACATAAATTTGCTCTGAATAGGACGAGGTGGCCGAGTGGTCAAGGCGATGGACTGCTAATCCATTGTGCTCTGCACGTGTGGGTTTGAATCTCGTCGTAGTCAACTCTAAATAACTGAATATTATGATCATTATCTCAAATGCAGTATTGCTGTTTCGTGTAGTGAGAAAACTATTAACCAGGACCCTCAACATAGTTACCTCTTCTGAATGTCTTACCTCCTTGAAATGACAGATCGGAAACAAGTTAGTGAAGAAAAATTTGCGTTTACTGAGTGTCAAAGTAAGGTGATAGGCCAACATGCGCTGTCAGGAGAAATGTCCGTCCCCCTTGGTGGTGACACTGCAATTGTCTGAGCCTCACTGGAGGGATGGTACACCATTTCTCTGAATCATATCACTCCATGGCGCAAAAACAGGTACTGTATCTCATTTTAGAAGAAGACCTTGTCAAACAGAATTTCCAAACTTGCTCTACCAGAGTAAAATTAAGATAATGAACCTTCTCTGGAGAATGTGGGCATTGATCCCACTACCTCTCGCATGCATGTGAGAGGTAGTGGGATCGATGCCCACATTCTCCACTATTGAACTGTTAGTTCCTCTTTGTGGGTGACATCCACTGTCTTGTACCTCAACGTAAAACATGTCAGTATCAAACCCCTGCACACAAGTGTGCATAGGCTTGCTTTGGTTTCTTGAAAACAGGTCACTTCTCTTTCTAGATCCTCCTTTAGGTTCTAACATAGGAGTGGGAGAATTCAGCTATTTCACCTCTGTGGCCCTTTGCCTATCCTGAGATTGCTTGTGACCCTAATGCGTCACACCATAGCAGGGTGGGTCAAAGGCTTACAGGTATCATCAGCTATTCACACCTGTACTCAAGGAGCTCCAACACCCCATTGGTTGGTGTGAGGTTAAACAACCTGCATGTTTAATACAACAAGTCTGAGGATAGGTGAAGATCCTAGAGTGATAAAATAGCCAAAACCTCCCACAAGTCTGTTAGAACTAAAGAAGCCTCTTGGATGACAAGTGAAACATCTTCAAGAAACACAAGCAAGTGCAGAGGCCTATGTACACATGTACAATACCAGAAAACATTAGCTAGAGTCCTGTAATCCCAAAATTGTACCCCAAGAATGAACTGCTAATCCATTGTGCTCTGCACGCGTGGGCTAGAATCATGTTTTTCAGCAATAGTTTTTTTTCTTTTACTTGGGTTCACAGCCACATGTCACCATTGTAACAACTCTCTTAAAAACAGGAAGAGTTTGACTTTCAGGACATAAATTTGCTCTGAATAGGACGAGGTGGCCGAGTGGTCAAGGCGATGGACTGCTAATCCATTGTGCTCTGCACGCGTGGGTTCGAATCCCATCCTCGTCGTAGTCAACTCTAAATAACTGAATATTATGATCATTATCTCAAATGCACTATTGCTGTTTCGTGTAGTGAGAAAACTATTAACCAGGACCCTCAACATAGTTACCTCTTCTGAATGTCTTACCTCCTTGAAATGACAGATCGGAAACAAGTTAGTGAAGAAAAATTTGCGTTTACTGAGTGTCAAAGTAAGGTGATAGGCCAACATGTGCTGTCAGGAGAAATGTCCGTCCCCCTTGGTGGTGACACTGCAATTGTCTGAGCCTCACTGGAGGGATGGTACACCATTTCTCTGAATCATATCACTCCATGGCGTAAAAACAGGTATTGTATCTCATTTTAGAAGAAGACCTTGTCAAACAGAATTTCCAAACTTGCTCTACCAGAGTAAAATTAAGATATTGAACCTTCTCTGGAGAATGTGGGCATCGATCCCACTACCTCTCGCATGCTAAGCGAGCGCTCTACCATTTGAGCTAATTCCCCATCTGGAGAGATGTCTGCACAACACTTAGTCGCACAGTCTCCTCTGAGGTCCTGTGATGAGCGTCTTCATTCATTATTCTCGGGAATGTGATCAATGTTAGGACAGAACACATACATGCTGAACAGGTTGGAATTTGATGTTGATGATGTGCCACAGAAGACCTGTTTGCCAAGGGGAATTAGCTCAAATGGTAGAGTGCTCGCTTCGCATGTGAGAGGTAGTGGGATCGATGCCCACATTCTCCACTATTGAACTGTTAGTTCCTCTTTGTGGGTGACATCCACTGTCTTGCACCTCAACGTAAAACATGTCAGTATCAAACCCCTGCACACAAGTGTGCATAGGCTTGCTTTGGTTTCTTGAAAACAGGTCACTTCTCTTTCTAGATCCTCCTTTAGGTTCTAACATAGTAGTGGGAGAATTCAGCTATTTCACCTCTGTGGCCCTTTGCCTATCCTGAGATTGCTTGTGACCCTAATGCGTCACACCATAGCAGGGTGGGTCAAAGGCTTACAGGTATCATCAGCTATTCACACCTGTACTCAAGGAGCTCCAACACCCCATTGGTTGGTGTGAGGTTAAACAACCTGCATGTTTAACACAACAAGTCTGAGGATAGGTGAAGATCCTAGAGTGATAAAATAGCCAAAACCTCCCACAAGTCTGTTAGAACTAAAGAAGCCTCTTGGATGACAAGTGAAACATCTTCAAGAAACACAAGCAAGTGCAGTGGCCTATGTACACATGTACAATACCAGAAAACATTAGCTAGAGTCCTGTAATCCCAAAATTGTACCCCAAGAATGAACTGCTAATCCATTGTGCTCTGCACGCGTGGGCTAGAATCATGTTTTTCAGCAATAGTTTTTTTTCTTTTACTTGGGTTCACAGCCACATGTCACCATTGTAACAACTCTCTTAAAAACAGGAAGAGTTTGACTTTCAGGACATAAATTTGCTCTGAATAGGACGAGGTGGCCGAGTGGTCAAGGCGATGGACTGCTAATCCATTGTGCTCTGCACGTGTGGGTTCGAATCTCGTCGTAGTCAACTCTAAATAACTGAATATTATGATCATTATCTCAAATGCAGTATTGCTGTTTCGTGTAGTGAGAAAACTATTAACCAGGACCCTCAACATAGTTACCTCTTCTGAATGTCTTACCTCCTTGAAATGACAGATCGGAAACAAGTTAGTGAAGAAAAATTTGCATTTACTGAGTGTCAAAGTAAGGTGATAGGCCAACATGTGCTGTCAGGAGAAATGTCCGTCCCCCTTGGTGGTGACACTGCAATTGTCTGAGCCTCACTGGAGGGATGGTACACCATTTCTCTGAATCATATCACTCCATGGCGCAAAAACAGGTATTGTATCTCATTTTAGAAGAAGACCTTGTCAAACAGAATTTCCAAACTTGCTCTACCAGAGTAAAATTAAGATATTGAACCCTCTCTGGAGAATGTGGGCATTGATCCCACTACCTCTCGCATGCTAAGCGAGCTCTCTACCATTTGAGCTAATTCCCCATCTGGAGAGATGTCTGCACAACACTTAGTCGCCCAGTCTCCTCTGAGGTCCTGTGATGAGCGTCTTCATTCATTATTCTCGGGAATGTGATCAATGTTAGGACAGAACACATACATGCTGAACAGGTTGGAATTTGATGTAAATGATGTGCCACAGAAGACCTGTTTGCCATGGGGAATTAGCTCAAATGGTAGAGTGCTCGCTTTGCATGTGAGAGGTAGTGGGATCGATGCCCACATTCTCCACTATTGAACTGTTAGTTCCTCTTTGTGGGTGACATCCACTGTCTTGTACCTCAACGTAAAACATGTCAGTATCAAACCCCTGCACACAAGTGTGCATAGGCTTGCTTTGGTTTCTTGAAAACAGGTCACTTCTCTTTCTAGATCCTCCTTTAGGTTCTAACATAGTAGTGGGAGAATTCAGCTATTTCACCTCTGTGGCCCTTTGCCTATCCTGAGATTGCTTGTGACCCTAATGCGTCACACCATAGCAGGGTGGGTCAAAGGCTTACAGGTATCATCAGCTATTTACACCTGTACTCAAGGAGCTCCAACACCCCATTGGTTGGTGTGAGGTTAAACAACCTGCATGTTTAACACAAGAAGTCTGAGGATAGGTGAAGATCATAGAGTGATAAAATAGCCAAAACCTCCCACAAGTCTGTTAGAACTAAAGAAGCCTCTTGGATGACAAGTGAAACATCTTCAAGAAACACAAGCAAGTGCAGTGGCCTATGTACACATGTACAATACCAGAAAACATTAGCTAGAGTCCTGTAATCCCAAAATTGTACCCCAAGAATGAACTGCTAATCCATTGTGCTCTGCACGCGTGGGCTAGAATCATGTTTTTTCAGCAATAGTTTTTTTTCTTTTACTTGGGTTCACAGCCACATGTCACCATTGTAACAACTCTCTTAAAAACAGGAAGAGTTTGACTTTCAGGACATAAATTTGCTCTGAATAGGACGAGGTGGCCGAGTGGTCAAGGCGATGGACTGCTAATCCATTGTGCTCTGCACGTGTGGGTTTGAATCTCGTCGTAGTCAACTCTAAATAACTGAATATTATGATCATTATCTCAAATGCAGTATTGCTGTTTCGTGTAGTGAGAAAACTATTAACCAGGACCCTCAACATAGTTACCTCTTCTGAATGTCTTACCTCCTTGAAATGACAGATCGGAAACAAGTTAGTGAAGAAAAATTTGCGTTTACTGAGTGTCAAAGTAAGGTGATAGGCCAACATGCGCTGTCAGGAGAAATGTCCGTCCCCCTTGGTGGTGACACTGCAATTGTCTGAGCCTCACTGGAGGGATGGTACACCATTTCTCTGAATCATATCACTCCATGGCGCAAAAACAGGTACTGTATCTCATTTTAGAAGAAGACCTTGTCAAACAGAATTTCCAAACTTGCTCTACCAGAGTAAAATTAAGATAATGAACCTTCTCTGGAGAATGTGGGCATTGATCCCACTACCTCTCGCATGCATGTGAGAGGTAGTGGGATCGATGCCCACATTCTCCACTATTGAACTGTTAGTTCCTCTTTGTGGGTGACATCCACTGTCTTGTACCTCAACGTAAAACATGTCAGTATCAAACCCCTGCACACAAGTGTGCATAGGCTTGCTTTGGTTTCTTGAAAACAGGTCACTTCTCTTTCTAGATCCTCCTTTAGGTTCTAACATAGGAGTGGGAGAATTCAGCTATTTCACCTCTGTGGCCCTTTGCCTATCCTGAGATTGCTTGTGACCCTAATGCGTCACACCATAGCAGGGTGGGTCAAAGGCTTACAGGTATCATCAGCTATTCACACCTGTACTCAAGGAGCTCCAACACCCCATTGGTTGGTGTGAGGTTAAACAACCTGCATGTTTAATACAACAAGTCTGAGGATAGGTGAAGATCCTAGAGTGATAAAATAGCCAAAACCTCCCACAAGTCTGTTAGAACTAAAGAAGCCTCTTGGATGACAAGTGAAACATCTTCAAGAAACACAAGCAAGTGCAGAGGCCTATGTACACATGTACAATACCAGAAAACATTAGCTAGAGTCCTGTAATCCCAAAATTGTACCCCAAGAATGAACTGCTAATCCATTGTGCTCTGCACGCGTGGGCTAGAATCATGTTTTTCAGCAATAGTTTTTTTTCTTTTACTTGGGTTCACAGCCACATGTCACCATTGTAACAACTCTCTTAAAAACAGGAAGAGTTTGACTTTCAGGACATAAATTTGCTCTGAATAGGACGAGGTGGCCGAGTGGTCAAGGCGATGGACTGCTAATCCATTGTGCTCTGCACGCGTGGGTTCGAATCCCATCCTCGTCGTAGTCAACTCTAAATAACTGAATATTATGATCATTATCTCAAATGCACTATTGCTGTTTCGTGTAGTGAGAAAACTATTAACCAGGACCCTCAACATAGTTACCTCTTCTGAATGTCTTACCTCCTTGAAATGACAGATCGGAAACAAGTTAGTGAAGAAAAATTTGCGTTTACTGAGTGTCAAAGTAAGGTGATAGGCCAACATGTGCTGTCAGGAGAAATGTCCGTCCCCCTTGGTGGTGACACTGCAATTGTCTGAGCCTCACTGGAGGGATGGTACACCATTTCTCTGAATCATATCACTCCATGGCGTAAAAACAGGTATTGTATCTCATTTTAGAAGAAGACCTTGTCAAACAGAATTTCCAAACTTGCTCTACCAGAGTAAAATTAAGATATTGAACCTTCTCTGGAGAATGTGGGCATCGATCCCACTACCTCTCGCATGCTAAGCGAGCGCTCTACCATTTGAGCTAATTCCCCATCTGGAGAGATGTCTGCACAACACTTAGTCGCACAGTCTCCTCTGAGGTCCTGTGATGAGCGTCTTCATTCATTATTCTCGGGAATGTGATCAATGTTAGGACAGAACACATACATGCTGAACAGGTTGGAATTTGATGTTGATGATGTGCCACAGAAGACCTGTTTGCCATGGGGAATTAGCTCAAATGGTAGAGTGCTCGCTTCGCATGTGAGAGGTAGTGGGATCGATGCCCACATTCTCCACTATTGAACTGTTAGTTCCTCTTTGTGGGTGACATCCACTGTCTTGCACCTCAACGTAAAACATGTCAGTATCAAACCCCTGCACACAAGTGTGCATAGGCTTGCTTTGGTTTCTTGAAAACAGGTCACTTCTCTTTCTAGATCCTCCTTTAGGTTCTAACATAGTAGTGGGAGAATTCAGCTATTTCACCTCTGTGGCCCTTTGCCTATCCTGAGATTGCTTGTGACCCTAATGCGTCACACCATAGCAGGGTGGGTCAAAGGCTTACAGGTATCATCAGCTATTCACACCTGTACTCAAGGAGCTCCAACACCCCATTGGTTGGTGTGAGGTTAAACAACCTGCATGTTTAACACAACAAGTCTGAGGATAGGTGAAGATCCTAGAGTGATAAAATAGCCAAAACCTCCCACAAGTCTGTTAGAACTAAAGAAGCCTCTTGGATGACAAGTGAAACATCTTCAAGAAACACAAGCAAGTGCAGTGGCCTATGTACACATGTACAATACCAGAAAACATTAGCTAGAGTCCTGTAATCCCAAAATTGTACCCCAAGAATGAACTGCTAATCCATTGTGCTCTGCACGCGTGGGCTAGAATCATGTTTTTCAGCAATAGTTTTTTTTCTTTTACTTGGGTTCACAGCCACATGTCACCATTGTAACAACTCTCTTAAAAACAGGAAGAGTTTGACTTTCAGGACATAAATTTGCTCTGAATAGGACGAGGTGGCCGAGTGGTCAAGGCGATGGACTGCTAATCCATTGTGCTCTGCACGTGTGGGTTCGAATCTCGTCGTAGTCAACTCTAAATAACTGAATATTATGATCATTATCTCAAATGCAGTATTGCTGTTTCGTGTAGTGAGAAAACTATTAACCAGGACCCTCAACATAGTTACCTCTTCTGAATGTCTTACCTCCTTGAAATGACAGATCGGAAACAAGTTAGTGAAGAAAAATTTGCATTTACTGAGTGTCAAAGTAAGGTGATAGGCCAACATGTGCTGTCAGGAGAAATGTCCGTCCCCCTTGGTGGTGACACTGCAATTGTCTGAGCCTCACTGGAGGGATGGTACACCATTTCTCTGAATCATATCACTCCATGGCGCAAAAACAGGTATTGTATCTCATTTTAGAAGAAGACCTTGTCAAACAGAATTTCCAAACTTGCTCTACCAGAGTAAAATTAAGATATTGAACCCTCTCTGGAGAATGTGGGCATTGATCCCACTACCTCTCGCATGCTAAGCGAGCTCTCTACCATTTGAGCTAATTCCCCATCTGGAGAGATGTCTGCACAACACTTAGTCGCCCAGTCTCCTCTGAGGTCCTGTGATGAGCGTCTTCATTCATTATTCTCGGGAATGTGATCAATGTTAGGACAGAACACATACATGCTGAACAGGTTGGAATTTGATGTAAATGATGTGCCACAGAAGACCTGTTAGCCAAGGGGAATTAGCTCAAATGGTAGAGTGCTCGCTTTGCATGTGAGAGGTAGTGGGATCGATGCCCACATTCTCCACTATTGAACTGTTAGTTCCTCTTTGTGGGTGACATCCACTGTCTTGTACCTCAACGTAAAACATGTCAGTATCAAACCCCTGCACACAAGTGTGCATAGGCTTGCTTTGGTTTCTTGAAAACAGGTCACTTCTCTTTCTAGATCCTCCTTTAGGTTCTAACATAGTAGTGGGAGAATTCAGCTATTTCACCTCTGTGGCCCTTTGCCTATCCTGAGATTGCTTGTGACCCTAATGCGTCACACCATAGCAGGGTGGGTCAAAGGCTTACAGGTATCATCAGCTATTTACACCTGTACTCAAGGAGCTCCAACACCCCATTGGTTGGTGTGAGGTTAAACAACCTGCATGTTTAACACAAGAAGTCTGAGGATAGGTGAAGATCATAGAGTGATAAAATAGCCAAAACCTCCCACAAGTCTGTTAGAACTAAAGAAGCCTCTTGGATGACAAGTGAAACATCTTCAAGAAACACAAGCAAGTGCAGTGGCCTATGTACACATGTACAATACCAGAAAACATTAGCTAGAGTCCTGTAATCCCAAAATTGTACCCCAAGAATGAACTGCTAATCCATTGTGCTCTGCACGCGTGGGCTAGAATCATGTTTTTTCAGCAATAGTTTTTTTTCTTTTACTTGGGTTCACAGCCACATGTCACCATTGTAACAACTCTCTTAAAAACAGGAAGAGTTTGACTTTCAGGACATAAATTTGCTCTGAATAGGACGAGGTGGCCGAGTGGTCAAGGCGATGGACTGCTAATCCATTGTGCTCTGCACGTGTGGGTTTGAATCTCGTCGTAGTCAACTCTAAATAACTGAATATTATGATCATTATCTCAAATGCAGTATTGCTGTTTCGTGTAGTGAGAAAACTATTAACCAGGACCCTCAACATAGTTACCTCTTCTGAATGTCTTACCTCCTTGAAATGACAGATCGGAAACAAGTTAGTGAAGAAAAATTTGCGTTTACTGAGTGTCAAAGTAAGGTGATAGGCCAACATGCGCTGTCAGGAGAAATGTCCGTCCCCCTTGGTGGTGACACTGCAATTGTCTGAGCCTCACTGGAGGGATGGTACACCATTTCTCTGAATCATATCACTCCATGGCGCAAAAACAGGTACTGTATCTCATTTTAGAAGAAGACCTTGTCAAACAGAATTTCCAAACTTGCTCTACCAGAGTAAAATTAAGATAATGAACCTTCTCTGGAGAATGTGGGCATTGATCCCACTACCTCTCGCATGCATGTGAGAGGTAGTGGGATCGATGCCCACATTCTCCACTATTGAACTGTTAGTTCCTCTTTGTGGGTGACATCCACTGTCTTGTACCTCAACGTAAAACATGTCAGTATCAAACCCCTGCACACAAGTGTGCATAGGCTTGCTTTGGTTTCTTGAAAACAGGTCACTTCTCTTTCTAGATCCTCCTTTAGGTTCTAACATAGGAGTGGGAGAATTCAGCTATTTCACCTCTGTGGCCCTTTGCCTATCCTGAGATTGCTTGTGACCCTAATGCGTCACACCATAGCAGGGTGGGTCAAAGGCTTACAGGTATCATCAGCTATTCACACCTGTACTCAAGGAGCTCCAACACCCCATTGGTTGGTGTGAGGTTAAACAACCTGCATGTTTAATACAACAAGTCTGAGGATAGGTGAAGATCCTAGAGTGATAAAATAGCCAAAACCTCCCACAAGTCTGTTAGAACTAAAGAAGCCTCTTGGATGACAAGTGAAACATCTTCAAGAAACACAAGCAAGTGCAGAGGCCTATGTACACATGTACAATACCAGAAAACATTAGCTAGAGTCCTGTAATCCCAAAATTGTACCCCAAGAATGAACTGCTAATCCATTGTGCTCTGCACGCGTGGGCTAGAATCATGTTTTTCAGCAATAGTTTTTTTTCTTTTACTTGGGTTCACAGCCACATGTCACCATTGTAACAACTCTCTTAAAAACAGGAAGAGTTTGACTTTCAGGACATAAATTTGCTCTGAATAGGACGAGGTGGCCGAGTGGTCAAGGCGATGGACTGCTAATCCATTGTGCTCTGCACGCGTGGGTTCGAATCCCATCCTCGTCGTAGTCAACTCTAAATAACTGAATATTATGATCATTATCTCAAATGCACTATTGCTGTTTCGTGTAGTGAGAAAACTATTAACCAGGACCCTCAACATAGTTACCTCTTCTGAATGTCTTACCTCCTTGAAATGACAGATCGGAAACAAGTTAGTGAAGAAAAATTTGCGTTTACTGAGTGTCAAAGTAAGGTGATAGGCCAACATGTGCTGTCAGGAGAAATGTCCGTCCCCCTTGGTGGTGACACTGCAATTGTCTGAGCCTCACTGGAGGGATGGTACACCATTTCTCTGAATCATATCACTCCATGGCGTAAAAACAGGTATTGTATCTCATTTTAGAAGAAGACCTTGTCAAACAGAATTTCCAAACTTGCTCTACCAGAGTAAAATTAAGATATTGAACCTTCTCTGGAGAATGTGGGCATCGATCCCACTACCTCTCGCATGCTAAGCGAGCGCTCTACCATTTGAGCTAATTCCCCATCTGGAGAGATGTCTGCACAACACTTAGTCGCACAGTCTCCTCTGAGGTCCTGTGATGAGCGTCTTCATTCATTATTCTCGGGAATGTGATCAATGTTAGGACAGAACACATACATGCTGAACAGGTTGGAATTTGATGTTGATGATGTGCCACAGAAGACCTGTTTGCCAAGGGGAATTAGCTCAAATGGTAGAGTGCTCGCTTCGCATGTGAGAGGTAGTGGGATCGATGCCCACATTCTCCACTATTGAACTGTTAGTTCCTCTTTGTGGGTGACATCCACTGTCTTGCACCTCAACGTAAAACATGTCAGTATCAAACCCCTGCACACAAGTGTGCATAGGCTTGCTTTGGTTTCTTGAAAACAGGTCACTTCTCTTTCTAGATCCTCCTTTAGGTTCTAACATAGTAGTGGGAGAATTCAGCTATTTCACCTCTGTGGCCCTTTGCCTATCCTGAGATTGCTTGTGACCCTAATGCGTCACACCATAGCAGGGTGGGTCAAAGGCTTACAGGTATCATCAGCTATTCACACCTGTACTCAAGGAGCTCCAACACCCCATTGGTTGGTGTGAGGTTAAACAACCTGCATGTTTAACACAACAAGTCTGAGGATAGGTGAAGATCCTAGAGTGATAAAATAGCCAAAACCTCCCACAAGTCTGTTAGAACTAAAGAAGCCTCTTGGATGACAAGTGAAACATCTTCAAGAAACACAAGCAAGTGCAGTGGCCTATGTACACATGTACAATACCAGAAAACATTAGCTAGAGTCCTGTAATCCCAAAATTGTACCCCAAGAATGAACTGCTAATCCATTGTGCTCTGCACGCGTGGGCTAGAATCATGTTTTTCAGCAATAGTTTTTTTTCTTTTACTTGGGTTCACAGCCACATGTCACCATTGTAACAACTCTCTTAAAAACAGGAAGAGTTTGACTTTCAGGACATAAATTTGCTCTGAATAGGACGAGGTGGCCGAGTGGTCAAGGCGATGGACTGCTAATCCATTGTGCTCTGCACGTGTGGGTTCGAATCTCGTCGTAGTCAACTCTAAATAACTGAATATTATGATCATTATCTCAAATGCAGTATTGCTGTTTTGTGTAGTGAGAAAACTATTAACCAGGACCCTCAACATAGTTACCTCTTCTGAATGTCTTACCTCCTTGAAATGACAGATCGGAAACAAGTTAGTGAAGAAAAATTTGCATTTACTGAGTGTCAAAGTAAGGTGATAGGCCAACATGTGCTGTCAGGAGAAATGTCCGTCCCCCTTGGTGGTGACACTGCAATTGTCTGAGCCTCACTGGAGGGATGGTACACCATTTCTCTGAATCATATCACTCCATGGCGCAAAAACAGGTATTGTATCTCATTTTAGAAGAAGACCTTGTCAAACAGAATTTCCAAACTTGCTCTACCAGAGTAAAATTAAGATATTGAACCCTCTCTGGAGAATGTGGGCATTGATCCCACTACCTCTCGCATGCTAAGCGAGCTCTCTACCATTTGAGCTAATTCCCCATCTGGAGAGATGTCTGCACAACACTTAGTCGCCCAGTCTCCTCTGAGGTCCTGTGATGAGCGTCTTCATTCATTATTCTCGGGAATGTGATCAATGTTAGGACAGAACACATACATGCTGAACAGGTTGGAATTTGATGTAAATGATGTGCCACAGAAGACCTGTTTGCCATGGGGAATTAGCTCAAATGGTAGAGTGCTCGCTTTGCATGTGAGAGGTAGTGGGATCGATGCCCACATTCTCCACTATTGAACTGTTAGTTCCTCTTTGTGGGTGACATCCACTGTCTTGTACCTCAACGTAAAACATGTCAGTATCAAACCCCTGCACACAAGTGTGCATAGGCTTGCTTTGGTTTCTTGAAAACAGGTCACTTCTCTTTCTAGATCCTCCTTTAGGTTCTAACATAGTAGTGGGAGAATTCAGCTATTTCACCTCTGTGGCCCTTTGCCTATCCTGAGATTGCTTGTGACCCTAATGCGTCACACCATAGCAGGGTGGGTCAAAGGCTTACAGGTATCATCAGCTATTTACACCTGTACTCAAGGAGCTCCAACACCCCATTGGTTGGTGTGAGGTTAAACAACCTGCATGTTTAACACAAGAAGTCTGAGGATAGGTGAAGATCATAGAGTGATAAAATAGCCAAAACCTCCCACAAGTCTGTTAGAACTAAAGAAGCCTCTTGGATGACAAGTGAAACATCTTCAAGAAACACAAGCAAGTGCAGTGGCCTATGTACACATGTACAATACCAGAAAACATTAGCTAGAGTCCTGTAATCCCAAAATTGTACCCCAAGAATGAACTGCTAATCCATTGTGCTCTGCACGCGTGGGCTAGAATCATGTTTTTTCAGCAATAGTTTTTTTTCTTTTACTTGGGTTCACAGCCACATGTCACCATTGTAACAACTCTCTTAAAAACAGGAAGAGTTTGACTTTCAGGACATAAATTTGCTCTGAATAGGACGAGGTGGCCGAGTGGTCAAGGCGATGGACTGCTAATCCATTGTGCTCTGCACGTGTGGGTTTGAATCTCGTCGTAGTCAACTCTAAATAACTGAATATTATGATCATTATCTCAAATGCAGTATTGCTGTTTCGTGTAGTGAGAAAACTATTAACCAGGACCCTCAACATAGTTACCTCTTCTGAATGTCTTACCTCCTTGAAATGACAGATCGGAAACAAGTTAGTGAAGAAAAATTAGCGTTTACTGAGTGTCAAAGTAAGGTGATAGGCCAACATGTGCTGTCAGGAGAAATGTCCGTCCCCCTTGGTGGTGACACTGCAATTGTCTGAGCCTCACTGGAGGGATGGTACACCATTTCTCTGAATCATATCACTCCATGGCGCAAAAACAGGTATTGTATCTCATTTTAGAAGAAGACCTTGTCAAACTGAATTTCCAAACTTGCTCTACCAGAGTAAAATTAAGATATTGAACCCTCTCTGGAGAATGTGGGCATCGATCCCACTACCTCTCGCATGCTAAGCGAGCGCTCTACCATTTGAGCTAATTCCCCATCTGGAGAGGTGTCTGCACAATACTTAGTCGCCCAGTCTCCTCTGAGGTCCTGTGATGAGCGTCTTCATTCATTATTCTCGGGAATTTGATCAATGTTAGGACAGAACACATACATGCTGAACAGGTTGGAATTTGATGTTGATGATGTGCCACAGAAGACCTGTTTGCCAAGGGGAATTAGCTCAAATGGTAGAGTGCTCGCTTCGCATATGAGAGGTAGTGGGATAGATGCCCACATTCTCCACTATTGAACTGTTAGTTCCTTTTTGTGGGTGACATCCACTGTCTTGTACCTCAATGTAAAACATGTCAGTATCAAACCCCTGCACACAAGTGTGCATAGGCTTGCTTTGGTTTCTTGAAAACAGGTCACTTCTCTTTCTAGATCCTCCTTTAGGTTCTAACATAGTAGTGGGAGAATTCAGCTATTTCACCTCTGTGGCCCTTTGCCTATCCTGAGATTGCTTGTGACCCTAATGCGTCACACCATAGCAGGGTGGGTCAAAGGCTTACAGGTATCATCAGCTATTCACACCTGTACTCAAGGAGCTCCAACACCCCATTGGTTGGTGTGAGGTTAAACAACCTGCATGTTTAACACAACAAGTCTGAGGATAGGTGAAGATCCTAGAGTGATAAAATAGCCAAAACCTCCCACAAGTCTGTTAGAACTAAAGAAGCCTCTTGGATGACAAGTGAAACATCTTCAAGAAACACAAGCAAGTGCAGTGGCCTATGTACACATGTACAATACCAGAAAACATTAGCTAGAGTCCTGTAATCCCAAAATTGTACCCCAAGAATGAACTGCTAATCCATTGTGCTCTGCACGCGTGGGCTAGAATCATGTTTTTCAGCAATAGTTTTTTTTCTTTTACTTGGGTTCACAGCCACATGTCACCATTGTAACAACTCTCTTAAAAACAGGAAGAGTTTGACTTTCAGGACATAAATTTGCTCTGAATAGGACGAGGTGGCCGAGTGGTCAAGGCGATGGACTGCTAATCCATTGTGCTCTGCACGTGTGGGTTCGAATCTCGTCGTAGTCAACTCTAAATAACTGAATATTATGATCATTATCTCAAATGCAGTATTGCTGTTTTGTGTAGTGAGAAAACTATTAACCAGGACCCTCAACATAGTTACCTCTTCTGAATGTCTTACCTCCTTGAAATGACAGATCGGAAACAAGTTAGTGAAGAAAAATTTGCATTTACTGAGTGTCAAAGTAAGGTGATAGGCCAACATGTGCTGTCAGGAGAAATGTCCGTCCCCCTTGGTGGTGACACTGCAATTGTCTGAGCCTCACTGGAGGGATGGTACACCATTTCTCTGAATCATATCACTCCATGGCGCAAAAACAGGTATTGTATCTCATTTTAGAAGAAGACCTTGTCAAACAGAATTTCCAAACTTGCTCTACCAGAGTAAAATTAAGATATTGAACCCTCTCTGGAGAATGTGGGCATTGATCCCACTACCTCTCGCATGCTAAGCGAGCTCTCTACCATTTGAGCTAATTCCCCATCTGGAGAGATGTCTGCACAACACTTAGTCGCCCAGTCTCCTCTGAGGTCCTGTGATGAGCGTCTTCATTCATTATTCTCGGGAATGTGATCAATGTTAGGACAGAACACATACATGCTGAACAGGTTGGAATTTGATGTAAATGATGTGCCACAGAAGACCTGTTTGCCATGGGGAATTAGCTCAAATGGTAGAGTGCTCGCTTTGCATGTGAGAGGTAGTGGGATCGATGCCCACATTCTCCACTATTGAACTGTTAGTTCCTCTTTGTGGGTGACATCCACTGTCTTGTACCTCAACGTAAAACATGTCAGTATCAAACCCCTGCACACAAGTGTGCATAGGCTTGCTTTGGTTTCTTGAAAACAGGTCACTTCTCTTTCTAGATCCTCCTTTAGGTTCTAACATAGTAGTGGGAGAATTCAGCTATTTCACCTCTGTGGCCCTTTGCCTATCCTGAGATTGCTTGTGACCCTAATGCGTCACACCATAGCAGGGTGGGTCAAAGGCTTACAGGTATCATCAGCTATTTACACCTGTACTCAAGGAGCTCCAACACCCCATTGGTTGGTGTGAGGTTAAACAACCTGCATGTTTAACACAAGAAGTCTGAGGATAGGTGAAGATCATAGAGTGATAAAATAGCCAAAACCTCCCACAAGTCTGTTAGAACTAAAGAAGCCTCTTGGATGACAAGTGAAACATCTTCAAGAAACACAAGCAAGTGCAGTGGCCTATGTACACATGTACAATACCAGAAAACATTAGCTAGAGTCCTGTAATCCCAAAATTGTACCCCAAGAATGAACTGCTAATCCATTGTGCTCTGCACGCGTGGGCTAGAATCATGTTTTTTCAGCAATAGTTTTTTTTCTTTTACTTGGGTTCACAGCCACATGTCACCATTGTAACAACTCTCTTAAAAACAGGAAGAGTTTGACTTTCAGGACATAAATTTGCTCTGAATAGGACGAGGTGGCCGAGTGGTCAAGGCGATGGACTGCTAATCCATTGTGCTCTGCACGTGTGGGTTTGAATCTCGTCGTAGTCAACTCTAAATAACTGAATATTATGATCATTATCTCAAATGCAGTATTGCTGTTTCGTGTAGTGAGAAAACTATTAACCAGGACCCTCAACATAGTTACCTCTTCTGAATGTCTTACCTCCTTGAAATGACAGATCGGAAACAAGTTAGTGAAGAAAAATTAGCGTTTACTGAGTGTCAAAGTAAGGTGATAGGCCAACATGTGCTGTCAGGAGAAATGTCCGTCCCCCTTGGTGGTGACACTGCAATTGTCTGAGCCTCACTGGAGGGATGGTACACCATTTCTCTGAATCATATCACTCCATGGCGCAAAAACAGGTATTGTATCTCATTTTAGAAGAAGACCTTGTCAAACTGAATTTCCAAACTTGCTCTACCAGAGTAAAATTAAGATATTGAACCCTCTCTGGAGAATGTGGGCATCGATCCCACTACCTCTCGCATGCTAAGCGAGCGCTCTACCATTTGAGCTAATTCCCCATCTGGAGAGGTGTCTGCACAATACTTAGTCGCCCAGTCTCCTCTGAGGTCCTGTGATGAGCGTCTTCATTCATTATTCTCGGGAATTTGATCAATGTTAGGACAGAACACATACATGCTGAACAGGTTGGAATTTGATGTTGATGATGTGCCACAGAAGACCTGTTTGCCAAGGGGAATTAGCTCAAATGGTAGAGTGCTCGCTTCGCATATGAGAGGTAGTGGGATAGATGCCCACATTCTCCACTATTGAACTGTTAGTTCCTTTTTGTGGGTGACATCCACTGTCTTGTACCTCAATGTAAAACATGTCAGTATCAAACCCCTGCACACAAGTGTGCATAGGCTTGCTTTGGTTTCTTGAAAACAGGTCACTTCTCTTTCTAGATCCTCCTTTAGGTTCTAACATAGTAGTGGGAGAATTCAGCTATTTCACCTCTGTGGCCCTTTGCCTATCCTGAGATTGCTTGTGACCCTAATGCGTCACACCATAGCAGGGTGGGTCAAAGGCTTACAGGTATCATCAGCTATTCACACCTGTACTCAAGGAGCTCCAACACCCCATTGGTTGGTGTGAGGTTAAACAACCTGCATGTTTAACACAACAAGTCTGAGGATAGGTGAAGATCCTAGAGTGATAAAATAGCCAAAACCTCCCACAAGTCTGTTAGAACTAAAGAAGCCTCTTGGATGACAAGTGAAACATCTTCAAGAAACACAAGCAAGTGCAGTGGCCTATGTACACATGTACAATACCAGAAAACATTAGCTAGAGTCCTGTAATCCCAAAATTGTACCCCAAGAATGAACTGCTAATCCATTGTGCTCTGCACGCGTGGGCTAGAATCATGTTTTTCAGCAATAGTTTTTTTTCTTTTACTTGGGTTCACAGCCACATGTCACCATTGTAACAACTCTCTTAAAAACAGGAAGAGTTTGACTTTCAGGACATAAATTTGCTCTGAATAGGACGAGGTGGCCGAGTGGTCAAGGCGATGGACTGCTAATCCATTGTGCTCTGCACGTGTGGGTTCGAATCTCGTCGTAGTCAACTCTAAATAACTGAATATTATGATCATTATCTCAAATGCAGTATTGCTGTTTCGTGTAGTGAGAAAACTATTAACCAGGACCCTCAACATAGTTACCTCTTCTGAATGTCTTACCTCCTTGAAATGACAGATCGGAAACAAGTTAGTGAAGAAAAATTAGCGTTTACTGAGTGTCAAAGTAAGGTGATAGGCCAACATGTGCTGTCAGGAGAAATGTCCGTCCCCCTTGGTGGTGACACTGCAATTGTCTGAGCCTCACTGGAGGGATGGTACACCATTTCTCTGAATCATATCACTCCATGGCGCAAAAACAGGTATTGTATCTCATTTTAGAAGAAGACCTTGTCAAACAGAATTTCCAAACTTGCTCTACCAGAGTAAAATTAAGATATTGAACCCTCTCTGGAGAATGTGGGCATCGATCCCACTACCTCTCGCATGCTAAGCGAGCGCTCTACCATTTGAGCTAATTCCCCATCTGGAGAGGTGTCTGCACAACACTTAGTCGCCCAGTCTCCTCTGAGGTCCTGTGATGAGCGTCTTCATTCATTATTCTCGGGAATTTGATCAATGTTAGGACAGAACACATACATGCTGAACAGGTTGGAATTTGATGTTGATGATGTGCCACAGAAGACCTGTTTGCCAAGGGGAATTAGCTCAAATGGTAGAGTGCTCGCTTCGCATGTGAGAGGTAGTGGGATAGATGCCCACATTCTCCACTATTGAACTGTTAGTTCCTCTTTGTGGGTGACATCCACTGTCTTGTACCTCAATGTAAAACATGTCAGTATCAAACCCCTGCACACAAGTGTGCATAGGCTTGCTTTGGTTTCTTGAAAACAGGTCACTTCTCTTTCTAGATCCTCCTTTAGGTTCTAACATAGTAGTGGGAGAATTCAGCTATTTCACCTCTGTGGCCCTTTGCCTATCCTGAGATTGCTTGTGACCCTAATGCGTCACACCATAGCAGGGTGGGTCAAAGGCTTACAGGTATCATCAGCTATTCACACCTGTACTCAAGGAGCTCCAACACCCCATTGGTTGGTGTGAGGTTAAACAACCTGCATGTTTAACACAACAAGTCTGAGGATAGGTGAAGATCCTAGAGTGATAAAATAGCCAAAACCTCCCACAAGTCTGTTAGAACTAAAGAAGCCTCTTGGATGACAAGTGAAACATCTTCAAGAAACACAAGCAAGTGCAGTGGCCTATGTACACATGTACAATACCAGAAAACATTAGCTAGAGTCCTGTAATCCCAAAATTGTACCCCAAGAATGAACTGCTAATCCATTGTGCTCTGCACGCGTGGGCTAGAATCATGTTTTTCAGCAATAGTTTTTTTTCTTTTACTTGGGTTCACAGCCACATGTCACCATTGTAACAACTCTCTTAAAAACAGGAAGAGTTTGACTTTCAGGACATAAATTTGCTCTGAATAGGACGAGGTGGCCGAGTGGTCAAGGCGATGGACTGCTAATCCATTGTGCTCTGCACGCGTGGGTTCGAATCCCATCCTCGTCGTAGTCAACTCTAAATAACTGAATATTATGATCATTATCTCAAATGCACTATTGCTGTTTCGTGTAGTGAGAAAACTATTAACCAGGACCCTCAACATAGTTACCTCTTCTGAATGTCTTACCTCCTTGAAATGACAGATCGGAAACAAGTTAGTGAAGAAAAATTTGCATTTACTGAGTGTCAAAGTAAGGTGATAGGCCAACATGTGCTGTCAGGAGAAATGTCCGTCCCCCTTGGTGGTGACACTGCAATTGTCTGAGCTTCACTGGAGGGATGGTACACCATTTCTCTGAATCATATCACTCCATGGCGCAAAAACAGGTATTGTATCTCATTTTAGAAGAAGACCTTGTCAAACGGAATTTCCAAACTTGCTCTACCAGAGTAAAATTAAGATATTGAACCCTCTCTGGAGAATGTGGGCATCGATCCCACTACCTCTCACATGCTAAGCGAGCGCTCTACAATTTGAGCTAATTCCCCATCTGGAGAGATGTCTGCACAACACTTAGTCGCCCAGTCTCCTCTGAGGTCCTGTGATGAGCGTCTTCATTCATTATTCTCGGGAATGTGATCAATGTTAGGACAGAACACATACATGCTGAACAGGTTGGAATTTGATGTTAATGATGTGCCACAGAAGACCTGTTTGCCATGGGGAATTAGCTCAAATGGTAGAGCGCTCGCTTTGCATGTGAGAGGTAGTGGGATCGATGCCCACATTCTCCACTATTGAACTGTTAGTTCCTCTTTGTGGGTGACATCCACTGTCTTGTACCTCAACGTAAAACATGTCAGTATCAAACCCCTGCACACAAGTGTGCATAGGCTTGCTTTGGTTTCTTGAAAACAGGTCACTTCTCTTTCTAGATCCTCCTTTAGGTTCTAACATAGTAGTGGGAGAATTCAGCTATTTCACCTCTGTGGCCCTTTGCCTATCCTGAGATTGCTTGTGACCCTAATGCGTCACACCATAGCAGGGTGGGTCAAAGGCTTACAGGTATCATCAGCTATTCACACCTGTACTCAAGGAGCTCCAACACCCCATTGGTTGGTGTGAGGTTAAACAACCTGCATGTTTAACACAACAAGTCTGAGGATAGGTGAAGATCCTAGAGTGATAAAATAGCCAAAACCTCCCACAAGTCTGTTAGAACTAAAGAAGCCTCTTGGATGACAAGTGAAACATCTTCAAGAAACACAAGCAAGTGCAGTGGCCTATGTACACATGTACAATACCAGAAAACATTAGCTAGAGTCCTGTAATCCCAAAATTGTACCCCAAGAATGAACTGCTAATCCATTGTGCTCTGCACGCGTGGGCTAGAATCATGTTTTTTCAGCAATAGTTTTTTTTCTTTTACTTGGGTTCACAGCCACATGTCACCATTGTAACAACTCTCTTAAAAACAGGAAGAGTTTGACTTTCAGGACATAAATTTGCTCTGAATAGGACGAGGTGGCCGAGTGGTCAAGGCGATGGACTGCTAATCCATTGTGCTCCGCACGCGTGTGTTCGAATCCCATCCTCGTCGTAGTCAACTCTAAATAACTGAATATTATGATCATTATCTCAAATGCAGTATTGCTGTTTCGTGTAGTGAGAAAACTATTAACCAGGACCCTCAACATAGTTACCTCTTCTGAATGTCTTACCTCCTTGAAATGACAGACCGGAAACAAGTTAGTGAAGAAAAATTTGCATTTACTGAGTGTCAAAGTAAGGTGATAGGCCAACATGTGCTGTCAGGAGAAATGTCCGTCCCCCTTGGTGGTGACACTGCAATTGTCTGAGCTTCACTGGAGGGATGGTACACCATTTCTCTGAATCATATCACTCCATGGCGCAAAAACAGGTACTCTATCTCATTTTAGAAGAAGACCTTGTCAAACGGAATTTCCAAACTTGCTCTACCAGAGTAAAATTAAGATATTGAACCCTCTCTGGAGAATGTGGGCATCGATCCCACTACCTCTCGCATGCTAAGCGAGCGCTCTACCATTTGAGCTAATTCCCCATCTGGAGAGATGTCTGCACAACACTTAGTCGCCCAGTCTCCTCTGAGGTCCTGTGATGAGCGTCTTCATTCATTATTCTCGGGAATGTGATCAATGTTAGGACAGAACACATACATGCTGAACAGGTTGGAATTTGATGTTAATGATGTGCCACAGAAGACCTGTTTGCCATGGGGAATTAGCTCAAATGGTAGAGCGCTCGCTTTGCATGTGAGAGGTAGTGGGATCGATGCCCACATTCTCCACTATTGACCTGTTAGTTCCTCTTTGTGGGTGACATCCACTGTCTTGTACCTCAACGTAAAACATGTCAGTATCAAACCCCTGCACACAAGTGTGCATAGGCTTGCTTTGGTTTCTTGAAAACAGGTCACTTCTCTTTCTAGATCCTCCTTTAGGTTCTAACATAGTAGTGGGAGAATTCAGCTATTTCACCTCTGTGGCCCTTTGCCTATCCTGAGATTGCTTGTGACCCTAATGCGTCACACCATAGCAGGGTGGGTCAAAGGCTTACAGGTATCATCAGCTATTCACACCTGTACTCAAGGAGCTCCAACACCCCATTGGTTGGTGTGAGGTTAAACAACCTGCATGTTTAACACAACAAGTCTGAGGATAGGTGAAGATCCTAGAGTGATAAAATAGCCAAAACCTCCCACAAGTCTGTTAGAACTAAAGAAGCCTCTTGGATGACAAGTGAAACATCTTCAAGAAACACAAGCAAGTGCAGTGGCCTATGTACACATGTACAATACCAGAAAACATTAGCTAGAGTCCTGTAATCCCAAAATTGTACCCCAAGAATGAACTGCTAATCCATTGTGCTCTGCACGCGTGGGCTAGAATCATGTTTTTCAGCAATAGTTTTTTTTCTTTTACTTGGGTTCACAGCCACATGTCACCATTGTAACAACTCTCTTAAAAACAGGAAGAGTTTGACTTTCAGGACATAAATTTGCTCTGAATAGGACGAGGTGGCCGAGTGGTCAAGGCGATGGACTGCTAATCCATTGTGCTCTGCACGTGTGGGTTCGAATCTCGTCGTAGTCAACTCTAAATAACTGAATATTATGATCATTATCTCAAATGCAGTATTGCTGTTTCGTGTAGTGAGAAAACTATTAACCAGGACCCTCAACATAGTTACCTCTTCTGAATGTCTTACCTCCTTGAAATGACAGATCGGAAACAAGTTAGTGAAGAAAAATTTGCGTTTACTGAGTGTCAAAGTAAGGTGATAGGCCAACATGTGCTGTCAGGAGAAATGTCCGTCCCCCTTGGTGGTGACACTGCAATTGTCTGAGCCTCACTGGAGGGATGGTACACCATTTCTCTGAATCATATCACTCCATGTAGCAAAAACAGGTATTGTATCTCATTTTAGAAGAAGACCTTGTCAAACAGAATTTCCAAACTTGCTCTACCAGAGTAAAATTAAGATATTGAACCCTCTCTGGAGAATGTGGGCATCGATCCCACTACCTCTCGCATGCTAAGCGAGCGCTCTACCATTTGAGCTAATTCCCCATCTGGAGAGATGTCTGCACAACACTTAGTCGCCCAGTCTCCTCTGAGGTCCTGTGATGAGCGTCTTCATTCATTATTCTCGGGAATGTGATCAATGTTAGGACAGAACACATACATGCTGAACAGGTTGGAATTTGATGTTGATGATGTGCCACAGAAGACCTGTTTGCCAAGGGGAATTAGCTCAAATGGTAGAGTGCTCGCTTCGCATGTGAGAGGTAGTGGGATCGATGCCCACATTCTCCACTATTGAACTGTTAGTTCCTCTTTGTGGGTGACATCCACTGTCTTGTACCTCAACGTAAAACATGTCAGTATCAAACCCCTGCACACAAGTGTGCATAGGCTTGCTTTGGTTTCTTGAAAACAGGTCACTTCTCTTTCTAGATCCTCCTTTAGGTTCTAACATAGTAGTGGGAGAATTCAGCTATTTCACCTCTGTGGCCCTTTGCCTATCCTGAGATTGCTTGTGACCCTAATGCGTCACACCATAGCAGGGTGGGTCAAAGGCTTACAGGTATCATCAGCTATTCACACCTGTACTCAAGGAGCTCCAACACCCCATTGGTTGGTGTGAGGTTAAACAACCTGCATGTTTAACACAACAAGTCTGAGGATAGGTGAAGATCCTAGAGTGATAAAATAGCCAAAACCTCCCACAAGTCTGTTAGAACTAAAGAAGCCTCTTGGATGACAAGTGAAACATCTTCAAGAAACACAAGCAAGTGCAGTGGCCTATGTACACATGTACAATACCAGAAAACATTAGCTAGAGTCCTGTAATCCCAAAATTGTACCCCAAGAATGAACTGCTAATCCATTGTGCTCTGCACGCGTGGGCTAGAATCATGTTTTTCAGCAATAGTTTTTTTTCTTTTACTTGGGTTCACAGCCACATGTCACCATTGTAACAACTCTCTTAAAAACAGGAAGAGTTTGACTTTCAGGACATAAATTTGCTCTGAATAGGACGAGGTGGCCGAGTGGTCAAGGCGATGGACTGCTAATCCATTGTGCTCTGCACGCGTGGGTTCGAATCCCATCCTCGTCGTAGTCAACTCTAAATAACTGAATATTATGATCATTATCTCAAATGCACTATTGCTGTTTCGTGTAGTGAGAAAACTATTAACCAGGACCCTCAACATAGTTACCTCTTCTGAATGTCTTACCTCCTTGAAATGACAGATCGGAAACAAGTTAGTGAAGAAAAATTAGCGTTTACTGAGTGTCAAAGTAAGGTGATAGGCCAACATGTGCTGTCAGGAGAAATGTCCGTCCCCCTTGGTGGTGACACTGCAATTGTCTGAGCCTCACTGGAGGGATGGTACACCATTTCTCTGAATCATATCACTCCATGGCGCAAAAACAGGTATTGTATCTCATTTTAGAAGAAGACCTTGTCAAACAGAATTTCCAAACTTGCTCTACCAGAGTAAAATTAAGATATTGAACCCTCTCTGGAGAATGTGGGCATCGATCCCACTACCTCTCGCATGCTAAGCGAGCGCTCTACCATTTGAGCTAATTCCCCATCTGGAGAGATGTCTGCACAACACTTAGTCGCCCAGTCTCCTCTGAGGTCCTGTGATGAGCGTCTTCATTCATTATTCTCGGGAATGTGATCAATGTTAGGACAGAACACATACATGCTGAACAGGTTGGAATTTGATGTTAATGATGTGCCACAGAAGACCTGTTTGCCATGGGGAATTAGCTCAAATGGTAGAGTGCTCGCTTTGCATGTGAGAGGTAGTGGGATCGATGCCCACATTCTCCACTATTGAACTGTTAGTTCCTCTTTGTGGGTGACATCCACTGTCTTGTACCTCAACGTAAAACATGTCAGTATCAAACCCCTGCACACAAGTGTGCATAGGCTTGCTTTGGTTTCTTGAAAACAGGTCACTTCTCTTTCTAGATCCTCCTTTAGGTTCTAACATAGTAGTGGGAGAATTCAGCTATTTCACCTCTGTGGCCCTTTGCCTATCCTGAGATTGCTTGTGACCCTAATGCGTCACACCATAGCAGGGTGGGTCAAAGGCTTACAGGTATCATCAGCTATTCACACCTGTACTCAAGGAGCTCCAACACCCCATTGGTTGGTGTGAGGTTAAACAACCTGCATGTTTAACACAACAAGTCTGAGGATAGGTGAAGATCCTAGAGTGATAAAATAGCCAAAACCTCCCACAAGTCTGTTAGAACTAAAGAAGCCTCTTGGATGACAAGTGAAACATCTTCAAGAAACACAAGCAAGTGCAGTGGCCTATGTACACATGTACAATACCAGAAAACATTAGCTAGAGTCCTGTAATCCCAAAATTGTACCCCAAGAATGAACTGCTAATCCATTGTGCTCTGCACGCGTGGGCTAGAATCATGTTTTTTCAGCAATAGTTTTTTTTCTTTTACTTGGGTTCACAGCCACATGTCACCATTGTAACAACTCTCTTAAAAACAGGAAGAGTTTGACTTTCAGGACATAAATTTGCTCTGAATAGGACGAGGTGGCCGAGTGGTCAAGGCGATGGACTGCTAATCCATTGTGCTCTGCACGTGTGGGTTCGAATCTCGTCGTAGTCAACTCTAAATAACTGAATATTATGATCATTATCTCCAATGCAGTATTGCTGTTTCGTGTAGTGAGAAAACTATTAACCAGGACCCTCAACATAGTTACCTCTTCTGAATGTCTTACCTCCTTGAAATGACAGATCGGAAACAAGTTAGTGAAGAAAAATTTGCATTTACTGAGTGTCAAAGTAAGGTGATAGGCCAACATGTGCTGTCAGGAGAAATGTCCGTCCCCCCTGGTGGTGACACTGCAATTGTCTGAGCTTCACTGGAGGGATGGTACACCATTTCTCTGAATCATATCACTCCATGGCGCAAAAACAGGTACTGTATCTCATTTTAGAAGAAGACCTTGTCAAACGGAATTTCCAAACTTGCTCTACCAGAGTAAAATTAAGATATTGAACCCTCTCTGGAGAATGTGGGCATCGATCCCACTACCTCTCGCATGCTAAGCGAGCGCTCTACAATTTGAGCTAATTCCCCATCTGGAGAGATGTCTGCACAACACTTAGTCGCCCAGTCTCCTCTGAGGTCCTGTGATGAGCGTCTTCATTCATTATTCTCGGGAATGTGATCAATGTTAGGACAGAACACATACATGCTGAACAGGTTGGAATTTGATGTTAATGATGTGCCACAGAAGACCTGTTTGCCATGGGGAATTAGCTCAAATGGTAGAGCGCTCGCTTTGCATGTGAGAGGTAGTGGGATCGATGCCCACATTCTCCACTATTGAACTGTTAGTTCCTCTTTGTGGGTGACATCCACTGTCTTGTACCTCAACGTAAAACATGTCAGTATCAAACCCCTGCACACAAGTGTGCATAGGCTTGCTTTGGTTTCTTGAAAACAGGTCACTTCTCTTTCTAGATCCTCCTTTAGGTTCTAACATAGTAGTGGGAGAATTCAGCTATTTCACCTCTGTGGCCCTTTGCCTATCCTGAGATTGCTTGTGACCCTAATGCGTCACACCATAGCAGGGTGGGTCAAAGGCTTACAGGTATCATCAGCTATTCACACCTGTACTCAAGGAGCTCCAACACCCCATTGGTTGGTGTGAGGTTAAACAACCTGCATGTTTAACACAACAAGTCTGAGGATAGGTGAAGATCCTAGAGTGATAAAATAGCCAAAACCTCCCACAAGTCTGTTAGAACTAAAGAAGCCTCTTGGATGACAAGTGAAACATCTTCAAGAAACACAAGCAAGTGCAGTGGCCTATGTACACATGTACAATACCAGAAAACATTAGCTAGAGTCCTGTAATCCCAAAATTGTACCCCAAGAATGAACTGCTAATCCATTGTGCTCTGCACGCGTGGGCTAGAATCATGTTTTTTCAGCAATAGTTTTTTTTCTTTTACTTGGGTTCACAGCCACATGTCACCATTGTAACAACTCTCTTAAAAACAGGAAGAGTTTGACTTTCAGGACATAAATTTGCTCTGAATAGGACGAGGTGGCCGAGTGGTCAAGGCGATGGACTGCTAATCCATTGTGCTCTGCACGTGTGGGTTTGAATCTCGTCGTAGTCAACTCTAAATAACTGAATATTATGATCATTATCTCAAATGCAGTATTGCTGTTTCGTGTAGTGAGAAAACTATTAACCAGGACCCTCAACATAGTTACCTCTTCTGAATGTCTTACCTCCTTGAAATGACAGATCGGAAACAAGTTAGTGAAGAAAAATTAGCGTTTACTGAGTGTCAAAGTAAGGTGATAGGCCAACATGTGCTGTCAGGAGAAATGTCCGTCCCCCTTGGTGGTGACACTGCAATTGTCTGAGCCTCACTGGAGGGATGGTACACCATTTCTCTGAATCATATCACTCCATGGCGCAAAAACAGGTATTGTATCTCATTTTAGAAGAAGACCTTGTCAAACTGAATTTCCAAACTTGCTCTACCAGAGTAAAATTAAGATATTGAACCCTCTCTGGAGAATGTGGGCATCGATCCCACTACCTCTCGCATGCTAAGCGAGCGCTCTACCATTTGAGCTAATTCCCCATCTGGAGAGGTGTCTGCACAACACTTAGTCGCCCAGTCTCCTCTGAGGTCCTGTGATGAGCGTCTTCATTCATTATTCTCGGGAATTTGATCAATGTTAGGACAGAACACATACATGCTGAACAGGTTGGAATTTGATGTTGATGATGTGCCACAGAAGACCTGTTTGCCAAGGGGAATTAGCTCAAATGGTAGAGTGCTCGCTTCGCATGTGAGAGGTAGTGGGATAGATGCCCACATTCTCCACTATTGAACTGTTAGTTCCTCTTTGTGGGTGACATCCACTGTCTTGTACCTCAATGTAAAACATGTCAGTATCAAACCCCTGCACACAAGTGTGCATAGGCTTGCTTTGGTTTCTTGAAAACAGGTCACTTCTCTTTCTAGATCCTCCTTTAGGTTCTAACATAGTAGTGGGAGAATTCAGCTATTTCACCTCTGTGGCCCTTTGCCTATCCTGAGATTGCTTGTGACCCTAATGCGTCACACCATAGCAGGGTGGGTCAAAGGCTTACAGGTATCATCAGCTATTCACACCTGTACTCAAGGAGCTCCAACACCCCATTGGTTGGTGTGAGGTTAAACAACCTGCATGTTTAACACAACAAGTCTGAGGATAGGTGAAGATCCTAGAGTGATAAAATAGCCAAAACCTCCCACAAGTCTGTTAGAACTAAAGAAGCCTCTTGGATGACAAGTGAAACATCTTCAAGAAACACAAGCAAGTGCAGTGGCCTATGTACACATGTACAATACCAGAAAACATTAGCTAGAGTCCTGTAATCCCAAAATTGTACCCCAAGAATGAACTGCTAATCCATTGTGCTCTGCACGCGTGGGCTAGAATCATGTTTTTCAGCAATAGTTTTTTTTCTTTTACTTGGGTTCACAGCCACATGTCACCATTGTAACAACTCTCTTAAAAACAGGAAGAGTTTGACTTTCAGGACATAAATTTGCTCTGAATAGGACGAGGTGGCCGAGTGGTCAAGGCGATGGACTGCTAATCCATTGTGCTCTGCACGCGTGGGTTCGAATCCCATCCTCGTCGTAGTCAACTCTAAATAACTGAATATTATGATCATTATCTCAAATGCACTATTGCTGTTTCGTGTAGTGAGAAAACTATTAACCAGGACCCTCAACATAGTTACCTCTTCTGAATGTCTTACCTCCTTGAAATGACAGATCGGAAACAAGTTAGTGAAGAAAAATTTGCATTTACTGAGTGTCAAAGTAAGGTGATAGGCCAACATGTGCTGTCAGGAGAAATGTCCGTCCCCCTTGGTGGTGACACTGCAATTGTCTGAGCTTCACTGGAGGGATGGTACACCATTTCTCTGAATCATATCACTCCATGGCGCAAAAACAGGTATTGTATCTCATTTTAGAAGAAGACCTTGTCAAACGGAATTTCCAAACTTGCTCTACCAGAGTAAAATTAAGATATTGAACCCTCTCTGGAGAATGTGGGCATCGATCCCACTACCTCTCACATGCTAAGCGAGCGCTCTACAATTTGAGCTAATTCCCCATCTGGAGAGATGTCTGCACAACACTTAGTCGCCCAGTCTCCTCTGAGGTCCTGTGATGAGCGTCTTCATTCATTATTCTCGGGAATGTGATCAATGTTAGGACAGAACACATACATGCTGAACAGGTTGGAATTTGATGTTAATGATGTGCCACAGAAGACCTGTTTGCCATGGGGAATTAGCTCAAATGGTAGAGCCCTCGCTTTGCATGTGAGAGGTAGTGGGATCGATGCCCACATTCTCCACTATTGAACTGTTAGTTCCTCTTTGTGGGTGACATCCACTGTCTTGTACCTCAACGTAAAACATGTCAGTATCAAACCCCTGCACACAAGTGTGCATAGGCTTGCTTTGGTTTCTTGAAAACAGGTCACTTCTCTTTCTAGATCCTCCTTTAGGTTCTAACATAGTAGTGGGAGAATTCAGCTATTTCACCTCTGTGGCCCTTTGCCTATCCTGAGATTGCTTGTGACCCTAATGCGTCACACCATAGCAGGGTGGGTCAAAGGCTTACAGGTATCATCAGCTATTCACACCTGTACTCAAGGAGCTCCAACACCCCATTGGTTGGTGTGAGGTTAAACAACCTGCATGTTTAACACAACAAGTCTGAGGATAGGTGAAGATCCTAGAGTGATAAAATAGCCAAAACCTCCCACAAGTCTGTTAGAACTAAAGAAGCCTCTTGGATGACAAGTGAAACATCTTCAAGAAACACAAGCAAGTGCAGTGGCCTATGTACACATGTACAATACCAGAAAACATTAGCTAGAGTCCTGTAATCCCAAAATTGTACCCCAAGAATGAACTGCTAATCCATTGTGCTCTGCACGCGTGGGCTAGAATCATGTTTTTTCAGCAATAGTTTTTTTTCTTTTACTTGGGTTCACAGCCACATGTCACCATTGTAACAACTCTCTTAAAAACAGGAAGAGTTTGACTTTCAGGACATAAATTTGCTCTGAATAGGACGAGGTGGCCGAGTGGTCAAGGCGATGGACTGCTAATCCATTGTGCTCCGCACGCGTGTGTTCGAATCCCATCCTCGTCGTAGTCAACTCTAAATAACTGAATATTATGATCATTATCTCAAATGCAGTATTGCTGTTTCGTGTAGTGAGAAAACTATTAACCAGGACCCTCAACATAGTTACCTCTTCTGAATGTCTTACCTCCTTGAAATGACAGACCGGAAACAAGTTAGTGAAGAAAAATTTGCATTTACTGAGTGTCAAAGTAAGGTGATAGGCCAACATGTGCTGTCAGGAGAAATGTCCGTCCCCCTTGGTGGTGACACTGCAATTGTCTGAGCTTCACTGGAGGGATGGTACACCATTTCTCTGAATCATATCACTCCATGGCGCAAAAACAGGTACTCTATCTCATTTTAGAAGAAGACCTTGTCAAACGGAATTTCCAAACTTGCTCTACCAGAGTAAAATTAAGATATTGAACCCTCTCTGGAGAATGTGGGCATCGATCCCACTACCTCTCGCATGCTAAGCGAGCGCTCTACCATTTGAGCTAATTCCCCATCTGGAGAGATGTCTGCACAACACTTAGTCGCCCAGTCTCCTCTGAGGTCCTGTGATGAGCGTCTTCATTCATTATTCTCGGGAATGTGATCAATGTTAGGACAGAACACATACATGCTGAACAGGTTGGAATTTGATGTTAATGATGTGCCACAGAAGACCTGTTTGCCATGGGGAATTAGCTCAAATGGTAGAGCGCTCGCTTTGCATGTGAGAGGTAGTGGGATCGATGCCCACATTCTCCACTATTGACCTGTTAGTTCCTCTTTGTGGGTGACATCCACTGTCTTGTACCTCAACGTAAAACATGTCAGTATCAAACCCCTGCACACAAGTGTGCATAGGCTTGCTTTGGTTTCTTGAAAACAGGTCACTTCTCTTTCTAGATCCTCCTTTAGGTTCTAACATAGTAGTGGGAGAATTCAGCTATTTCACCTCTGTGGCCCTTTGCCTATCCTGAGATTGCTTGTGACCCTAATGCGTCACACCATAGCAGGGTGGGTCAAAGGCTTACAGGTATCATCAGCTATTCACACCTGTACTCAAGGAGCTCCAACACCCCATTGGTTGGTGTGAGGTTAAACAACCTGCATGTTTAACACAACAAGTCTGAGGATAGGTGAAGATCCTAGAGTGATAAAATAGCCAAAACCTCCCACAAGTCTGTTAGAACTAAAGAAGCCTCTTGGATGACAAGTGAAACATCTTCAAGAAACACAAGCAAGTGCAGTGGCCTATGTACACATGTACATTACCAGAAAACATTAGCTAGAGTCCTGTAATCCCAAAATTGTACCCCAAGAATGAACTGCTAATCCATTGTGCTCTGCACGCGTGGGCTAGAATCATGTTTTTCAGCAATAGTTTTTTTTCTTTTACTTGGGTTCACAGCCACATGTCACCATTGTAACAACTCTCTTAAAAACAGGAAGAGTTTGACTTTCAGGACATAAATTTGCTCTGAATAGGACGAGGTGGCCGAGTGGTCAAGGCGATGGACTGCTAATCCATTGTGCTCTGCACGTGTGGGTTCGAATCTCGTCGTAGTCAACTCTAAATAACTGAATATTATGATCATTATCTCAAATGCAGTATTGCTGTTTCGTGTAGTGAGAAAACTATTAACCAGGACCCTCAACATAGTTACCTCTTCTGAATGTCTTACCTCCTTGAAATGACAGATCGGAAACAAGTTAGTGAAGAAAAATTTGCGTTTACTGAGTGTCAAAGTAAGGTGATAGGCCAACATGTGCTGTCAGGAGAAATGTCCGTCCCCCTTGGTGGTGACACTGCAATTGTCTGAGCCTCACTGGAGGGATGGTACACCATTTCTCTGAATCATATCACTCCATGTAGCAAAAACAGGTATTGTATCTCATTTTAGAAGAAGACCTTGTCAAACAGAATTTCCAAACTTGCTCTACCAGAGTAAAATTAAGATATTGAACCCTCTCTGGAGAATGTGGGCATCGATCCCACTACCTCTCGCATGCTAAGCGAGCGCTCTACCATTTGAGCTAATTCCCCATCTGGAGAGATGTCTGCACAACACTTAGTCGCCCAGTCTCCTCTGAGGTCCTGTGATGAGCGTCTTCATTCATTATTCTCGGGAATGTGATCAATGTTAGGACAGAACACATACATGCTGAACAGGTTGGAATTTGATGTTGATGATGTGCCACAGAAGACCTGTTTGCCAAGGGGAATTAGCTCAAATGGTAGAGTGCTCGCTTCGCATGTGAGAGGTAGTGGGATCGATGCCCACATTCTCCACTATTGAACTGTTAGTTCCTCTTTGTGGGTGACATCCACTGTCTTGTACCTCAACGTAAAACATGTCAGTATCAAACCCCTGCACACAAGTGTGCATAGGCTTGCTTTGGTTTCTTGAAAACAGGTCACTTCTCTTTCTAGATCCTCCTTTAGGTTCTAACATAGTAGTGGGAGAATTCAGCTATTTCACCTCTGTGGCCCTTTGCCTATCCTGAGATTGCTTGTGACCCTAATGCGTCACACCATAGCAGGGTGGGTCAAAGGCTTACAGGTATCATCAGCTATTCACACCTGTACTCAAGGAGCTCCAACACCCCATTGGTTGGTGTGAGGTTAAACAACCTGCATGTTTAACACAACAAGTCTGAGGATAGGTGAAGATCCTAGAGTGATAAAATAGCCAAAACCTCCCACAAGTCTGTTAGAACTAAAGAAGCCTCTTGGATGACAAGTGAAACATCTTCAAGAAACACAAGCAAGTGCAGTGGCCTATGTACACATGTACAATACCAGAAAACATTAGCTAGAGTCCTGTAATCCCAAAATTGTACCCCAAGAATGAACTGCTAATCCATTGTGCTCTGCACGCGTGGGCTAGAATCATGTTTTTCAGCAATAGTTTTTTTTCTTTTACTTGGGTTCACAGCCACATGTCACCATTGTAACAACTCTCTTAAAAACAGGAAGAGTTTGACTTTCAGGACATAAATTTGCTCTGAATAGGACGAGGTGGCCGAGTGGTCAAGGCGATGGACTGCTAATCCATTGTGCTCTGCACGCGTGGGTTCGAATCCCATCCTCGTCGTAGTCAACTCTAAATAACTGAATATTATGATCATTATCTCAAATGCACTATTGCTGTTTCGTGTAGTGAGAAAACTATTAACCAGGACCCTCAACATAGTTACCTCTTCTGAATGTCTTACCTCCTTGAAATGACAGATCGGAAACAAGTTAGTGAAGAAAAATTTGCATTTACTGAGTGTCAAAGTAAGGTGATAGGCCAACATGTGCTGTCAGGAGAAATGTCCGTCCCCCTTGGTGGTGACACTGCAATTGTCTGAGCTTCACTGGAGGGATGGTACACCATTTCTCTGAATCATATCACTCCATGGCGCAAAAACAGGTATTGTATCTCATTTTAGAAGAAGACCTTGTCAAACGGAATTTCCAAACTTGCTCTACCAGAGTAAAATTAAGATATTGAACCCTCTCTGGAGAATGTGGGCATCGATCCCACTACCTCTCACATGCTAAGCGAGCGCTCTACAATTTGAGCTAATTCCCCATCTGGAGAGATGTCTGCACAACACTTAGTCGCCCAGTCTCCTCTGAGGTCCTGTGATGAGCGTCTTCATTCATTATTCTCGGGAATGTGATCAATGTTAGGACAGAACACATACATGCTGAACAGGTTGGAATTTGATGTTAATGATGTGCCACAGAAGACCTGTTTGCCATGGGGAATTAGCTCAAATGGTAGAGCCCTCGCTTTGCATGTGAGAGGTAGTGGGATCGATGCCCACATTCTCCACTATTGAACTGTTAGTTCCTCTTTGTGGGTGACATCCACTGTCTTGTACCTCAACGTAAAACATGTCAGTATCAAACCCCTGCACACAAGTGTGCATAGGCTTGCTTTGGTTTCTTGAAAACAGGTCACTTCTCTTTCTAGATCCTCCTTTAGGTTCTAACATAGTAGTGGGAGAATTCAGCTATTTCACCTCTGTGGCCCTTTGCCTATCCTGAGATTGCTTGTGACCCTAATGCGTCACACCATAGCAGGGTGGGTCAAAGGCTTACAGGTATCATCAGCTATTCACACCTGTACTCAAGGAGCTCCAACACCCCATTGGTTGGTGTGAGGTTAAACAACCTGCATGTTTAACACAACAAGTCTGAGGATAGGTGAAGATCCTAGAGTGATAAAATAGCCAAAACCTCCCACAAGTCTGTTAGAACTAAAGAAGCCTCTTGGATGACAAGTGAAACATCTTCAAGAAACACAAGCAAGTGCAGTGGCCTATGTACACATGTACAATACCAGAAAACATTAGCTAGAGTCCTGTAATCCCAAAATTGTACCCCAAGAATGAACTGCTAATCCATTGTGCTCTGCACGCGTGGGCTAGAATCATGTTTTTTCAGCAATAGTTTTTTTTCTTTTACTTGGGTTCACAGCCACATGTCACCATTGTAACAACTCTCTTAAAAACAGGAAGAGTTTGACTTTCAGGACATAAATTTGCTCTGAATAGGACGAGGTGGCCGAGTGGTCAAGGCGATGGACTGCTAATCCATTGTGCTCCGCACGCGTGTGTTCGAATCCCATCCTCGTCGTAGTCAACTCTAAATAACTGAATATTATGATCATTATCTCAAATGCAGTATTGCTGTTTCGTGTAGTGAGAAAACTATTAACCAGGACCCTCAACATAGTTACCTCTTCTGAATGTCTTACCTCCTTGAAATGACAGACCGGAAACAAGTTAGTGAAGAAAAATTTGCATTTACTGAGTGTCAAAGTAAGGTGATAGGCCAACATGTGCTGTCAGGAGAAATGTCCGTCCCCCTTGGTGGTGACACTGCAATTGTCTGAGCTTCACTGGAGGGATGGTACACCATTTCTCTGAATCATATCACTCCATGGCGCAAAAACAGGTACTCTATCTCATTTTAGAAGAAGACCTTGTCAAACGGAATTTCCAAACTTGCTCTACCAGAGTAAAATTAAGATATTGAACCCTCTCTGGAGAATGTGGGCATCGATCCCACTACCTCTCGCATGCTAAGCGAGCGCTCTACCATTTGAGCTAATTCCCCATCTGGAGAGATGTCTGCACAACACTTAGTCACCCAGTCTCCTCTGAGGTCCTGTGATGAGCGTCTTCATTCATTATTCTCGGGAATGTGATCAATGTTAGGACAGAACACATACATGCTGAACAGGTTGGAATTTGATGTTAATGATGTGCCACAGAAGACCTGTTTGCCATGGGGAATTAGCTCAAATGGTAGAGCGCTCGCTTTGCATGTGAGAGGTAGTGGGATCGATGCCCACATTCTCCACTATTGACCTGTTAGTTCCTCTTTGTGGGTGACATCCACTGTCTTGTACCTCAACGTAAAACATGTCAGTATCAAACCCCTGCACACAAGTGTGCATAGGCTTGCTTTGGTTTCTTGAAAACAGGTCACTTCTCTTTCTAGATCCTCCTTTAGGTTCTAACATAGTAGTGGGAGAATTCAGCTATTTCACCTCTGTGGCCCTTTGCCTATCCTGAGATTGCTTGTGACCCTAATGCGTCACACCATAGCAGGGTGGGTCAAAGGCTTACAGGTATCATCAGCTATTCACACCTGTACTCAAGGAGCTCCAACACCCCATTGGTTGGTGTGAGGTTAAACAACCTGCATGTTTAACACAACAAGTCTGAGGATAGGTGAAGATCCTAGAGTGATAAAATAGCCAAAACCTCCCACAAGTCTGTTAGAACTAAAGAAGCCTCTTGGATGACAAGTGAAACATCTTCAAGAAACACAAGCAAGTGCAGTGGCCTATGTACACATGTACATTACCAGAAAACATTAGCTAGAGTCCTGTAATCCCAAAATTGTACCCCAAGAATGAACTGCTAATCCATTGTGCTCTGCACGCGTGGGCTAGAATCATGTTTTTCAGCAATAGTTTTTTTTCTTTTACTTGGGTTCACAGCCACATGTCACCATTGTAACAACTCTCTTAAAAACAGGAAGAGTTTGACTTTCAGGACATAAATTTGCTCTGAATAGGACGAGGTGGCCGAGTGGTCAAGGCGATGGACTGCTAATCCATTGTGCTCTGCACGTGTGGGTTCGAATCTCGTCGTAGTCAACTCTAAATAACTGAATATTATGATCATTATCTCAAATGCAGTATTGCTGTTTCGTGTAGTGAGAAAACTATTAACCAGGACCCTCAACATAGTTACCTCTTCTGAATGTCTTACCTCCTTGAAATGACAGATCGGAAACAAGTTAGTGAAGAAAAATTTGCGTTTACTGAGTGTCAAAGTAAGGTGATAGGCCAACATGTGCTGTCAGGAGAAATGTCCGTCCCCCTTGGTGGTGACACTGCAATTGTCTGAGCCTCACTGGAGGGATGGTACACCATTTCTCTGAATCATATCACTCCATGTAGCAAAAACAGGTATTGTATCTCATTTTAGAAGAAGACCTTGTCAAACAGAATTTCCAAACTTGCTCTACCAGAGTAAAATTAAGATATTGAACCCTCTCTGGAGAATGTGGGCATCGATCCCACTACCTCTCGCATGCTAAGCGAGCGCTCTACCATTTGAGCTAATTCCCCATCTGGAGAGATGTCTGCACAACACTTAGTCGCCCAGTCTCCTCTGAGGTCCTGTGATGAGCGTCTTCATTCATTATTCTCGGGAATGTGATCAATGTTAGGACAGAACACATACATGCTGAACAGGTTGGAATTTGATGTTGATGATGTGCCACAGAAGACCTGTTTGCCAAGGGGAATTAGCTCAAATGGTAGAGTGCTCGCTTCGCATGTGAGAGGTAGTGGGATCGATGCCCACATTCTCCACTATTGAACTGTTAGTTCCTCTTTGTGGGTGACATCCACTGTCTTGTACCTCAACGTAAAACATGTCAGTATCAAACCCCTGCACACAAGTGTGCATAGGCTTGCTTTGGTTTCTTGAAAACAGGTCACTTCTCTTTCTAGATCCTCCTTTAGGTTCTAACATAGTAGTGGGAGAATTCAGCTATTTCACCTCTGTGGCCCTTTGCCTATCCTGAGATTGCTTGTGACCCTAATGCGTCACACCATAGCAGGGTGGGTCAAAGGCTTACAGGTATCATCAGCTATTCACACCTGTACTCAAGGAGCTCCAACACCCCATTGGTTGGTGTGAGGTTAAACAACCTGCATGTTTAACACAACAAGTCTGAGGATAGGTGAAGATCCTAGAGTGATAAAATAGCCAAAACCTCCCACAAGTCTGTTAGAACTAAAGAAGCCTCTTGGATGACAAGTGAAACATCTTCAAGAAACACAAGCAAGTGCAGTGGCCTATGTACACATGTACAATACCAGAAAACATTAGCTAGAGTCCTGTAATCCCAAAATTGTACCCCAAGAATGAACTGCTAATCCATTGTGCTCTGCACGCGTGGGCTAGAATCATGTTTTTCAGCAATAGTTTTTTTTCTTTTACTTGGGTTCACAGCCACATGTCACCATTGTACCAACTCTCTTAAAAACAGGAAGAGTTTGACTTTCAGGACATAAATTTGCTCTGAATAGGACGAGGTGGCCGAGTGGTCAAGGCGATGGACTGCTAATCCATTGTGCTCTGCACGCGTGGGTTCGAATCCCATCCTTGTCGTAGTCAACTCTAAATAACTGAATATTATGATCATTATCTCAAATGCACTATTGCTGTTTCGTGTAGTGAGAAAACTATTAACCAGGACCCTCAACATAGTTACCTCTTCTGAATGTCTTACCTCCTTGAAATGACAGATCGGAAACAAGTTAGTGAAGAAAAATTAGCGTTTACTGAGTGTCAAAGTAAGGTGATAGGCCAACATGTGCTGTCAGGAGAAATGTCCGTCCCCCTTGTTGGTGACACTGCAATTGTCTGAGCCTCACTGGAGGGATGGTACACCATTTCTCTGAATCATATCACTCCATGGCGCAAAAACAGGTATTGTATCTCATTTTAGAAGAAGACCTTGTCAAACAGAATTTCCAAACTTGCTCTACCAGAGTAAAATTAAGATAATGAACCTTCTCTGGAGAATGTGGGCATCGATCCCACTACCTCTCGCATGCTAAGCGAGCGCTCTACCATTTGAGCTAATTCCCCATCTGGAGAGATGTCTGCACAACACTTAGTCGCCCAGTCTCCTCTGAGGTCCTGTGATGAGCGTCTTCATTCATTATTCTCGGGAATGTGATCAATGTTAGGACAGAACACATACATGCTGAACAGGTTGGAATTTGATGTTGATGATGTGCCACAGAAGACCTGTTTGCCAAGGGGAATTAGCTCAAATGGTAGAGTGCTCGCTTCGCATGTGAGAGGTAGTGGGATCGATGCCCACATTCTCCACTATTGAACTGTTAGTTCCTCTTTGTGGGTGACATCCACTGTCTTGTACCTCAACGTAAAACATGTCAGTATCAAACCCCTGCACACAAGTGTGCATAGGCTTGCTTTGGTTTCTTGAAAACAGGTCACTTCTCTTTCTAGATCCTCCTTTAGGTTCTAACATAGTAGTGGGAGAATTCAGCTATTTCACCTCTGTGGCCCTTTGCCTATCCTGAGATTGCTTGTGACCCTAATGCGTCACACCATAGCAGGGTGGGTCAAAGGCTTACAGGTATCATCAGCTATTCACACCTGTACTCAAGGAGCTCCAACACCCCATTGGTTGGTGTGAGGTTAAACAACCTGCATGTTTAACACAACAAGTCTGAGGATAGGTGAAGATCCTAGAGTGATAAAATAGCCAAAACCTCCCACAAGTCTGTTAGAACTAAAGAAGCCTCTTGGATGACAAGTGAAACATCTTCAAGAAACACAAGCAAGTGCAGTGGCCTATGTACACATGTACAATACCAGAAAACATTAGCTAGAGTCCTGTAATCCCAAAATTGTACCCCAAGAATGAACTGCTAATCCATTGTGCTCTGCACGCGTGGGCTAGAATCATGTTTTTTCAGCAATAGTTTTTTTTCTTTTACTTGGGTTCACAGCCACATGTCACCATTGTAACAACTCTCTTAAAAACAGGAAGAGTTTGACTTTCAGGACATAAATTTGCTCTGAATAGGACGAGGTGGCCGAGTGGTCAAGGCGATGGACTGCTAATCCATTGTGCTCTGCACGTGTGGGTTCGAATCTCGTCGTAGTCAACTCTAAATAACTGAATATTATGATCATTATCTCCAATGCAGTATTGCTGTTTCGTGTAGTGAGAAAACTATTAACCAGGACCCTCAACATAGTTACCTCTTCTGAATGTCTTACCTCCTTGAAATGACAGACCGGAAACAAGTTAGTGAAGAAAAATTAGCGTTTACTGAGTGTCAAAGTAAGGTGATAGGCCAACATGTGCTGTCAGGAGAAATGTCCGTCCCCCTTGGTGGTGACACTGCAATTGTCTGAGCCTCACTGGAGGGATGGTACACCATTTCTCTGAATCATATCACTCCATGGCGCAAAAACAGGTATTGTATCTCATTTTAGAAGAAGACCTTGTCAAACAGAATTTCCAAACTTGCTCTACCAGAGTAAAATTAAGATATTGAACCCTCTCTGGAGAATGTGGGCATCGATCCCACTACCTCTCGCATGCTAAGCGAGCGCTCTACCATTTGAGCTAATTCCCCATCTGGAGAGATGTCTGCACAACACTTAGTCGCCCAGTCTCCTCTGAGGTCCTGTGATGAGCGTCTTCATTCATTATTCTCGGGAATGTGATCAATGTTAGGACAGAACACATACATGCTGAACAGGTTGGAATTTGATGTTAATGATGTGCCACAGAAGACCTGTTTGCCATGGGGAATTAGCTCAAATGGTAGAGTGCTCGCTTTGCATGTGAGAGGTAGTGGGATCGATGCCCACATTCTCCACTATTGAACTGTTAGTTCCTCTTTGTGGGTGACATCCACTGTCTTGTACCTCAACGTAAAACATGTCAGTATCAAACCCCTGCACACAAGTGTGCATAGGCTTGCTTTGGTTTCTTGAAAACAGGTCACTTCTCTTTCTAGATCCTCCTTTAGGTTCTAACATAGTAGTGGGAGAATTCAGCTATTTCACCTCTGTGGCCCTTTGCCTATCCTGAGATTGCTTGTGACCCTAATGCGTCACACCATAGCAGGGTGGGTCAAAGGCTTACAGGTATCATCAGCTATTCACACCTGTACTCAAGGAGCTCCAACACCCCATTGGTTGGTGTGAGGTTAAACAACCTGCATGTTTAACACAACAAGTCTGAGGATAGGTGAAGATCCTAGAGTGATAAAATAGCCAAAACCTCCCACAAGTCTGTTAGAACTAAAGAAGCCTCTTGGATGACAAGTGAAACATCTTCAAGAAACACAAGCAAGTGCAGTGGCCTATGTACACATGTACATTACCAGAAAACATTAGCTAGAGTCCTGTAATCCCAAAATTGTACCCCAAGAATGAACTGCTAATCCATTGTGCTCTGCACGCGTGGGCTAGAATCATGTTTTTCAGCAATAGTTTTTTTTCTTTTACTTGGGTTCACAGCCACATGTCACCATTGTAACAACTCTCTTAAAAACAGGAAGAGTTTGACTTTCAGGACATAAATTTGCCCTGAATAGGACGAGGTGGCCGAGTGGTCAAGGCGATGGACTGCTAATCCATTGTGCTCTGCACGTGTGGGTTCGAATCTCGTCGTAGTCAACTCTAAATAACTGAATATTATGATCATTATCTCAAATGCAGTATTGCTGTTTCGTGTAGTGAGAAAACTATTAACCAGGACCCTCAACATAGTTACCTCTTCTGAATGTCTTACCTCCTTGAAATGACAGATCGGAAACAAGTTAGTGAAGAAAAATTTGCGTTTACTGAGTGTCAAAGTAAGGTGATAGGCCAACATGTGCTGTCAGGAGAAATGTCCGTCCCCCTTGGTGGTGACACTGCAATTGTCTGAGCCTCACTGGAGGGATGGTACACCATTTCTCTGAATCATATCACTCCATGTAGCAAAAACAGGTATTGTATCTCATTTTAGAAGAAGACCTTGTCAAACAGAATTTCCAAACTTGCTCTACCAGAGTAAAATTAAGATATTGAACCCTCTCTGGAGAATGTGGGCATCGATCCCACTACCTCTCGCATGCTAAGCGAGCGCTCTACCATTTGAGCTAATTCCCCATCTGGAGAGATGTCTGCACAACACTTAGTCGCCCAGTCTCCTCTGAGGTCCTGTGATGAGCGTCTTCATTCATTATTCTCGGGAATGTGATCAATGTTAGGACAGAACACATACATGCTGAACAGGTTGGAATTTGATGTTGATGATGTGCCACAGAAGACCTGTTTGCCAAGGGGAATTAGCTCAAATGGTAGAGTGCTCGCTTCGCATGTGAGAGGTAGTGGGATCGATGCCCACATTCTCCACTATTGAACTGTTAGTTCCTCTTTGTGGGTGACATCCACTGTCTTGTACCTCAACGTAAAACATGTCAGTATCAAACCCCTGCACACAAGTGTGCATAGGCTTGCTTTGGTTTCTTGAAAACAGGTCACTTCTCTTTCTAGATCCTCCTTTAGGTTCTAACATAGTAGTGGGAGAATTCAGCTATTTCACCTCTGTGGCCCTTTGCCTATCCTGAGATTGCTTGTGACCCTAATGCGTCACACCATAGCAGGGTGGGTCAAAGGCTTACAGGTATCATCAGCTATTCACACCTGTACTCAAGGAGCTCCAACACCCCATTGGTTGGTGTGAGGTTAAACAACCTGCATGTTTAACACAACAAGTCTGAGGATAGGTGAAGATCCTAGAGTGATAAAATAGCCAAAACCTCCCACAAGTCTGTTAGAACTAAAGAAGCCTCTTGGATGACAAGTGAAACATCTTCAAGAAACACAAGCAAGTGCAGTGGCCTATGTACACATGTACAATACCAGAAAACATTAGCTAGAGTCCTGTAATCCCAAAATTGTACCCCAAGAATGAACTGCTAATCCATTGTGCTCTGCACGCGTGGGCTAGAATCATGTTTTTCAGCAATAGTTTTTTTTCTTTTACTTGGGTTCACAGCCACATGTCACCATTGTACCAACTCTCTTAAAAACAGGAAGAGTTTGACTTTCAGGACATAAATTTGCTCTGAATAGGACGAGGTGGCCGAGTGGTCAAGGCGATGGACTGCTAATCCATTGTGCTCTGCACGCGTGGGTTCGAATCCCATCCTTGTCGTAGTCAACTCTAAATAACTGAATATTATGATCATTATCTCAAATGCACTATTGCTGTTTCGTGTAGTGAGAAAACTATTAACCAGGACCCTCAACATAGTTACCTCTTCTGAATGTCTTACCTCCTTGAAATGACAGATCGGAAACAAGTTAGTGAAGAAAAATTAGCGTTTACTGAGTGTCAAAGTAAGGTGATAGGCCAACATGTGCTGTCAGGAGAAATGTCCGTCCCCCTTGGTGGTGACACTGCAATTGTCTGAGCCTCACTGGAGGGATGGTACACCATTTCTCTGAATCATATCACTCCATGGCGCAAAAACAGGTATTGTATCTCATTTTAGAAGAAGACCTTGTCAAACAGAATTTCCAAACTTGCTCTACCAGAGTAAAATTAAGATAATGAACCTTCTCTGGAGAATGTGGGCATCGATCCCACTACCTCTCGCATGCTAAGCGAGCGCTCTACCATTTGAGCTAATTCCCCATCTGGAGAGATGTCTGCACAACACTTAGTCGCCCAGTCTCCTCTGAGGTCCTGTGATGAGCGTCTTCATTCATTATTCTCGGGAATGTGATCAATGTTAGGACAGAACACATACATGCTGAACAGGTTGGAATTTGATGTTGATGATGTGCCACAGAAGACCTGTTTGCCAAGGGGAATTAGCTCAAATGGTAGAGTGCTCGCTTCGCATGTGAGAGGTAGTGGGATCGATGCCCACATTCTCCACTATTGAACTGTTAGTTCCTCTTTGTGGGTGACATCCACTGTCTTGTACCTCAACGTAAAACATGTCAGTATCAAACCCCTGCACACAAGTGTGCATAGGCTTGCTTTGGTTTCTTGAAAACAGGTCACTTCTCTTTCTAGATCCTCCTTTAGGTTCTAACATAGTAGTGGGAGAATTCAGCTATTTCACCTCTGTGGCCCTTTGCCTATCCTGAGATTGCTTGTGACCCTAATGCGTCACACCATAGCAGGGTGGGTCAAAGGCTTACAGGTATCATCAGCTATTCACACCTGTACTCAAGGAGCTCCAACACCCCATTGGTTGGTGTGAGGTTAAACAACCTGCATGTTTAACACAACAAGTCTGAGGATAGGTGAAGATCCTAGAGTGATAAAATAGCCAAAACCTCCCACAAGTCTGTTAGAACTAAAGAAGCCTCTTGGATGACAAGTGAAACATCTTCAAGAAACACAAGCAAGTGCAGTGGCCTATGTACACATGTACAATACCAGAAAACATTAGCTAGAGTCCTGTAATCCCAAAATTGTACCCCAAGAATGAACTGCTAATCCATTGTGCTCTGCACGCGTGGGCTAGAATCATGTTTTTTCAGCAATAGTTTTTTTTCTTTTACTTGGGTTCACAGCCACATGTCACCATTGTAACAACTCTCTTAAAAACAGGAAGAGTTTGACTTTCAGGACATAAATTTGCTCTGAATAGGACGAGGTGGCCGAGTGGTCAAGGCGATGGACTGCTAATCCATTGTGCTCTGCACGTGTGGGTTCGAATCTCGTCGTAGTCAACTCTAAATAACTGAATATTATGATCATTATCTCCAATGCAGTATTGCTGTTTCGTGTAGTGAGAAAACTATTAACCAGGACCCTCAACATAGTTACCTCTTCTGAATGTCTTACCTCCTTGAAATGACAGACCGGAAACAAGTTAGTGAAGAAAAATTAGCGTTTACTGAGTGTCAAAGTAAGGTGATAGGCCAACATGTGCTGTCAGGAGAAATGTCCGTCCCCCTTGGTGGTGACACTGCAATTGTCTGAGCCTCACTGGAGGGATGGTACACCATTTCTCTGAATCATATCACTCCATGGCGCAAAAACAGGTATTGTATCTCATTTTAGAAGAAGACCTTGTCAAACAGAATTTCCAAACTTGCTCTACCAGAGTAAAATTAAGATATTGAACCCTCTCTGGAGAATGTGGGCATCGATCCCACTACCTCTCGCATGCTAAGCGAGCGCTCTACCATTTGAGCTAATTCCCCATCTGGAGAGATGTCTGCACAACACTTAGTCGCCCAGTCTCCTCTGAGGTCCTGTGATGAGCGTCTTCATTCATTATTCTCGGGAATGTGATCAATGTTAGGACAGAACACATACATGCTGAACAGGTTGGAATTTGATGTTAATGATGTGCCACAGAAGACCTGTTTGCCATGGGGAATTAGCTCAAATGGTAGAGTGCTCGCTTTGCATGTGAGAGGTAGTGGGATCGATGCCCACATTCTCCACTATTGAACTGTTAGTTCCTCTTTGTGGGTGACATCCACTGTCTTGTACCTCAACGTAAAACATGTCAGTATCAAACCCCTGCACACAAGTGTGCATAGGCTTGCTTTGGTTTCTTGAAAACAGGTCACTTCTCTTTCTAGATCCTCCTTTAGGTTCTAACATAGTAGTGGGAGAATTCAGCTATTTCACCTCTGTGGCCCTTTGCCTATCCTGAGATTGCTTGTGACCCTAATGCGTCACACCATAGCAGGGTGGGTCAAAGGCTTACAGGTATCATCAGCTATTCACACCTGTACTCAAGGAGCTCCAACACCCCATTGGTTGGTGTGAGGTTAAACAACCTGCATGTTTAACACAACAAGTCTGAGGATAGGTGAAGATCCTAGAGTGATAAAATAGCCAAAACCTCCCACAAGTCTTTTAGAACTAAAGAAGCCTCTTGGATGACAAGTGAAACATCTTCAAGAAACACAAGCAAGTGCAGTGGCCTATGTACACATGTACAATACCAGAAAACATTAGCTAGAGTCCTGTAATCCCAAAATTGTACCCCAAGAATGAACTGCTAATCCATTGTGCTCTGCACGCGTGGGCTAGAATCATGTTTTTTCAGCAATAGTTTTTTTTCTTTTACTTGGGTTCACAGCCACATGTCACCATTGTAACAACTCTCTTAAAAACAGGAAGAGTTTGACTTTCAGGACATAAATTTGCTCTGAATAGGACGAGGTGGCCGAGTGGTCAAGGCGATGGACTGCTAATCCATTGTGCTCTGCACGCGTGGGTTCGAATCTCGTCGTAGTCAACTCTAAATAACTGAATATTATGATCATTATCTCAAATGCAGTATTGCTGTTTCGTGTAGTGAGAAAACTATTAACCAGGACCCTCAACATAGTTACCTCTTCTGAATGTCTTACCTCCTTGAAATGACAGACCGGAAACAAGTTAGTGAAGAAAAATTTGCATTTACTGAGTGTCAAAGTAAGGTGATAGGCCAACATGTGCTGTCAGGAGAAATGTCCGTCCCCCTTGGTGGTGACACTGCAATTGTCTGAGCTTCACTGGAGGGATGGTACACCATTTCTCTGAATCATATCACTCCATGGTGCAAAAACAGGTACTGTATCTCATTTTAGAAGAAGACCTTGTCAAACGGAATTTCCAAACTTGCTCTACCAGAGTAAAATTAAGATATTGAACCCTCTCTGGAGAATGTGGGCATCGATCCCACTACCTCTCGCATGCTAAGCGAGCGCTCTACCATTTGAGCTAATTCCCCATCTGGAGAGATGTCTGCACAACACTTAGTCGCCCAGTCTCCTCTGAGGTCCTGTGATGAGCGTCTTCATTCATTATTCTCGGGAATGTGATCAATGTTAGGACAGAACACATACATGCTGAACAGGTTGGAATTTGATGTTGATGATGTGCCACAGAAGACCTGTTTGCCAAGGGGAATTAGCTCAAATGGTAGAGTGCTCGCTTCGCATGTGAGAGGTAGTGGGATCGATGCCCACATTCTCCACTATTGAACTGTTAGTTCCTCTTTGTGGGTGACATCCACTGTCTTGTACCTCAACGTAAAACATGTCAGTATCAAACCCCTGCACACAAGTGTGCATAGGCTTGCTTTGGTTTCTTGAAAACAGGTCACTTCTCTTTCTAGATCCTCCTTTAGGTTCTAACATAGTAGTGGGAGAATTCAGCTATTTCACCTCTGTGGCCCTTTGCCTATCCTGAGATTGCTTGTGACCCTAATGCGTCACACCATAGCAGGGTGGGTCAAAGGCTTACAGGTATCATCAGCTATTCACACCTGTACTCAAGGAGCTCCAACACCCCATTGGTTGGTGTGAGGTTAAACAACCTGCATGTTTAACACAACAAGTCTGAGGATAGGTGAAGATCCTAGAGTGATAAAATAGCCAAAACCTCCCACAAGTCTGTTAGAACTAAAGAAGCCTCTTGGATGACAAGTGAAACATCTTCAAGAAACACAAGCAAGTGCAGTGGCCTATGTACACATGTACAATACCAGAAAACATTAGCTAGAGTCCTGTAATCCCAAAATTGTACCCCAAGAATGAACTGCTAATCCATTGTGCTCTGCACGCGTGGGCTAGAATCATGTTTTTCAGCAATAGTTTTTTTTCTTTTACTTGGGTTCACAGCCACATGTCACCATTGTAACAACTCTCTTAAAAACAGGAAGAGTTTGACTTTCAGGACATAAATTTGCTCTGAATAGGACGAGGTGGCCGAGTGGTCAAGGCGATGGACTGCTAATCCATTGTGCTCTGCACGTGTGGGTTTGAATCTCGCCGTAGTCAACTCTAAATAACTGAATATTATGATCATTATCTCAAATGCAGTATTGCTGTTTCGTGTAGTGAGAAAACTATTAACCAGGACCCTCAACATAGTTACCTCTTCTGAATGTCTTACCTCCTTGAAATGACAGACCGGAAACAAGTTAGTGAAGAAAAATTAGCGTTTACTGAGTGTCAAAGTAAGGTGATAGGCCAACATGTGCTGTCAGGAGAAATGTCCGTCCCCCTTGGTGGTGACACTGCAATTGTCTGAGCCTCACTGGAGGGATGGTACACCATTTCTCTGAATCATATCACTCCATGGCGTAAAAACAGGTATTGTATCTCATTTTAGAAGAAGACCTTGTCAAACAGAATTTCCAAACTTGCTCTACCAGAGTAAAATTAAGATATTGAACCCTCTCTGGAGAATGTGGGCATCGATCCCACTACCTCTCGCATGCTAAGCGAGCGCTCTACCATTTGAGCTAATTCCCCATCTGGAGAGATGTCTGCACAACACTTAGTCGCCCAGTCTCCTCTGAGGTCCTGTGATGAGCGTCTTCATTCATTATTCTCGGGAATGTGATCAATGTTAGGACAGAACACATACATGCTGAACAGGTTGGAATTTGATGTTGATGATGTGCCACAGAAGACCTGTTTGCCAAGGGGAATTAGCTCAAATGGTAGAGTGCTCGCTTCGCATGTGAGAGGTAGTGGGATCGATGCCCACATTCTCCACTATTGAACTGTTAGTTCCTCTTTGTGGGTGACATCCACTGTCTTGTACCTCAACGTAAAACATGTCAGTATCAAACCCCTGCACACAAGTGTGCATAGGCTTGCTTTGGTTTCTTGAAAACAGGTCACTTCTCTTTCTAGATCCTCCTTTAGGTTCTAACATAGTAGTGGGAGAATTCAGCTATTTCACCTCTGTGGCCCTTTGCCTATCCTGAGATTGCTTGTGACCCTAATGCGTCACACCATAGCAGGGTGGGTCAAAGGCTTACAGGTATCATCAGCTATTCACACCTGTACTCAAGGAGCTCCAACACCCCATTGGTTGGTGTGAGGTTAAACAACCTGCATGTTTAACACAACAAGTCTGAGGATAGGTGAAGATCCTAGAGTGATAAAATAGCCAAAACCTCCCACAAGTCTGTTAGAACTAAAGAAGCCTCTTGGATGACAAGTGAAACATCTTCAAGAAACACAAGCAAGTGCAGTGGCCTATGTACACATGTACAATACCAGAAAACATTAGCTAGAGTCCTGTAATCCCAAAATTGTACCCCAAGAATGAACTGCTAATCCATTGTGCTCTGCACGCGTGGGCTAGAATCATGTTTTTTCAGCAATAGTTTTTTTTCTTTTACTTGGGTTCACAGCCACATGTCACCATTGTAACAACTCTCTTAAAAACAGGAAGAGTTTGACTTTCAGGACATAAATTTGCTCTGAATAGGACGAGGTGGCCGAGTGGTCAAGGCGATGGACTGCTAATCCATTGTGCTCTGCACGCGTGGGTTCGAATCCCATCCTCGTCGTAGTCAACTCTAAATAACTGAATATTATGATCATTATCTCAAATGCAGTATTGCTGTTTCGTGTAGTGAGAAAACTATTAACCAGGACCCTCAACATAGTTACCTCTTCTGAATGTCTTACCTCCTTGAAATGACAGACCGGAAACAAGTTAGTGAAGAAAAATTAGCGTTTACTGAGTGTCAAAGTAAGGTGATAGGCCAACATGTGCTGTCAGGAGAAATGTCCGTCCCCCTTGGTGGTGACACTGCAATTGTCTGAGCCTCACTGGAGGGATGGTACACCATTTCTCTGAATCATATCACTCCATGGTGCAAAAACAGGTACTGTATCTCATTTTAGAAGAAGACCTTGTCAAACGGAATTTCCAAACTTGCTCTACCAGAGTAAAATTAAGATATTGAACCCTCTCTGGAGAATGTGGGCATCGATCCCACTACCTCTCGCATGCTAAGCGAGCGCTCTACCATTTGAGCTAATTCCCCATCTGGAGAGATGTCTGCACAACACTTAGTCGCCCAGTCTCCTCTGAGGTCCTGTGATGAGCGTCTTCATTCATTATTCTCGGGAATGTGATCAATGTTAGGACAGAACACATACATGCTGAACAGGTTGGAATTTGATGTTAATGATGTGCCACAGAAGACCTGTTTGCCATGGGGAATTAGCTCAAATGGTAGAGCGCTCGCTTTGCATGTGAGAGGTAGTGGGATCGATGCCCACATTCTCCACTATTGAACTGTTAGTTCCTCTTTGTGGGTGACATCCACTGTCTTGTACCTCACCGTAAAACATGTCAGTATCAAACCCCTGCACACAAGTGTGCATAGGCTTGCTTTGGTTTCTTGAAAACAGGTCACTTCTCTTTCTAGATCCTCCTTTAGGTTCTAACATAGTAGTGGGAGAATTCAGCTATTTCACCTCTGTGGCCCTTTGCCTATCCTGAGATTGCTTGTGACCCTAATGCGTCACACCATAGCAGGGTGGGTCAAAGGCTTACAGGTATCATCAGCTATTCACACCTGTACTCAAGGAGCTCCAACACCCCATTGGTTGGTGTGAGGTTAAACAACCTGCATGTTTAACACAACAAGTCTGAGGATAGGTGAAGATCCTAGAGTGATAAAATAGCCAAAACCTCCCACAAGTCTGTTAGAACTAAAGAAGCCTCTTGGATGACAAGTGAAACATCTTCAAGAAACACAAGCAAGTGCAGTGGCCTATGTACACATGTACAATACCAGAAAACATTAGCTAGAGTCCTGTAATCCCAAAATTGTACCCCAAGAATGAACTGCTAATCCATTGTGCTCTGCACGCGTGGGCTAGAATCATGTTTTTTCAGCAATAGTTTTTTTTTCTTTTACTTGGGTTCACAGCCACATGTCACCATTGTAACAACTCTCTTAAAAACAGGAAGAGTTTGACTTTCAGGACATAAATTTGCTCTGAATAGGACGAGGTGGCCGAGTGGTCAAGGCGATGGACTGCTAATCCATTGTGCTCTGCACGTGTGGGTTTGAATCTCGTCGTAGTCAACTCTAAATAACTGAATATTATGATCATTATCTCAAATGCAGTATTGCTGTTTCGTGTAGTGAGAAAACTATTAACCAGGACCCTCAACATAGTTACCTCTTCTGAATGTCTTACCTCCTTGAAATGACAGATCGGAAACAAGTTAGTGAAGAAAAATTAGCGTTTACTGAGTGTCAAAGTAAGGTGATAGGCCAACATGTGCTGTCAGGAGAAATGTCCGTCCCCCTTGGTGGTGACACTGCAATTGTCTGAGCCTCACTGGAGGGATGGTACACCATTTCTCTGAATCATATCACTCCATGGCGCAAAAACAGGTATTGTATCTCATTTTAGAAGAAGACCTTGTCAAACAGAATTTCCAAACTTGCTCTACCAGAGTAAAATTTAGATATTGAACCTTCTCTGGAGAATGTGGGCATCGATCCCACTACCTCTCGCATGCTAAGCGAGCGCTCTACCATTTGAGCTAATTCCCCATCTGGAGAGATGTCTGCACAACACTTAGTCACCCAGTCTCCTCTGAGGTCCTGTGATGAGCGTCTTCATTCATTATTCTCGGGAATGTGATCAATGTTAGGACAGAACACATACATGCTGAACAGGTTGGAATTTGATGTTAATGATGTGCCACAGAAGACCTGTTTGCCATGGGGAATTAGCTCAAAGAGCGCTCGCTTTGCATGTGAGAGGTAGTGGGATCGATGCCCACATTCTCCACTATTGAACTGTTAGTTCCTCTTTGTGGGTGACATCCACTGTCTTGTACCTCAACGTAAAACATGTCAGTATCAAACCCCTGCACACAAGTGTGCATAGGCTTGCTTTGGTTTCTTGAAAACAGGTCACTTCTCTTTCTAGATCCTCCTTTAGGTTCTAACATAGTAGTGGGAGAATTCAGCTATTTCACCTCTGTGGCCCTTTGCCTATCCTGAGATTGCTTGTGACCCTAATGCGTCACACCATAGCAGGGTGGGTCAAAGGCTTACAGGTATCATCAGCTATTCACACCTGTACTCAAGGAGCTCCAACACCCCATTGGTTGGTGTGAGGTTAAACAACCTGCATGTTTAACACAACAAGTCTGAGGATAGGTGAAGATCCTAGAGTGATAAAATAGCCAAAACCTCCCACAAGTCTGTTAGAACTAAAGAAGCCTCTTGGATGACAAGTGAAACATCTTCAAGAAACACAAGCAAGTGCAGTGGCCTATGTACACATGTACAATACCAGAAAACATTAGCTAGAGTCCTGTAATCCCAAAATTGTACCCCAAGAATGAACTGCTAATCCATTGTGCTCTGCACGCGTGGGCTAGAATCATGTTTTTTCAGCAATAGTTTTTTTTCTTTTACTTGGGTTCACAGCCACATGTCACCATTGTAACAACTCTCTTAAAAACAGGAAGAGTTTGACTTTCAGGACATAAATTTGCTCTGAATAGGACGAGGTGGCCGAGTGGTCAAGGCGATGGACTGCTAATCCATTGTGCTCTGCACGCGTGGGTTCGAATCCCATCCTCGTCGTAGTCAACTCTAAATAACTGAATATTATGATCATTATCTCAAATGCAGTATTGCTGTTTCGTGTAGTGAGAAAACTATTAACCAGGACCCTCAACATAGTTACCTCTTCTGAATGTCTTACCTCCTTGAAATGACAGACCGGAAACAAGTTAGTGAAGAAAAATTAGCGTTTACTGAGTGTCAAAGTAAGGTGATAGGCCAACATGTGCTGTCAGGAGAAATGTCCGTCCCCCTTGGTGGTGACACTGCAATTGTCTGAGCCTCACTGGAGGGATGGTACACCATTTCTCTGAATCATATCACTCCATGGCGCAAAAACAGGTACTGTATCTCATTTTAGAAGAAGACCTTGTCAAACGGAATTTCCAAACTTGCTCTACCAGAGTAAAATTAAGATATTGAACCCTCTCTGGAGAATGTGGGCATCGATCCCACTACCTCTCGCATGCTAAGCGAGCGCTCTACCATTTGAGCTAATTCCCCATCTGGAGAGATGTCTGCACAACACTTAGTCGCCCAGTCTCCTCTGAGGTCCTGTGATGAGCGTCTTCATTCATTATTCTCGGGAATGTGATCAATGTTAGGACAGAACACATACATGCTGAACAGGTTGGAATTTGATGTTAATGATGTGCCACAGAAGACCTGTTTGCCATGGGGAATTAGCTCAAATGGTAGAGCGCTCGCTTTGCATGTGAGAGGTAGTGGGATCGATGCCCACATTCCCCACTATTGAACTGTTAGTTCCTCTTTGTGGGTGACATCCACTGTCTTGTACCTCAACGTAAAACATGTCAGTATCAAACCCCTGCACACAAGTGTGCATAGGCTTGCTTTGGTTTCTTGAAAACAGGTCACTTCTCTTTCTAGATCCTCCTTTAGGTTCTAACATAGTAGTGGGAGAATTCAGCTATTTCACCTCTGTGGCCCTTTGCCTATCCTGAGATTGCTTGTGACCCTAATGCGTCACACCATAGCAGGGTGGGTCAAAGGCTTACAGGTATCATCAGCTATTCACACCTGTACTCAAGGAGCTCCAACACCCCATTGGTTGGTGTGAGGTTAAACAACCTGCATGTTTAACACAACAAGTCTGAGGATAGGTGAAGATCCTAGAGTGATAAAATAGCCAAAACCTCCCACAAGTCTGTTAGAACTAAAGAAGCCTCTTGGATGACAAGTGAAACATCTTCAAGAAACACAAGCAAGTGCAGTGGCCTATGTACACATGTACAATACCAGAAAACATTAGCTAGAGTCCTGTAATCCCAAAATTGTACCCCAAGAATGAACTGCTAATCCATTGTGCTCTGCACGCGTGGGCTAGAATCATGTTTTTTCAGCAATAGTTTTTTTTTCTTTTACTTGGGTTCACAGCCACATGTCACCATTGTAACAACTCTCTTAAAAACAGGAAGAGTTTGACTTTCAGGACATAAATTTGCTCTGAATAGGACGAGGTGGCCGAGTGGTCAAGGCGATGGACTGCTAATCCATTGTGCTCTGCACGTGTGGGTTTGAATCTCGTCGTAGTCAACTCTAAATAACTGAATATTATGATCATTATCTCAAATGCAGTATTGCTGTTTCGTGTAGTGAGAAAACTATTAACCAGGACCCTCAACATAGTTACCTCTTCTGAATGTCTTACCTCCTTGAAATGACAGATCGGAAACAAGTTAGTGAAGAAAAATTAGCGTTTACTGAGTGTCAAAGTAAGGTGATAGGCCAACATGTGCTGTCAGGAGAAATGTCCGTCCCCCTTGGTGGTGACACTGCAATTGTCTGAGCCTCACTGGAGGGATGGTACACCATTTCTCTGAATCATATCACTCCATGGCGCAAAAACAGGTATTGTATCTCATTTTAGAAGAAGACCTTGTCAAACAGAATTTCCAAACTTGCTCTACCAGAGTAAAATTTAGATATTGAACCTTCTCTGGAGAATGTGGGCATCGATCCCACTACCTCTCGCTTGCGCCTGGTGTATCCCGTCTATTCCGCCAAAGTAAGCCCAGTGAGGGTTTACTTTGGGCTTACTTTTTGACCAATCACGTTCCTCCTCTTGGGCTTACTTTTGACCAATCACGCTCCTCCCTCTGTGGGCTTACTTTTGACCAATCACGTTCCTCCCTCTGTGGGTCATAGTTATCGGTGCCTGTTCTCCCGCTCCCTTCGATATCCGCCGTGTTGAAGGTAAGTCGTGTTTTACTTTGTTACGCTGTTACGCTGTTGTACTAAAGCCGGAGTAGTGCCAGGAAAGACGTATAAGTATTGACTGTCTTTTTCTCATTTTCATTCAGAAAGATAGTGTTTTGCGTCCTGTGCTACCGCTGTATCTTACTTTTCGGCGCCTGTTCCCCCGCTGCTATCGATTTCCGCCGTGTTCAAGGTGAGTCGTGTTTTACTTTGTTACGCGATAATTACGTGTGAATTATGAGCGAAGCGCTGTTGTACTACAGCTGGAGCAGTGCCAGGAAAGACGTATAAGTATTGACTGTCTTTTTCTCATTTTCATTCAGAAAAATTGTGTTTTGCGTCCTGAGCTCCCGCTGTATTCCATTCATCCGCGCCCGCTAAGGTGAGTCGTGTTTTACTCTGTTATTGGAAGTAAACAGTAAGATCTGTAAAATATAAAAAGTTACAAATATCGCCTGATACGCGATAATTACGTGTGAATTGTGAGCGAAGCGCTGTTGTACTATAGCTGGAGTAGTGCCAGGAAAGACGTATAAGTATTGACCGTATTTTTCTCTTTTTTCATTCAGAAAAAATGTACGCCTATCCAGTTTTTCGCCGTGACTCAGCCAGGTCAACCAGACTGGTCATGGCGCCGTCGGAGGAGGCGAAGAACTGTGAAGGTGTTGAGTCTGGGAGGGCCAAACCCAGAGAGGAGGTGCTGGCAGAGGCCAGTTCTTTTGTCAGGGGTCATGGTGGAGACCCAACTGACATGTTTTTAATACTGGCTCACTGCAAACTTCAGTTTGGCAAGTACCAGGGCCGGAGATTTAGATGGCTCCTAGAGAACAGCCTTGGCTATGCACTATATTTAGTGCAGAGCATTTCAAGGGACAAAGAGCATTCAAACCCCCTCTCTGAGAACAAACAGCTGCTCCTGCAATACACGTCTGGCATCAGAGAGTTCACCCAGGAACTGGAGAAATTTGGGAAGAAGCAGGAAATGCAGGCTAAGGCTCGGGAAACTGGAGACCAGGGCTGTTTGATGGTGGAGTTTGGACAATTTCAGGGCCGCTCCATGAAGGAGGTTTACGAAGACCAGAGCAAGGAGGCCCAGGCCCTCATCAGGTACATGGTCACAGCAAATGCCCGGCCCAACACCAACATGGCCCTTTTCAAGGCATATGTCTTGAAGAGACAAACATCTGCAGCCTCCAGCGCCTCTGCAGCCTCCAGCGCCTCTGCAGCTCCATCTGCAGCCTCCAGCACCTCTACAGCTCCATCTGCAGCCTCCAGCACCTCTGCAGCTCCATCTGCAGCCCGACCTGCTGGCGCATGGAAGCCCTCCCCTGTGAAAGCGCTGCTGGCGCGTGGCAAACATCTGTCTCCCGCACAGCTGGTGAAAAAGCTTATGCCACCAGTTAAACCTTGTGAGTAGGAGTGTGACTTTTGAATTTCCCCTACAGCAGTTCTACATACATAGCTTTACCATTTTACCTAACTACACAGACTTGTCCACTTTTTTCCAGCTCCAGCACCACGGTGCACCTTACCTGCACATTCAAAACCCCTGACCAAACACGTGGCTCAACGGCAGCTTTTCCTTTCTGGTAAGTATGCACCATCTTGCATACTTTGTCTCTGTGTATTGTTAACAGTAGGTCTAATAGCTTTAATATTTGTTCTCCAGGCCCTGCTGAGGATGATGATGAGGAACTGGTATCTGCTGCATCGCAATGTGAAGCACAACTAAATACAGGTGTGGCAGATGACATAAATGCAAATATTGTGACAATGTTTAGTGACAACACTAACAAGTATTATTTTGTGGAAGATTTCTACGTTTTAAATCTATTTTTCTCCACAATACAGAATTAAATCACATCAACCGAGATGCATTCTTTGAGTGCTCTTCTTCAAAACCTTAAGGATATACAAAGGTCTCTGTGTTTTTTGTGGGTTTTTGCTTAACTCTGCTCACTTCAGCTTAATTTCGTTCACCCATGTGCTCTAAAACAATCACAGGAATTTTCATGCCATTTTTCACAATAACGCTGAATGCTCCTCTCACTCACACTCACACGGTGGACATTCATTGTTCTAATGATTAGAACAGCAGTCATCACTGTGTCTGTGTGCATGTTTCATATCTGTGGGCATCATTAATACTACTGAATTCATTTTGCATAATTTTCCTTTATTCCATTACATTGCTACTTTTGATTTTAAGGTTGTTTCCTTTTAAACACAGCTGTATTTACTCCATACTCCTTGCATCAAAAAGTGTACACTGGGTTCTTTGCTTCTTAACACTTGTAGTATTTCTGCACTGTGCCTGTTTGTGAGCTGCATTTATGGCATATTACTATCAAACGCAGCAGTTAACCTTGTATTGTTTTGCTGCCTGTTTGCTTAATTTCTCCTTCATTAGCTCTCGCAACCACTGTGGAGCTAGAGGTCAGTGCCGCTCCCCCTCCAGCAGCGATACCTCCCCATCAGCCACCAGCCGAGCTTCCCAGTCACTGGAAGAGTCAGCTTCCGCCTTTCCAGCAGGAGTGGATTCGGCAGACACTGTTCAAGGCCAACCCACGAACCGGCAAGCCAGAGCTAGTGGCCCAGCTAAAGCTTTGGTGGCATCCTCCTCAGCCCCTCCTCATGTACACCCAGCCTCCCGCTTCGCCTGACCACTTCTTCTGTCGGCCGTTGTTCCTGTGGATGCCCCACAAGATGTGGCAGTATCCCCTCGTCTGTCTTCGTCCAGCCTGTGGCAAGCACAGACTTACAGCAGCAGGGCTGTACAGAACAGTGCGCAAGGTGTTGGACATAGACGGGTGGTATGACCTTGCCACTGAGTACCTGGAGTGCAAACGCTGCTCCAAAAAGTATCCTGCTTGGTCCGAGGATATCCTAGGCCAGCTGGATATGGGTCACCGCAGCCAGTTTCCAGCGTTGCTTACATACAGGTAATTCATAATGAATGTCAACCATTATTAGGTGCTTTTATTTGTGTTATTTTTTTATACATTACACTCTTTCCTCTCCTTAGATACTCATGTGACGCCCGGGTGCTGAGGATGATGAGGGAGAGGACAATGGGCAACAGTGTGACTCAGCTGTACAAAAAGCTGCAGGAACAGCACAGTGAGGCGTGGATGCAGCGTGTCCTGCAGTACCTCACAGCTTGTGAACCGTTCGCAAGGTCCACTGTTGTGCGCCCCCCTGCATTACCTGAGCCTCCCCTCTTACCTGCCCTTCCCAAGCCTAAGTGGCTGTTGGCCGTGTATGCCAGAGATGTTCTTGGGCGACTTCATGAGGTGAAGGCCAAAATAACCTCCGTCTTTGGCTCTGTCCTCAAGATGGACTCCACAAAAAAGGTATCACAGCCCTGTTTATATCCAGCATTTTGAGTGCATACATGATGAACACAGTTTTTAAACTCTTATCTTTTCTATATAGGTGACAAAGAAACTTGCCGGTGCGGCTGCAGGTACAGCTGCCTGGTGCACCAATGTGGGGAATGAGTACGGTCAGGTTCTTGTCTCGGTCCTGACAGCCGGCGAGGGACAAGCACTGGACCCTATGGCAGCTGGCCTAGTGAGGCGGTACAGGGAGGCAGGAGAGGCGCCACCAAAAATCATGTATGTGGACAGAGACTGTTGCAGCCAGCATGGCCCTTGTCGGGTGAAGGCCATGTTTGCAGAGTGGGACGAGCTTCAGGTGCGCCTTGACATCTGGCATTTCATGCGCCGGTTTGCTGCAGGTGTCACAACAGAGGCTCATCCCCTGTATGGCATTTTTATGGCACGTCTGTCCACGTGCATTTTCGGGTGGGATCCGGAGGATGTGGCTGCTCTGCGCCGTGCCAAGGAGGGCGAGCTGGCAGCAAAGAGGATTGGCCACATCTCGGAGGAGGCACTGGCCACTCGCATTACCCGGAGGGAGTTGGCGCTGCACTGCAGGAGGAGGACCAGAGGGGTGGAGGAGACCACCAGACTGATCGGGTCATTGATCAGTCTGGTTGACAGTGCAAGTGGGAAGGACACTCTGGGCGTTCCTCTGCTGGACCACGAACGGATCCAGCAGATATGGCAGGAGCAGCAGAAACACGTGGGCTGTATCCAGGACCCCGAGGACTTCCCACTGTACACCAAGACAGGCACCCTGAAGAAAGGCGGTGTGGAGCTGCCTTGTTACAGGTGTGCCCGTGGCTCTACCTCCCTGGAGTCCTTTCACCTCCACCTGAACAGATTTATTCCAGGTATTGCATATGGGATACTAGTATAATACCTATTTTCTCTCAATATCTGGTTGTAGTGACAGCTATTTTTAAGCATAATTCTATTACATGTTACAGATACTTCATAGCATCACATATGTAGTGAATATCTTGTGTGACAAACGCTTCTTTGTTTATTTAACCTTCAGGAACCAGTGCCAGTGACGCGCATTTCCAGGCGTATCTTGTTGAAGGGCTGATGCGCTGGAACGATGACCGGATGGAGAATGCCTTAAAAGGAGCACCTTCCATACGCTGTTATGGCAGTGCTCTGAGTGAGGCAGTGGACCAGCTCAGCCAAAAGTTGCTGGGAAGAGCCTGGGATGAGCACTATCGCACCCCTGGAGCATACACAGGCAAGAAATTATCCCCCATTCAACATGAAAAAGAACACCTTAATTAATTTGTTCTTTAATACAACTATTTATTAATCAATTGAACCTTTAATGTATTAAATTATTATGATTATTATATTATATTATTATATTATATATATTATTATAGTATATTAAGAATACTTTTTTTTCCTGTTTTGGTTTTTAGGTGAATTGCTGGGAATGGAGTACTTGTACAGCCAGACCGGCAAAACACTGACTCCAGTGCTCCAGAACTCAGAGGAGGAAGACAGGCTGGTGGAGGAAGTCAATGATGAGGATGCACATGATGAGGGGTTTGAAGAACAGGCCATGGAGGACATCACAGTTCCTGTGCTGTATGAGGATGACCCCTGCCGTGGTCTGGAGACGAGTACTCAGGCCTCTCAACCTCAGGCCCCTGCATCACCTGTTGACACCAATATGTCCGACGAGGCTCAGGTAAGACACTTTAATGGCTATTTCAATCCAATCTCAATGACATTTAATTTAACATATATTGCTATTAATCAATGTATTTATTAGGGAGAAGTCATTGGACCGGACGGGATCGCTGGGTGGGACAAAGTCCAGGATCTCGCTGGTTACCTGGTGGGTCTCCGTGAGGCTTCTTACCTCACTGAGCTGCAGGTGACCCAGATCATCCAGCTGTGGACAGCTCTCCCTGATGGCGACAAGGAGCGGGTCGACTACCAGCCTCGTCATCAGCCGCGCTTGACAAGTGGCCGCTTTAAGGCTCCTAAGCGGTCTGGAGTCACGCCGGGCGTGGAGAGTGTCAAGCGCTGCCTGATTGGACATCCTGGGGGACCCGCTCAGTGGCCCAGCACCAGCCGCTTGGTTGAGGCCATTTGTGTAAGGCTGTGCACTTTACACAAAACAACCACCAGAAAGGCTGGAGTTTCCACCCCCAGATGGACAAAAATTCTCTGCCATTACCACCACATCCGGGACTTGGTGCTCAACAGTCCAAGGGTTATGGCAGAGACAATGATCCAGCTCTTTGAGATAAATCAGAGGACACTCATTCAGTGGTAGGTCAGGCACATTATTTACCTCAAATTGACTGAATAATTCTCTGACTAATACTAATGATCTAACACAAATGATCTTCTCTCAGGTTTCAACGGCGGCAGAAAGAACAAGAATTGAGTGTCCTTTCTCAGGGAGTGGCTCCAATCAACCAGATTCCTGTCACGCCTACTCAGCTTCCACCACCTAAGGAGAAACTGGAGCTCCTTCCTCCCACATCTGGCCCACAACACAAATTTGTCCTCCTGCCGAATCTGGCAGGACAGGCTCCTGTTCTGCGGCCAGGCCGACAACCCGCTGCTGCTTCTGCCACCAGGGAGCACCCCGTCACACCTGCCCCCACAGCACCAGCCACTGCACAGCCCATGTCGGATCAGTTAGGGACTTCCACCCTGAACCCAGACAAGACTGTGTCAATGGTACTGGCAGCTCCTGGTCCCTCAACCTCCAGTGCAGGCCCAGCTCCGCTTGTTCCTGCTCCTGCTCCTGCTCCTGCTCCTCCTGTGTCCCGGTACACAAAGAGGAACCGGACCCGGCGGGCTCTTGAGGAGGAGAGTGGAGTCCACAAGCGGAAATACACCAGAAAAGTCACCTACAACACCTGTAGCCAGTGTGGGCAACCAAAGATTCAGGAATTTGGGCATAGTCGCCATGGCAGTGCCACATACTGTGCACGTGCCTCACCGGGCAAATCTCTGGAAGAGTGGTTGGCAGAACAGAGAGCAGCAAAATAAGTGGCTAGCTATGTTTTGCTTGTATAGATTGTATATATTGTAGATTGTATATATTGTGTATATTTTATTTTGTGTGCTTATGTATATAGTTTTTCTGAAGTGTGCGTGTGTGTATGTGCCTGCATGTTCAATACTTGTTTATTTTACATCCTGTGTTTTCCTGGTGAGTGAGTGAGTGAGTGTGTGTGTGTGTGTGTGTGTGTGTGTGTGTGTGTGTGTGTGTGTGTGCGCGCGTGTGTTCATTTCAGTACTTGTTTATTTTACATCTTGTGTTCAGGTACATTAAATCTGATTGTACCAACATTCTCACTCAGTGTGTGCATCATCAAAAAAGGTCCATATTGTCCCATAGTCTTTGAAGGCACATTTTATTGTTATTATCATTATATTAACTGAAACAAACAAACAAACTTTGCAAAGGCATCAGTATTTGAGGGCTCACTTTATTATTATGACATTTATAACCATAGAGATAAACATTACTAGTCACTAGTCAGAAACTGCACTCTGTAACTTCCTTCAGGTCCGTCCGGCAGGTCCGATGTTCGACTCCAGCTCACGGCGGGTGACTCGATTAACATACAACTCAAAATCTTCCACAAAGCCCAGGATTGTCGCCTGAATATAGTTGGAGTGAAAAATGTCACTGTTTCTTCTTTAATCTATATTTCCCCGTGTTTTCCGCGTGTGCGCGAGAGCGAGAAGATCAGACCCCTTCCTTTGCGCAGCGAGCGCTCTACCATTTGAGCTAATTCCCCATCTGGAGAGATGTCTGCACAACACTTAGTCGCCCAGTCTCCTCTGAGGTCCTGTGATGAGCGTCTTCATTCATTATTCTCGGGAATGTGATCAATGTTAGGACAGAACACATACATGCTGAACAGGTTGGAATTTGATGTTGATGATGTGCAACAGAAGACCTGTTTGCCAAGGGGAATTAGCTCAAATGGTAGAGTGCTCGCTTCGCATGTGAGAGGTAGTGGGATCGATGCCCACATTCTCCACTATTGAACTGTTAGTTCCTCTTTGTGGGTGACATCCACTGTCTTGTACCTCAACGTAAAACATGTCAGTATCAAACCCCTGCACACAAGTGTGCATAGGCTTGCTTTGGTTTCTTGAAAACAGGTCACTTCTCTTTCTAGATCCTCCTTTAGGTTCTAACATAGTAGTGGGAGAATTCAGCTATTTCACCTCTGTGGCCCTTTGCCTATCCTGAGATTGCTTGTGACCCTAATGCGTCACACCATAGCAGGGTGGGTCAAAGGCTTACAGGTATCATCAGCTATTCACACCTGTACTCAAGGAGCTCCAACACCCCATTGGTTGGTGTGAGGTTAAACAACCTGCATGTTTAACACAACAAGTCTGAGGATAGGTGAAGATCCTAGAGTGATAAAATAGCCAAAACCTCCCACAAGTCTGTTAGAACTAAAGAAGCCTCTTGGATGACAAGTGAAACATCTTCAAGAAACACAAGCAAGTGCAGTGGCCTATGTACACATGTACAATACCAGAAAACATTAGCTAGAGTCCTGTAATCCCAAAATTGTACCCCAAGAATGAACTGCTAATCCATTGTGCTCTGCACGCGTGGGCTAGAATCATGTTTTTCAGCAATAGTTTTTTTTCTTTTACTTGGGTTCACAGCCACATGTCACCATTGTAACAACTCTCTTAAAAACAGGAAGAGTTTGACTTTCAGGACATAAATTTGCTCTGAATAGGACGAGGTGGCCGAGTGGTCAAGGCGATGGACTGCTAATCCATTGTGCTCTGCACGTGTGGGTTTGAATCTCGTCGTAGTCAACTCTAAATAACTGAATATTATGATCATTATCTCAAATGCAGTATTGCTGTTTCGTGTAGTGAGAAAACTATTAACCAGGACCCTCAACATAGTTACCTCTTCTGAATGTCTTACCTCCTTGAAATGACAGACCGGAAACAAGTTAGTGAAGAAAAATTAGCGTTTACTGAGTGTCAAAGTAAGGTGATAGGCCAACATGTGCTGTCAGGAGAAATGTCCGTCCCCCTTGGTGGTGACACTGCAATTGTCTGAGCCTCACTGGAGGGATGGTACACCATTTCTCTGACGCAAAAACATGGCGCAAAAACAGGTACTGTATCTCATTTTAGAAGAAGACCTTGTCAAACGGAATTTCCAAACTTGCTCTACCAGAGTAAAATTAAGATATTGAACCCTCTCTGGAGAATGTGGGCATCGATCCCACTACCTCTCGCATGCTAAGCGAGCGCTCTACCATTTGAGCTAATTCCCCATCTGGAGAGATGTCTGCACAACACTTAGTCGCCCAGTCTCCTCTGAGGTCCTGTGATGAGCGTCTTCATTCATTATTCTCGGGAATGTGATCAATGTTAGGACAGAACACATACATGCTGAACAGGTTGGAATTTGATGTTGATGATGTGCCACAGAAGACCTGTTTGCCATGGGGAATTAGCTCAAATGGTAGAGTGCTCGCTTTGCATGTGAGAGGTAGTGGGATCGATGCCCACATTCTCCACTATTGAACTGTTAGTTCCTCTTTGTGGGTGACATCCACTGTCTTGTACCTCAACGTAAAACATGTCAGTATCAAACCCCTGCACACAAGTGTGCATAGGCTTGCTTTGGTTTCTTGAAAACAGGTCACACTCAATATCTTTCTAGATCCTCCTTTAGGTTCTAACATAGTAGTGGGAGAATTCAGCTATTTCACCTCTGTGGCCCTTTGCCTATCCTGAGATTGCTTGTGACCCTAATGCGTCACACCATAGCAGGGTGGGTCAAAGGCTTACAGGTATCATCAGCTATTCACACCTGTACTCAAGGAGCTCCAACACCCCATTGGTTGGTGTGAGGTTAAACAACCTGCATGTTTAACACAACAAGTCTGAGGATAGGTGAAGATCCTAGAGTGATAAAATAGCCAAAACCTCCCACAAGTCTGTTAGAACTAAAGAAGCCTCTTGGATGACAAGTGAAACATCTTCAAGAAACACAAGTAGGTGCAGTGGCCTATGTACACATGTACAATACCAGAAAACATTAGCTAGAGTCCTGTAATCCCAAAATTGTACCCCAAGAATGAACTGCTAATCCATTGTGCTCTGCACGCGTGGGCTAGAATCATGTTTTTTCAGCAATAGTTTTTTTTCTTTTACTTGGGTTCACAGCCACATGTCACCATTGTAACAACTCTCTTAAAAACAGGAAGAGTTTGACTTTCAGGACATAAATTTGCTCTGAATAGGACGAGGTGGCCGAGTGGTCAAGGCGATGGACTGCTAATCCATTGTGCTCTGCACGCGTGGGTTCGAATCCCATCCTCGTCGTAGTCAACTCTAAATAACTGAATATTATGATCATTATCTCAAATGCAGTATTGCTGTTTCGTGTAGTGAGAAAACTATTAACCAGGACCCTCAACATAGTTACCTCTTCTGAATGTCTTACCTCCTTGAAATGACAGACCGGAAACAAGTTAGTGAAGAAAAATTAGCGTTTACTGAGTGTCAAAGTAAGGTGATAGGCCAACATGTGCTGTCAGGAGAAATGTCCGTCCCCCTTGGTGGTGACACTGCAATTGTCTGAGCCTCACTGGAGGGATGGTACACCATTTCTCTGAATCATATCACTCCATGGCGCAAAAACAGGTATTGTATCTCATTTTAGAAGAAGACCTTGTCAAACGGAATTTCCAAACTTGCTCTACCAGAGTAAAATTAAGATATTGAACCCTCTCTGGAGAATGTGGGCATCGATCCCACTACCTCTCGCATGCTAAGCGAGCGCTCTACCATTTGAGCTAATTCCCCATCTGGAGAGATGTCCGCACAACACTTAGTCGCCCAGTCTCCTCTGAGGTCCTGTGATGAGCGTCTTCATTCATTATTCTCGGGAATGTGATCAATGTTAGGACAGAACACATACATGCTGAACAGGTTGGAATTTGATGTTAATGATGTGCCACAGAAGACCTGTTTGCCATGGGGAATTAGCTCAAATGGTAGAGCGCTCGCTTTGCATGTGAGAGGTAGTGGGATCGATGCCCACATTCTCCACTATTGAACTGTTAGTTCCTCTTTGTGGGTGACATCCACTGTCTTGTACCTCAACGTAAAACATGTCAGTATCAAACCCCTGCACACAAGTGTGCATAGGCTTGCTTTGGTTTCTTGAAAACAGGTCACTTCTCTTTCTAGATCCTCCTTTAGGTTCTAACATAGTAGTGGGAGAATTCAGCTATTTCACCTCTGTGGCCCTTTGCCTATCCTGAGATTGCTTGTGACCCTAATGCGTCACACCATAGCAGGGTGGGTCAAAGGCTTACAGGTATCATCAGCTATTCACACCTGTACTCTAGGAGCTCCAACACCCCATTGGTTGGTGTGAGGTTAAACAACCTGCATGTTTAACACAACAAGTCTGAGGATAGGTGAAGATCCTAGAGTGATAAAATAGCCAAAACCTCCCACAAGTCTGTTAGAACTAAAGAAGCCTCTTGGATGACAAGTGAAACATCTTCAAGAAACACAAGCAAGTGCAGTGGCCTATGTACACATGTACAATACCAGAAAACATTAGCTAGAGTCCTGTAATCCCAAAATTGTACCCCAAGAATGATCTGCTAATCCATTGTGCTCTGCACGCGTGGGCTAGAATCATGTTTTTTCAGCAATAGTTTTTTTTTCTTTTACTTGGGTTCACAGCCACATGTCACCATTGTAACAACTCTCTTAAAAACAGGAAGAGTTTGACTTTCAGGACATAAATTTGCTCTGAATAGGACGAGGTGGCCGAGTGGTCAAGGCGATGGACTGCTAATCCATTGTGCTCTGCACGTGTGGGTTCGAATCTCGTCGTAGTCAACTCTAAATAACTGAATATTATGATCATTATCTCAAATGCAGTATTGCTGTTTCGTGTAGTGAGAAAACTATTAACCAGGACCCTCAACATAGTTACCTCTTCTGAATGTCTTACCTCCTTGAAATGACAGATCGGAAACAAGTTAGTGAAGAAAAATTAGCGTTTACTGAGTGTCAAAGTAAGGTGATAGGCCAACATGTGCTGTCAGGAGAAATGTCCGTCCCCCTTGGTGGTGACACTGCAATTGTCTGAGCCTCACTGGAGGGATGGTACACCATTTCTCTGACGCAAAAACATGGCGCAAAAACAGGTACTGTATCTCATTTTAGAAGAAGACCTTGTCAAACAGAATTTCCAAACTTGCTCTACCAGAGTAAAATTAAGATATTGAACCCTCTCTGGAGAATGTGGGCATCGATCCCACTACCTCTCGCATGCTAAGCGAGCGCTCTACCATTTGAGCTAATTCCCCATCTGGAGAGATGTCTGCACAACACTTAGTCGCCCAGTCTCCTCTGAGGTCCTGTGATGAGCGTCTTCATTCATTATTCTCGGGAATGTGATCAATGTTAGGACAGAACACATACATGCTGAACAGGTTGGAATTTGATGTTGATGATGTGCCACAGAAGACCTGTTTGCCATGGGGAATTAGCTCAAATGGTAGAGTGCTCGCTTTGCATGTGAGAGGTAGTGGGATCGATGCCCACATTCTCCACTATTGAACTGTTAGTTCCTCTTTGTGGGTGACATCCACTGTCTTGTACCTCAACGTAAAACATGTCAGTATCAAACCCCTGCACACAAGTGTGCATAGGCTTGCTTTGGTTTCTTGAAAACAGGTCACACTCAATATCTTTCTAGATCCTCCTTTAGGTTCTAACATAGTAGTGGGAGAATTCAGCTATTTCACCTCTGTGGCCCTTTGCCTATCCTGAGATTGCTTGTGACCCTAATGCGTCACACCATAGCAGGGTGGGTCAAAGGCTTACAGGTATCATCAGCTATTCACACCTGTACTCAAGGAGCTCCAACACCCCATTGGTTGGTGTGAGGTTAAACAACCTGCATGTTTAACACAACAAGTCTGAGGATAGGTGAAGATCCTAGAGTGATAAAATAGCCAAAACCTCCCACAAGTCTGTTAGAACTAAAGAAGCCTCTTGGATGACAAGTGAAACATCTTCAAGAAACACAAGTAGGTGCAGTGGCCTATGTACACATGTACAATACCAGAAAACATTAGCTAGAGTCCTGTAATCCCAAAATTGTACCCCAAGAATGAACTGCTAATCCATTGTGCTCTGCACGCGTGGGCTAGAATCATGTTTTTTCAGCAATAGTTTTTTTTCTTTTACTTGGGTTCACAGCCACATGTCACCATTGTAACAACTCTCTTAAAAACAGGAAGAGTTTGACTTTCAGGACATAAATTTGCTCTGAATAGGACGAGGTGGCCGAGTGGTCAAGGCGATGGACTGCTAATCCATTGTGCTCTGCACGCGTGGGTTCGAATCCCATCCTCGTCGTAGTCAACTCTAAATAACTGAATATTATGATCATTATCTCAAATGCAGTATTGCTGTTTCGTGTAGTGAGAAAACTATTAACCAGGACCCTCAACATAGTTACCTCTTCTGAATGTCTTACCTCCTTGAAATGACAGACCGGAAACAAGTTAGTGAAGAAAAATTTGCGTTTACTGAGTGTCAAAGTAAGGTGATAGGCCAACATGTGCTGTCAGGAGAAATGTCCGTCCCCCTTGGTGGTGACACTGCAATTGTCTGAGCCTCACTGGAGGGATGGTACACCATTTCTCTGAATCATATCACTCCATGGCGCAAAAACAGGTATTGTATCTCATTTTAGAAGAAGACCTTGTCAAACAGAATTTCCAAACTTGCTCTACCAGAGTAAAATTAAGATATTGAACCCTCTCTGGAGAATGTGGGCATCGATCCCACTACCTCTCGCATGCTAAGCGAGCGCTCTACCATTTGAGCTAATTCCCCATCTGGAGAGATGTCTGCACAACACTTAGTCGCCCAGTCTCCTCTGAGGTCCTGTGATGAGCGTCTTCATTCATTATTCTCGGGAATGTGATCAATGTTAGGACAGAACACATACATGCTGAACAGGTTGGAATTTGATGTTAATGATGTGCCACAGAAGACCTGTTTGCCATGGGGAATTAGCTCAAATGGTAGAGCGCTCGCTTTGCATGTGAGAGGTAGTGGGATCGATGCCCACATTCTCCACTATTGAACTGTTAGTTCCTCTTTGTGGGTGACATCCACTGTCTTGTACCTCAACGTAAAACATGTCAGTATCAAACCCCTGCACACAAGTGTGCATAGGCTTGCTTTGGTTTCTTGAAAACAGGTCACTTCTCTTTCTAGATCCTCCTTTAGGTTCTAACATAGTAGTGGGAGAATTCAGCTATTTCACCTCTGTGGCCCTTTGCCTATCCTGAGATTGCTTGTGACCCTAATGCGTCACACCATAGCAGGGTGGGTCAAAGGCTTACAGGTATCATCAGCTATTCACACCTGTACTCAAGGAGCTCCAACACCCCATTGGTTGGTGTGAGGTTAAACAACCTGCATGTTTAACACAACAAGTCTGAGGATAGGTGAAGATCCTAGAGTGATAAAATAGCCAAAACCTCCCACAAGTCTGTTAGAACTAAAGAAGCCTCTTGGATGACAAGTGAAACATCTTCAAGAAACACAAGCAAGTGCAGTGGCCTATGTACACATGTACAATACCAGAAAACATTAGCTAGAGTCCTGTAATCCCAAAATTGTACCCCAAGAATGAACTGCTAATCCATTGTGCTCTGCACGCGTGGGCTAGAATCATGTTTTTCAGCAATAGTTTTTTTTCTTTTACTTGGGTTCACAGCCACATGTCACCATTGTAACAACTCTCTTAAAAACAGGAAGAGTTTGACTTTCAGGACATAAATTTGCTCTGAATAGGACGAGGTGGCCGAGTGGTCAAGGCGATGGACTGCTAATCCATTGTGCTCTGCACGCGTGGGTTCGAATCCCATCCTCGTCGTAGTCAACTCTAAATAACTGAATATTATGATCATTATCTCAAATGCAGTATTGCTGTTTCGTGTAGTGAGAAAACTATTAACCAGGACCCTCAACATAGTTACCTCTTCTGAATGTCTTACCTCCTTGAAATGACAGACCGGAAACAAGTTAGTGAAGAAAAATTAGCGTTTACTGAGTGTCAAAGTAAGGTGATAGGCCAACATGTGCTGTCAGGAGAAATGTCCGTCCCCCTTGGTGGTGACACTGCAATTGTCTGAGCCTCACTGGAGGGATGGTACACCATTTCTCTGAATCATATCACTCCATGGCGCAAAAACAGGTATTGTATCTCATTTTAGAAGAAGACCTTGTCAAACAGAATTTCCAAACTTGCTCTACCAGAGTAATATTAAGATATTGAACCTTCTCTGGAGAATGTGGGCATCGATCCCACTACCTCTCGCATGCTAAGCGAGCGCTCTACCATTTGAGCTAATTCCCCATCTGGAGAGATGTCTGCACAACACTTAGTCGCCCAGTCTCCTCTGAGGTCCTGTGATGAGCGTCTTCATTCATTATTCTCGGGAATGTGATCAATGTTAGGACAGAACACATACATGCTGAACAGGTTGGAATTTGATGTTGATGATGTGCCACAGAAGACCTGTTTGCCAAGGGGAATTAGCTCAAATGGTAGAGTGCTCGCTTCGCATGTGAGAGGTAGTGGGATCGATGCCCACATTCTCCACTATTGAACTGTTAGTTCCTCTTTGTGGGTGACATCCACTGTCTTGTACCTCAACGTAAAACATGTCAGTATCAAACCCCTGCACACAAGTGTGCATAGGCTTGCTTTGGTTTCTTGAAAACAGGTCACTTCTCTTTCTAGATCCTCCTTTAGGTTCTAACATAGTAGTGGGAGAATTCAGCTATTTCACCTCTGTGGCCCTTTGCCTATCCTGAGATTGCTTGTGACCCTAATGCGTCACACCATAGCAGGGTGGGTCAAAGGCTTACAGGTATCATCAGCTATTCACACCTGTACTCAAGGCGCTCCAACACCCCATTGGTTGGTGTGAGGTTAAACAACCTGCATGTTTAACACAACAAGTCTGAGGATAGGTGAAGATCCTAGAGTGATAAAATAGCCAAAACCTCCCACAAGTCTGTTAGAACTAAAGAAGCCTCTTGGATGACAAGTGAAACATCTTCAAGAAACACAAGCAAGTGCAGTGGCCTATGTACACATGTACAATACCAGAAAACATTAGCTAGAGTCCTGTAATCCCAAAATTGTACCCCAAGAATGAACTGCTAATCCATTGTGCTCTGCACGCGTGGGCTAGAATCATGTTTTTCAGCAATAGTTTTTTTTCTTTTACTTGGGTTCACAGCCACATGTCACCATTGTAACAACTCTCTTAAAAACAGGAAGAGTTTGACTTTCAGGACATAAATTTGCTCTGAATAGGACGAGGTGGCCGAGTGGTCAAGGCGATGGACTGCTAATCCATTGTGCTCTGCACGCGTGGGTTCGAATCCCATCCTCGTCGTAGTCAACTCTAAATAACTGAATATTATGATCATTATCTCAAATGCAGTATTGCTGTTTCGTGTAGTGAGAAAACTATTAACCAGGACCCTCAACATAGTTACCTCTTCTGAATGTCTTACCTCCTTGAAATGACAGACCGGAAACAAGTTAGTGAAGAAAAATTAGCGTTTACTGAGTGTCAAAGTAAGGTGATAGGCCAACATGTGCTGTCAGGAGAAATGTCCGTCCCCCTTGGTGGTGACACTGCAATTGTCTGAGCCTCACTGGAGGGATGGTACACCATTTCTCTGAATCATATCACTCCATGGCGTAAAAACAGGTATTGTATCTCATTTTAGAAGAAGACCTTGTCAAACAGAATTTCCAAACTTGCTCTACCAGAGTAATATTAAGATATTGAACCTTCTCTGGAGAATGTGGGCATCGATCCCACTACCTCTCGCATGCTAAGCGAGCACTCTACCATTTGAGCTAATTCCCCATCTGGAGAGATGTCTGCACAACACTTAGTCGCCCAGTCTCCTCTGAGGTCCTGTGATGAGCGTCTTCATTCATTATTCTCGGGAATGTGATCAATGTTAGGACAGAACACATACATGCTGTACAGGTTGGAATTTGATGTTGATGATGTGCCACAGAAGACCTGTTTGCCAAGGGGAATTAGCTCAAATGGTAGAGTGCTCGCTTCGCATGTGAGAGGTAGTGGGATCGATGCCCACATTCTCCACTATTGAACTGTTAGTTCCTCTTTGTGGGTGACATCCACTGTCTTGTACCTCAACGTAAAACATGTCAGTATCAAACCCCTGCACACAAGTGTGCATAGGCTTGCTTTGGTTTCTTGAAAACAGGTCACTTCTCTTTCTAGATCCTCCTTTAGGTTCTAACATAGTACTAGGAGAATTCAGCTATTTCACCTCTGTGGCCCTTTGCCTATCCTGAGATTGCTTGTGACCCTAATGCGTCACACCATAGCAGGGTGGGTCAAAGGCTTACAGGTATCATCAGCTATTCACACCTGTACTCAAGGAGCTCCAACACCCCATTGGTTGGTGTGAGGTTAAACAACCTGCATGTTTAACACAACAAGTCTGAGGATAGGTGAAGATCCTAGAGTGATAAAATAGCCAAAACCTCCCACAAGTCTGTTAGAACTAAAGAAGCCTCTTGGATGACAAGTGAAACATCTTCAAGAAACACAAGCAAGTGCAGTGGCCTATGTACACATGTACAATACCAGAAAACATTAGCTAGAGTCCTGTAATCCCAAAATTGTACCCCAAGAATGAACTGCTAATCCATTGTGCTCTGCACGCGTGGGCTAGAATCATGTTTTTCAGCAATAGTTTTTTTTCTTTTACTTGGGTTCACAGCCACATGTCACCATTGTAACAACTCTCTTAAAAACAGGAAGAGTTTGACTTTCAGGACATAAATTTGCTGTGAATAGGACGAGGTGGCCGAGTGGTCAAGGCGATGGACTGCTAATCCATTGTGCTCTGCACGTGTGGGTTCGAATCTCGTCGTAGTCAACTCTAAATAACTGAATATTATGATCATTATCTCAAATGCAGTATTGCTGTTTCGTGTAGTGAGAAAACTATTAACCAGGACCCTCAACATAGTTACCTCTTCTGAATGTCTTACCTCCTTGAAATGACAGATCGGAAACAAGTTAGTGAAGAAAAATTAGCGTTTACTGAGTGTCAAAGTAAGGTGATAGGCCAACATGTGCTGTCAGGAGAAATGTCCGTCCCCCTTGGTGGTGACACTGCAATTGTCTGAGCCTCACTGGAGGGATGGTACACCATTTCTCTGAATCATATCACTCCATGGCGCAAAAACAGGTATTGTATCTCATTTTAGAAGAAGACCTTGTCAAACAGAATTTCCAAACTTGCTCTACCAGAGTAAAATTAAGATAATGAACCTTCTCTGGAGAATGTGGGCATCGATCCCACTACCTCTCGCATGCTAAGCGAGCGCTCTACCATTTGAGCTAATTCCCCATCTGGAGAGATGTCTGCACAACACTTAGTCGCCCAGTCTCCTCTGAGGTCCTGTGATGAGCGTCTTCATTCATTATTCTCGGGAATGTGATCAATGTTAGGACAGAACACATACATGCTGAACAGGTTGGAATTTGATGTTAATGATGTGCCACAGAAGACCTGTTTGCCATGGGGAATTAGCTCAAATGGTAGAGCGCTCGCTTTGCATGTGAGAGGTAGTGGGATCGATGCCCAAATTCTCCACTATTGAACTGTTAGTTCCTCTTTGTGGGTGACATCCACTGTCTTGTACCTCAACGTAAAACATGTCAGTATCAAACCCCTGCACACAAGTGTGCATAGGCTTGCTTTGGTTTCTTGAAAACAGGTCACTTCTCTTTCTAGATCCTCCTTTAGGTTCTAACATAGTAGTGGGAGAATTCAGCTATTTCACCTCTGTGGCCCTTTGCCTATCCTGAGATTGCTTGTGACCCTAATGCGTCACACCATAGCAGGGTGGGTCAAAGGCTTACAGGTATCATCAGCTATTCACACCTGTACTCAAGGAGCTCCAACACCCCATTGGTTGGAGTGAGGTTAAACAACCTGCATGTTTAACACAACAAGTCTGAGGATAGGTGAAGATCCTAGAGTGATAAAATAGCCAAAACCTCCCACAAGTCTGTAAGAACTAAAGAAGCCTCTTGGATGACAAGTGAAACATCTTCAAGAAACACAAGCAAGTGCAGTGGCCTATGTACACATGTACAATACCAGAAAACATTAGCTAGAGTCCTGTAATCCCAAAATTGTACCCCAAGAATGAACTGCTAATCCATTGTGCTCTGCACGCGTGGGCTAGAATCATGTTTTTTCAGCAATAGTTTTTTTTCTTTTACTTGGGTTCACAGCCACATGTCACCATTGTAACAACTCTCTTAAAAACAGGAAGAGTTTGACTTTCAGGACATAAATTTGCTCTGAATAGGACGAGGTGGCCGAGTGGTCAAGGCGATGGACTGCTAATCCATTGTGCTCTGCATGCGTGGGTTCGAATCCCATCCTCGTCGTAGTCAACTCTAAATAACTGAATATTATGATCATTATCTCAAATGCAGTATTGCTGTTTCGTGTAGTGAGAAAACTATTAACCAGGACCCTCAACATAGTTACCTCTTCTGAATGTCTTACCTCCTTGAAATGACAGACCGGAAACAAGTTAGTGAAGAAAAATTAGCGTTTACTGAGTGTCAAAGTAAGGTGATAGGCCAACATGTGCTGTCAGGAGAAATGTCCGTCCCCCTTGGTGGTGACACTGCAATTGTCTGAGCCTCACTGGAGGGATGGTACACCATTTCTCTGAATCATATCACTCCATGGCGCAAAAACAGGTATTGTATCTCATTTTAGAAGAAGACCTTGTCAAACAGAATTTCCAAACTTGCTCTACCAGAGTAATATTAAGATATTGAACCTTCTCTGGAGAATGTGGGCATCGATCCCACTACCTCTCGCATGCTAAGCGAGCGCTCTACCATTTGAGCTAATTCCCCATCTGGAGAGATGTCTGCACAACACTTAGTCTGCCAGTCTCCTCTGAGGTCCTGTGATGAGCGTCTTCATTCATTATTCTCGGGAATGTGATCAATGTTAGGACAGAACACATACATGCTGAACAGGTTGGAATTTGATGTTAATGATGTGCCACAGAAGACCTGTTTGCCAAGGGGAATTAGCTCAAATGGTAGAGTGCTCGCTTCGCATGTGAGAGGTAGTGGGATCGATGCCCACATTCTCCACTATTGAACTGTTAGTTCCTCTTTGTGGGTGACATCCACTGTCTTGTACCTCAACGTAAAACATGTCAGTATCAAACCCCTGCACACAAGTGTGCATAGGCTTGCTTTGGTTTCTTGAAAACAGGTCACTTCTCTTTCTAGATCCTCCTTTAGGTTCTAACATAGTAGTGGGAGAATTCAGCTATTTCACCTCTGTGGCCCTTTGCCTATCCTGAGATTGCTTGTGACCCTACTGCGTCACACCATAGCAGGGTGGGTCAAAGGCTTACAGGTATCATCAGCTATTCACACCTGTACTCAAGGAGCTCCAACACCCCATTGGTTGGTGTGAGGTTAAACAACCTGCATGTTTAACACAACAAGTCTGAGGATAGGTGAAGATCCTAGAGTGATAAAATAGCCAAAACCTCCCACAAGTCTGTTAGAACTAAAGAAGCCTCTTGGATGACAAGTGAAACATCTTCAAGAAACACAAGCAAGTGCAGTGGCCTATGTACACATGTACAATACCAGAAAACATTAGCTAGAGTCCTGTAATCCCAAAATTGTACCCCAAGAATGAACTGCTAATCCATTGTGCTCTGCACGCGTGGGCTAGAATCATGTTTTTCAGCAATAGTTTTTTTTCTTTTACTTGGGTTCACAGCCACATGTCACCATTGTAACAACTCTCTTAAAAACAGGAAGAGTTTGACTTTCAGGACATAAATTTGCTCTGAATAGGACGAGGTGGCCGAGTGGTCAAGGCGATGGACTGCTAATCCATTGTGCTCTGCACGTGTGGGTTCGAATCTCGTCGTAGTCAACTCTAAATAACTGAATATTATGATCATTATCTCAAATGCAGTATTGCTGTTTCGTGTAGTGAGAAAACTATTAACCAGGACCCTCAACATAGTTACCTCTTCTGAATGTCTTACCTCCTTGAAATGACAGACCGGAAACAAGTTAGTGAAGAAAAATTTGCGTTTACTCAGTGTCAAAGTAAGGTGATAGGCCAACATGTGCTGTCAGAAGAAATGTCCGTCCCCCTTGGTGGTGACACTGCAATTGTCTGAGCCTCACTGGAGGGATGGTACACCATTTCTCTGAATCATATCACTCTATGGCGCAAAAACAGGTACTGTATCTCATTTTAGAAGAAGACCTTGTCAAACGGAATTTCCAAACTTGCTCTACCAGAGTAAAATTAAGATATTGAACCCTCTCTGGAGAATGTGGGCATCGATCCCACTACCTCTCGCATGCTAAGCGAGCGCTCTACCATTTGAGCTAATTCCCCATCTGGAGAGATGTCTGCACAACACTTAGTCGCCCAGTCTCCTCTGAGGTCCTGTGATGAGCGTCTTCATTCATTATTCTCGGGAATGTGATCAATGTTAGGACAGAACACATACATGCTGAACAGGTTGGAATTTGATGTTAATGATGTGCCACAGAAGACCTGTTTGCCATGGGGAATTAGCTCAAATGGTAGAGCGCTCGCTTTGCATGTGAGAGGTAGTGGGATCGATGCCCACATTCTCCACTATTGAACTGTTAGTTCCTCTTTGTGGGTGACATCCACTGTCTTGTACCTCAACGTAAAACATGTCAGTATCAAACCCCTGCACACAAGTGTGCATAGGCTTGCTTTGGTTTCTTGAAAACAGGTCACTTCTCTTTCTAGATCCTCCTTTAGGTTCTAACATAGTAGTGGGAGAATTCAGCTATTTCACCTCTGTGGCCCTTTGCCTATCCTGAGATTGCTTGTGACCCTAATGCGTCACACCATAGCAGGGTGGGTCAAAGGCTTACAGGTATCATCAGCTATTCACACCTGTACTCAAGGAGCTCCAACACCCCATTGGTTGGTGTGAGGTTAAACAACCTGCATGTTTAACACAACAAGTCTGAGGATAGGTGAAGATCCTAGAGTGATAAAATAGCCAAAACCTCCCACAAGTCTGTTAGAACTAAAGAAGCCTCTTGGATGACAAGTGAAACATCTTCAAGAAACACAAGCAAGTGCAGTGGCCTATGTACACATGTACAATACCAGAAAACATTAGCTAGAGTCCTGTAATCCCAAAATTGTACCCCAAGAATGAACTGCTAATCCATTGTGCTCTGCACGCGTGGGCTAGAATCATGTTTTTCAGCAATAGTTTTTTTTCTTTTACTTGGGTTCACAGCCACATGTCACCATTGTAACAACTCTCTTAAAAACAGGAAGAGTTTGACTTTCAGGACATAAATTTGCTCTGAATAGGACGAGGTGGCCGAGTGGTCAAGGCGATGGACTGCTAATCCATTGTGCTCTGCACGTGTGGGTTCGAATCTCGTCGTAGTCAACTCTAAATAACTGAATATTATGATCATTATCTCAAATGCAGTATTGCTGTTTCGTGTAGTGAGAAAACTATTAACCAGGACCCTCAACATAGTTACCTCTTCTGAATGTCTTACCTCCTTGAAATGACAGACCGGAAACAAGTTAGTGAAGAAAAATTAGCGTTTACTGAGTGTCAAAGTAAGGTGATAGGCCAACATGTGCTGTCAGGAGAAATGTCCGTCCCCCTTGGTGGTGACACTGCAATTGTCTGAGCCTCACTGGAGGGATGGTACACCATTTCTCTGACGCAAAAACATGGCGCAAAAACAGGTACTGTATCTCATTTTAGAAGAAGACCTTGTCAAACAGAATTTCCAAACTTGCTCTACCAGAGTAAAATTAAGATATTGAACCCTCTCTGGAGAATGTGGGCATCGATCCCACTACCTCTCGCATGCTAAGCGAGCGCTCTACCATTTGAGCTAATTCCCCATCTGGAGAGATGTCTGCACAACACTTAGTCGCCCAGTCTCCTCTGAGGTCCTGTGATGAGCGTCTTCATTCATTATTCTCGGGAATGTGATCAATGTTAGGACAGAACACATACATGCTGAACAGGTTGGAATTTGATGTTAATGATGTGCCACAGAAGACCTGTTTGCCATGGGGAATTAGCTCAAATGGTAGAGTGCTCGCTTTGCATGTGAGAGGTAGTGGGATCGATGCCCACATTCTCCACTATTGAACTGTTAGTTCCTCTTTGTGGGTGACATCCACTGTCTTGTACCTCAACGTAAAACATGTCAGTATCAAACCCCTGCACACAAGTGTGCATAGGCTTGCTTTGGTTTCTTGAAAACAGGTCACACTCAATATCTTTCTAGATCCTCCTTTAGGTTCTAACATAGTAGTGGGAGAATTCAGCTATTTCACCTCTGTGGCCCTTTGCCTATCCTGAGATTGCTTGTGACCCTAATGCGTCACACCATAGCAGGGTGGGTCAAAGGCTTACAGGTATCATCAGCTATTCACACCTGTACTCAAGGAGCTCCAACACCCCATTGGTTGGTGTGAGGTTAAACAACCTGCATGTTTAACACAACAAGTCTGAGGATAGGTGAAGATCATAGAGTGATAAAATAGCCAAAACCTCCCACAAGTCTGTTAGAACTAAAGAAGCCTCTTGGATGACAAGTGAAACATCTTCAAGAAACACAAGCAAGTGCAGTGGCCTATGTACACATGTACAATACCAGAAAACATTAGCTAGAGTCCTGTAATCCCAAAATTGTACCCCAAGAATGAACTGCTAATCCATTGTGCTCTGCACGCGTGGGCTAGAATCATGTTTTTTCAGCAATAGTTTTTTTTCTTTTACTTGGGTTCACAGCCACATGTCACCATTGTAACAACTCTCTTAAAAACAGGAAGAGTTTGACTTTCAGGACATAAATTTGCTCTGAATAGGACGAGGTGGCCGAGTGGTCAAGGCGATGGACTGCTAATCCATTGTGCTCTGCACGCGTGGGTTCGAATCCCATCCTCGTCGTAGTCAACTCTAAATAACTGAATATTATGATCATTATCTCAAATGCAGTATTGCTGTTTCGTGTAGTGAGAAAACTATTAACCAGGACCCTCAACATAGTTACCTCTTCTGAATGTCTTACCTCCTTGAAATGACAGACCGGAAACAAGTTAGTGAAGAAAAATTAGCGTTTACTGAGTGTCAAAGTAAGGTGATAGGCCAACATGTGCTGTCAGGAGAAATGTCCGTCCCCCTTGGTGGTGACACTGCAATTGTCTGAGCCTCACTGGAGGGATGGTACACCATTTCTCTGAATCATATCACTCCATGGCGTAAAAACAGGTATTGTATCTCATTTTAGAAGAAGACCTTGTCAAACAGAATTTCCAAACTTGCTCTACCAGAGTAATATTAAGATATTGAACCTTCTCTGGAGAATGTGGGCATCGATCCCACTACCTCTCGCATGCTAAGCGAGCGCTCTACCATTTGAGCTAATTCCCCATCTGGAGAGATGTCTGCACAACACTTAGTCGCCCAGTCTCCTCTGAGGTCCTGTGATGAGCGTCTTCATTCATTATTCTCGGGAATGTGATCAATGTTAGGACAGAACACATACATGCTGAACAGGTTGGAATTTGATGTTGATGATGTGCCACAGAAGACCTGTTTGCCAAGGGGAATTAGCTCAAATGGTAGAGTGCTCGCTTTGCATGTGAGAGGTAGTGGGATCGATGCCCACATTCTCCACTATTGAACTGTTAGTTCCTCTTTGTGGGTGACATCCACTGTCTTGTACCTCAACGTAAAACATGTCAGTATCAAACCCCTGCACACAAGTGTGCATAGGCTTGCTTTGGTTTCTTGAAAACAGGTCACACTCAATATCTTTCTAGATCCTCCTTTAGGTTCTAACATAGTAGTGGGAGAATTCAGCTATTTCACCTCTGTGGCCCTTTGCCTATCCTGAGATTGCTTGTGACCCTAATGCGTCACACCATAGCAGGGTGGGTCAAAGGCTTACAGGTATCATCAGCTATTCACACCTGTACTCAAGGAGCTCCAACACCCCATTGGTTGGTGTGAGGTTAAACAACCTGCATGTTTAACACAACAAGTCTGAGGATAGGTGAAGATCCTAGAGTGATAAAATAGCCAAAACCTCCCACAAGTCTGTTAGAACTAAAGAAGCCTCTTGGATGACAAGTGAAACATCTTCAAGAAACACAAGCAAGTGCAGTGGCCTATGTACACATGTACAATACCAGAAAACATTAGCTAGAGTCCTGTAATCCCAAAATTGTACCCCAAGAATGAACTGCTAATCCATTGTGCTCTGCACGCGTGGGCTAGAATCATGTTTTTTCAGCAATAGTTTTTTTTCTTTTACTTGGGTTCACAGCCACATGTCACCATTGTAACAACTCTCTTAAAAACAGGAAGAGTTTGACTTTCAGGACATAAATTTGCTCTGAATAGGACGAGGTGGCCGAGTGGTCAAGGCGATGGACTGCTAATCCATTGTGCTCTGCACGCGTGGGTTCGAATCCCATCCTCGTCGTAGTCAACTCTAAATAACTGAATATTATGATCATTATCTCAAATGCAGTATTGCTGTTTCGTGTAGTGAGAAAACTATTAACCAGGACCCTCAACATAGTTACCTCTTCTGAATGTCTTACCTCCTTGAAATGACAGATCGGAAACAAGTTAGTGAAGAAAAATTTGCGTTTACTGAGTGTCAAAGTAAGGTGATAGGCCAACATGTGCTGTCAGGAGAAATGTCCGTCCCCCTTGGTGGTGACACTGCAATTGTCTGAGCCTCACTGGAGGGATGGTACACCATTTCTCTGACGCAAAAACAGGTACTGTATCTCATTTTAGAAGAAGACCTTGTCAAACAGAATTTCCAAACTTGCTCTACCAGAGTAAAATTAAGATATTGAACCCTCTCTGGAGAATGTGGGCATCGATCCCACTACCTCTCGCATGCTAAGCGAGCGCTCTACCATTTGAGCTAATTCCCCATCTGGAGAGATGTCTGCACAACACTTAGTCGCCCAGTCTCCTCTGAGGTCCTGTGATGAGCGTCTTCATTCATTATTCTCGGGAATGTGATCAATGTTAGGACAGAACACATACATGCTGAACAGGTTGGAATTTGATGTTGATGATGTGCCACAGAAGACCTGTTTGCCATGGGGAATTAGCTCAAATGGTAGAGTGCTCGCTTTGCATGTGAGAGGTAGTGGGATCGATGCCCACATTCTCCACTATTGACCTGTTAGTTCCTCTTTGTGGGTGACATCCACTGTCTTGTACCTCAACGTAAAACATGTCAGTATCAAACCCCTGCACACAAGTGTGCATAGGCTTGCTTTGGTTTCTTGAAAACAGGTCACACTCAATATCTTTCTAGATCCTCCTTTAGGTTCTAACATAGTAGTGGGAGAATTCAGCTATTTCACCTCTGTGGCCCTTTGCCTATCCTGAGATTGCTTGTGACCCTAATGCGTCACACCATAGCAGGGTGGGTCAAAGGCTTACAGGTATCATCAGCTATTCACACCTGTACTCAAGGAGCTCCAACACCCCATTGGTTGGTGTGAGGTTAAACAACCTGCATGTTTAACACAACAAGTCTGAGGATAGGTGAAGATCCTAGAGTGATAAAATAGCCAAAACCTCCCACAAGTCTGTTAGAACTAAAGAAGCCTCTTGGATGACAAGTGAAACATCTTCAAGAAACACAAGCAAGTGCAGTGGCCTATGTACACATGTACAATACCAGAAAACATTAGCTAGAGTCCTGTAATCCCAAAATTGTACCCCAAGAATGAACTGCTAATCCATTGTGCTCTGCACGCGTGGGCTAGAATCATGTTTTTTCAGCAATAGTTTTTTTTCTTTTACTTGGGTTCACAGCCACATGTCACCATTGTAACAACTCTCTTAAAAACAGGAAGAGTTTGACTTTCAGGACATAAATTTGCTCTGAATAGGACGAGGTGGCCGAGTGGTCAAGGCGATGGACTGCTAATCCATTGTGCTCTGCACGTGTGGGTTCGAATCTCGTCGTAGTCAACTCTAAATAACTGAATATTATGATCATTATCTCAAATGCAGTATTGCTGTTTCGTGTAGTGAGAAAACTATTAACCAGGACCCTCAACATAGTTACCTCTTCTGAATGTCTTACCTCCTTGAAATGACAGACCGGAAACAAGTTAGTGAAGAAAAATTTGCGTTTACTGAGTGTCAAAGTAAGGTGATAGGCCAACATGTGCTGTCAGGAGAAATGTCCGTCCCCCTTGGTGGTGACACTGCAATTGTCTGAGCCTCACTGGAGGGATGGTACACCATTTCTCTGAATCATATCACTCCATGGCGCAAAAACAGGTATTGTATCTCATTTTAGAAGAAGACCTTGTCAAACGGAATTTCCAAACTTGCTCTACCAGAGTAAAATTAAGATATTGAACCCTCTCTGGAGAATGTGGGCATCGATCCCACTACCTCTCGCATGCTAAGCGAGCGCTCTACCATTTGAGCTAATTCCCCATCTGGAAAGATGTCTGCACAACACTTAGTCGCACAGTCTCCTCTGAGGTCCTGTGATGAGCGTCTTCATTCATTATTCTCGGGAATGTGATCAATGTTAGGACAGAACACATACATGCTGAACAGGTTGGAATTTGATGTTAATGATGTGCCACAGAAGACCTGTTTGCCATGGGGAATTAGCTCAAATGGTAGAGCGCTCGCTTTGCATGTGAGAGGTAGTGGGATCGATGCCCACGTTCTCCACTATTGAACTGTTAGTTCCTCTTTGTGGGTGACATCCACTGTCTTGTACCTCAACGTAAAACATGTCAGTATCAAACCCCTGCACACAAGTGTGCATAGGCTTGCTTTGGTTTCTTGAAAACAGGTCACTTCTCTTTCTAGATCCTCCTTTAGGTTCTAACATAGTAGTGGGAGAATTCAGCTATTTCACCTCTGTGGCCCTTTGCCTATCCTGAGATTGCTTGTGACCCTAATGCGTCACACCATAGCAGGGTGGGTCAAAGGCTTACAGGTATCATCAGCTATTCACACCTGTACTCAAGGAGCTCCAACACCCCATTGGTTGGTGTGAGGTTAAACAACCTGCATGTTTAACACAACAAGTCTGAGGATAGGTGAAGATCCTAGAGTGATAAAATAGCCAAAACCTCCCACAAGTCTGTTAGAACTAAAGAAGCCTCTTGGATGACAAGTGAAACATCTCCAAGAAACACAAGCAAGTGCAGTGGCCTATGTACACATGTACAATACCAGAAAACATTAGCTAGAGTCCTGTAATCCCAAAATTGTACCCCAAGAATGAACTGCTAATCCATTGTGCTCTGCACGCGTGGGCTAGAATCATGTTTTTTCAGCAACAGTTTTTTTTTCTTTTACTTGGGTTCACAGCCACATGTCACCATTGTAACAACTCTCTTAAAAACAGGAAGAGTTTGACTTTCAGGACATAAATTTGCTCTGAATAGGACGAGGTGGCCGAGTGGTCAAGGCGATGGACTGCTAATCCATTGTGCTCTGCACGTGTGGGTTCGAATCTCGTCGTAGTCAACTCTAAATAACTGAATATTATGATCATTATCTCAAATGCAGTATTGCTGTTTCGTGTAGTGAGAAAACTATTAACCAGGACCCTCAACATAGTTACCTCTTCTGAATGTCTTACCTCCTTGAAATGACAGATCGGAAACAAGTTAGTGAAGAAAAATTAGCGTTTACTGAGTGTCAAAGTAAGGTGATAGGCCAACATGTGCTGTCAGGAGAAATGTCCGTCCCCCTTGGTGGTGACACTGCAATTGTCTGAGCCTCACTGGAGGGATGGTACACCATTTCTCTGACGCAAAAACATGGCGCAAAAACAGGTACTGTATCTCATTTTAGAAGAAGACCTTGTCAAACAGAATTTCCAAACTTGCTCTACCAGAGTAAAATTAAGATATTGAACCCTCTCTGGAGAATGTGGGCATCGATCCCACTACCTCTCGCATGCTAAGCGAGCGCTCTACCATTTGAGCTAATTCCCCATCTGGAGAGATGTCTGCACAACACTTAGTCGCCCAGTCTCCTCTGAGGTCCTGTGATGAGCGTCTTCATTCATTATTCTCGGGAATGTGATCAATGTTAGGACAGAACACATACATGCTGAACAGGTTGGAATTTGATGTTAATGATGTGCCACAGAAGACCTGTTTGCCATGGGGAATTAGCTCAAATGGTAGAGTGCTCGCTTTGCATGTGAGAGGTAGTGGGATCGATGCCCACATTCTCCACTATTGAACTGTTAGTTCCTCTTTGTGGGTGACATCCACTGTCTTGTACCTCAACGTAAAACATGTCAGTATCAAACCCCTGCACACAAGTGTGCATAGGCTTGCTTTGGTTTCTTGAAAACAGGTCACACTCAATATCTTTCTAGATCCTCCTTTAGGTTCTAACATAGTAGTGGGAGAATTCAGCTATTTCACCTCTGTGGCCCTTTGCCTATCCTGAGATTGCTTGTGACCCTAATGCGTCACACCATAGCAGGGTGGGTCAAAGGCTTACAGGTATCATCAGCTATTCACACCTGTACTCAAGGAGCTCCAACACCCCATTGGTTGGTGTGAGGTTAAACAACCTGCATGTTTAACACAACAAGTCTGAGGATAGGTGAAGATCCTAGAGTGATAAAATAGCCAAAACCTCCCACAAGTCTGTTAGAACTAAAGAAGCCTCTTGGATGACAAGTGAAACATCTTCAAGAAACACAAGCAAGTGCAGTGGCCTATGTACACATGTACAATACCAGAAAACATTAGCTAGAGTCCTGTAATCCCAAAATTGTACCCCAAGAATGAACTGCTAATCCATTGTGCTCTGCACGCGTGGGCTAGAATCATGTTTTTTCAGCAATAGTTTTTTTTCTTTTACTTGGGTTCACAGCCACATGTCACCATTGTAACAACTCTCTTAAAAACAGGAAGAGTTTGACTTTCAGGACATAAATTTGCTCTGAATAGGACGAGGTGGCCGAGTGGTCAAGGCGATGGACTGCTAATCCATTGTGCTCTGCACGCGTGGGTTCGAATCCCATCCTCGTCGTAGTCAACTCTAAATAACTGAATATTATGATCATTATCTCAAATGCAGTATTGCTGTTTCGTGTAGTGAGAAAACTATTAACCAGGACCCTCAACATAGTTACCTCTTCTGAATGTCTTACCTCCTTGAAATGACAGACCGGAAACAAGTTAGTGAAGAAAAATTTGCGTTTACTGAGTGTCAAAGTAAGGTGATAGGCCAACATGTGCTGTCAGGAGAAATGTCCGTCCCCCTTGGTGGTGACACTGCAATTGTCTGAGCCTCACTGGAGGGATGGTACACCATTTCTCTGAATCATATCACTCCATGGCGTAAAAACAGGTATTGTATCTCATTTTAGAAGAAGACCTTGTCAAACAGAATTTCCAAACTTGCTCTACCAGAGTAATATTAAGATATTGAACCTTCTCTGGAGAATGTGGGCATCGATCCCACTACCTCTCGCATGCTAAGCGAGCGCTCTACCATTTGAGCTAATTCCCCATCTGGAGAGATGTCTGCACAACACTTAGTCGCCCAGTCTCCTCTGAGGTCCTGTGATGAGCGTCTTCATTCATTATTCTCGGGAATGTGATCAATGTTAGGACAGAACACATACATGCTGAACAGGTTGGAATTTGATGTTGATGATGTGCCACAGAAGACCTGTTTGCCAAGGGGAATTAGCTCAAATGGTAGAGTGCTCGCTTCGCATGTGAGAGGTAGTGGGATCGATGCCCACATTCTCCACTATTGAACTGTTAGTTCCTCTTTGTGGGTGACATCCACTGTCTTGTACCTCAACGTAAAACATGTCAGTATCAAACCCCTGCACACAAGTGTGCATAGGCTTGCTTTGGTTTCTTGAAAACAGGTCACTTCTCTTTCTAGATCCTCCTTTAGGTTCTAACATAGTAGTGGGAGAATTCAGCTATTTCACCTCTGTGGCCCTTTGCCTATCCTGAGAATGCTTGTGACCCTAATGCGTCACACCATAGCAGGGTGGGTCAAAGGCTTACAGGTATCATCAGCTATTCACACCTGTACTCAAGGAGCTCCAACACCCCATTGGTTGGTGTGAGGTTAAACAACCTGCATGTTTAACACAACAAGTCTGAGGATAGGTGAAGATCCTAGAGTGATAAAATAGCCAAAACCTCCCACAAGTCTGTTAGAACTAAAGAAGCCTCTTGGATGACAAGTGAAACATCTTCAAGAAACACAAGCAAGTGCAGTGGCCTATGTACACATGTACAATACCAGAAAACATTAGCTAGAGTCCTGTAATCCCAAAATTGTACCCCAAGAATGAACTGCTAATCCATTGTGCTCTGCACGCGTGGGCTAGAATCATGTTTTTTCAGCAATAGTTTTTTTTCTTTTACTTGGGTTCACAGCCACATGTCACCATTGTAACAACTCTCTTAAAAACAGGAAGAGTTTGACTTTCAGGACATAAATTTGCTCTGAATAGGACGAGGTGGCCGAGTGGTCAAGGCGATGGACTGCTAATCCATTGTGCTCTGCACGCGTGGGTTCGAATCCCATCCTCGTCGTAGTCAACTCTAAATAACTGAATATTATGATCATTATCTCAAATGCAGTATTGCTGTTTCGTGTAGTGAGAAAACTATTAACCAGGACCCTCAACATAGTTACCTCTTCTGAATGTCTTACCTCCTTGAAATGACAGACCGGAAACAAGTTAGTGAAGAAAAATTTGCGTTTACTGAGTGTCAAAGTAAGGTGATAGGCCAACATGTGCTGTCAGGAGAAATGTCCGTCCCCCTTGGTGGTGACACTGCAATTGTCTGAGCCTCACTGGAGGGATGGTACACCATTTCTCTGAATCATATCACTCCATGGCGTAAAAACAGGTATTGTATCTCATTTTAGAAGAAGACCTTGTCAAACAGAATTTCCAAACTTGCTCTACCAGAGTAATATTAAGATATTGAACCTTCTCTGGAGAATGTGGGCATCGATCCCACTACCTCTCGCATGCTAAGCGAGCGCTCTACCATTTGAGCTAATTCCCCATCTGGAGAGATGTCTGCACAACACTTAGTCGCCCAGTCTCCTCTGAGGTCCTGTGATGAGCGTCTTCATTCATTATTCTCGGGAATGTGATCAATGTTAGGACAGAACACATACATGCTGAACAGGTTGGAATTTGATGTTGATGATGTGCCACAGAAGACCTGTTTGCCAAGGGGAATTAGCTCAAATGGTAGAGTGCTCGCTTCGCATGTGAGAGGTAGTGGGATCGATGCCCACATTCTCCACTATTGAACTGTTAGTTCCTCTTTGTGGGTGACATCCACTGTCTTGTACCTCAACGTAAAACATGTCAGTATCAAACCCCTGCACACAAGTGTGCATAGGCTTGCTTTGGTTTCTTGAAAACAGGTCACTTCTCTTTCTAGATCCTCCTTTAGGTTCTAACATAGTAGTGGGAGAATTCAGCTATTTCACCTCTGTGGCCCTTTGCCTATCCTGAGAATGCTTGTGACCCTAATGCGTCACACCATAGCAGGGTGGGTCAAAGGCTTACAGGTATCATCAGCTATTCACACCTGTACTCAAGGAGCTCCAACACCCCATTGGTTGGTGTGAGGTTAAACAACCTGCATGTTTAACACAACAAGTCTGAGGATAGGTGAAGATCCTAGAGTGATAAAATAGCCAAAACCTCCCACAAGTCTGTTAGAACTAAAGAAGCCTCTTGGATGACAAGTGAAACATCTTCAAGAAACACAAGCAAGTGCAGTGGCCTATGTACACATGTACAATACCAGAAAACATTAGCTAGAGTCCTGTAATCCCAAAATTGTACCCCAAGAATGAACTGCTAATCCATTGTGCTCTGCACGCGTGGGCTAGAATCATGTTTTTTCAGCAATAGTTTTTTTTCTTTTACTTGGGTTCACAGCCACATGTCACCATTGTAACAACTCTCTTAAAAACAGGAAGAGTTTGACTTTCAGGACATAAATTTGCTCTGAATAGGACGAGGTGGCCGAGTGGTCAAGGCGATGGACTGCTAATCCATTGTGCTCTGCACGCGTGGGTTCGAATCCCATCCTCGTCGTAGTCAACTCTAAATAACTGAATATTATGATCATTATCTCAAATGCAGTATTGCTGTTTCGTGTAGTGAGAAAACTATTAACCAGGACCCTCAACATAGTTACCTCTTCTGAATGTCTTACCTCCTTGAAATGACAGATCGGAAACAAGTTAGTGAAGAAAAATTAGCGTTTACTGAGTGTCAAAGTAAGGTGATAGGCCAACATGTGCTGTCAGGAGAAATGTCCGTCCCCCTTGGTGGTGACACTGCAATTGTCTGAGCCTCACTGGAGGGATGGTACACCATTTCTCTGAATCATATCACTCCATGGTGCAAAAACAGGTATTGTATCTCATTTTAGAAGAAGACCTTGTCAAACAGAATTTCCAAACTTGCTCTACCAGAGTAAAATTAAGATATTGAGCCCTCTCTGGAGAATGTGGGCATCGATCCCACTACCTCTCGCATGCTAAGCGAGCGCTCTACCATTTGAGCTAATTCCCCATCTGGAGAGATGTCTGCACAACACTTAGTCGCCCAGTCTCCTCTGAGGTCCTGTGATGAGCGTCTTCATTCATTATTCTCGGGAATGTGATCAATGTTAGGACAGAACACATACATGCTGAACAGGTTGGAATTTGATGTTAATGATGTGCCACAGAAGACCTGTTTGCCATGGGGAATTAGCTCAAATGGTAGAGCGCTCGCTTTGCATGTGAGAGGTAGTGGGATCGATGCCCACATTCTCCACTATTGAACTGTTAGTTCCTCTTTGTGGGTGACATCCACTGTCTTGTACCTCAACGTAAAACATGTCAGTATCAAACCCCTGCACACAAGTGTGCATAGGCTTGCTTTGGTTTCTTGAAAACAGGTCACTTCTCTTTCTAGATCCTCCTTTAGGTTCTAACATAGTAGTGGGAGAATTCAGCTATTTCACCTCTGTGGCCCTTTGCCTATCCTGAGATTGCTTGTGACCCTAATGCGTCACACCATAGCAGGGTGGGTCAAAGGCTTACAGGTATCATCAGCTATTCACACCTGTACTCAAGGAGCTCCAACACCCCATTGGTTGGTGTGAGGTTAAACAACCTGCATGTTTAACACAACAAGTCTGAGGATAGGTGAAGATCCTAGAGTGATAAAATAGCCAAAACCTCCCACAAGTCTGTTAGAACTAAAGAAGCCTCTTGGATGACAAGTGAAACATCTTCAAGAAACACAAGCAAGTGCAGTGGCCTATGTACACATGTACAATACCAGAAAACATTAGCTAGAGTCCTGTAATCCCAAAATTGTACCCCAAGAATGAACTGCTAATCCATTGTGCTCTGCACGCGTGGGCTAGAATCATGTTTTTTCAGCAATAGTTTTTTTTCTTTTACTTGGGTTCACAGCCACATGTCACCATTGTAACAACTCTCTTAAAAACAGGAAGAGTTTGACTTTCAGGACATAAATTTGCTCTGAATAGGACGAGGTGGCCGAGTGGTCAAGGCGATGGACTGCTAATCCATTGTGCTCTGCACGCGTGGGTTCGAATCCCATCCTCGTCGTAGTCAACTCTAAATAACTGAATATTATGATCATTATCTCAAATGCAGTATTGCTGTTTCGTGTAGTGAGAAAACTATTAACCAGGACCCTCAACATAGTTACCTCTTCTGAATGTCTTACCTCCTTGAAATGACAGATCGGAAACAAGTTAGTGAAGAAAAATTAGCGTTTACTGAGTGTCAAAGTAAGGTGATAGGCCAACATGTGCTGTCAGGAGAAATGTCCGTCCCCCTTGGTGGTGACACTGCAATTGTCTGAGCCTCACTGGAGGGATGGTACACCATTTCTCTGAATCATATCACTCCATGGTGCAAAAACAGGTATTGTATCTCATTTTAGAAGAAGACCTTGTCAAACGGAATTTCCAAACTTGCTCTACCAGAGTAAAATTAAGATATTGAACCCTCTCTGGAGAATGTGGGCATCGATCCCACTACCTCTCGCATGCTAAGCGAGCGCTCTACCATTTGAGCTAATTCCCCATCTGGAGAGCTGTCTGCACAACACTTAGTCGCCCAGTCTCCTCTGAGGTCCTGTGATGAGCGTCTTCATTCATTATTCTCGGGAATGTGATCAATGTTAGGACAGAACACATACATGCTGAACAGGTTGGAATTTGATGTTAATGATGTGCCACAGAAGACCTGTTTGCCATGGGGAATTAGCTCAAATGGTAGAGCGCTCGCTTTGCATGTGAGAGGTAGTGGGATCGATGCCCACATTCTCCACTATTGAACTGTTAGTTCCTCTTTGTGGGTGACATCCACTGTCTTGTACCTCAACGTAAAACATGTCAGTATCAAACCCCTGCACACAAGTGTGCATAGGCTTGCTTTGGTTTCTTGAAAACAGGTCACTTCTCTTTCTAGATCCTCCTTTAGGTTCTAACATAGTAGTGGGAGAATTCAGCTATTTCACCTCTGTGGCCCTTTGCCTATCCTGAGATTGCTTGTGACCCTAATGCGTCACACCATAGCAGGGTGGGTCAAAGGCTTACAGGTATCATCAGCTATTCACACCTGTACTCAAGGAGCTCCAACACCCCATTGGTTGGTGTGAGGTTAAACAACCTGCATGTTTAACACAACAAGTCTGAGGATAGGTGAAGATCCTAGAGTGATAAAATAGCCAAAACCTCCCACAAGTCTGTTAGAACTAAAGAAGCCTCTTGGATGACAAGTGAAACATCTTTAAGAAACACAAGCAAGTGCAGTGGCCTATGTACACATGTACAATACCAGAAAACATTAGCTAGAGTCCTGTAATCCCAAAATTGTACCCCAAGAATGAACTGCTAATCCATTGTGCTCTGCACGCGTGGGCTAGAATCATGTTTTTTCAGCAATAGTTTTTTTTCTTTTACTTGGGTTCACAGCCACATGTCACCATTGTAACAACTCTCTTAAAAACAGGAAGAGTTTGACTTTCAGGACATAAATTTGCTCTGAATAGGACGAGGTGGCCGAGTGGTCAAGGCGATGGACTGCTAATCCATTGTGCTCTGCACGCGTGGGTTCGAATCCCATCCTCGTCGTAGTCAACTCTAAATAACTGAATATTATGATCATTATCTCAAATGCAGTATTGCTGTTTCGTGTAGTGAGAAAACTATTAACCAGGACCCTCAACATAGTTACCTCTTCTGAATGTCTTACCTCCTTGAAATGACAGATCGGAAACAAGTTAGTGAAGAAAAATTTGCGTTTACTGAGTGTCAAAGTAAGGTGATAGGCCAACATGTGCTGTCAGGAGAAATGTCCGTCCCCCTTGGTGGTGACACTGCAATTGTCTGAGCCTCACTGGAGGGATGGTACACCATTTCTCTGAATCATATCACTCCATGGCGTAAAAACAGGTATTGTATCTCATTTTAGAAGAAGACCTTGTCAAACAGAATTTCCAAACTTGCTCTACCAGAGTAAAATTAAGATATTGAACCCTCTCTGGAGAATGTGGGCATCGATCCCACTACCTCTCACATGCTAAGCGAGCGCTCTACCATTTGAGCTAATTCCCCATCTGGAGAGATGTCTGCACAACACTTAGTCGCCCAGTCTCCTCTGAGGTCCTGTGATGAGCGTCTTCATTCATTATTCTCGGGAATGTGATCAATGTTAGGACAGAACACATACATGCTGAACAGGTTGGAATTTGATGTTAATGATGTGCCACAGAAGACCTGTTTGCCATGGGGAATTAGCTCAAATGGTAGAGCGCTCGCTTTGCATGTGAGAGGTAGTGGGATCGATGCCCACATTCTCCACTATTGAACTGTTAGTTCCTCTTTGTGGGTGACATCCACTGTCTTGTACCTCAACGTAAAACATGTCAGTATCAAACCCCTGCACACAAGTGTGCATAGGCTTGCTTTGGTTTCTTGAAAACAGGTCACTTCTCTTTCTAGATCCTCCTTTAGGTTCTAACATAGTAGTGGGAGAATTCAGCTATTTCACCTCTGTGGCCCTTTGCCTATCCTGAGATTGCTTGTGACCCTAATGCGTCACACCATAGCAGGGTGGGTCAAAGGCTTACAGGTATCATCAGCTATTCACACCTGTACTCAAGGAGCTCCAACACCCCATTGGTTGGTGTGAGGTTAAACAACCTGCATGTTTAACACAACAAGTCTGAGGATAGGTGAAGATCCTAGAGTGATAAAATAGCCAAAACCTCCCACAAGTCTGTTAGAACTAAAGAAGCCTCTTGGATGACAAGTGAAACATCTTCAAGAAACACAAGCAAGTGCAGTGGCCTATGTACACATGTACAATACCAGAAAACATTAGCTAGAGTCCTGTAATCCCAAAATTGTACCCCAAGAATGAACTGCTAATCCATTGTGCTCTGCACGCGTGGGCTAGAATCATGTTTTTTCAGCAATAGTTTTTTTTCTTTTACTTGGGTTCACAGCCACATGTCACCATTGTAACAACTCTCTTAAAAACAGGAAGAGTTTGACTTTCAGGACATAAATTTGCTCTGAATAGGACGAGGTGGCCGAGTGGTCAAGGCGATGGACTGCTAATCCATTGTGCTCTGCACGCGTGGGTTCGAATCCCATCCTCGTCGTAGTCAACTCTAAATAACTGAATATTATGATCATTATCTCAAATGCAGTATTGCTGTTTCGTGTAGTGAGAAAACTATTAACCAGGACCCTCAACATAGTTACCTCTTCTGAATGTCTTACCTCCTTGAAATGACAGATCGGAAACAAGTTAGTGAAGAAAAATTTGCGTTTACTGAGTGTCAAAGTAAGGTGATAGGCCAACATGTGCTGTCAGGAGAAATGTCCGTCCCCCTTGGTGGTGACACTGCAATTGTCTGAGCCTCACTGGAGGGATGGTACACCATTTCTCTGAATCATATCACTCCATGGCGTAAAAACAGGTATTGTATCTCATTTTAGAAGAAGACCTTGTCAAACAGAATTTCCAAACTTGCTCTACCAGAGTAAAATTAAGATATTGAACCTTCTCTGGAGAATGTGGGCATCGATCCCACTACCTCTCGCTTGCGCCTGGTGTATCCCGTCTATTCCGCCAAAGTAAGCCCAGTGAGGGTTTACTTTGGGCTTACTTTTTGACCAATCACGCTCCTCCCTCTGTGGGCTTACTTTTGACCAATCACGTTCCTCCCTCTGTGGGTCATAGTTATCGGTGCCTGTTCTCCCGCTCCCTTCGATTTCCGCCGTGTTGAAGGTAAGTCGTGTTTTACTTTGTTACGCTGTTACGCTGTTGTACTAAAGCCGGAGTAGTGCCAGGAAAGACGTATAAGTATTGACTGTCTTTTTCTCATTTTCATTCAGAAAGATAGTGTTTTGCATCCTGTGCTACCGCTGTATCTTACTTTTCGGCGCCTGTTCCCCCGCTGCTATCGATTTCCGCCGTGTTCAAGGTGAGTCGTGTTTTACTTTGTTACGCGATAATTACGTATGAATTATGAGCGAAGCGCTGTTGTACTACAGCTGGAGCAGTGCCAGGAAAGACGTATAAGTATTGACTGTCTTTTTCTCATTTTCATTCAGAAAAATTGTGTTTTGCGTCCTGAGCTCCCGCTGTATTCCATTCATCCGCGCCCGCTAAGGTGAGTCGTGTTTTACTCTGTTATTGGAAGTAAACAGTAAGATCTGTAAAATATAAAAAGTTACAAATATCGCCTGATACGCGATAATTACGTGTGAATTGTGAGCGAAGCGCTGTTGTACTATAGCTGGAGCAGTGCCAGGAAAGACGTATAAGTATTGACTGTCTTTTTCTTATTTTCATTCAGAAAAAATGTACGCCTATCCAGTTTTTCACCGTGACTCAGCCAGGTCAACCAGACTGGTCATGGCGCCGTCGGAGGAGGCGAAGAACTGTGAAGGTGTTGAGTCTGGGAGGGCCAAACCCAGAGAGGAGGTGCTGGCAGAGGCCAGTTCTTTTGTCAGGGGTCATGGTGGAGACCCAACTGACATGTTTTTAATACTGGCTCACTGCAAACTTCAGTTTGGCAAATACCAGGGTAGGAGATTTAGATGGCTCCTTGAGAACAGCCTTGGCTATGCACTATATTTAGTGCAGAGCATTTCAAGGGACAAAGAGCATTCAAACCCCCTCTCTGAGAACAAACAGCTGCTCCTGCAATACACGTCTGGCATCAGAGAGTTCACCCAGGAACTGGAGAAATTTGGGAAGAAGCAGGAAATGCAGGCTAAGGCTCGGGAAACTGGAGACCAGGGCTGTTTGATGGTGGAGTTTGGACAATTTCAGGGCCGCTCCATGAAGGAGGTTTACGAAGACCAGAGCAAGGAGGCCCAGGCCCTCATCAGGTACATGGTCACAGCAAATGCCCGGCCCAACACCAACATGGCCCTTTTCAAGGCATATGTCTTGAAGAGACAAACATCTGCAGCCTCCAGCGCCTCTGCAGCTCCATCTGCAGCCTCCAGCACCTCTGCAGCTCCATCTGCAGCCTCCAGCACCTCTGCAGCTCCATCTGCAGCCCGACCTGCTGGCGCATGGAAGCCCTCCCCTGTGAAAGCGCTGCTGGCACGTGGCAAACATCTGTCTCCCGCACAGCTGGTGAAAAAGCTTATGCCACCAGTTAAACCTTGTGAGTAGGAGTGTGACTTTTGAATTTCCCCTACAGCAGTTCTACATACATAGCTTTACCATTTTACCTAACTACACAGACTTGTCCACTTTTTTCCAGCTCCAGCACCACGGTGCACCTTACCTGCACATTCAAAACCCCTGACCAAACACGTGGCTCAACGGCAGCTTTTCCTTTCTGGTAAGTATGCCAGCATTTTGAGTGCATACATGATGAACACAGTTTTTAAACTCTTATCTTTTCTATATAGGTGACAAAGAAACTTGCCGGTGCGGCTGCAGGTACAGCTGCCTGGTGCACCAATGTGGGGAATGAGTACGGTCAGGTTCTTGTCTCGGTCCTGACAGCCGGCGAGGGACAAGCACTGGACCCTATGGCAGCTGGCCTAGTGAGGTGGTACAGGGAGGCAGGAGAGGCGCCACCAAAAATCATGTATGTGGACAGAGACTGTTGCAGCCAGCATGGCCCTTGTCGGGTGAAGGCCATGTTTGCAGAGTGGGACGAGCTTCAGGTGCGCCTTGACATCTGGCATTTCATGCGCCGGTTTGCTGCAGGTGTCACAACAGAGGCTCATCCCCTGTATGGCATTTTTATGGCACGTCTGTCCACGTGCATTTTCGGGTGGGATCCGGAGGATGTGGCTGCTCTGCGCCGTGCCAAGGAGGGCGAGCTGGCAGCAAAGAGGATTGGCCACATCTCGGAGGAGGCACTGGCCACTCGCATTACCCGGAGGGAGTTGGCGCTGCACTGCAGGAGGAGGACCAGAGGGGTGGAGGAGACCACCAGACTGATCGGGTCATTGATCAGTCTGGTTGACAGTGCAAGTGGGAAGGACACTCTGGGCGTTCCTCTGCTGGACCACGAACGGATCCAGCAGATATGGCAGGAGCAGCAGAAACACGTGGGCTGTATCCAGGACCCCGAGGACTTCCCACTGTACACCAAGACAGGCACCCTGAAGAAAGGCGGTGTGGAGCTGCCTTGTTACAGGTGTGCCCGTGGCTCTACCTCCCTGGAGTCCTTTCACCTCCACCTGAACAGATTTATTCCAGGTATTGCATATGGGATACTAGTATAATACCTATTTTCTATCAATATCTGGTTGTAGTGACAGCTATTTTTAAGCATAATTCTATTACATGTTACAGATACTTCATAGCATCACATATGTAGTGAATATCTTGTGTGACAAACGCTTCTTTGTTTATTTAACCTTCAGGAACCAGTGCCAGTGACGCGCATTTCCAGGCGTATCTTGTTGAAGGGCTGATGCGCTGGAACGATGACCGGATGGAGAATGCCTTAAAAGGAGCACCTTCCATACGCTGTTATGGCAGTGCTCTGAGTGAGGCAGTGGACCAGCTCAGCCAAAAGTTGCTGGGAAGAGGCTGGGATGAGCACTATCGCACCCCTGGAGCATACACAGGCAAGAAATTATCCCCCATTCAACATGAAAAAGAACACCTTAATTAATTTGTTCTTTAATACAACTATTTATTAATCAATTGAACCTTTAATGTATTAAATTATTATGATTATTATATTATATTATTATATTATATATATTATTATAGTATATTAAGAATACTTTTTTTTCCTGTTTTGGTTTTTAGGTGAATTGCTGGGAATGGAGTACTTGTACAGCCAGACCGGCAAAACACTGACTCCAGTGCTCCAGAACTCAGAGGAGGAAGACAGGCTGGTGGAGGAAGTCAATGATGAGGATGCACATGATGAGGGGTTTGAAGAACAGGCCATGGAGGACATCACAGTTCCTGTGCTGTATGAGGATGACCCCTGCCGTGGTCTGGAGACGAGTACTCAGGCCTCTCAACCTCAGGCCCCTGCATCACCTGTTGACACCAATATGTCCGACGAGGCTCAGGTAAGACACTTTAATGGCTATTTCAATCCAATCTCAATGACATTTAATTTAACATATATTGCTATTAATCAATGTATTTATTAGGGAGAAGTCATTGGACCGGACGGGATCGCTGGGTGGGACAAAGTCCAGGATCTCGCTGGTTACCTGGTGGGTCTCCGTGAGGCTTCTTACCTCACTGAGCTGCAGGTGACCCAGATCATCCAGCTGTGGACAGCTCTCCCTGATGGCGACAAGGAGCGGGTCGACTACCAGCCTCGTCATCAGCCGCGCTTGACAAGTGGCCGCTTTAAGGCTCCTAAGCGGTCTGGAGTCACGCCGGGCGTGGAGAGTGTCAAGCGCTGCCTGATTGGACATCCTGGGGGACCCGCTCAGTGGCCCAGCACCAGCCGCTTGGTTGAGGCTGTGCACTTTACACAAAACAACCACCAGAAAGGCTGGAGTTTCCACCCCCAGATGGACAAAAATTCTCTGCCATTACCACCACATCCGGGACTTGGTGCTCAACAGTCCAAGGGTTATGGCAGAGACAATGATCCAGCTCTTTGAGATAAATCAGAGGACACTCATTCAGTGGTAGGTCAGGCACATTATTTACCTCAAATTGACTGAATAATTCTCTGACTAATACTAATGATCTAACACAAATGATCTTCTCTCAGGTTTCAACGGCGGCAGAAAGAACAAGAAATGAGTGTCCTTTCTCAGGGAGTGGCTCCAATCAACCAGATTCCTGTCGCGCCTACCCAGCTTCCACCACCTAAGGAGAAACTGGAGCTCCTTCCTCCCACATCTGGCCCACAACACAAATTTGTCCTCCTGCCGAATCTGGCAGGACAGGCTCCTGTTCTGCGGCCAGGCCGACGACCCGCTGCTGCTTCTGCCACCAGGGAGCACCCCGTCACACCTGCCCCCACAGCACCAGCCACTGCACAGCCCATGTCAGATCAGTTAGGGACTTCCACCCTGAACCCAGACAAGACTGTGTCAATGGTACTGGCAGCTCCTGGTCCCTCAACCTCCAGTGCAGGCCCAGCTTCGCTTGTTCCTGCTCCTGCTCCTGCTGCTCCTGTGTCCCGGTACACAAAGAGGAACCGGACCCGGCGGGCTCTTGAGGAGGAGAGTGGAGTCCACAAGCGGAAATACACCAGAAAAGTCACCTACAACACCTGTAGCCAGTGTGGGCAACCAAAGACACAAGAATTTGGGCATAGTCGCCATGGCAGTGCCACATACTGTGCACGTGCCTCACCGGGCAAATCTCTGGAAGAGTGGTTGGCAGAACAGAGAGCAGCAAAATAAGTGGCTAGCTATGTTTTGCTTGTATAGATTGTATATATTGTAGATTGTATATATTGTGTATATTTTATTTTGTGTGCTTATGTATATAGTTTTTCTGAAGTGTGCGCGTGTGTATGTGCCTGCATGTTCAATACTTGTTTATTTTACATCCTGTGTTTTCCTGGTGAGTGAGTGAGTGTGTGTGTGTGTGTGTGCGCGCGTGTGTTCATTTCAGTACTTGTTTATTTTACATCTTGTGTTCAGGTACATTAAATCTGATTGTACCAACATTCTCACTCAGTGTGTGCATCATCAAAAAAGGTCCATATTGTCCCATAGTCTTTGAAGGCACATTTTATTGTTATTATCATTATATTAACTGAAACAAACAAACAAACTTTGCAAAGGCATCAGTATTTGAGGGCACACTTTATTATTATGACATTTATAACCATAGAGATAAACATTACTAGTCACTAGTCAGAAACTGCACTCTGTAACTTCCTTCAGGTCCGTCCGGCAGGTCCGATGTTCGACTCCAGCTCACGGCGGGTGACTCGATTAACATACAACTCAAAATCTTCCACAAAGCCCAGGATTGTCGCCTGAATATAGTTGGAGTGAAAAATGTCACTGTTTCTTCTTTAATCTATATTTCCCCATGTTTTCCGCGTGTGCGCGAGAGCGAGAAGATCAGACCCCTTCCTTTGCGCAGCGAGCGCTCTACCATTTGAGCTAATTCCCCATCTGGAGAGATGTCTGCACAACACTTAGTCGCCCAGTCTCCTCTGAGGTCCTGTGATGAGCGTCTTCATTCATTATTCTCGGGAATGTGATCAATGTTAGGACAGAACACATACATGCTGAACAGGTTGGAATTTGATGTTAATGATGTGCCACAGAAGACCTGTTTGCCATGGGGAATTAGCTCAAATGGTAGAGCGCTCGCTTTGCATGTGAGAGGTAGTGGGATCGATGCCCACATTCTCCACTATTGAACTGTTAGTTCCTCTTTGTGGGTGACATCCACTGTCTTGTACCTCAATGTAAAACATGTCAGTATCAAACCCCTGCACACAAGTGTGCATAGGCTTGCTTTGGTTTCTTGAAAACAGGTCACTTCTCTTTCTAGATCCTCCTTTAGGTTCTAACATAGTAGTGGGAGAATTCAGCTATTTCACCTCTGTGGCCCTTTGCCTATCCTGAGATTGCTTGTGACCCTAATGCGTCACACCATAGCAGGGTGGGTCAAAGGCTTACAGGTATCATCAGCTATTCACACCTGTACTCAAGGAGCTCCAACACCCCATTGGTTGGTGTGAGGTTAAACAACCTGCATGTTTAACACAACAAGTCTGAGGATAGGTGAAGATCCTAGAGTGATAAAATAGCCAAAACCTCCCACAAGTCTGTTAGAACTAAAGAAGCCTCTTGGATGACAAGTGAAACATCTTCAAGAAACACAAGCAAGTGCAGTGGCCTATGTACACATGTACAATACCAGAAAACATTAGCTAGAGTCCTGTAATCCCAAAATTGTACCCCAAGAATGAACTGCTAATCCATTGTGCTCTGCACGCGTGGGCTAGAATCATGTTTTTTCAGCAATAGTTTTTTTTCTTTTACTTGGGTTCACAGCCACATGTCACCATTGTAACAACTCTCTTAAAAACAGGAAGAGTTTGACTTTCAGGACATAAATTTGCTCGGAATAGGACGAGGTGGCTGAGTGGTCAAGGCGATGGACTGCTAATCTATTGTGCTCTGCACGCGTGGGTTCGAATCCCTTCCTCTTCATAGTCAACTCTAAATAACTGAATATTATGATCATTATCTCAAATGCAGTATTGCTGTTTCGTGTAGTGAGAAAACTATTAACCAGGACCCTCAACATAGTTACCTCTTCTGAATGTCTTACCTCCTTGAAATGACAGACATGAAACAAGTTAGTGGAGAAAAAATAGCATTTAGTGAGTGTCAAAGTAAGGTGATAGGCCAACATGTGCTGTCAGGAGAAATGTGCTTCCACCTTGGAGGGATGGAGCACAATTTCTCTGAATCTTATAGCTCCATGGCATAAAAACAGGTATTGTATCTCATTTTAGAAGGGGATTGAAGCAGATTAAAGATTGAAGCATAAGTATGAATCTCGCTTTAGGATCAGATGTTGCTTGATCAGAACTTGTCTGCTCATTGTGTTGGTCAACCACATCACATACAAAAAGTGTTTATGGATAGAGTTGCATGGGCTCAGACCTTCTCTTTATTGTCTTGCAGTTGATTGTTCACATTAAAAGTAATAGACATAGCTACATCAGGCTTGAAAGAGAAATACAAACCTTGCTCCTTTCTCACCGGGCACAGTTGGCCACTCAGGTCAAGAAGCAGGTGTCAGTATCTGTAGAACATTTCAGGAATGTTCAGGAACCTCTCTGTGAATATTCTGTGTTTTTGTTCTTGTTGGTTATTGTATGTACCGAATTGGATGTCTTAGAAAGAGATCTTACCTAACTGATTGTTAACCAACACCACCACCATGAGACTTTCCCCCAAAGAATATCCTATGCCACCATCATTACCACCACTCAACAACTCTGTGCTCTTAATCCATCTGTTCACATAAATAACAACTTTACACCTTAAAATGCACACTAATAATCCCCAGAGTTTACTGAGCAGAGCAGCACAACTTACTGTATTTTGAACAAAAAACCCACACAAAGGCAAAACAAACCTTAATTTAATGCAACTAAATGCTAAACAATATAGGAAATCTGCAACTTATGGCAGACAAAAAGTAAACTAATAACCAACTATAAGGCAAGACAAGAGTGGTAGCATTTCATCTACAACAGAAAGAATACATGGGGTTAATACACTCATTAACTTGGGCATGATATCAGGCAATTTAATAAACCAACATAAAGGGGTTAACTGAGCTGTCCGTAAATTCCCACGACCCCTTAAGTAGCATTGCCTAGCTCTGCGCTCTCTGAGCCCGGTGCCTCGCACCACTGGTGCACAATCCCTGGACCGGCCAGAATTCTAACATGGGCCTGAAATACAGTGTTATTTAATCAGCCTGCAACATTCAACACAATATGTTGCAGAGCACGCCACATACCTTAACCGGAAACAGCAGTGGAAAACGGGGGGCTACTTCAATCTATTTAACACCAAATGCGGACACAACGGTGATTGAATAATTTTTTTACCTGAAGCACACAAAAATGAAAAAGTGCATTTCCTTATTACCAGCCGGTTACACATTTTCTCAATCCCCCCTCCCTTTTCTGTTCTTTCTCCTGCAGGGCATGTGTGTGGCAGGGGGCATGGCTGGCTTCTTCTGCAGCAAAGGAACACCTGCTTCCACTCACCTCATCAACCTGCCCCTAAAGGCCTGGTCTTCACTCTGCTGCTCTCTGCAGATAATTCTGTCCTGTTAGGAAGTTGCTCTGTGGGTTTGTTCATTGTGAATCTTCATGTTCTTGTTTTTTAAGTACCTTACTCATGTTTTTTTCTCCGTCTGCTCAGGTTATCCTGTGTGCCTGGCTGATTGCCTACATTGTGTCTTGAGTGCAGAGTTTTTCCTCCATGCGTTTAGCACTCATGCCTTGCCTGGGATTTCTACCAGGCAGCCTGTCCCTGCCTCCAGTGCCTGATCTTCGTTGCTTTTGTTGAGCAATAAACTCTTTACTTTTGTACAGGGTCTGTCCGATTGGTGGTTCAGTGGTAGAATTCTTAGCTGCCATGTGGGGTCATCTGCGTATAGTTGTAATTTACTGAGAGCCATCAGATTGCGACTCTTTTTTGTCCACTTTTCTTGGTGCCATATGTTAAATTATGCTGCTTAAAGAGTATTTATGATTAAAACTGTTATACTGTTGCTTTCAGGATTTAATTAAAATCATATTGTTCTATTATTCATATTGAAAATAAGCAGACCAGTGTTTTGAAGATGAAATAAAGTAAAACAGCACAGGGAAAGACATGAAACACTGACAACTTAAGGGGAACGTGGCGAGAGGTGACACAACACATGGGCATCCAAGAACAATTAATCGACAAATACATGGGGGAGCACAAAGACTTAAATACACACTGAACTGATGAGTAACTCAAGACAGGTGGCACAGGACAAACAGGTGAGCCTGACGAGGGCAGGAAGACTCGGGGGAAAACACACCAGGAGCAGGGACTACAAATTAAAACAGGAAAGAGAGGAACACTGAGATGAACATGGGGTGAAGCACACAGGAGGAACACAGAGGAACACAGAGGAACACAGAAAGGAGCAGAGTAGGACACAAGCGAGGGACACAGAGGGATGCAGAGAGTGAGACACAGAGTGGGACACAAGCGAGGGACACAGAGGGATGCAGAGAGTGAGACAGAGTGGGACACAAGCGAGGGACACAGAGGGATGCAGAGAGTGAGACACAGAGTGGGACACAAGCGAGGGACACAGAGCAAACTTGAAACATGAATTCAAAATGTAACAAAAACACAGTTTAAACTTGAACTGAAAACTCTCTTTATAAAAGAGGACAAAAAATACAATAAACATGACATCATGAGCAGTATCCACTTTTCAGGTGTGTTTCAGTTTGGTGATTGAGACTACACAGTCAGAGCTCCACTCATCAGATCGATAGGCTTTGTTTTTTTCTCCACATGAAAGTGATTACTCACACAGAATCCAACATTAATTATTCATCACCATGGCACGTTTGACTGTTGAGGGCACTGTTGCTCTGTAAAAGTTACTGTTGCTTTGAATCAGTAAAAGCAAAATCAACACATTGTTGCAACTGTGTAAATGGCATATGAAAATGACACAGCCCTGTTCCTGGAAACATCACAACTAATTTGCAATAAAAGATGTACCAATAAGATTTTCATGACATTGTAACTAATAAACACTTGTTAGACCTGCTGTACTTGCTGTATCGCCCTCTACAGTCAGTGTGGTGTCTACAGATGACTTGAGGTGAGCAGTGATAGTACTGTTCAGAGGACTGAGGAGAGAAGACAGACATGGAGACCAAAGTGGAAGAGAGGGAACAGTGGAGGAAGAAAAGGGAATACATTCTGGCAGTTGCAGGGAATGTGGTGGGCCTGGGCAACGTGTGGAGATTCCCATACCTGTGCTATAAGAATGGAGGAGGTAAGCTGGAGGACACAAATCAGTGTAATGTAATTAATGTTCTTGTACTGTTCACGATCACTAAAAAGCTCATTACAGGTATATCTATATTATGTACAATAAAGCAAGAGGGAGAAAAGTCAAGGAAAAAAATGGCCAAAATAAAAATAAAAGGGACTGTAAATAAATACCAAACATTCCTCAGTATTTTCTGAGTCATTGTCTAAAAAACAGTTTGAGACCTTGAGTGAAACAAATCTAATTGTTGCAGGATGAACATGATCATAATGTGTACAATTCACACAATAGTTGCTTGTGATGACCTACATTGGAATGTTTAAAGTCAGCATTTTAATTTGGTTTACAAAAGTTTAAGAAACCTCAACTTTGTTCTGTTTAAATTCAATGTATAAGGTACATCAATAATTGGGATCAGTGGTGAAAGTAAAGTTACTAATCTAATTTGTTGGCAAGTTAAGGGCTCAGTTGCGACTCATTTTAATACAAGCCTCAAGCCTAGATGGAAAATTATAAGTACAGCAAATATTTGTTACAGAATTTGTACTTGCTGAAAAAGGCACATTAATTTTTTTAATGTTTGTATGAATGTGATTATTTTAATACTCTTATTTGCCTGCTTGAGTACAGATCTAAAAAACTATAGTATGGATAATGATTATTGACCTTTCAGCTTGCACTCATAGTCAAGATTTACACATGTCCAGTGAATGTTCTACTCTATTAGTTGACACAGAATTTTGTAACATTCATTTTCCCCCTCAGGCTGAATTGAAATAACTTTGTTAATCCTCTGACTAACATTAACATCAAGTCAATACTTCATGTTGTCCAACAATTTGGTTCATGAGCAACTATATACAGTATATATATATATATATATACTGTTTTACTATCTAAACTACAATATATGAAAACATTTCCATAGGCCTGAGTCAGTGCCCACATACTTCCTTTTAAAGGTCCAGTGTGTAAGATTTAGGTGAAAGGGAATTATTGACAGATATTTCATGTCTAATAATCCTCATGATGTTTTCACTAGTTTGTTTCATCTAAATTGTATGAATTGTAGTTTTCTTTACCCCAGAAAAGGTCCTTTATATTTAAATACTTTATATTTACATGGAGGGGACCCTCTCTATGGAGGCCGCCATGTTTTAACATTAGTCTAGACCGGACAAACTAAACACTTTTTAAGTTTTTATGACAACTAAAGGCTACCACAGGTTCTTTTTCACTTTTGGAAGGAGAGGGTGAGGTGAGGGGTGTTCAGCTGCGACATGCAATTTCAACACTAGACATCACAAAATTCTACACACTGTACCTTTACGTTTGTGTGTATGGATTCCAACTTTTGCTTTAGAAGTGGCATCATCTTTCAGGCTCAGTTTTGTGCATAATAAAGGATTATAAATGACCCCCCTGATGGGCATCAAAGAGAGGGACTTTCTGAGAGACCTCTCCAACCGGTTTATTTTTTTCCCATGTTGACCAAGTGGTGGTTGCCTTGAGGGTAAAACACTGCAAGATTTCAGAAAACACAACACTTCTTGTTTGTGTAACTGATTGATACTCATGGATACAAGTGTTGCTTTGAATCAATTAAGGCTAAATCAACACATCGTTGCAATTGTGTAACTACTGAATAACAAAAAAAATGAATATCTAAATGAAACAGCCCTGTTCCTGGAAACATAACTAATTTGCAATAGCAAATGTACTGATAAGATGCACATGACTTTGTAACCAATTAACACTTATTCAACTTTCTGTACTTGTACTCCTTCTACAGTCAGTGTACATGATTGAGGTGGGTAGTGATAGCAGGCCCAGATCTAGACTGCTCAAATTGGAGTGGGGGGCAATTAGAAATTTGGGCAGGGCATCTTTTCACTTAGTGTTGAGAGTTTTTCCAAGTTGTAAAGAACGCGTCAATGGGAAATTCAACCAAGCAGTAGTATAATAATTATTATTATTTAATTATTTGTTTTTACACTTGCCACGCACAGACTAGCACCAGCAAACCGCCTCTCTGGAAGCACGCATGCATGTGATGAGTTCCAGTAAGGGAGCAGTGAATGGACGATATGATACAGGTGTCATTAATTTAAAATATGTTAAGACACAAGTTCAACAGCCCTGTTTGCTTAAGTAAATGAACAAACTGTGAACACCTGGAGACTTTGGCTCGGTGTAGTGTTTTTTTTATTTTTTTTTTCAGCATCTGGAGGTAGCACCAAAAATTAAATTAATTTTCCCCCCGGGGACCTGAGTGTGATCTAACCGTCCTTTTAATGAATCAGTATCGGATCATTCAAATGAAGATCACAGAGTAGTTTTTGGAAATGCAGCCCTATGTGTCCAACCAGCAATTCAGAAAGCAGGAAATTTGACGGGGCAAATTAAATAATGTGATTGACAGATTCAAAGGGTACAGAATACCATTGATCAATTGGGTGGGCAAAGTAGACTGCTGCAACTGCATCCAAAAGGTTTGGCATACTGTAACAGTACAGTATACAATATATAATATATTATTACTAGTATATTATATTACTGAATTTTGTTTAACAATTGTACTACAAAACTACAATATATCAATATGTATTTATTGTTATATAGTACTAGTTGTTAGTTGGTCATGTGAATAAGAATAAGGACAGTGGTGTTTGAACAATAGCATAGCACAATAATACAAAAATACCAGATTATAGTTAAATCAAAAAGTCTCATCCTGAAATTGTGATTGTTAGGGACCAAGCTCAAAGGAGAAGGAGTACAAGGTTTAGAAAGTAATCTTTTCTTTTTAAAGAAATTGGAACAATTATTTTCTTTTTTCAAATGACAAATAATTGAATAAATGAAGCCCATTCTTTGCTGCAGGCAACTTGCCTCCACCACCCCAGCCTCCACCTTTTAGCACCGAGTCCAAACACGGTCGTGGTAAATGATTTTCATCTTAAACAAATGTACCTTGCCTGCTACGCCCAACAGGGGGTTCTGCACATGATCCCTTTTTTATTTTAGCACGCTGCTCGGCTAATCCAGGGAATATCCAAAGAATGGAGCCTTTAGCGCCAATCATAACTGTATCCCCATTTGCAACAAATGGGTAAATCATGACATAGTGTTCCTGACTGAACCATACAATTTACAAAAAATTTGAAAAACTACAAAAATCATGGCTCAAACTTAAAGAGGTTGACTAAGTAATAAGACAGCTACAGTTTCAACATAACTCTATTAACAGACCTCTATTACAAATGACACACAAGGGGTATACACAGGTAGGTGAAAACACCGGGTACATGTTATTGCAAATTAAAGATAAACACAGAATATTCAACAAAAAGATGTACAGTTGTGTTCAAAATAATAGCAGGGTGTTTAAAAAAGTGAGTAAAGCTCAAAATCCTTATAATAGCTCATATTTCCATACACGCAAATGCATTGGGAACACTGCACATTCTATTCAAAATCAAAACATGAAGAAAAATGTATAAAATTTGTTATTACTTTACAGAAATTGAAGAAAAAGGAATATTAGGCTGTTCAAAAAAATAGCAGTGTCTGTATTTTTCTTTACAAACTCAAACATTTACTGTATAAACTGAAAAATGCTTGAAGATTTAGCTTTCCTGTGAATAATTGAACTAATATTTAGTTGTATAACCACTGTTTCTGAGAACTGTGTTGCATGGAGTCGACCAACTTCTGGCACCTGTGAACAGGTATTCTAGCCCAGGACGATTGACTACATTCCACAATTCCTCTGCATTTCTTGGTTTAGCCTCATAAACTACATTTTTTATGTCAGCCCACAAGTTTCCTATTGGATTAAGGTCCGTGGATTGGGCTGGCCACTCCATAACGTTAATCTTGTTGGTCTGGAACCAAGATGCTGCTCACTTACTGGTGTGGATCACCATGTATAAAATGAACAACCAGCAAACAGTGTTCAAAAACACTCAAGTACAACAATATAAACAAAGAGAGGGGCTAAAAGAAAATAAAGGCAGAAGCCACAATACTGGGAATCTAATTGTCACATGTGTTTTTGATAAAGGTTTCTGCATTGATGATGATTCATTTATGCTCTAGCATTGGCTTAAATTGTCCACTTTTAGTTTTGACATGGCAAATTCAACAATGCTGCAATAAACTGAACAATATTTAACTGCAGCGCTATGATTCCAGTGTTTAAAAGAGACATATGATGCTATTTCCTCTAGTGTGATATATAGATAATTGTGTATGTGTTAGGATCCACGAGGGATCGGACCCCAGAACAGAACCAGACAGTCTTATAAAGAATAACAAAGTTTATTCTCGGTAACACACACTGAGATGGATGATGAGGTGCCGGTGCGCCAGCTTCCGGCTCCAGGTCACGCCCATGGGACAAACCAACAGAGAAAACAGGGAGAAACCACAGGAGACCGAAGGAAGGGGGAGACACAGGGAAAACACTGGGAAACTTGCAGCTGGAGGGGAGGGAATCATGACAGTATGTCTGTTATTTAGTCACTTTATTTCACTGTTGTTGATATATACACTGTTTACTTTGTTAAAAAATAGCCATTTTGCAACCGTCATACAGACATTTTATAGATGAGCAGATGGTTGATTGGAGAAGTTATCGCTGTCACTCACTTTATCAACATCTGATGTGTAATTCTGTGTGTGCAGGTGTCTTCCTCTTGCCTTACCTCTTCTTTGCTGTGCTGTGTGGTGTGCCACTCTTCCTGCTAGAGACTGTTATTGGTCAGTACACACAGGAGGGCGCCATCACCTGCTGGACCAACCTCAGCCCACTATCAAAGGGTAATCTTATACAACCACAGCAAAATCCAAACACTGCGAAAGTTGTACTGTGCTGTCAAAAAGTATTGACCCCCAAAACCCAATAACTGCGCCACCATTGGCAGCAGCAACTGCAACTAAATGTGTGCCATTAGTCCTTTTCCTCAGTGTTGAGGAAGACTGGCCCACTCCTCTTTGCACAATTGTTGGACACATTGGAGGGCTTCCAACCATGAACTGCCCGTTTCAAGGTCTCAAGCATTTCAATTGGATTTAAGTCAAAAGGCAACTTCTTTTGACTCATGATTCCACAGAATATTATCCTACTTCAAATTGCCACAAAGTTCTATGTAAGTGACCTTTGAGCAGGTCTGGCAGTAATCATGTCTGGGTGTTGCATTGAACTCAATTATCCATAAGATTTGAATTAAACACTATATGTTGTATATATTCTCTGTTTATGCTCAAATGCATCAAATATTAAATGTGCCAGTTTCACTTGTTTAAACTTTTCTTATTAATTCTTATTCATGTTGAAATGATTGAATCAAATCATGTCTGCATATACCGCTGCTCATTCTTGCTGCTTATCCCGAAGGTGTTCTGTTGAAACGTTTTTGGATGTCTGGCCAAATAACCCAAAAGATTTACTTTGAGGGCTAGCTGATAAATAAATTAAATTTTCATTGTACAACAGCATTTAGACAACATTGGCTATCAAACAATCACACCCATCAAATTAATTTTTATCTATACACCATAGTCAAGGATATTAGGCAATATCCTTCTTAAGTGAACTGTTCAATATACCACATGAACAACTGCAGAGGAATGAAACTTCATGCATGAACTGGTTCTTCTGATCAACTAATAGATTTATTGACTTGTTGCTTTATTTTTCTACCACACATTTATTACACCAGATTTAACTGGCTGGACACATTTGGATGACTTTTAAAATTAAAATGCTACACTTGGCACATTTATAAAATACAAATGCTCAAACATATCTTTGAGATATGCTTATGGTCCTGGGCAGTATTGGCAGTACTATTGTGTTGATGTTGGTGTCATATTTATCAGCTGTATGTCACAATAGGGCTCAAAATAAATGATTCTGCAGGATTTAGGATTTTTTCTTCCTCCAGGAACTGGCTATTCTATCATAGTGATCCAGCTGTATGCTCGACACACAATCACTGTTCTGGCCTGGGCCCTCCTCTACCTCATCCACTGTTTCAGGGCCACTCTGCCCTGGGCTACGTGCAACAATCCCTGGAACACAGGTCAGCATGCAGGTTTTTACATCGACACTGCCGTTCAACACTGTTGCACACTATGTTCACCCACAGTGAGGATTCTTCCCAACCACAAAAAGATCAGGAGGAAAGCCCTCTTTGTCTCACTCTCCCTCGCTCCCACACAAACACACTCAACGTCTGTCACAGTAAGATTGACTATAAACAGCAGCTTTAGAAATCTTACACACATCGGTGCCATCCATAAAGATTCAAAGATAAATACCACTTTTGCTGTGTTCATTTATGCAACAAATATAGCTCTCTGCAGGGGTGTCATCCAACCACCCCCCCATCCCTGAGTGATAAACTACAAAAGGTCATAATCTGGAGATATTATTCCTGGAAATATTCTTCCCAAGTGAGGTTGAAAATCTGTCCATCAGTTGTTAAGTTACTTTTGCTTGTGTACGTGCATGCAACAATGCTCTGAAGCAGGTATCAGAACTGTTTACAATCAAGAAACAATTCCCCCAGTTTAAAAACTGGGTCTATATAGGAGGTGAGATGTATGTCCCATATTGCAGCCAGCCACCAGATGGCAATCAACATGATTTGGCTTCATATTTGGATGCAGTCATGCTGTCCATCTATATATAGTTTATGATCAACTAGAGTCCTTGTATTACTTCCCAATAATTGAAGAAGAGGTCAAGTAGCCCAGAAGAAAATAACTTGAAATACTGTGTTATCTTTCAAACTGCAGGCAGAGATAATAGGTATCCGTGGTCTTTCCCAAAGCCAAGTGTACTGAGATCAATGCAGTTTGTAGTTTTATTAGACATTGCAAACTAGGCATGGCACCAAAACCTGTATCTTAAAAAAACATACTTTCTGTGACAGAAGTATCATTAAACACACATTTACATAATCAAAATTTATTCAGTACACAGTATGAAATATTTGAATGTATTTAAGACTTTTCAGGCCTAACATTTGGATGTTTGAGCTTTGACTTTTTAAGATCCTGCAGAAACCTTGCCTTTGGGAGGCTGGAACGTAAACAAATCGACCACTGCTATTTCAGCCATTTAAAACAGCAGTGAAAAATGTAATCTCAGTCTTACACTAATCCTAGCTGCCATTGGGAGAGAGGCCGGTGTTGGAGATAAAAAGTCTAATACTGGGCCAGATACTAACACTAAACTTCTTTTCCAACACTTGTACTCTATTGCTATTGGAGTCTTCAATCTTTGGTTGAAAGAATTCACTGGAGATGGTCAGAGTTTAATGCAGTAGAATTTAATCTTTGACAAGCAATTAACCCGAGCTGGCTCCAGAATCCAACTGAAGACTGAGCTTCAAACCCTCTGCTTATATGCTCAACCCCATCTCTACTGTTGTCTGTTCAACCAATCAGGAGGTGACTTTCTTCACCCTCTTCCTGATTAAAGCTTCTGATTCATCCTGAATCTAATGGTGCCATATTTGCTGAGTGGATTTTGGCTTTAGAACACTGTTTTTTCATTGGTGCATTAAATTACTGACTATCAGTCAGACTCAGACACCTATTATTAATCTTAGTCATTAGAGGCCTTTGAACTGAACCTAACGATATAACAACATTATCAATCTCAGTCATTTCCCATGCCAAATATAGATTCTACAAAACAACCAACTGCAGCTTAATGCTGAGCTAAGGCCTTTCTTATCTTCCTCAATATATCACATAGACATTTATAGCCTTATTAACTCACCACTGCACCTGCATAGTCTCATTAACCCACCACTGCAACTGTATTGCTTCATTAGCCTTCCTGTTTTTATTTGGCTCTGGCCCACCAGAATGCATAAGCTTGCAAAGAATACATGTATATCAAATTTTCTACAACAATCCTCCCTCTAAAACAGGGAGAGGTCTGCAGTAAGCAGTTGATTATGCATGTTACACATTATACATTACACATTATACATTATACATGTCTTCATGGGAGCGCATTAAAGTATCTGTCTCCTGGATACAGTCATGTGGGGTACCATCCACCGGTAATATCATACAAATTGACGGATTTAAAGTGTTACAACATTGTAAGGTGAGTTCAGGTGCTGACAAGATCACTTCATAGCCTGTTTTTCTAGCTTGGGTTAGAACAAACCATGGACCTGTGTCCCACCTGTAACTGAGGATGCTTTCTAAAAAATAAAAACAGCTGCTGCTAAACCCTGATGGCAAGGAGGCAGTCCAGATTTGATATTGTCTCATTTTGTGCTGTAATAATCTAGTGGTTGTTTACCTGTTGGCGTTTCCTGCATTAATACTGCGCTTGCGTATCCTGACCTTTCTGCAAGAAACAAGTGAAATGGTTTGGAATAATCTCGATTTCCAAGTGCTGTGGCAGATTTCAAGTCTCCTTTCAGTTCTTGGAGGGCTCCCTCCACTGTTATTAAGCAGAGTAAGTAGTTTGTCCTGCTGACCGTATAAGGGCTCGCAACAGTGCAGATTTAAATGCATAGTCACAGTTTATCTAACTTTATGACCCCCCCTTTGCAAGTGTAGTCAAAACCGCTAGAGGGTCTCTCTCACATTGCTGTTTTGAGGGACTGCAGATTAACAAATCATCCATGTAATGAATTACAGTGCTTGGGACATCTAAGTATTGTAGGTCTTGAGCCAACACTCTGTTAAATATTGAAGGGCTTTCTATGTAACCTTGAGCCAAAAAATGTACTTGTACTGCTGCCCCTGTTAGTGAAAGCAAATAGATGCTGTGAATCTGGATGTAGTGGCACACTAAAAAATGCTGAACACCGATCAATCACCAACATGCATCAGGCGGGATATTTGAGAGCAATGTGTGAGGGTCGAGGACGATGGATGTCTCAGCATCTACAATGGTGATCATGTACCAATCAATAATCATTGAGTGTGGTTTCTTTATAGGAAAGATTGGTATTACATTGGCTTGTAGTTATTAATACTCCGACTTTCATCAGACCATCAATTATTGGTATGATTCCTTCAGTAGCATTCTGTTGTAATGGATATTGTTTCCTATATGGTAGCCTAGCCCCTGTTTTAAGCTTCCTCTGGTTGTGGTTGGTTTATGTGCACGTGAGACTGAGAGTGCCTGTATTGGAGTGTGGAAAAACCTCTTCCCCCTCCTCTTTGGAAAGGACCATGTCTTTGTCCTGGTCGTCCTCTGGGGTGATAATTGCCACTAGGGGGCCCTGGCTGGTTAACATTGTTACGACCCTTCTGATGGTATAGTGTCTAGGGATATTCGAAGGGCCTAACACATCGCAGAGCAGGGTGTGTGGTGTGGCAACACAAGTAAACAGACCAAGGTTCGGGTAAAAGGAACAATAATTTATTATACAAAATAACACCACAGGGAACAAGGGAACTACGAGCAGTGCGATCTAGTGCAACAATACTCTACGCTATCAGAGAAACCGAAGCTACTCTACGCATAATAAATACATGGTTTGGCTCCTACTCCTTAACTGTTGAATTGTAACAGGTGTAAGGCTACTTGGTGGAAATGTATACCCATGGTTATCTTACCTGTTCACCTTTCCCCTGGGCATGAGGCAAAAACTGAACAAAAACACTGCACCGAGTACAGACCATCAAACAAGGAAAGAGAAACAACATGACACAACTCTGTACTCACACACAACACCCTCCAGCAACAACACAGAAACCACACACACACACACACACACACATACACACATATGAGTGGCGGTGGCGCCCTCTGATTGGCAGACAGGAGCAGTGGGATGATTGGACACAGGTGGGCTTGATTGACAGATCACCTGGGGAGAAAACAGAGGAACAGAACAGAACACACATACACCACACGGACACAAGGGGGGACACCATTACTTTCTAACTGTTTTTTCACCTCGGCCCATATTCGATTACGATATCCTCCAAACCCTATGTCATCGTTTCCAGTGATCACTCTTGGCAGCTGTGCATTGCAGAAGATTTCTTCAGTCATATGTTTTCCAGCCACATGGATGATTAAAGCCTTGATGTCGCCTAGAGCTAGCATCACTCCTGCTGGCCTTTCCTCAAGTGCAGTGATCCACTTCTCTGCTTCATCAGTGAGGTCTGGTAATCTTTTCACCAAACGACCATGTCCATAAATGGCCATGGCACATACTGTCATTGCCTCTATACTTTGGATAGTATAGGAAACTGGTAGGTGGCGTGATCCTGTTCATCCTGTTCATCCTGTTCTGCCATTTCTTGGTCCTGTAACCACTACTCAGGGGTATTCTTGCCAAGATGACTCCTCAACTTCATGGATGTATTCATCAGGCGGTCCAGCTGAAAGCCTTGGTGATCGATTTCAGCTCTTATCGTCTCTGTTGCTTTTCCCACGTACATTGCCATGTCCTAATTGGGATAATCTTCCGTTGTTATCGCACAGTTCATTTGCACAAGCATGTTCCATGTATGAGGGGCCACCTGGGACATAATTCATACTTGGTCTTACACACACTATCATAACCTTGCATATACACCACTATACTCATACACACACACCATTATACTCATTTTACATGTATGTATGAGAGTGTATAGTTGTGTATGTGAGAGAGTATAGTAGAGTGTGTGAGAGAGTATAGTAGTGTGTGTGAAAGAGTATAGCAGTGTTTGTGAGAGAGTATAGTTGTTTATGCGAGAGTATAATAGTGTATGCGAGAGAGTATAGTAGTGTTAACGAGAGTATAATAGTGTATGCGAGAGAGTATAGTAGTGTATGTGAGAGATTATAGTAGTGTGTGTAAGAAAGTGTAGTAATGTATGTAAGAGAGTATAGTAGTGTGTGTAAGAGAGTGTAGTAGTGTGTGTAAGAGAGTGTAGTAGTGTATGTGAGAGAGTATAATAGTGTCTGCGAGAGAGTATAGTAGTGTGTGTGGGAGAGTATAATAGTGTGTGTGAGAGAGTATAGAAGTGTATGCGAGAGAGTATAATAGTGTGTGTGAGAGAGAGTGTAGTAGTGTATGTGAGAGAGTATAGAAGTGTATGTGAGAGAGTATAATAGTGTGTGAGAGAGTGTAGTAGTGTATGTGAGAGAGTATAGTAGTGTATGTGAGAGAGTATAATAGTGTGTGTGTGACAGAGTATAGTAGTGTATGTGAGAGAGTATAATAGTGTGTGTGTGACAGAGTATAGTAGTGTATGCGAGAGAGTATAGTAGTATATGTGAGAGAGTATAATAGTGTGTGTGTGAGAGAGTATAGTAGTGTGTGTGGGAGAGTATAATAGTGTGTGTGAGAGAGTATAGAAGTGTATGCGAGAGAGTATAATTGAAAAGGAAGTTGGTTTGATCAAACAGGAAGACAGTTTAAATTCTCACTTCCTCATTGGCTAAAGGGGTCATCTTGAATTATCATTGTCTAGTGGACTAGCTGCTTTGAAAGTAAAGCTAGCACCAACTCAGAGTGACAAGGAACATTTAAAGCAGCAGAAACAACCTTGTTGGACAAAAAGATGTCAGGGGACAAAAAGATGACAGGTTTTCTTCTTATTTACTTTCTTTTTCAAGGTCAGTTTTTGTTTGTGGAGGTAAATGGTAATGAGGAAAACATTGCTATCTTTTTCACTGATATACTGCCGTGTGTCCAGAGAATTGTGAGGGAAACTGACAGTTTGGGACATGACAATGTCATTTTGGACAGATTAATTTCTGAGCTTGATGGTTATACTCGGACAATCTCTTTCTTGCTCTCGATTAACCAGCAGTTTGAAGATGGTGACAATCAGGGAAGCTTTGGTGCCCTGGAGGCGCTCCATGCATGTTTTCAATGCATCATAAATTCCTATCAAAACTCAAGGTCAATGGGAAGGAACATGTTGACCTTAGGAGTACCAACTATCAGAAGTGGTCATCGTGGCCGTCCTCCATACAATATACTACATCATCAAATTGCCCACTGTTTGTCCTTTGGCATGAATTGGGAACGAATAGCTGTAGGCTTTGGAATCAGCAGGAGAAAACTGTAACGTCACAGACAGCAGTTACAAATTGTTCCCCTCAGCTATACAGCAATGTCTGATGAGGCCCTGTGTAACATCATCAGAGAGATCCTTCAAACCACTCCAGGTTCAGGGGAAAGGTATGTCCGCAGAAAGTCATGAGGAGGATTGGAAATGTCAAAATCCATGTTGGTTTACATCTTAAGGTGAAAGCTGTCTGAAAATATATGGTTTAGGTGGTTGAATCTGTTTCCCTAAATGGCACAGCCCAAAAAAGTAGCAGCCTATACTCTATTTACCAATACCTTTTTATATGCATAGGCAGCATTCTAATAAGGAGGGTATAAGCTTTCAGATGATACATGGTTTATATGGTTGAATCAGTGTTGCCTTTATGGTGCAGACCAAAATGTATTGGGTGTACACTTTTGCCACCAAATCCATAAAATCCCATTGATTTAAATTGGAGGTTTGCATGGAATGCAATTGAGCAAGTTTAGTTTGATGTACTAGTCCTATAGAAGACATTTCTGTAATAAAAGCTTAGGTAGGCTACTAGACATGTCTGGGTTCACTATTGGGGGCTTCTAATATACTATACTCTTTGACTATATGTTATATTGCTTGAATAAGAAAAATCCCAAGCAGCTTACTACCATCACTCTGAAAACTTTTCTTAATTTACCCTACACTGGTAGACAAATAGAAAAAATATAACGGCATACACACAGTTTTATTACATTTCATTGTTTTAATGTTACAAACAAACAGGCTAATTGTGTGCCTGGGCTCAGGCAGAGTATTGAGAAAGGATATTTGGCTCAGGCAACAGATGCATGCATTTGCCCTCTGATGACGACAAGAAGAATCACATGTTATTCTTCATTATATTTGCTAAACAACAGAGTTGCAAACCTTTCAAATGCTCCACTGACGCGATGGACCACCTGAAACATGATGATATCCTCCACCAAGAGGTCTTTGTCCTCTAGGCGTTTCAAGGACCTTAGACACCCAGCATTTGCCAGATAATCTGTAAGTGGTTCTGTTGCCTGTTGCAGTTCATCAAAAGATGTACATTCTGACACCTAAGGGCAACAAACAAAAATATGTATTGAAATATCAGAGTGGGGATGTCCTGGTATATTGTCCAACTCCTCCAATCAGAAACAAATGAATCATTCCATAGAATTCAATTCTTGTATTACTGGCGATTGAGTATTCGGTATGTTTACAATGTGTATACCTTTTTGACCTTGGCATAAAGGTCAGAATCGGCAATCTCCTCCATCTCAGGCTTGGCCGATCTTCCGGTCAAGGAGGCATACAATGAAGAGGAAAAGAACCCAGGAGCAGGCCCGCCATGAACTAGGCTAACCGCAATGGCCTGGCCCTCAAAGAAATACGTATACTCTCTTAAAGCTGAAGGAAACATGACATGAAATACAAAATTAAAATTAAGTACAAGGCACAATCCTTGAAAGAAAGGGAAAGGGACTCATAGAAAGGGACACTGTACAAAATTAAAGCATACCTGAACTTTCCAAAGCCAAGTTGGCTTTTCCTTCCCTTCCCTCGAACATCTGTGAGCATGCCAGGGCCTCCATCAGCAGACGCAGGAACTTTCTCCTAGGGCCACCAAGGTCAACAGCCTCCTCATCCACCCCCAAGTCATCGGAGAATTTGATACTCATCTGGAAGGTCGGATTGTAGGACAGTCTCTTGAAACCTCTTATAGCACCATCAAGCACAGCGGAACGGTTTATGTTAAACCTGCATTTTTGATGACTATTCATTTTGGAGGCAAGGCCGAGGAGCACCCCCTGTGCAGATGTGTCACGTTCAGTCATCCTGTTTAAAATTAGAATTCAGAGAATATACATTAATGAGATTACTATGTGATCGATGTATTTTACATTTACATACTTTCAGCTGTTTGCATAAAACAAACCACAGAAACTTAAATAGCTCAAACTTTGCTCATTCAAACAGTGTCATATTAACCAATCACTTACGGATGACTCTCAAGACTAGCCAATATAGCCTTGTTAACTTCCTCATCAGAGGACAGGTCTGGCATGGCTCCCGTGATTGAGAGGTAGGTGTCATAGTTGTGTCTGACGAGTGCTGACTGGCTCACTGAGTTTTCACTTTCTAAGTCAATAGGCACTTGTGGTGGGGGCTGGGCACTGGGCACTTGTGGTGGGGGCTGGTTGGCTCTAGCCCTTGTTGAGACACAAACAGGCCTGTGGCTTCTGCTGTTCCTTCCTCTTGTAGCCATACTGAGGTCATTGGATGCGGACCTATTGTCATGTTCACCCAGCTCCATATCACTGTCCTCGGAGTCTGTGTTGTCCAACTAAAACACAACAAAAATAATTAGAAAAGATTCCCCATAAGCCCACTGTGAAAGTATGACAACCTCATGCCTACATTCAAATTACGAAGAGAGCGTGTGTGCAATAATTTATCATACAATAATTTATCTGAGGTGGTATGGCTCTGTTCTAGGACCTCCCTGTGCTTCTGTGTGGTTGTGTGAGTTAGTTCAGTGTTTAACATAGGATTATTTGAAATAAGGGGGAAAGGGAATTTAAGATGTGACGGTCATGGCAAAATTTAAGGGTCGACAGTGCAAACAAAGAAAGTTTTCTGTCACACTTTTAAGATTTTTGGGTGCATGTGCGACGAAAGAGGCTAACCCTAGAGCACTGCGAGGTTACATTAACTGCAACTCTTTCCAATCCTAACACCCTGTGAACTATCGTATTTAAAAAAAATGAATAAACAAACAACAAAATAAAAGCATTAATACCCTTCTTCACAGTCATGTTGAAGTTCTATCTGACACTGTTCAGCGTTGTTTTTAGATACCTTACCTTGCATGCGAGATCGTCTGATGGCCTCACATACACAGCCTTGGACTTAAAGATTTTGTGCAACATAAGGCCACTAAGTTCTTGACCGCTGTGCAGCTTTGGAGCAACCAGCTTGTTCCCACAAGCCATCAGCAGCTCAGTACTGTAACAATAAGGAAAATAGGAGTTGAAATTATGAAAATGGGTTTGCTAAAATTCATCAATGGAATCGCTTATGATGTGCATTATGTTGAAATTCCAGTTTCAGTACCTTGAATCCATAGGGATTTTGTCTTGAAATGCTTGCTCCATCTCATTTATGATGGTCTGGCTGTCCCATGATTTATGCATTTCGAATGCATTTAGTATCAATCCTACTTCATGTAATTTTCTTCTCGTTTTGTGCTAACACACCTTGTCCCAAGATGAACTTGGAAGCAAAATAACATCCTTCAGGAAGGTAGGGTGGTTTGGGGCAGAAGGTCTAAAAAAAGAAAACATTACAATTAGCCATTAACAAACAAATCAACTTACAATGCTGTTAATTATTGATTCTATTAACTATTAAAACAATGAAGCCTTCCAGGTTCAGTAAGAAAGTCATGTACAGTAAAATAACTGATAGAGCACAAAAACATGCAATTTTCTGTCTATATTGTCCAGCTTATCTATTTGTCATCTTTTTCTGTGTACTGTTCCAGTAATCCAAAAGCCAAAGTAGCATCCTCGACATGACTTCACTATTTATGGAAGCATATTGGTAGACTTAAACAAATAGAAATATGTTCTGCAATCACCAACTCAATCTGAAATGAAATTTTGCATACTGTATAAATGAATGAAAATGTATAAATAATAGAGATGCTTGCATCACGATTCATCTTAATGGCAATCTTCTTTTCACCTAGTCAGATGCTTGCAACTAAGCAGCTAGCTACCCAGCCAATGCTAGAGCTAGCTCTTTCTCATTTAGCGCCTACCCTCTCCCTACCCAAAGATAGGCGAAATCCAATGAATGCAGAACTACACTGTAATAAGCTGCGCATTGAATAGCAAATTACAACCTTTGTTTACATAGAATAACAAAAGCCTAGCAGCACTGGGTACTACCAATATGCTTCCATAATTGCTGCTGCTAGCAGCTAGCTGTTAGCTTTTTCTCCCAGTGAAAGTCAAATGTATCATACACTGTGGTTATTCGAAGGGCTTTACTCTACTGATACCATGTCGTCTCTCTCATGTAAAACAGCAGATTTAATTCTGAAATATCTCACACAGCTAGCGCTAACTCCAACTTACTAGGGGTGTAACGATTCGTTTTAACAACGATTCGATTCGATCACGATTCGTGGTTGCCAATATGATTCAAGGACGATATTGGTTCATCTAGAACGATACAATTCGAAACAATTCAGTGACTTGAAATCGATTCAGTAACTTTTTAGCCAAAAATTCAACCAGTGTGACTGAAATAAATACCTGGCTACTGGACAGTGCAGGTGAAGTTTCCTAGATACCTGTTGTTTCTTGTAAGGGAACCAGATATAAATCATGGATATAAACATTTTATATCCATTATATTTATATATTTAGTCTCTGACTAAAAATGCTGGTGAGGCCTGAGGCTTCTGCAGAGCTGACTTCACCTTGCGCTGCTGCTGCAGCGGGAATGCTACAAGAGGTGCCTGGACTGGCGGTGTTGTGTGATGAAATCCTGCTTGACGTGTTGCTGTGGTACTTTACTTGACCTTTACATATCCTACAAACAGCGAGCGATTTATTTAGAACATCTCCGTCTTTGCAAAAGCCAAAGTGTTTCCACACACTGGACCGCAATGGTGGCTTGATCATTTCTCACTCGCCGGCTTCTCCTCTGCCATCCGCCGTCATGCTATGTTTTGATATTTGCGCTGCTGCCGGCGCGTGGCGATGACGTCACAGACAGGCAGACTGAGTCAAGTAATGTTGAACTCCTTTATCATTAAAAGTGCTACAAAACACATCCATATAAAGTCTGACGTGCTTTAATCCAATGCGTTATTTCCTAGTATCGATACAATCGATTGATTACCTTTTAAAACGATGTTAGATCGATATACTGTATGTCGTCCAGAAGGTCAACTTGCCGAGCACAGATCGATGTAGTTGCATCGTAGGAATATAAATCGATGTAGTTGATGAATCGTTACACCCCTACAACTTACTCAAACTAAGTGCTTGATCACATAGCTAGCACTAATGCTACATTTTGCTGAGTTTTCTAGCCTGTGTAATATGTGGGTGGCCACTAGCATTAGGCTACTATTGGTGCTAACGTCACGACCATGCTAACATGAATTTGCGTGGACACTGCAGATAGGATGCCCTTGGCAATTTTTTTTATATATAAACTTACCTCCTCCTGGTGGATCTCGCCGACCAACCGGCGAAATTCTGCCTCGTTTGGTAACGGGGTCCTGTAGAACTTGAAGCACTAGCACTAGCACTAGCCTGACTAGAGCCTGGATTTGCAGTTCTTCCACCCCTGAATAATGTCTGCATCTCACTCGCAATGCTCTGTTGGACTTGATTCGATTGTTTATTTTCTAAAATATTGTTCAGCAGTCCCAATGCTTCGGTTAACTTCTCTCTGTCCATTATAGATTTGTGCTACCACAGACAGCTGAGCTTTGGAGCGCCAAGAACCACTTCTTCTGTCAGCCAATCAGGAACTGAGGGAATCAAACTCACTTCCATTTCATTCAAACTCTCTCACATACACTATTATACTCTCTCACATACACTACTATACTCACTATTATACTCTCTCACATACACTACTATACTCACTATTATACTCTCTCACATACACTACTATACTCTCTCACATACACTGCTATACTCACTATTATACTCTCTCACATACACTACTATACTCACTATTATACTCTCTCACATACACTATTATACTCTCCCACACACACTATTATACTCTCTCGCATACACTACTATACTCTATCACATACACTACTATACTCTCTCACATACACTATTATACTCTCTCACATACACTACTATACTCACTATTATACTCTCTCACATACACTACTATACTCACTATTATACTCTCTCACATACACTACTATACTCTATCACATACACTATTATACTCTCTCACATACACTTCTATACTCTCTCACACACTATTATACTCTCTCGCATACACTACTATAATCTCTCACACACACTATTATACTCTCTCACATATACTATTATACTCTCTCACATATACTACTATTCTCTCACACACACACTATTATACTCTCTCGCAGACACTACTATACTCTCTCACATACACTACTATACTCTCACACATACACTATTATACTCTCACACATACACTACTATACTCTCACACATACACTATTATACTCTCACACATACACTATTATACTCTCTCTCACACACACACACTATTATACTCTCCCACACACACTACTATACTCTCTCACATACACAACTATACACTCTCATACATACATGTAAAATGAGTATAATGGTGTGTGTGTATGAGTATAGTGGTGTATATGCAAGGTTATGATAGTGTGTGTAAGACCAAGTATGAATTATGTCCCAGGCGGCCCCTCATATCCATGAGCAGGGTGTCGATGTGTTGGTTGTGATATCATTATCTTGCATCATTGCATTACAACACCTTGTTCACCCTTGACAGGTTTTTTTTTTAACTTAAAATAATAACCAGATAACTATCATATTCTGACAATCATTTTAATCTCTGTGTTATCTAAAGATTAAAGTTTAAACAACACTTATTTTCCTGTCAACAGACAGATGTGTGGACCTCACATCTGCAAACTGGACTGCACTACACAATGGCAACCTGACAGGAAACTGGACCTCTGGAACTCTCACCAAGTCTTCAGTCTCTGAGTTCTGGGAGTGAGTTAGTGTTACCACACAAAGCTCATTGTAAATTACTGTAAGGTATAAATTAATCCTGTCCTTGTTAAGGATAGTAATTCTTTACATGTCAAACCACCACTCACTGTCTGGTGTCCCCACACAGGAGAGGAGTGTTGTCCATGTCCGGGGGAATAGACGAGGTTGGCACAGTGAAATGGGAGCTGCTGTTGTGTCTCCTGGCCTGCTGGGTAGCCTGTTACTTCTGCATTTGGAAAGGTGTTCGCTCCACAGGAAAGGTCTGTGAGCAGAACACAGTTCAGACCTGTCTGCTACTAATTCAGTTTATATAGCCTACTAATGATTTCGCCAAATTTTATTGGAGGGACTTTTAGTTGTACAAAATGGTGTATCTTGCAAGTATTTAAGTTTTTTGTTATTCATATATTTGTCATGACTTTTTCTATGGTTATGGAGTAAAACTGGGCCAGAGCCCCCCTCCCTTTACATCTTTGTCCTAAACTCTGCTTCAAACATATGTGCAAATTTAAATGTAAATGTTACTCTCCACCACTGAAACAATGTTCACATCAGTTTAATTCTCTATCATAGTTCAGAGATAACAGGGAATGTCAAGGACCTGTAATAGGAAATTCACATATGAACTTTGCTTGAATTCTTTCCTATGTCTGATCAATGCTTGTGTGCTGTGTTCAACAATAACTCCTCATATAGAAATACAGTTGTGCTCGCATTAGAGGAGCTGTCTGGCGTAAGTGCAGACAGGTGATTTGAAACTAGACAGATACTTTTTTCTTTTTTACCTTTAACTAACAAATGCCCTGAGCGTTGCTGTGCACTTGACTGATGCAACCTTGAAGTTCATGATCCTCTTGTTGACCCTGATCTGTGCTTTTAGCAAACGTAGAAGCATAAGCAGACGGTTTCCTGTGTCAACCAGACTACAGGTGGCTTCAGTGTTCATGCTATTATTCAGTAATGGTTGTCTCTTATGTTTCCTGTTTACCCGACTGTATAAAAAACTTCTTCTTTCCCTATTCGAGGTTCCACTCTGAGCGTTCATGCTGAGTGTGAAACCCTCTGCAGAGCTCTATTAAAGACCCAAAGACAACTCTGGTCTGAGAAACTCATTATTTCACATCTCGAGATAAATGTCCACCACAGACCCGAGGATTGTAGCTAACAGAAGCAGCAGCAGTGTCAACAAATGGTCAGCAGGGACTGTCCCACTTACTGCTGGTACAGTTACAGTACATTAACAACATTTGCATTGAACAACAGCCATCACTGTACATCTGCTACATTGGTTCAACCGTCTCATCTTATAAAAATTAGCAGCATTTTGACATTACTGTCCTGGCAAAGTTATCAAACACTTGTAACAAATTGTAACTATGGGGTATTATCTTTCATTTTCTTTCTGTTGTGCTGACATGGCATGGAAGCACCTCTTGACCAACACTATCAGGATCATAGGGGCAGTACTTCTGTAACCTGACACTGAAACCTGTTATCCATCCACTGAAATTTCAGGCGGTGTATGTCACGGCAGTGTTCCCCTATGTAATGTTGGTCATTCTGCTGGTCAGGGGGTTGACACTGCCAGGGGCCTGGCAGGGTGTGGTCTATTACCTTTATCCAGAACCTTCTCGTCTGGCAGACCTTCAGGTGAGACAACTTAGATAAATCATGAAGTTTGGTAACGTTTTTCTGGGACTATAGGACTAAAAGACATGGTTCAATTGTTAGTTTTTAATGTTGACCAGTCAAATCTACTTTTGGCCAGTGATGAAGATGAAACAACAGCTCTTTTGATACAATGCTATGACCTTATTTTCACCTTTGTTAATCAGGTGTGGATGGAAGCCTGTATTCAAGTCCTCTACTCCTATAGCGTTGCATCAGGAACCTTAATCACCCTGGGCAGCTACAACAAAGTTGATAACAACTGTTACAGGTACACCATGTGATCAGTAGTTCCACTGATACAATGATAACGTTGTGTTTTTGGAGTCCAACCATCAGTTTCTCCCCACAATACTTTTTACCAAATCAGGGTTTCTCTCTTGTGAGGGAAGAACATTGAGTTTGAAAACACCTATAAATTGTTGTTGCATTGCACTGTTTCCACAAACCTTTCAGACAGTATGCTGCATGTCATTCCCCAACCCTTACTCCCTGTCTCCACATTCCCTATGTATATCCACTGTTGCTATCAAAGAAAGGTGTGTGTGTGTGTTTGTGTTTACAGGGACAGTCTGTGGCTGTGTGTGCTAAACAGCTGCACCAGCTTGGTTGCAGGATTTGCAGTCTTCTCAGCTCTGGGCTTCATGGCCCAGGTCCAGGGAATTCCCATCAACATGGTTGTTGATTCAGGTATGATTTAAACTTTGAAGCTACAGTATCTGTTAAATGTGAATTAACTTTCAGTCACATATTTGCTACAAAAAGACAAAGATCTAATTCAAGACAAGTGGAGAGGATGAAAATTCAAACGTCTCTTTTGTTCTCTCAGGACCTGGACTGGCATTCATTGCATTTCCACAATCTGTGGCTATGATGCCCCTGCCTCAGTTGTGGGCTGTCTGCTTCTTCATCATGCTCATTATGTTGGGGCTGGACACAGTGGTAAGATGAAGAGTACTTCTTACATGATTGAGAACGTGGTCTCTTTTGGACCCCATTGTATTTGATTATTTTAGTCAGTTTGTTGGTCAGTCAACTACTTAGGTGAAATATTTAAACAACTATATGTATAATATATATAACATGAGAACAACAGAGACAAAACAAACATGCCAGACAGAAGCAAATATAAAAAAAAGATATAATATCTCCTGGTGAAAAAGTAGTGTCATATACGTAGAACACACCGACTAGATAGTTTGTGGTGATCATGTGATCATCGCAGCAGAGTTAATACTCACTCCCTGCCTTTACGCGCTGCACCAGGCTGCTATCTATCTATCTATCTATCTATCTATCTATCTATCTATCTATCTATCTATCTATCTATCTATCTATCTAATATTTGTGGCATCAAATAAATAAGTAAAACCAAAGTGTTGCCATTTTCATTAATAGTAATTTGTTCTGAAAATAAAAATCTATTTTATGGAGACAAGAGTGGATGGCACTTACTTGAAACATATTTCAGAGAAAACTATGTTTTCTCTTTCAAAGTGGATGAGTACTCTATTGCATATCGTGTTGCTGCACCAAAGACTGACTGGTTGTTACCAACAGACACTCACATGCTACACCTGTCACAGTTTTGTATTTTCATTGTCCCATTGGTTGTTGGTTCGTCGTCGTCGTCATGGTTCTGTCTGTTCATGTGTCCCGTCAGCTCTCGTCGTTACCCCGTAAGTTTGTATCCTGCCCTGTTCTGTGTTCCACTCTTCTTTTTTTGAGTGCGACTTTTGTTTTCCTGTAGACTTCTTGTTAAATAAATACACTTTCTGTTAAACCTTATTTAGTTTCTGCGTTTTGGTCCTCCTCATCTCACGTCCCCCACCCTAACCCTGACTGTACGAACCAACCAGAAATGGACCAAGCAGAGCTTTATGTTTTTTTTAGGAAGGTTTTTTATTTTGACTCACTGGTGGAGGAGCTGAGCACCGCAGGCACCAAGGAGCGTGAAGAGCTCCTGGAGAAAATGGCATCGGTGCGGGATTGGCTTAAGGACAGACCCTGGGTCAGCCACTTTGTCCCGCACCTGGTGACCGTAGAGAGGAGACTACAGGACATCCTCTCATCCCCAACTCCCCCTGCAGATCCCTACCTCGGCACCCGCCTGGCTTTTGGTGGCCCCCGTAGTCTGCGTAGAAACGCTACGGCGCGGGGCGGGCGCCGGAGGGGAGCCCCCTCACTCAGTTTCCACCACTCTCCACCAGTTCACAAGCGGCAACCTCAGTACAGGATATCTTGGATTCTGGCAGAAGCTACCCACGTTCCAGCGTCGGGGGTCCCGGCTGACGTCACTCATGTTCCGGCGTCGGGGATCCCGGCAGGTGCTACCCACGTTCCAGCGTCGGGGGTCCCGGCTGACGTCACTCATGTTCCGGCGTCGGGGATCCCGGCAGATGCTACCCACGTTCCAGCGTCGGGGGTCCCGGCTGACATCACTCATGTTCCGGCGTCGGGGATCCCGGCAGGTGCTACCCACGTTCCAGCGTCGGGGGTCCCGGCTGACGTCACTCATGTTCCGGCGTCGGGGATCCCGGCAGATGCTACCCACGTTCCAGTGTCGGGGGTTCCGGCTGACGTCACTCATGTTCCGGCGTCGGGGATCCCGGCCGATGCTACCCACGTTCCAGCGTCGGGGGTCCCGGCTGACGTCACTCATGTTCCGGCGTCGGGGATTCCCGCAGATGCTACTCACGTTCCGGTTTCGGAGGTCGCCGTTCCTGTTCCTGCCCCACGGTCGGGGGTTCAAGCAGTCGTCTCGCCAGTTCCTGTCCCTCGGCTGAGGGTTACGGCGAGCGGCTCTCCAGTTCCTGTTCCTGCCCCACGGTCGGGGGTTCAAGCAGTCGTCTCGCCAGTTCCTGTCCCTCGGCTGAGGGTTACGGCGAGCGGCTCTCCAGTTCCTGTTCCTGCCCCACGTTTGGGGGTTCAAGCAGTCGTCTCGCCAGTTCCTGTCCCTCGGCAGAGGGTTACGGCGAGCGGCCCTCCTGTTCCTGCCCCACGGTCGGTGGTTCAAGCAGTCGTCTCGCCAGTTCCTGTCCCTCGGCTGAGGGTTACGGCGAGCGGCTCTCCAGTTCCTGTTCCTGCCCCACGGTCGGGGGTTCAAGCAGTCGTCTCGCCAGTTCCTGTCCCTCGGCTGAGGGTTACGGCGAGCGGCTCTCCAGTTCCTGCCCCACGGTCGGGGGTTCAAGCAGTCGTCTCGCCAGTTCCTGTCCCTCGGCTGAGGGTTACGGCGAGCGGCTCTCCTGTTCCTGTCCCACAGATGCGGGTCTCGCCTGGCTCCGCTTCAGTTCCTGTTCCTGTTCCTGTCCCACGGATGCGGGTCTCGCCTGGCTCCGCTTCAGTTCATGTTCCTGTTCCACGGTTGTGGGTCTCGCCGGGCTCCGTTTCAGTTCCTGTTCCTGTCCCACGGATGCGGGTCTCGTCGGGCTCCGCTTCAGTTCCTGTTCCTGTTCCACGGTTGCGGGTCTCGCCGGGCTCCGCTTCAGTTCCTGTTCCTGTTCCACGGATGCGGGTCTCGCCTGGCTCCGCTTCAGTTCCGGTTCCGGTCCCACGGATGCGGGTCTCGCCTGGCTCCGCTTCAGTTCCTGTTCCTGTCCCACGGTCGAGGGTTAGGCTGGCGCCGGCACAGCTGGGGCGGCGGTCACTGTCGTCTCCTCCGGTGCCGCGACGGCAGCTGTCGTCTTCTCCGGGACAGCGACAGCAGCGTCATCGGTCATCTCCTCCTGAGTGTCGACCTCAGCGTCAGCTGCTATCTTCTCCCGAGCCTCCTGTGTCACAGCAGCAGCCTCAGCTGCTATCTTCTCCAGAACCTCCTGTGTCACAGCAGCAGCCTCAGCTGCTATCTTTTCCAGAGCCTCCTGTGTCACAGCAGCAGCCTCAGCTGCTATCTTCTCCAGAGCCTTCTGTGTCACAGCAGCAGCCCCAGCTGCTATCTTCCCCAGAACTTCCTTTGACTGGACTGCAGAAGCAGCTGATTTTCCCTGAGCCCCTGGGCTCTGTTTCTGATCGGCCTCTGGGCCGCCCGCCCGAGCCCCCGGGCTCAGTTTCTGACCGGCCTCCGGGCCGCCCGCCCGAGCCCCCGGGCTCAGTTTCTGACCGGCCTCCGGGCCGCCCGCCCGAGCCCCCGGGGTCAGTTTCTGACCGGCCTCCGGGTCGCCCGCCCGAGCCCCGTGCTCTGACTTTGACTGGCCTCCGGGTCGAGCCCCGTGCTCTGTTCCAGATTCCCACCCTCCTCCCACCCCTCTCAGTTTCAGGTTTAGTCCTTGTTTTAATTCAGTTTTGGACCGTCTGGAATCCGGTCCTTAAGGGGGAGGTTCGGTGTCACAGTTTTGTATTTTCATTGTCCCTCTCCTGTGTTCCCCTCGTCCCTCGCTATGTTCCACCCGGTGATTCTCCTGTGTTGCTCTGTGTCCCTCTCCTGTGTTCATCCCTGTCTTGGTTATTGTATTTTGTTCTCGTTGATAAGTTCGTTCAGTGTTTCCTGTTTTATTTTGTAGTCCTTGCTCCCTGTGTGTTTTCATCTATTGACTTCCTGCCCTCATCAGTTTCACCTGTTTGTCTTGTGCCACCTGTCCCCAGTTACTAATTAGTTCCAGTCAGTATATAGTCTTTGTGTTTCCCCCATGTGGTTGTTGGTCCGTCGTCGTCATGGTTCTGTCTGTTCATGTGTCCCGTCAGCTCTCGTCGTTACCCCGTAAGTTTGTATCCTGCCCTGTTCTGTGTTCCACTCTTCTTTTTTTGAGTGCGACTTTTGTTTTCCTGTAGACTTCTTGTTAAATAAATACACTTTCTGTTAAACCTTATTTAGTTTCTGCGTTTTGGTCCTCCTCATCTCACGTCCCCCACCCTAACCCTGACAACACCTTAATGATAATAAGCCTGGGCCTGATGCCTGTTTTTTTAAATACTGTGTTGACGTTATTCTCCTTTCTGTCTGTTTTCATGTGTTAGTTTACAGGTTTGGAAACAATAACATCTTCGGTGATTGACATGTTCCCAGGAACGATGCGCAGACCCTGGCGTAGAGAAATTTTCATCCTCCTCTTTTGCTCTATCTGCTTCATCATTCAGATCCCTTTCACTACTCAGGTACCCAATGATGGTGAAACCTTACCCAAACACAACACCTATCACTAAAACAATTCTTATTTTGCAGGAGTCTTTTAAGTGACACTGTATATTTTTTCTGTTGCCCAGGGAGGAATCTATCTGTTCCAGTTGGTTGATTACTATGGTCCGAATGGAACATGTATATTATTTGTGTCTCTGGTCCAGTGTGTGGCTGTTGGGTGGGCCTTTGGTAAGTGATATAACTCATGGGATTTAAATTTGGAGAAATGCACTGTGTAAATGAGTCTAGTCATCCTTAGAAATCCTAACCTATTAATCTTGTTTTTCTTTAGTGTTTCTTTCCATCAGCAGTGTTGTGTTTTCATTGGTTAAAAGTCAAAGCAGAATAAGAAAGCAGTGTTCTAAGAATGAAGCATCACAAATGGAAGTATAGCTTTACTTAGCATAAAAGTTACAGACAGGTGTGGACAGCTTATGTTAAGATTATCAACACTAACAAAAAAAAAAATATATATATGTAGAGAGATAGAGAGAGAGAGAGAGGAGGTGGGGGCATGTAGAGGTGCAGCAATTGAACTGCAATAAGTCTCTTGTGTAAATTTTCCTGCTAGATGACAGCACTGACCTTAGCAGTGTCCATCTGGATGCTGGTAGGAGCACTGATGAATCTGAGGAACAACACTGACCTCTCAGGGAACATTTTTCTGCTTTGATGTAAAGCATTTGTGAGTCCAAAAGGCAGCACCATTCACATTGGCTGATGGAGTATTGAATGCTCTCTTCCATTTATCCCCCCTCCAAATGTTCACTTGATGATATGCATTCCAGAGGCCAAACTCAATCAATCAATCAATCAAGCTTTAATTGAAGAGCCCATGTTCACTAATCACAATTTGTCTCAGAGGGCTTTAACTATTTTTAAAGGTCATCTTGTTCAGGTAGCAGTAGTTTATGCAAGGTTGAAGAAAAATCATATGAAAGCAGGTACATTTCATACTGTGAAGGCATGAAATATGAACAGAATGTAAGGGTTAAACATGTACTGCAGGCCTGCAGACCCAGTCATTACTGCATCTGACTGGACAGAAAACTCATGGCTAGCAGTGGCCCTGGAGGGAACAATGACAGTCTGGCATATGGACAATGAACAAAACAGAGTATAGCACAGACATTGAACCAATCAGGTAACAGGTAAGTAATGAGTCAAGTAGGTGAGAACTGAGAACTTAAATGACAGGAAGGGTAAGTGACATGGAATCCATGAAAAACAGGAAATACAGAGTGCCTGGGAGTTAACTAATTCTGTCTAATAATGGTCTGTCCTTTCAACCTGTTATTTTACTATCTATGTTTGTCATTCAGGTGCTGAGCGGATGTGTGATGCAGTTGAGGAAATGACAGGACAGAGGCCTTGGGTTCTTTTCAAACTGTGTTGGTGTTATTTTACCCCATTGATCTGCATGGTGAGTTACACACTATGAGTACTACAGTGATTGCTAAAGATAGGCACCAATAAGAAGTTAAGAGAGTCCCTCCTCAATCAGTTGGCATGGAGAATTTAGACTATTTTCATCATGTCATGTGTTAGAATAAACTGTTAATACTGGGTTAGGGTTAAACAAATGTTTATTTTAAAAAACTGGTTAACAAAACTAATGTCATGTTTTCCCTCCAGGTCGGCTTTATCTGCTCCTTTGTGGACTATCAGCCTCTGACAATTGGAGACTATGTGTATCCAGACTGGGCCTATTATCTGGGCTGGGCCATGGCCCTCTCCTCTGTCGTTGTAATACCCATCTGGGCTCTTGGCAAGATCTGCCTCACCAAGGGCTCCCTCAGACAGGTAAGAGCACCAGCTCTTTTTTTTCACAAGAACAAGATGTAGGGGTGAATTTGTGTAATCTGGTACATTGGGTAATATGGGACACCCAAGAGCTAGTCTGTTGACTTCATGTGGTTGGTGTCACATAAAGGGGTGGGGAAAGTGTCAATCAGAAGCTCCCCCTTAGAATTGCATAACAAGGTCAATGACATAAGATTATATAAATCTGTCATAAATGAGACAATGTTCCTTATCAAATTATCAAATTATGTTTATGATGTATTCAAGCAACAAAATATGCATTGAGTTGTCCCACTTCATCAAATATGATTGATAATGTAGGACAGCATGCTTTGGGTGATCTGGGACAGTCATTCCAATTCTCTAGATGGGGAGAAAAAAATTTAAATAATAATGTAACCCTGTTAAAAAAATCCCTATCTATAAAAATAGATAGTAAATAATTAATAGTTAAAATATGTTTATTTTTGGGTAAGACTGGGTAAAAAGAATATTCCATAATGGTTTGATAAAAGATTTGATTGTAATAAATAAGTTTAAAAAATTTAAAAAGCCACAAAGGTGCATTGTTGAATACTTTTAATTTTATTTTGAAGAAGTTCATAGGTGTGTGAGTGAATTTTGTGGGCGGGACGATCGGAACGAGACGGGAGTGTGTGACTCTTCTAAGATAAAGTGTGTAGTTCTGCAGTATCTAAGAGACTGTCTGCTCGACATTCTGGAGCTGGATACTGGAGCTAGGCCTGTTTGGTGTGCAGCCAGAGACTTTCTGCCCGGAGGTTTCTGTGTCGGCTGCAGCCGTTTTAGCTTAGCATTGCTTGAGCTAATGCAGAGTGCATTATTAGCATTCGCTAGCAAAGTGAATCGACTTAGCCGAGAGTAGCTAAACCAGCTCCTGCTATCGACTGTGCCTCGTGGTCTCGACGCGGGACTGTGAGGATTCATCTGCACCGTTGCCGGGGTGTGTGACTCGTCGCCTTTCGGACATCGTCGTGGGTTGCCTGGGAGAGACTCCATCACCTGTTCACGTGTCTGCGGCCCTGTTGGAGGTCTAGTCTACCGGAAGCATCGCCTTTCATCAGAGACTTGGACCGGGTAAACGGTTGCTCTTTGTTGGGTTGAGCCAGACTCGAGGTAACATTTTCACTTTAACTGTTCTTCGTTTGGAGTTAAACTGTGGATTTCCTCGCACTCAAGCATATCAGGCCTGCAACGGGGTTATTTTGGTTTTGCCGGCTGTGTGTATGTGTGCGTGAATGTGTTGAGTGTGGGCCCACTGAGTTTTGCTGAAACTTAAAGGTGTTTTTTGCTGAAACTTAAAAGGTTTTTTGCTGAAACTTAAAGGTGTTCTTTGCTTAAACTTAAAGGGTTTAACTGAAACTTAAAGATATTTTGACGACACTCCATAGACTTTTGTTACATGATTGTTGAGTTACATGTGTAACTGGAATAAATAATTGATTCATTATTTTCTAAAACAGTTTGAGTCATTCATTGGTCATACCATCCAGAGATATTATTATTTAGAGTATTTTGAATTTTAAAGCAGTGTAAAACATTCAAAATCATTATCTTAAAAGGAGAGACAGTATTTTGATGGTATTATTTCAGTAAACCATAGTTTGCTTTACGAACTCAGGGCCCCTCTCTGCTGTAATAAGGAGAAGTGGGCTACAATAGTAAAAAAAAAACTAAAGAGATTAAAGGAGTTAATGGTAAATAAAGTCTGTCCCTGTCTGTTTAAACCAATTGTCTGTTTAGTTAACTAGCACATAATCAGTGAGCTCTCTAGGACAGAGATGATCCAAAAAGCACAGAAGAGTCTGTCCTGTGGTCTGCAGCCATTGGTTTCACCAAACATATGGAGAAGACAATGGGTTGATCGATGATGATGGTCTCTCACCTGAGAGTTGCCCCATAGAATTATTATCATTGTTATTGTTGCCTGTTGTTGATTGAATTTTAATCAGCTTATTTTTAAGCTAGGGTTCTTTAAGAAAAAACATTACATTTACATACTAATAATAATGATGACTTTTGTATGAATGATGTACATTTTCTCGAGAGATGACCTGAAAAAGTGCCTGCGCAACACTCTTTGCAGAGATGGTGTGCAGCAGCACTGTTTCAGGTCATCTCTCGAGTTGGGATCCCGAAAGAGATCCTGTCTGACCAAGGCACCTCGTTCATGTCACGTACACTAAGGGAACTGTACGGATTACTGGGCATTAAATCTATTCAGACCAGCGTGTACCACCCACAGACTGATGGGCTTGTGGAGAGGCTGAATAAGACTTTAAGGACTTTAAAGACGATAATGTATTGTTTTCTCAGTAACTGTCCATAATGCTTTTAGAAAAATTGGTAATATTGACCTTGACATGCATAAAGCCAGATGATTTAGGCTCATCTTAAACCTTCTCTTAAAGTCTCCCAGTCAAAGTGACCTGTCCAAGATTATCAAATTTTCTTTTTTGGCACAAAGAACACTAACTGCTGTGTCATGTTCCTTCTGAGTATGATACCTCAATTCTTTCATCTGCTGTGGTTAGAAAACATCTTAAGGATTATAGAAAGGTAGAATATGTTGATCTAATGTGTAAAACAGATATTGGATTAATTGTAGAAAAAAACTCCCCAGATTACCTGAATTCACCCTATATTATATTAAATCAATAATAATTCTCTTTGTGTAATTGTTGAATTTTCTGTCCCCAACAGCGTCTGTTGGTCCTGTGGCATCCTGATAGTGACCCTGTTGGTCCCAAGAAAAAAAAAGAAAATGTCCTGAATGAAACAGAAATGAAACCAATGTCAGATCCGGTCCCTGACATGTTATGAGACACTGAGTAGTTCGGAAAGGAAAAGCATATTACTACTACAATGACAACATCCCAACATCCTCTATAATATCTTTGCTTGATTGTTCTTGACATATATGTGCCTGATAGCAGTATGACATACTGACTATATGTGTATTATGTGAGTAATATATATTGTTATCTTCTATCCATGCTTTCATTGATTCCATAAAATATAGAGGTGATTCTTCACAATTTCAAGATCATATAGTTAGTTTTTTCCATTTATTTCATATTATTACTACAGATACATCATTTGTATATTCAAGTGTTTTATGGGTGTGTTAGTGGGTTCTTTCTGGTATTATTATTATTATTATTATTATATTTGTCCTCTTGAATGGTATAAAAAAAGAGTTTCCCTATTTGGGGGAAATTATGCTGACACATCTTGTATGAGTAAATATTGTTTATATTTTCTCCATACATCTTTTTACACTCATGAGAAGATTGTATAGGGCCATCCTTATTCTAATTCCACAAACATCTGTTTTTCTTTCTGTATGTGGAATGCGTATCCTGTCACCATCCATCTTATCAACTTCATTTTGGTATGTGTGCCCTTAATAGTCCAAGTGAGTGGAGCGTTGCATTTGTTGTGATTTAGACATGCTGTACTTTCATTATTAATGAAAAGTCAGTTTATCTTTGGTTTTTAAATGTATTGAATTAATAAATTAATCATGTTGGGATGCTTTAATTTCATGTAACAACCTCCTCTTCAAGTCTCTCAACTGCTCCACTGTGTGTGTGTGTGTGTGTGTCCCGTCTCTGCTCTTGGTGAAAAGAGAGAGTGAGAGTAGCTTACAGGATCTAAATGACACAAAGAAATGAAAGGAGTGCACATACGATCTGTTAATCGTGGAAAAGAATGTTAGCAGACAGATAGTTAAGTCAAAACTGTTATTGTGGCAGAACGTACATTATGTCAGTGGACTTCATTCTAAACATCATACCTTCATTAAAACACTTCTAGTTAACAACATATGCTATGCTATGCTATGCCAAGTTGAAGCAGAGGGCTCAAGATCACCTTTTTAGTTTCTGGGATAAGGACACAGGTTCAAAACTGTCCTCACTTTAAGAGGAGCAGTGTTTCCTCACCTTGTTGTTGCTGTTAGAGAGATTAACATAAGAACTAAGGTATGTGCTTTACCTGTTTTCTTTCTGGATGTTATTTGCACATGTGTAACTGTTCCCACCGACATCTAAGCAGGTGCCGTTTGCAATCAGACCAGGGGTCTCATTTATAAAACAGTGCGTGGGATTCATATTAAAAGTGTACGTGTGCACAAAAGCCAGGGGCGTCTGTGGCTGAGGGGCAATCCTCCAACCAGAAGGTTGGCAGCTCAATCCTCAGCCCTCCCCATCTGCATGCTGAAGTGTCCTTGGGCAAGATACCAAACCCCTAAATGGCCCCTCATAGATGACCACTCCACTTTACAATACAGTTCATTGCCATTCACCTATTCACACACACATTCATACAGTGCATCTATTGGATGCTCTTTTTTCTATAATAATTATATTTTTTTATAATTGAAACTTTATTGATCCCTCAAGGGGAAATTCTTTTTACACCCATTTTCATACATGCAGTTTAACCCACAATCCCACACCAAGGGCTCAAAGACATGCAAATTTGGAGAGAGATGGTAGAGTGATGGGCAGCCCCGCAGAAACGCCCTGTGAGCCATTGGGTGGTACGGTGCCTTGCTCAAGTGGTATTACAATACAAACAAGGTTAAACAAACTCAAAAGGTTTCATGAAGAAGGAAATAACTTTTATGCATGTTTTCTAAGCATCTAGGGTACACACAGTGAGTTTTTCTGAGAAATACAGATTAGAAACAACAACAAAAACTCCACAGGGTAGTCATGGAAATTGCATGTATAACTACCATAACACAAACAAGTAGCAGATGAGTAAATGATAAAGTACAACAAGAAGAGTATTCACTTACACAAGCAGTGTAAGAAAAGCTTGGACATTTTTTTTTTCATAGTTGCATAATGTTGCATAATAGCACAATGTTAGTACATCATACTGCTTTTGTATTGGCAGCCTTTCAAGAAATACTCAACATGTCAGTGAAAGGAGCAGATATCGGTGTCATCACTGTTTCATTCATCTCTGTTGTCTTGTGACAAACAGGGTCACTAACAGGATGCCACAGGACCAACAGCCGCTGTTGGGGACATAAAATTTGACAATTACACAGAGTTATTATCAAATTAATATATATACATGCTGTTCTGATAAAAATGTATGAAAAGTAAAGCAGAAGGAAAAAGTAGGCAGGATGTATTGGTGCTCTTACCTGTCTGAGGGAGCCCTTGGTGAGGCAGATCTTGCCAATAGCCCAGATTGGTATTACAATAATAGAGGAGAAGGCTATGGCCCAGCCCAGATAGTAGGCCCAGTCTGGATACACATAGTCTCCAATTGTCAGGGGCTGATAGTCCACAAAGGAGCAGATGAAGCAAACCTGAAGGAAAATACACCAAAATAACACCATGAAATCTACCAAAAGTTTAAAAGTAAATATTTTTTTTAATCTGTCAGATAATAATATTAAGAATAAGAATAGTGTGCATTTATATAGCACCTTTGAAGAGAGATCCAGAGGGTGGGTTGCTGTGACACAGAAGGCCCTGTCTCCAAAGGTTTGCAAGTGGTGTAGGGGACGGAGAGCAAACCTGTGTCTTAGGAGTGTAGGGGTGGAGGCGGTCGGGGGTGTCAATGGGGCAGAGTAGGCGGCTAATGTTTGGTGGAATGGGCAGGGCATTGTTGGTGGTTGAACAGTCTGTATCTCCCCCGGACCAGCCCGCTTTGCTCCACTATCACTCCAGGAATCCATTTATTTCTTCCCCCAGGGTATTCCACAAATACACAGAATCAACCACAAAGAAAAATCTGTCAGATGCTCGCTGGTCATGGTGGAAACTTTGCAGGTACTGCTACTGATGAACAGTGACTGATGTATCTGGGCGGATAAAGTCCATGCAGGTACGCACATGTCTGTTCAGGAACATGTCAGCAGTTTTGAATGTTTGCACATACCTTTCTGCAAGGCCGTTAGTGACTAGGAGGCCAGGAGCGCATGTGGAATGAAGAATTCCCTTCTGCTGCATGAAGTCTTTGAACTCATCAGACTTAACTGTGTTCCATTGTCTGTGACAATATGCTCTGGAACACCATATCAACAGCAGATCCTCCAGGTAAACTACAACATAAAGATCTTTCATAAGGTTCTCATACTTCTTTGGAAGATGGAGATGTATACAAGCAGCCCTCTGTGCGTGTTGATAGCCAACAGCTTCTTTGACTCATCATCAAGAAGTATCTGCTGGTACGCTGGGGCGAGGTCATCTTTGAGAACACTGTCCCCCCACTTAGTGTGGCCATTAGCTCCACGCAAACGGCTGGTGCAGTCCTTCTTATCTGACAGGCACAACAGGTGCTGCCCACTCACTATGTTTGGCTGGTGTGATTATGTTGACCTTCTCCAGTCGGTCCAATTCAGCATCCACTCATACCTTTATGGCAAATGGCAGTGGGCAGTTTTTGCAAAATCTCAGGGTTCATCAAAATTGTTGCTTTGACATCACGCAGAGTGCCAAATTCATCTTTAAACACCTCAGAGTGCAGCTCAAGCACATCCTCTATAGATTTTACTTGAGACCTTCCGCTTACATGTTTTATTTTTTCCCAATTCAGAGTGAGCTTTTGTTTCTGCCACATAATGCTAGACCTGTCCTTTTAACCACAATCACAGGTAGGTGCTCTCTCTGCTCTTCATAGTTCACAGTGGCTTCAAACTGTCCTAACACAGGTATAACATCCCCTGTGTAAGTCTTCAGTATGACTTTAGCGACATCCAGTGGCTTTTCTGGGAACATGGCCTGGAACAGCTCTTCTGAAATTATGCTCACAGCAGCCCAAGTGTCAATTCCTGTTCAATTTCTTTGTCATTAACCACAAACTTTGCTCTGTATGATTCTTTACAATCTTTGTCTCTTACTAGTGGAACCACAATCTCTTCTGCCTCGACCTTGTGTTGTTCCCAGCCTGCCGTTCACTTTTGCTGTAGGCTGGAGCAGCAGCCACTTTTTCTTTGCAAGCTCTTTTAATATGGCCCATTTTCCCACGCTGTGACACTTGGCGTCTTTCAAATGACATTTTAAAATGACAATCCTGTGCACCGTGATTTTAGCCGTTACATCTGTAACACTTCCTCCCTGCCTGGCCGGCCACATGTCCATGGCCTTTATGCACCTATCCCTGGCGTGCGTAATGTCTCCGAAGCTGCTGCATGTCTCTCTCTGCAGTCTCCATGCTTAACGCAATCTCAAACACCCATGCAAAAGTCAGGTTGGACTCAGACATTGACCGCCACTGGCATGCCTCATTGTGAATCCCACTCACTCTCGCAGCGCCTCGTCCAACATAGTTCCAAACTCACAGTTCACTGCGCACTGCTTGAGCTCAGCCTCATAGACTGTTACAGACTCCCCAGCCTTCTGCTTGCAATTGTTAAAGCGGAACCTTTCCGCGATGAGGAAGGGCCGAGGCTCAAAATGAGTTCAAAATGTCCACAATATAGTCATAAGAAGAAATGGCTTTTCACTAGCGGCTTGTGGGTATTTACTTAAAGGTACAGTGTGTAGAATTTTGTGATATTTAGTGTTGAAGTTGCATGTTGCAGCTGGACACCCCTCACCCTCTCATTACAAACATGAAAAAGAAACCTTTAGTAGCCTTTAGTTGTCATAAAAACTCAAAAGGTGTTTAGTTTGTCCAGTCTGGACTAATGTAAAAAATGACATGACATGACAGCCTTCCTAGTGTTGGGACCTGGTATCTGTGAACCATAGTTTTTGTGTAGTCAAAAGCCTGAACACATGTCTCCTTATCCTGGAGACAAAGGAGAGCTTCCAGAACTCAGTCTCCCAGGGTGCTTCATCTTCACACATAGGTGGTAAAACTGCTCCTGGAGACAACTCTCAACCACTATTGGTCACTGTGTGCCCCATGACCCATAAGGTCACCAGGCCAATATAAGCCACGTTTCCCCTCTCCTTTCCTCTTCTCTCTTCGCTCTTCTCTCTTCGGCCTCTTCCCCTGCTGACCTCTCCCGGAGGAGTAGGGTCTGTCCCTGCTCTCCCAGCCAGGGAGACTTCCTCCATCCACAAGCTCCTCAACTTCCAGCAGGCCTGCCTGGAGCAGACTGCTAAAACCTTCCAAAGGCAGCGACGCGAGAGCCTGCCTAAGAACTTCAGCACAACTGACCACGACACAAGGTCTGACCAGCAGATGCACAACAGGATCCACAAATCAACAAGACCACTTCACTGGACTTCAAACAACACATCCAAAAAGGACCTTTCCTTCCTTTTCATGGACGGGTAACACAGCTAAGCAAAGGATTGTTTAATCCTATTTCTATTTCATGTGATGTTTATAAGTTTGACTTGTGTTGCTGTGATATTTGGTAATATGTTATTTGAAAGTTAATGTTAGTTCTGTTATGCTGATCACTTTCTTTGCATGCATCTAACTACTTTCTTTAACCTGGCACCTCACACACTCATCTCCACAAACTTAACACCTACATGTGATCTCAGCCACATGGTCTCACCACTCCAGGGGGCCTTTTGTCTTCAGTGGCCAAACGCCATTTTGAATCTCAGTCACTCACTCACACACACACACACACACATACACGCATACTCGCATACACACCTGTATATAGTAAGTGCACCTTTGTTAGTTTTTGTGTTATACTTTTATTATTCTCATAATAAATGTTTTTCTTCAAAACACATCTTAGTTAATGTTGCATAAGTGTGAATTTTGCCAACCTCTACACTGTCAAGAGCTCCATATCCTTCAACTTTGCTAGCTATTGATGTGGTGATTTTGGTTATAGTTATTTATTTAATTATTAATCAGAGTTCCAAATTTATAGTCAGTAATTTCATGAGACTTATTCAATAAATTGGCTATCTTTTCCCTTCCTTTGAAGGGTGGTGCCCCGATTTATCTTTTATTAGTTATTATTTTTTATTATTGTTTAATATTATTATTTTTAATATTAAATATTTCACTGATAGCCACATTTATTGAATGCCCAAAAGCACACCATTAAATGGTGCCCCGCGTGAAGGAAAGTACATAATTGTACCCCGCGCGAGGGAAAGTACATAATAACAACATTAATACCAACATTTTTGGTGCTCCGTGTGAGGAAAAGTCAGTAATAATAACATTATTTTGACGCCACATGGAGCAGTGCACAACACTAGAGAGGGTCCCCTCGATGCAAATATAAAGTATTTAAATATAAAGGACCATTTCTGGGGTAAAGAAAACTACAATTCATACAATTTAGATGAAACGAACTAGAGAAAACATCATGAGAATTATTTGATTTCTACCAATAGATCCTTTTCACCTAAATCTTACACACTGGACCTTTAATATGTGCTCACAAAACAGTACAGTGTATCCCAGCAGCCAAGTTTCCAAATTACCAAACTCAAATGCTTAATGCATCACATCATGGATGAGCAGTGCTTTGTTGTTTGGGGTACAGAGCCCGTCTGGTGACATGGGTGAAAAAAAAAAATTCCGTGACTTACTTAATGCGTGGGAACGAGATGATTATTAGGTGAACACGAATTAATAAGACGTGGCCACGAGAAATGTTTGTCATTTCATCAGTGAGACTGTTGACTTTCTGGCATCAGTAGCTTCAGCCGCAAAAATGGAAAAGTTTGATCTGATTTCGTTTTATTCTAATCTAGGGATGAATTATAATGATAGTGTAGTGACCCTGCTGTCCAGCTGGACTGGCTGTCTGTCTCTCGGCCAATCAGGGAAGTGCATGTTGAAAATGCTGAGTATGCGCGTCGTTGATTGGTGGGTTTGGCAGGGCCGGTGTGTGTGTGTGAGTGGAACGGAGGGCAAAATAAATGTCCTGAAGACATTACGCCCTGTCTCCTCATTACTTCTGCCGGCGTTACAATGTCCTGAAATCACTTGCGGTTAAACGGAGTAATTCTGAGCAAGAGACACTTAATTCAGCTGCTCAAAAAGCACGGGCTCAAACGTAAACAATATGCTGACCTCGGGGAAGTTATAGATTTCATCATGCGTCTTATTAATTCTTGGCCACCTAATAATCATCTTGTTCCCACGCATTAAACAAGTCGTGGCCACGGGATAGGATCTCATTCCCACGCGTTATTAATTTCTGTCCACGGAATTTTTTTTTTTTCCACCTATGTCACCAGATGGGCTCCATATTAGGGAGCTTTATTAGGGATATTAATGTTGCAGTGATGATGGTATGCTGAGGTAGAGGGCATGAGGGGAATGATGCTGTCAACACAGATGAGAGGTAACATGGTACTTCTGAAATGTTGAGAAATTAGGAAAGAGGATTGAGGCTCTTTTGTAAAAAAATCTGAAATTGTCCATGTAAACTGATTTAGGAGGGACTCTTAACTTCTTATTACTGCTTAACTTTAGCAATCACTCTAATTGGCTTCTTTGCTTTATTAACAGTGTGTAACTCACCATGCAGATCAGTGGGGTAAAGTAACGCCAACACAGTTTGAAAAGAAACCATGGCCTCTGTCCTGTCATTTCCTCAACAGCATCACACATCCGTTCAGCACCTGAATAATAAAACATAGTTAGTAATAACAGTTAGGAGCCATGAACAGGTCTAAAGAAGAATATTATTATTTTGGTTTTCATACAAGATGTAATGAGTTTGTATTTTGGGGATATTATTTTGATTATTTGTTATTTACTGTTTATTTGAGTGATCATATTAATTTGGCAGGAAGTAGGTCACATGGGATATGGGCGGGTTTATAGTTTATATGAGCACCTGTTCACCTTTGTTTGGAGGGAGAGAGGGTGAGTGGAGTTGCCTCATTTTTTGTTGACTGCTAAGCTATTTACTGTTTGATCACTGTGATTGCTTTAATCTATGAGTTTGTGCACGTTCCAATAAGTTGATCATCTTTTATCTTTAATAAAAGTTCAAAGGCATTCTTCCAGATTTCTGTAAATTTTTCAATTAGTGTGTCATTGAAATTATTAGGCCCTGATGAAAAGAAAGGAAAAGGTCCCCCATGTCCAATCCCACTCTGAGGAGAAAAAGAGACAAAATGAATAGTTTTCCAGCAAAGCAAATTACAGTGATGCATTGAATGAGGATGTCAACAGTGGTTGAATGAATCTGAGGAGCTGCAACATAGCAGCCTTGGTCATTCCAATCCTGCTGCAATAAATTAAGGAACGCTTTTCTGTCTTCTAACTTAATAACCTTCACAGGCTGCATCCATAATCATGCCAGTTGATGAGCAAGATAACAAAAAACCAAGCGATAGTGTGTCAAATGTGGGAAGCAGAGCAACTGGATCACATAACTCTCCCACTGGAGGAAAGTCTGCTGTTTCCACATCTTCTTTTGCACATCTTAAAGCAGAAGCCGAATTAGCAGCATTAATGGCAAGACAGAAACTATTAAAAGACAAACATAACCTGGAAGAACAGGAGGAACAGCTTAATTTGGACAATTGCAGCTCACATGGCTAAATTAAATGTGTTATGATCTCAGAGCATCCTATGGGAAAGGAAATCCATATCAAAGTGTTCAAATGCAATTAACTTATATTTGTAAAAAGGAAAATCAAAAGCACAACTCAATGCAAATGTGGATTAATTTATTCCACAAATGTCACTGTGGAGGACGCTGATCAGTAGGTGGTGCTATGACCCTTAGTTAATATCGACATATGGAGCTGTCTAGGCTGGGACTCTGATCATATGACAGAATTTTGGTGCTGATTGGACAATGCACAGTGGAGTTATATTAACTATGTCTCCTTGACGACACATCAAACTTTGGTTTAAGGAAAAGTCATAATTCTGACCATGAAGTATCATGAAGGTCTCATGACTTGTCTGAGCTCATTTGAGCTGTATATTGTAAAGCAGCCAGCAGCAGTGTAACAAAATATAAAACATGTCACTTTCGCCAGCAGGTGGTGCTGTACTGATGAGTCAATATTGACATATGGATCTGATCAGGGCAGGACTGTGATTGTGTGATAGAGGTTTGAGGCTGAATGGACAATGCACAGAGTTACAATAAATCCTTCTTTTTGGGCAAATCATCAAACATTGACACCACGATCAGACCGTAACGTGCAACAAACATTTTAATAAGCTGTCATTTTTTAATTCATTTGCCTGAAAAATCATGTGAAAAACATTCGGGACTTTGCACTGTCGGTGCTCGGGTCCTATAACAACACTCTTGATAGAACAGCAATTCCTCTCATCATTGCCAAAGAGACAGATCACAATTTCATGTATTTATGAAGGCTTTGAGAATGGTGTGGAAAGGAGCCCTGAGAACTATAGTGACCGACTCTATTTCTTGGAGCAGTACACTAAAGTTCTGTCACAGCCCCTCTGTGCCCTCCAGTGTTTCTCTGCTTTTCCCTTGTTTGTTTTCCCTCAGCAGGTGTGGGCCATTCGCCTGCTTTCCTTCCCCATGGACTGGATTCTGTGAGCAAATCATTCGCTCTCCACTACCTCACCACATCCTTGTGCCACCTTGTTGTCAGACAATAAACTCTGGTTTAACTTTCCACTCAGACTATTGCCTTGTGTATCTGTCTCTGCGCTTGGGTCCAAACAAACTCTGAAACCTAACAGGGTCACCCCAATAAACTTGTGAGAAGCTGCCAGCACTTGAATCCAGAGAGAGGATATGTTAAAGCTAAATTGCTTTATTGCTGGAGCATTTTGGAAATGAGCACAAAGTTGCATCTACATATATGGAAAAACCTCCTTCATTGCCACCCATCAAAACAGAAGATGTAAAAGCTGTTCAGGAAAAGAGCCTTTTCCTCAGAAGTTGCTGTAACGCCATGGAAGGAATTGAATATTTGCATGAGCTAGAGCTAACTGCCAATATGTTGCCTTATAAACTCAGGGACAAATGGAGACCTGTAGACCGGGGCCTACAGAAAAAGAGGCAGCGTCACAGAGCCACATTCAGTGACATCACAAACTGAGACAAGTGAGAATTCTAACCGACCTAGTATTTGGAAACATACAGGATGTTTCAACAGTGACAATAAACAAAGGTGTGAACAAATTTAAACCACAACCTTGTTCTGGAATTAAAGGAAATAGCTATTCCACAACTGTAGCCCCTATAGCAAAACTCAATTTGGAACTAAAAGGAAGGAAGTTCAAACTGATGTCTCTTTGCTGTGGGGGAAGACACATATCAGATGCATGTCTGGAGCTGGAGAAGAGACCTCACAAAGAGAAGATAGGCTTCATGAGGGAAAAGGGTGTTTGTTTCCACTGTTTGTTTATTGGACACATCAGTAAAGAACGCAGAAAATAGATATCCTGTGCAAAATGTGGTCTCCAACATCTAAATAAACATCACATTCCTTCAAAGAAAAGGGAAAAGACTCCGACCAAGCAGAAAGGATATTAGAGTTAACAGCAGTATTTTGTACAGATCTGATGAACAAGCTTGGCCTCACTGGGAAGAAGGCACAAATTCTCTTACGGACCATGGGCTAAAAAACTTCACAAAACATTCACACAGGAGTACATGCCGATCCACAGGGAGTACAGACTACAGTGCTTTCATAAATGATGATATTTTTACCAAAGGTTTTACTTAAAGGGTTCCTTAAAAGGAATTGGAACGGAGTGACAGCAAGGTCTGGTACAACCTGCACCACAGTGTTTACCATCCCACCAAAAGGAAGATCAGAGTTGTTTGTTTGTTACTTGTGGAGAGAGTGTTGAATGGTGCATTCAGTCTGACTCTTTTAAGTGTAATCAAGATCAATGACAGACCTTTGACCAGGAGAGGAATTCTCTCAACTGTCAGCTCCATTTATGATTCCCTAGGAATCCTGAGCCATGTTATGCTGTCAGCTAAGAAAATCTTGAGGCATCTGTGCAGGAGAGCACTTGGCTGTGATGACATCACACCTGAATCCATGGCTGGGGAGTGGATAAGGTGGCTGCAGGAACTCAGTTGTTTGGAGGACTTTAATGTCATGAGATGTCTGAAACCACTTGACTTTGGAGAAACAAACACACCACAGCGGAATTTCAGGGAGGACAGCCACGGAGTAGGGACTTACCTGCTATCATTTAATCCATACTCACTAGCTCCTAATATTCACTGCTCTGTGAAGAGTCTTGAGGTTCATTTTGACAAGCAAATTTCCTCTGTTGTTCAGTGTAGCTTTTTTCAGAAGGTTAAGGCTTATCTCCCAAAAAAAGATCTGGGGAGGGTGATCCATGCCTTCATAACCTCTTGTCTTGACTACTGCAATTCTCTGTATGGGACCAGTCATCTATTAAACTTACAGCTATGCTGCACTTCCTCCACTGGCTTCCTGTTCGTCACAGGATCGATTTTAAAATTTGTATTGAACTTTTCTATATTCACACTCCAGTGAGAACGTTCTTATCACAGCAGCTATTTTATTATATTATTTTATATATTATATTTTACTTTATTGTATTTTAATTTTAATTATTCTACTTTCTATCTTATTTTAGTTTACTACTCTGATGCATTGCATGTTACTGTCTTCTTGTTACCGTATAGCTGTTAAGCCTTTGTCAACCAAGTGGTTTTAAATGTGCTATTTAAATAAAATTGACATTGACGAGTACACAGTAATTTTTGTCATGGGAAAAGCTAGGGTGGCTCCACTTAGGTCTCTGACTATCCCTCAAATGGAGCTCATTGCTGCCACAGTGGCAAGTTGCATTGATGTTGCAGGTTTCTGTGTTTTGGACTAACAGAATCTGTACTGAAATACATAAAAAATGAGACCTCAAGTCTTTTTTGCCAACCGAGTCTCAGAAATTCTCAAGGCTTCGCAACCTTCCCAATGGAGGTATGTGGACACTGCAAGCAACCCAGCTGATGTCACATCTAGAGGTTTGAAAGTAGATTCATTTCTCAAGAATACAACATGGGTGTCAGGTCCACTAAATCAACTTCAATCAGGGGACCCTGAGGTCAAAACACTATTGCTACTAGCATGATCCATAATTTCTCATCTTGGACGTGTCAGAAAAGGTCTGCTGCATGGATTTTGAGGTTTAAGAACTGGTTTTTGGCTTGTTCCGAGAAAAGGAGACAACTGAGCACAGCCCTTGCACAGTCTGACTTAGATGTGAAACAACAAAGATGATCGTTAAAGATGGAAGTGGATATTTTCAAGAGGAGGACAGTTCCAAGTTGTCTGTCAGTGTTTTGCAGGTAAATGGGCTCAGATCAGCAGGTCAATCAGGGAGAGTGACAACAGGTGTGAATGATCAGGGCTCTGAGAAAGGAGGGGCTGGTCACATTCAAAGTGACAGAAAATGGGTGACATGTGCTGCATTGAATTACATTTTAGTCAACCCATTGCATATATTTCCCATATTTGTGCAGATAGGTTAAATTGTGAGGTCAGCAGTAACCCAGAGTCCAAACTTGGTCTTGTCTTGAGTGTGGTTTCTACTTCTCTTTCTTTTTAGCTCACCTTATACTTACCAGCGCAGGTGGTAGGTTCAAGGCAGGTGAGGCTATGAAGCAAAATGCCAGTGAGTAGTAAAGAGGGGGAGAGAGGAGATTGTGGCAAGGCTACAGCTTTTTCTAGTCCTGCTTCTTCAGTATTGCTTTTTATCTAAGTCTTCAGTGCCAAATCGCATCCTCCATCCATACCTGGGGGGTACGGCGCTACATCTACCATTAAGAGACTTAAAAACAAGTAAAATCAATTTAAAATAAATCTTCAGTGATACTGGAAGCCAGTGTAAAGACGCCAAAACTGGAGTTATGTGATCTCTTTTCCTATTTCTCGTTAAAACCCTGGCTGCTGAATTTGTACAAGCTGTAGTAGATCAATGGATTTTTTTGGTAATCCTGAATATAGTGCATTACAGTAGTCAAGGCGAGAAAGTAAAAAAGTATGAGTGAACTTTTTGGCATCTTTCAGAGTGAGGTATGGTCTTACCCTTGCATTGTTTCTTAAATGATGAAGGCAATCTGTCTGACATTGTTTATGTGTGAATTAAAATCAAGTTCAGAGTCAAGTGTAACACCCAGGTTCTTGATTTGTTGATTTGTTGAGATGTGCCAAACTTCGAACTTTGCTCATAATGTTTTGCCTCTGATCATCAGTACCAAATACAATAATTTCAGTTTTATCTTTGTTTAATTTGAGAAAATGAATGCATATCCATTTTCAACGCTGAAGAGAAAATGTATAACTTGGTTTGGAGCATCAGAGTCATCTGGTGCTACGGATATATATAATTGAGTATCATCATCATCGTCATAACAATGATAGTTCACACCATGGTCACTAATACTTTTCCCAGTTATATCATACATAAGCAAAATAGTAATGGACCAAGAGTGGAATCTTGGTCTTGACCTTACTACTTAAAGTGCATTGAAAATCTGCTTGGTGCTGTATACAAACAAAACTGTTTTGAATATTAATTGCAAACTAAAGAACTTACAGAACATTACAACTTACCAAAGGCCCACCCAACAGCCACACACTGGATCATAGACACAAATAACATGCATGCTCCATTAGCGCCGTAGTAATCAACCAACTGGAAAAGATAGATTCCTCCCTGGAGAACAGGGACATACATATAGAGTGTCACTTAAAATACTCCAGTATAGCTGTGTCCCAATTCAGGGGCAGCATCCTTCGAAGGATGGGTGCAGACCATGAAGGCCAACCTACATTTCATGGTCTTGTCTACAGACGATTTCCAATTGCAAGACCAGCTTGTGGTGTTTGTACCTTACTTGCCTTACCTGGGTGGCTGTGGATTAGGGGCTAGAGTGGGTTGTTGTTTAACCGGAAGGTCAGCGGTTCAATCCCTGTGCCATACTGATAGAAATAGTGCTGCCCATAAATGCACTCTATGAATGTATGGGGGAATGGTAAAAAATCTGTACTATAAAGCACTTTGAGAGCTTAATCAAGACTAGAAAAGCTGTCTATAAATACAAACCATTTGGCGTATTGTTGTCGCCTAGCAACAGAGGTGCAGCTGAAAGATGAGAAAGTTCTTTGTTTGATCAAAAATGATTAAGCGCCACTATCAGCATGTGATGTATCTCAAGAGGGGACCATGGCCAGGTAAAATAACCTGGTTAATCTGAATGCATTTAGCCATCAATGAACCTTAGCTAATTAACAATGGTTACTCAATGTCATTTCACTTTGACAACTGCATATTTCAAAGTGGAACATTACTAAATACTTTAAGTCATGCATTGCATCTAAATGCAAATTTGTAAGTATTTGTATTTGTATGTATTTGTATTTTATGCAACTTCAACTCCACTTCTGCTTCCTGTACCTAACATGCAGCAAAAAGTAGTTACTTACAATTTTCAATACCTTTCCTGTCCATTGAAAACTACCTATCTATATATAAATGTATTGCTTTTAGAAAATGTTGAATTCATGAATAAAGTAGTTAAACTAGCTCAACTTTAAGCATCCATGAATACAGCAGTAATATTAACTAAAATTAGCCATATTAATAATCAAACACTGATAGATACCATTTGACGACATGAGTACTTTTACTTTTTCTATTTTAAGTACATTTTGCTGCTAATACATATTTTTTGAAGAAACCTTCTAATCGCACCACGATTTGTTTTCAAATGCAGCCTTTGAAGGAAGCAGCCACTGAATTGGGACACAGCTTATGAGAATTGAATGAATGTTAGGTGGTTTGGGTAAGTTTGCATCATTGTTTTGTACCTGAGTGGTGAGAGGGATTTGTAATATGAAGCAGATAGAGCAGAAGAGGAGGAGGAAGATTTCTCTACGCCAGGGTCTGCGCATCGTTCCTGGGAACATGTCAATCACTGATGATGTTATTGTTTCCAAACCTGCAAACTAACATAGAAATAGACAGAAGGGAGAATACCTGAATAACAGATTATTATGTCAAACATGCATAAAGAATAGTCTCCTGCCTCCTCCATGTTTCTCAGTTAAGATGGTGCTCTTTTCTTTGAAAACCAAAACCATAAAGCTCTCATTTAATTTCATCTATCCCCAGCAAATATTCCAAGAAGTATTGTACTTAGTCAAGATGCATGTTTCCAAACTCCATTCTGCTTTTATGCACTGTCAATAGTACCATGACTGTTCTTTTTCAAATAAAAAAATAAAATGTATTGGTATACATCAATAAATCAAATTGTTTTTGTATTGACCAAATTATTCACAAATAACAAATTGTCTATTAACCAGAATAAGGAAAAACTACCAAGTGCATTTCAACAAAATAATATTTACGACATTTATTAGAGAAGATAGTGTCTCAGATAAATGGAGATGTGTATCAATGTTTAAAGAATTTATACAAAATAAAATCTGTCAGAGATGAAGGGAGAAGTAATGACAATTGAAATGGTATTGCTAATATTATGTGAATAGGTATATCTAAACATTCTAAACGTTCCTAAATGTGAGTGGCATCCACTGTCTTGTACCTCAACATGAAACATGTCAGTATCCAACCTCTGCACACAAGTGTGCATAGGCTTTCTTTGGTTTCTTGAAAACAGGTCACTTCTGTTTATCGATCCTCTTTAGGTTCTAACATAGTAGTGGGAGAATTCAGGTATTTCACCTCTGTGGCCCTTTGCCTATCCTGAGACTGCTTGTGACCCTAATGCGTCACACCATTGAGTTGAGCTGAGATGGGTTGAGTGAAGACTGACAACTGAGCCATGCCCACAGAGTTTAACGTTACCTGGTTAGCTCAGGCTAATGAGATAGGCTACATGCTGCTGCTGACTGGCTAGCGTGTGTGTATGCTTCGAGATGGCCACGATTGTCACAACAAACTTAACAAAAGGTAAGTTACCCTGAAACTATACAACAACAAAACCTATTGATTTATCTATTATTATAATCGTACTACATATGCTTACAAGCCTCAAGTGGTTTTTAATATGTTATTATGGTAATTTACCATTTATTTAACACATCTAAAGAACAGTTTGAAGCAAGTTAACTACCTCCGTCTAAGTTTTCACATCACTTTAGCAGTCATGTGTTTAGTTGTTACTCAATTGTAATTTTAATCAGTTAATGTCAATAAGCTACAGTGATATGCTACAACTACATTTACTCTCTCACTCAGTCCTTCCCCTCCTACTCACAAAGCTGGTAACCACCTTGACCTTATTTTCACCAGAACCTGCTCTACCCCTAACCTCCCTGTAACCCCTCTCTGACTCTTACTTTCTCCCACTGTCACAATCTTACAACCCTACCACATCAACAGACTCTGCACCTGTCCGTCACAACATTCGCTCCCTCCTCTCTGGCCCTAACGTTTTATTATCCCTCACTTTATCTAACTCTTTCTAACTCATGCATCCTAAGTCTGCCATGGACACCTCTCTACTCTGTCCTCCTCTCTTAATTCGCTCTGTCCTTTTACTTCACGACAGATTTGCAAGTCCTCCTCAGCTCCGTGGTTGTCTGACTCGGTGTGTGCTGACAGAGCCACTATGAAAGCATCAGAAAGGAAATGGTGAAAATCTCAACACCCTGATTACCTGCTCACTTATCAATCTCTTCTCTACTCCTTCTCTGCCACTATTTCTGTAGCCAAAAGCAGTTTTTATCAAACTAAAATTCAATCCTCATTTTCCAAACCCAAAAAACTCTCCGAAAAAACTACTATTTCCATCAACTTCATCTTCATCCAAATCTCCTCTTTCCTCTTTCTACCCCAGTCTCCCAATCAAGTTCTTACCCTGGTAACCTCCGCCAGCCCAACCACCTGCCCCCTTAACCCCATCCCTTCTCACATTCTCCAGTCTATTGCTCCCGACATTCTTACTTTTCTCACCCATCTCATTAACACTTACCTGTCAACTTGCTGTTTCCCTAACTCTCTGAAGGAGGCAAGAGTAAACCCACCCTCAACCTGTCTGAAGTAAACAACTACAGACCTGTCTATCTTCTTCCTTTTCTCTCCAAAGCACTTGAGTGTGCTATCTTTAATCAACTCTCCTCTCATCTTCACCAGAACAACCGTCTTGATCCTCACCAGTCTGTTTTCAAGGCAGGCCACTCAACTGAGACTGTCCTCCTTGCTGTCTCTGAGCAACTTCACACTGCGAGAGCAGCCTCTCTCTCCTCTGTCCGCATCCTTCTAGACCTTTCTGCTGCATTTGACACAGTGAACCACCAGATCCTTATTTCCTCCCTTCAGGATCTGGATGTCTGACGCTCTGCTCTCTCCCTGCTCTCATCCTACCTCAATGACCGCACTTATGTAACTTAGAGATGATCTGTGTCAGAACCTTGTCCTCTCACTACTGGGGTCCCTCAAGGTTCCGTCCTGGGTCCTCTCCTCTTCTCTGTGTACACCAACTCTCCTGGCTCTATCTTTTACTCACATGGCTTTTCCTACCACAGCTACACAGATGACACATAACTAATCCTGTCTGAAATCTGAAATACAGGTAGCAGCACAAATCTCTGGCTGTCTGACTGACATCTCTCTGAGGATGTCTGCACACTACCTGAAAATCAACCTTGACTAGACCGTAATACTTTTCCTACCAGAGAAAGGCTCTCCCACCCATGACCTTACTATTACAATTGACAACTCCGTGCCAGCCCCCACCCAGATTGCTAGGAACCTGGGTGCAACACTCAATAGTCAACTCTCCCTTACCACCAACATTGTATCTATCGTGTAGATACATGCTGCACAAAATTAGGAGAATACGTCCCCTTTCTCACTCAGAAGGCAGCATAGGTTCTGGTCCAGGCTCTTGTCATCTCATGCCTGACTACTGCAACTCCCTCCTGGCTGGTCTGCCTGCTAATGCTATCCAACCTCTGCAGCTCATCCAGAATGCAACAGCTCGACTTCACTTAGCAGTGAACAGATCAGGTCCAGTCTACATCCAGGATATGGTCAAACCTTACACCCCAGCCCGTCCACTCCATTCTGCATCTGCCAATCGGCTTGCTAGCCACTGCTTGCTGTCCTGGCTCCTAAATGGTGGAATGAGCTTCCCATTGACATTCCGCTGCAGACTAAAAACTCTTCTGACTACACCTTGGTTAAAAATTCAGTTTAGTTGCACTTATATGACATTTAAATGTAGCACATGTAGTTTGGCATTTTTGAAGCAAATTGTACTAACTTGATTCTTGCTGTTCTGGGTTTGTACCGTCATGGTTGAATGCACTTATTGTAAGTCTCTTTGGATAAAAGCGCCAGCTGAATGAAAAATATAATGTGTAAGGTGCATTTGATAGTAAGTTCCTAAATGATCTGATACAGACTCGTGTAACCACCATTACTATTACCACCTCGTTTTTTTAAGCCTGTTTTGGAATTTACAGTGAATTAGACTCAGTGCAGATGTGTAATTATATGACAGTTTAAATGTGATTATAATCTCCACACACCACTGTTGAAAACAGTTCTCATATTCATTATACATTTATCTGTTTTCACACTGAGAGAAGTTGAGGGATTTGATGTGGAATGTTATCAACAGCACTGTGAGAGATTATCACCTTGAATATTACAGATGTTGGTAGAAAGACATTTTATATATTTGTACAATGTTTATTTCTTTCAGTAAATCAGTTCTTTTTGAAAACTGTGGTGCTTCTTGGATGACAAGTGAAACATCTTCAAGAAACACAGGCAAGTTCAATTGCTTATGTACACATGTACAATACCAGAAAACATTAGTTAGAGCCCTGTAATCCCCTAAATTGTACCCCAAGAAAGAACTGCTAATCCATTGTGGTCTGCACACAAAGGTTCAAATCCCATCTTTGTCACAATAGTTTTTACTCTTCTTGCTGTTTCCATAGTAACTTGTCACCATTGTAACAACCCTCTTAAGAACAGGAACAGTTTGACACTCAGAAAATAAAGTTCACCCAAAACAGGACAAAGTGGTCGTGTGGTCAAGGTGATGGACTGCATATCCATTTTGCTCCGCACCGAAGGTTTGAATCCCATCCTCGTCATATTGAATTTTACAGTAGTCTTCAAAGTTTGAGCATCTAATTGACTGAAACAGCTTTCTCTGTTTATTATCACACATGTACTATTCCTTGTTGATACTGTCGAAACCCTAAAAGTCCCGAAACATCAACTGTGGTCAATGACCAACTCATTAAAGCAGTTGAGATATCTTCATAAAGGACTGATGGGTGTAATACACTGATCATGGTGCAACTTTCTTTTTAATGTTGATAGCGTATAAACCAAAAGCTGTTTAATTCTCACATGTACTGAAAAAAATGTTTACTATCCAACAGTTTGGTTACTCTAAAGTGCAAATGGGTCAAAACATTGTTGACAGAAGACTCAGCGTATCCACAAAATTGTTTCTTTCACTGGCTCTGCCATGTTTTTTGCAAATTTATATCTAACAGGGCAGTAACTAAATGATAATCAAAGCATTGTTAGTGGTTGTCTGATTAATTGTTCCTGAAAAGGAACATTAAGTAATACATTACCTTTGAGAACTTGATGAAAACCTGTATACCATCTTTATTATATAATAGCATGTTACCCCCAGCTCTTTGTTCATGCTGATGCCCCAAGTGGAGGTGTCCTTCATCTGACATGATTGGACTAAGATGGTTTTGCAGGTATTTGCTCATAAACAAAAATATTTTGACACCTGGACATTTTGAGCCGATCATCACAAAAGTGATGATTAATCTTTTAGGCACTCACAAAAATTGATGAGAATCCATCAATCATGGGTCATGACATTTTTCTGAAGCCCAAGTCACTAAGGTAAGATTAATTCTCAAAAAAAAAGAATTGGAATGTATATTTCAGTTTGGACCTGGTTACCAACATGGCAATAGAGCTACAACCGGGGAATGATTAAAAACCAGATCAAATGCAGTAGGGTCCAAAATTCTGCTATCCCATTGAAGTGAGAAATCTTCTTCATCTTACCGCTGTGTCAAGCCCCAACATAATGAGCATGATGAAGAAACAAACAGCCCACAACTGAGGCAGGGGCATCATGGCCACAGCCTGAGGAAAAGCAATGAACGCCAGCCCAGGTCCTTAGAGAAAAGAAGTAACATTTTAGTTGTCATCCTCTCCACTTGCCTCGTTTTTGATCTATCCCCATTTGTAGTGAATATGTGAGGGCCGAGTATTCCCACATTCATGTTAAGCACAGACAGTAGCGTTAAGGTTTAAATCATACCTGATTTGACAACCATGTTGATGGGAATTCCCTGTGCCTGAGCCATGAAACCCAGAGCGGAGAAAACTGCAAACCCAGCAATGAAGCTGGTACAACTGTTGAGCACACACAACCACACACTGTCCCTACACACATGCGCACATAAACACACAGACGTATATTCATACACACAGATACACACACGGGGACGCCCACACACGCACACACAGTTTATTATACAGAGGAAAAGGGAGCAAGAAAATGTATTCTGTCCTGTAAAGAACACAATCTGTCCTGCTGTTGGATCTCAAGCAAGCATGCTGCTGACCTCTAAAAGTATCTAAAGAATGCAGGCATGTGAGAGGTCATACTGCTGTTATATAAAATATCCACGTGAAGAAGCAAGCATGCTACTGACATCTAAAATTATTGAATAAGAATGTGAGCATGCATCCTGCGAGAGATCATGCTGCTGTAATTTTACATATCTATGTGTAGCAGCGAGCATGCTGCTGAGTTCTAAAATAATCTAAAGAAGGCAAGCATGCATGCTGTGAGAGGTCATACTACTGTATGTAGTTTAGATGAGAACAACGGCTGGAATTGCAGCTCTCTTCTGCTGACCCTTCCTTGTCATCCTGAGTTTCGAAAATGCAATCTTCTTCAATGAGGGATCTTTCGTCTCTCCCAGACAGTGAGCATGGAGATGGTGAGTAGTGTGACAAGCCAAACAATGCTTTAAGGGATCATAACCGTGGTTCATGAGTTTGCACATGGTTGATTTGGTAAATGTCAGGTAAACTTTCCAACCACTTCAAGGCCAGTGGATAATTGTGAGTTAATAATACTTATGCAAACTGATGGTCGGACTCAAAAAACACAACTTCACCAATGTATCAGCAGAACTACTGTGTCATGATTCTGCCGTTGGAAATAAAACCGAAAGACTATTCTGGTTTTGTTTTATGGACTTTTTGGTTTATTGACCTTTACCTTTGTTTCTTTGTGTTTAGGTTTGTGTTCAGTTGTTTTCCCCTGAGTTCTCAGCTTTCTGTTTTAGTTGAAATTATGTTCCTTCTGTAGCTTAACTTCCTGTCTTTGTCCTGTTACACACCCCTACGGTTGTCTGCATGTGTTCCTAATGTGTTTCACCTGTATTAAATTATCCCTGCCTCCCTTGTCTATATAAGTCTCTGTGATTCCCCTTGTCCTTGTCAATTTGTTATGTTCTCCGTGTTTCCCTGGTGCATTATCACAGTGTTTCTCATGTCCTCTTGTTCTTCTGATTCCTTGCAATTTTCAGTCACGTTTTCCAGCCTTATCTTATTAGTGTTTCTTATTGTTTTGGTTCTTTTTTGGCTACTGCGTTTGGGTCCTCCAGCTTTCTCATACATGACATACTCATCACTTAGTTTACCTGTAACAGTTGTTCTCAACTTTGTTGTAGCTGCCCAGGGTGATTAAGGTCCCTGCTCCAACACCATAGGAGAAGAGGACCTGAGCACAGGCTTCCATCCACACCTGATAAACAGCATTGTGTCAAAGGAGCTGCTGTTGAAAACAACAGCAGCCCCTTTGTGATGTTTTCACAAATGCCACATTTCAGAAAAAATTATTGTAAAACTTGTTTATAGTGTGTCTTACTTGAAGGTCTGCCAGACGAGAAGGTTCTGGATAAAGGTAATAGACCACACCCTGCCAGGCTCCTGGCAGCGTCAACCCCCTGACCAGCAAGATGGCCAGCATTACATAGGGGAACACTGCTGTGACATACACCACCTGAAAATTGCAGTGGTTAGATAGCATATTGCTGTGTCAGGCTACAGAAGAACTGCCCCTATGCTCCTTAAATACCCCTATGCTAACCAAGCTAGCTAATGACCTGATATCATTGCAATGCTGGGCTTACCGGTTCCCTCAGGGCTGCTAACCTGTGTTAACCAGGTGTTAATGTTAAGCCCGATAAAAAGGTACATTTATAAAGTCCATGAAGACGTGGTGATTGTTCAGTTTAACATAATATTTAGGTAACTTCTTGCATGTGGTTAAACAGTAGCATTAACTTTTTTACTGCTGTATGTTTAAACTTAATCAGGTAAAAAGTTGTGTGTAAGTCTATGTAGCAGCCGGATTATACTGACTGTGTAGGAAAAACACAGTACGTTAACTATATTTTTATGATTACATTGTATTTTTATGATTTCTCCTGGGCTGTGGTTGTTGGTGCCAGTGTCTTTATTTCTACTTTAATCTGATTATTTAATTCTGATTTGCTAATGTCTGATTGTTCCCAAATAATTAATTAATTAATTAATAATTGTTTCTATTTCTCTCTGCTGACACGCTTTTGTATATATGCCATGCTTCAGGATGTGGAGAAGACTGGTTAACAACATCCTTACTTCTTTAATGAGATAATGATGTCAATGACAGACCAACAGACCTTTGTGTTTGATTCTCTATATTATCAGATTCAGTTTCTTATCTTTTACTTAATTTCTGCTGTTTTTAGAGGTGGTAGTAACATTTTTAAAACATAACTTGCAAATTATTTACTTAGAATTAGTGAATAGGTCAACTTCAGCAGTCACAACCTTCACAGGTAAGTGTTTACCAATGTGACATGACGAGTCCTCAATCATAAACAGCCGGAACTGTACAACCTGAAGTTCACTGGGATTAATTGTTACTATAACAAATGTTTACTGCTGTTTACACTTAACTCTTAATGTGTTTATTTAACCTCTGATACTGAGTACATTTTCAATTGACTACAGATGCACATTTATCTGTTTCCCTTATAAATCAAACAGGACACTTTGGTGAATTAATGTTTTCATTGTCATAAAATGTCAAGGTATAAATTATCTTCACTGTAGGAAGGTGAATCTCTCGTGCTTAATATTTAGTGAGTAAAATTCACAGTAGAAAAGTTAGAATTGAGAAAGCACAATAGTAAAGTAGTATTTCATATAAATCTTACAGCACTTGATGCAGTCATCTGTTAACTGTAAGAGTAACATCCAAAGCCTAAACACAAGCTGCTCTTACATTTAAAATGTTTAACAGTGTGTAGTTAAGACTTTAATGATGGTATAGAGTTAAGATGCAAAAGTCCAGGAGCCATTATTCATTACAGTTAATGGAACAGCTGATTAAAACACAGTATTAGAATTTTTTTTACATTAGCTTACCGGCTAACTTCAGCTACAACTCTGTGGAAATATGTGGATGTTACAAACTTTACCTCAGATGATGGAAGCTAACTGTGTTAGCAGCTACTTCACAGTGCAGTCAGTAGCTGGTGTAGGTGGGCGTGTTTAAAGTCCTCGGGATGAGAGGTCAGAGGTCAGACCCAGCTCCTGCTTTTTGTCTAAATATGGTTACCTCAGCCTGGCTTCAAATTGCCAAGATGGCATTGATCAAATTCAAAAGTCTTGGCTTCAAAACGTCACTCTTGGTTGCCACTTTTGACAGCCCCCCTCTCTCACTCTAGGACTTGAGCAGTCACCCCTTGCCAAAATGACTCTACACTGTTGTGTAGTGCACTCCTTACAGGGAAGGATAAGGTATGTTTAATATAATGTTTGGTTAATTTTCGTCGGTAACACACCAAGCACATCTCAATTTCTCCATGGTAGAAGATGTGCCAGGCATATCCTGTCACCAGTTTGCCAAATGTGCAAAGTCACTGTCCCTGTGCACTGGACACTTCACTGTGCTTTGCACGGTGCACCGTGGTGCATGAGGATGTTTTAATTGACTTGTAATTGCAAATGTTTCCACCATGGTGTGGCCTCAATCAGAGTCAGTGAACTAAAGTCTAAGAGGCTACATCATGTGATTAAGTGACATGCTGATGATCCATATTTGTTTGGATACAGAGAATGAGACAAACCCTAAGAAGCGAGATGGGCCCTAACCCTAAGCCTAGAAAGAGTTATGTATGTAAATGGAATATAAATATAAAAATAAATCAATCTCAATTCTCAAGAAGCATGAAGTTTTCCTGATCAAGTACTTTTGTAGCCCTCAACTGAAAATACCAGAGATGCTGGATACAAAAACAGGTCTCCATTTCTTACACCTAATAACATTTCCAGCAAAAGTTGCACATCTGATCTCTTAACAGACCTTTCCTGTGGAGCGAACACCTTTCCAAATGCAGAAGTAACAGGCCACCCAGCAGGCCAGGAGACACAACAGCAGCTCCCATTTCACTGTGCCAACCTCGTCTATTCCCCCGGACATGGACAACACTCCTCTCCTGTGTGGGGACACCAGACAGTGAGTGGTGGTTACACATGTGTCGAATCACTGTCTTCAAGAAGTACAGAGTACACTTTACACATGTAATCGATTACTGCCACCCTACTTAATTTATAATGAGCTCAGTGTGACATTAGACTCACTCCCAGAACTCAGAGACCGAAGACTTGGTGAGATTATCAGATGTCCAATTTACTGGTAGGTTGCCACTGTGTACTGAAGTCCAGTTTACAGAGGTGAGGTCCACACATCTGTCTGTTGAGAGAATAACAAATAATTATGCTTATAAAATTAGAATGTATGAAGCTATGCATACATGTGACTCATCATTTCTTTGTACATCCCAATCAATGTGAAATTGGGCAAATATGAAGCTGAACCCTTACTGGCCCCATTCTTCACCTTCAATTCAATCAAATAAATAGTCCAACAAAAATGTTGTATTCGGAATCCTGTCCAATAATGAAAGAGTCTGACGATGCCACAGTAAATTAAATAAAGTCAAACATTTGGGTCAATGTCAAGCATATCACTACTGCCCAGCGCTAAAGTGAAGCCAGAAAGGGTGGAGGGGCAGGGGTATAAGAACTCTGTTTGAGCAAAAGTTACCTTTTTTGTATGTGTGTTGTCAAAGGAGGGTAAATGGTCAATGGTCTGTATTTATATAACGCTTTTCTAGTCCTGATGACCACTCAAAGCACTTTACAGTTTTTTAAATTCACACATTTATATACAGTGCATCTATGTGCAGCAATTTCTCTATGAGAATGGACAACAGCCGCTGGGTAATTGGTGTCATGGGAGAGAGATTCTGATTGCATAAAAAGAGAGCAATCAAGGTAAAGGAATTATTTTATATTTTGGTGTAGTGGACATTCCCAGCCTAGCCTCAGGCAACAACATCATCCTGACACAGACTTCAGAAGATGACCAGGGGGTTGCTCGAAAGAGCAATAGTGTGTGTGTGTGTGTGTGTGTGTGTGTGCGCGCGCATGGCTGTGTGTCTGTAAAATTCAAAATAAATACTATTATAATTAAAAATTGTGGTTCACTGACGAGGGGACCTGGGGTTAACAGGCAATGGCTGTTACAGAATTATTTGTATTATTGTTATTATACCAACCTTAAATTTCCTATTGTGATGCGTAATTCCAGGCCTATGATGGATCGTGTCAGCTGATCATGGACTATGATTACAACAAGACTGCTGGCTGACTTTTACACAGTGACAGCAAAATATTAGACAACTGCATCTTTGGGGCTAAATATAATTAGCATCTTATTTGCCTTAGCTTGATTAATGAGTGTTGCTTCTCTACTACTAGTGTGAATAACCTGTGGAGAAAAGATCCAATCCCTTTTCACTGCATCAAAACAACAAGTAAGTATAAGTACCCCAGTGATATCTCACGTAAGTTTGTTCATTTTTGTCGCCGAGTTATGAGAAAGCCCTTTCTTTTGAAAAGTAAAGATTAAAATTAAAATCAGTCTTATTATATAGTGGCATCACAAGGGGTCATGTAGAGGGGTGCTACATTTCCATACAGGATCGGCTGCCACATCACAAAATGGCCAGCGATGCACACACTTCATCTCCCAGAATGCCTCATCACCCACCCAGCTGCAGGTGTGTAAGCCATGGAATTGAAGCAGGACTGAAGAGCTTCACAGAGGAGAGGAGAGAGGCAAAGAGACAGAGAGCACACGGCTAGAAGGAGCTGGGCAAACTGACTTTGAACGGGAAAACTAAATTCAGGAAAGTACAACAACTGACTAAGAACTATTAAGAGGAAATAGTCAGGGTAAAATGAACATTCTAATGTAATCTAATTCTGTTGAGTGTAAAGAACCACTTTCTCCAGGAGGTTTTATGTTTGTTGTTGGACTAGAATCTGATTGAGAGTTTCGATTTTATGGAAAAATACAACTTCACCTTCTGTTTTTTCAGTTATATTGCACTACCCCACCCAAGTAACCTCTCATGACAATGTGTGTGTGCTTTCAGACAGTGCACACACACATAGGCCCCAGGGCTGCACTCCAACTGACTCGCTCAGAGAGACACACGCTGTGAGATCAGAGCCCGTTCACGTGAAGCAGCCGGACTTTGTTGAACAGTGGAAACAGTGAAAACTGAGCTGGAGTTTCTGTTTCCTCCTCCACTCTGACCTGCTCTCACTTTAACTCATAAACACTCATCAGTAGTTATCAGGACCTGATCAGTACATGAAGTAACTCAGTGTTTGTTTGATTCCAGAGTTCATGAGACTCATTTAAACATCATGAAAAATGACTTGTCAACATGTTGTGCTCAGTACAACATGAGACATGACGCATAGTCAGGAGTCAGTGTTAAATTGACACCATCGATTAATAACTAAACACATGATTGTAAGTTTGGAGCATGTACATAAAAAAAAGAAAGAACTATGAACGTTTACTAGTTCATTTTCATCTGCATGAACTAAACTTTGAACTAGTTCTTTGAATTGTGAAGTGGAACACTGCTACTAGGTCCATTATATCCACTGACTGAAACCTTTTAGTTGTTCCTGAGGTCAGAACCAAGAGACACAAGTATTAATATGGCTTTGTTTGTGCGTGCATTGAAAATTTGCATGCTCCTGAGCATCACTAGAGACCTCTACTAGACATGGCAAACCTTGAATGTGTGGATCTCACCAATGCTGTCGGTCTTCTGACCCAGGACCATGTGTTAACACCATGTGTTACATCCCTTGTGTTACATCCCTTGGATTTTAAACAAAACAAGGTAGTTTCAACTTGCTTTGCCTTGAATGAACAGATTTTGTACTACATGTGTGCAGCCCAGGTTCCTATGATGAATGTATTTTGTAATAACTTTTTGTAATTCTCTATTATTACTGGTGTCATTCATTAAGTCGTCTAAGTAGATTGTTCTTCTCTAGGGTCTTAGTAGTGCATCGTTACACAAAGATTTGGGTAAACCATTCACAAAATTGATGTCCCTTATCTTAAGAAAGTGATCATATAAAGGCTGTCAGTGTAATGGATATTTAATGGGAAACTGTGCCCTTAATGTTGAAATTTGTGAGAAAGACACTTAAATCTGCTTTATTATTTTGGGAAGATGCACTGGAAAAATGCATGTCATTTCCTAATGTTTATTCACAAAGGTTTAATCATCTGTGATATCTGCAATCCATTGCTTTGGTGTAGAGATAAAGTTGTAATCACACTGGCGTTCCGGGTTTGGCCAGTAGATGGTACTAGTTGCTTGCTGCTCACTTTGGACTTGAAGCCAGCAACATCGTGTCCACTTCATTCATTTCTTTTTCCTACTTTTACAGGGACAATATAATCAATCCTATGTGAAATGACTGTCGATGCGTTTGCAAAAATGCTCTTGACAAAATACATCTTTCAGCAATTTGAAACACCACTCACAACCAAACAAAATGGATGTTGGAGTAGACAAACATCAAACCCCTGGTCTGCCCTAATATCTATAAAGGAGTGTAGAAAAATCAGGCAACACCCTGCGCTTGCACTACACTTTTTGGACTTTCGTGATGATTGTTTAATTTTTGAGGTGGAACTTCTTGACACTTTTAACAATAAACACCATAATTGATCAGAAGTTATTAGGACACGTACATGACTGATGTTTACTTTGTGTTTGTTTGGTTTGCCCTAGAGTTTATGAGACACATGTTTAAAACTGCGACACAGTGCGAGACATAGATTACGATGCAACGCAGTGTTTTAACTTAATTGTTGCAGAAGAAGCAACGCCCTGTTTATCCAGGAACATAAATATGAATTCAGCAAGTATTTCTATAAATCAGTTGTAAGTGTGAGTGAATAAAAAAGAGCACAGGAGCAGAATCACATGTTGACCAGTGGAGTAATGTGCCTCAGTGCAGTGGAGCTGATTTAAGATAAAATAATATAAGACACACCAGGAACATTCAGTTGTTACAGCAGAAGGCAGGTCAGAATGAGCAAGACAAGAGAATAAAGAAACATAAAATGGGAGTAGAATAAATACAGAAAATAATAATTAAATATAAAAATATACAGTAAGTACATTATATACACCTTTTCACTGTAGTGGTTTATATGAAATGGTATAAGTAAAGTGCAGTGGCACAGGATGATTTTACAAGCAGGTAAAAACTATTTTGTGCATAGGAAAAAAAACCATTTGTACATAAGAAGAACAAAAAAAAGGATTTACTGGTTATTTGATTTCTATCATGATATATATCGATATCGACTGATATGAAAACAAATATTGTGATAAGATTTTTTCCGATACAGGAGAAGCAATATTGATTCTCTACTGGCTATAGAATTGTGGACCATCTTTTTACCCTTGCTGGTATGCTGTGGATGTTGTGGGAGTATGATCACTAAGTCTTCATTTATTTTGTGGATCTGGAGAGGGCATATTACTGGGTCCTCAGGGGAAACCCTGTGGGATCCTGGAAATCCTTGGGAACATCAGGTTTGCATCCCTGCTTTTTGTAGTGTGATTCTGATTGCTTTATCAAAGCATGACCTTTTGCGTGCACTGGGGCAGTTTTCAGCAGGATAAGAATCAGCATGGTTCTCTTCCGTAATATGGTGGATTGCTCTCTCCAGGTAGAGGTTAAATTGCTGCCCCATGTGAAGCATCTTGGGGGAACATGGAGAGCAACATAGACAGGCAGATTGGTGCTGCATTAGCAGTGATGCAAGTGTTGTACTGAACCATTGTGGTGAAGAGAGAGCTGAGCTATAAGGCTTTGCTTTTGATTTACCTGTTCATTTATGTTCTGACCTTGATTTATGTTCATGAGCTCTGGGTATTGACCAAACAAACAAGATTGCAAATACAAGTACCCAAAATTATTTTTTTTTCCATCAAGTGGCTGGGCTCAGCCATAGAGATAGGGTGGAGTGTGGATGTCTGTGGGGACCTTCGAGTATAACTGCTTTCCTTCATGACAAAATCAATAAAGAATTTTTATTAGCCCAAATTATATAGCCCAAATCACAATTTGCCCTTAACCCTCAACGAGTCCCAAAAAACTACCAAAACTGCTGAAAAAAATAGAAACCTCAAAGAGTCACAAATGACAGATCTATTTCAAAGGTGCAATAGATGTCATGCAGAGCACTGGATCTGCAAAGGGGACAGTTGAGGTGGCTTGGGCAATGGGCATATAATCAAGATTCCTTGTGGGTTCCTTCCATTGGAGGTTTACCAGACACACCAAACTGGGAGGAGATGCAGAGGTAGACCCGATATTGCTAGAGGGACTTCATATATATATGGCTGGGCAGAGGAATGACTGGAATTGTCAGCTGCCTCTAAGACCCAATTTCGGATAAGCTTTGGACACATGCTTAATGTGCTTGTGCTCTGCACTTTATGAACCCTAATGATCCATGCACATGGTTTAGTGTATATCAATGAAAAATCAATGCTGACCTGTGTTCCAGGGATTGTTGCACGTAGCCCAGGGCAGAGTGGCCCTGAAACAGTTGATGAGGTAGAGGAGGGCCCAGGCCAGGACAATGCTGTAGAGTCTGGAATACAGCTGGATCACCATGATAGAATAGCCAATTCCTGGAGTAAGATAACACAAAAAATACAGTATCATAGTCCTATTGCAATATACAGCTAATAAATCTGACAGCTACATAATGACAGTAATACTTGTAAAACTGCTCATGACCATACAGACATTGGGCCTCTTTCAGCAAAATCTTTGTAATTTTTTTCTAAAATTAGTTTTTCAAGAAAGTTCTGTGTTCTTATAGTGACTAAATCTCATTGTCTCTGTAAAGTGAAAGTGCATGCCAGTTATTCCTGATCAGCAAAGGTGATCTGTCTGTACTTTTTAAGTGATGCATTTCTTTTTTATTTATAATTATAAGCGATAAAGAAACATGGCAGGAAAATATTATGAATGCTAAATTAGAGTGGTCATTTAAATATCATTATACAACTATGGAATTGAAGAAAAATGATAACTGATTATTTTTGCATTAGCACTTCTTTATTCAAGTGTGCGCACGTGTGCTTTGCGTGTGCATACATTCTCTTCTTACCTAAGAACAATTCCCTCAGAGGAATATTGGTGAATGTCAGAATGTATGTATGTGAGTGAAGCCCGATAGTGATAGACAAGTTTGAGTAAATGTAAATAAAACAAATTAAATCAATATGTAGCTGTCATTAACCTGTAAGCTGTTATTTTGATATGAACAAGTCAAACATTTGCTGTTTACAGCTTGTCAAATATGTATTTGTGTAAGGACCAGTTTTTCTACCCCTCTTTACTGTCCATATCTACCTGGAGCTGGGCGAGGCCTCCTGTTGTCTGCCTGTGCAGCTGAGCTTCATCTCCTCATCAACTCCACTCAGTCTACAAGACCCCAGCTCGTCTCTCCCGTCTTTGCTAGATCGCCTGTTCACTAGTGTTCACTAGTGTGGTAACATATCCTGGCTTAGTGATTGAACTGTTTTTTGTGCCTTGCTTTTTGGCGCTTATTTACCCCGTACTTCTTTTTGTTGTCACAGAACAAGCAGCATTCGGCCCAATTAGAAAACCAAAATTGAAAAAATCTGATACAAAAACTGTTCATTTTTCGTAGCGTGGAATTTTTGCTCAGATCAAAAATAGGAAATGAAAAAGCAGGTGTGTTGCACAAGATAAACTTGCAACAAATTCGCAGTGATTCAATCCCCCGTGAATTGGTCTCGACACTATGGCCGCACTGAAACCATATGCAAATTGAATTAAAAAGTTGTTTGAAACTGGCAAGTTGCATGCAGAGATTTCCACCACTCTGCAGCAGATGGGTATCCAGCGATGCTCTGAAATGAGTGTGAGCCTTAAGCGAAAAAGACATATCAGTCACAGAACTGGAGCGGGCTGTGACCACGAAGTTATAGAAATAAAGTGGAGATAAAGAGAACCGATGTCTCGTCTGTCACACCAGAATGCTACAGTGTGTAGTCGAAGTGGTATTTTCGTTTCACCTTGGCGTTCATGTAGAGTTTGCGGCAGGGTCTGCTTTGACGACGTTGCTGGCATTAAACCATCATCCTGGGACTCGACGACTTTTCCGGTCGTGTCAGAATTTTCATCTGCTTTCCTTTTACATGACCCAAAAAATCCAAACTACGAAAATAATGACTTGGTTTGTAATTTTCCCATTTTGGTTTTCTAATTGAATATGAAAAGAATTAATGATACACGGATTTACACATATTTTTAATGTTACTTGTACAATTACTAACACGTTTGGAATATGGTAGATCAGGCAGATTTTCAGCTTGAGTGTGCTGAGAAAGATGCAAACAGTGTAATGCAGTCATTACAAAATTAAGCTGTCTCAAAGGAACATTTCCTTCAACTTGGAGGATCAAATCAGTGTTAGAATGGTGATTAGCTCATGCATAGTGTATATACAATAAAAAAATGTTTGTTGTGGCCCATTGTGGCAATGGATGGACTGTGGGCCTATGTAGGTCTCCAAACAAGTAGTAAATATGCAAACATGCTTCTGACACTGGCATTATGATTATAAATGATAAATACCTTTCGCAACTGGGCAGAGTTTAGTCCAGCAGGTGATGGCACCCTCCTGTGTAAACTGACCGATCGTATTTTCCAGCAAGTAGAGTGGCACACCACACAGCACAGCAAAGAAGATATAAGGCAACATGAAGACACCTGCACACACAATAATAGGCTGCATTACATCAGCTGTTGATAAAGTCAGTGCATGGATGATTTACACTCACACATGGATTGATAGAATTCTAATAAAAAGATATAATAATTTTGGATCTATCCATGCATGCATTTGTCCATCCACTGCAGATTAATCAATCAGCTTTTCCCCTAATTCTTATATTTCCTATCTAATCTACGAAAAGATTTGCTGATGTTTCAAGAAGTTAGTGGCACTGAATTCGAAATGACTGCTCTCTGAGCATGTCAGCATTATACTATCCAAGTATGCCTGTCTGTTAACAATAGTAGGGATGTTCACTGATGCAAAATTCTTCTTGCAGAGGACATTACGACATGTAGGCTATAGGTATTTTGATGTGCCATAGTGCTAAGAAGAGTGAGACGTGAAAACACCTTTGGAATGTGGTAGAACAGGCAGATTGTCAGCCTGAAGGGGAAAGGAAGCTGCAAAGACTGTAATGCAGTCCTGACAACATGAAGCTGAATCTCAAAGGAAAGTTTCCAACAACTTAAAGATCTACTCGTGTTTAGTATGGTGATTAGCTCAGTCCATATACACTAAAACATTACATTTTTGTGTGGTGAAGGACGTTGCCACCGGGGTCTCCCCACAGCAGCCAGAGATGATCTAACATTTTATTTATATAACTGCAACAAACATAAATTCAAAACGCTAAACTTAAAGGGTCTAGCAGTTTTTCTGCAGCTCAGCGTGGTCTCTTTCTTCTAATGTGTCTTTTGTGTTTCTCCTCCTCTGCCAGGGAGAATTGATTGGCCAACTAATCTCAGCTGTGCCAATAAACTCCCCCTGGTTCACCTGGAGGTGCTCTCTGAGCCACCTTCACAGTTTGTTGTTGCCCACTGTGGCAAACTGCAAAGATAGCCCTTGTTATTTGTAAGCAATTATTATCATTATAACATACATGTACAGCAGTGGCCTTAAACAAGTAGTAAATACACAAAAATGCTTTTGACAGTGGCAATATAATCAGAAACAATGATTGTCACTTGCAACTGGGCAGAGTTTAGTCCAGCACGTGTTGGCACCCTCCTGTGAAAGTATGTTTTTAATTTTCATAATTTTGTGCAGGTGGAAGAAGGTTGTCCACAAGACTTGTTTTATGTGTAAGTAAAATAGACATGTCCTCATCTAATAGGTTCCTTAGAGTAGGCCTGGAGGCCAAGGTATCTCCATTCAAAATTATTGTTTGGTCAGACAATGTTTCTTTAAAGCCTGGTTCACACTACACTATTTCACCTCTCCTCAGAGCTAGGCTATGAGCGTACCCCCACAGACCATCAATACCGAGTCTCTGATCGTCACAGAGACCTGGCTCCACAGCACCATCCCGATGCAGCTATCGCACTAGCGGGCCGCAGTGTTTACAGAGTGGACAGGACTGTTGAGCAAAGGCGGAAGAGTACGTTTATACGCGAACAACAACTGGTGTACTTCTAGAGACCATACAGACTTTAAGACTATAATGCCCAAACTGCAGAAAATTTTAATTTTCCAATCAGAGAAAAGAACATTCTTGATCAGGTTTACACAAACATCCCAGACACACATAAAATGGTACCATCCCCCCACCTTGGCCTATCAGACCACATCTCACTGGAATTTACCCCATCCTACAGACCTCTAATCTGCAGAATAAGACCAACTGTCCTAGTCTGGAGGGAAGAATCCACTTCACTACTGCAGGATTGTTGAAAGCACAGACTGGGACTTGTTTGCGCAGAGCACAGACCTGGAGGAATATAGCTCATCTGTCCTGGCTTATATAGCCTTCTGTACTGAGACCATGCTCACCACCAAGGACTCGTTCTACAGCGCCACCAGGTGAGATCCACTCTGTTCAAGATTGATATCACCAAAGCAGCAGGAACAGACATGGTATCAGGCCGCACCCTGAAAAACGACTATCACCTCATAGCCCTGACACTAATTGCAATGAAGTGCTTTGAGAGACTTGTGCTTTCCCACATCAAGGCCAACATCCCCACTGATCTGGGCAGCCGGGGAAACAGATCTACAGAGGATGCTGTCTCAATAGCACTTCATACATCCCTGTCTCATCTGGAGCACTCAAATATATATGCCAGGATGCTATTTGTTGATTTCAGCTCTGCATTCAACACAATAGTCCCACACAAACTGGTAAACAAACTATAAAACCTCTGACTATCCACCATACTCTGCTCATAGATTATGGACTTCCTCACAAACAGACCACAAACCGTCAGAATGGGCAACCACTCATCCTCCACTATCATCCTGAACACAGGAGCACCGCAGGGCTGTGTGCTCAGTCCTGCTCTCTTCACCCTGTTCACTCATGACTGTACACCCATCCACTCCTCTAACACCATAGTGAAGTTGCTATTGACACTACTATAGTAGGACTGATCTCAGACAATGAGGAAGTGCACTATAGAGAGGAAGTACAACATCTGGTTGAGTGGTGCACTGACAATAACCTGGTCCTCAACACCTCAAAAACCAAAGCGATCATTGTGGATTTCAGGAGAACCAGGAAGACCACACCTCCCCCTCTCCATGTAAACGGCGAGGAAGTGGACAGTGTGAATGACATCAAGTTCCTGGGAATCCACATCAAAGCTCAACTGAGGCTCTCCTTTTTGAGACTTGGCCCGAGTTGTCAAGACAGCACAGAGGATCGTGGGAACCAAGCTCCCGACTCTGGACACAGTATATGCTAGCCGTCTACACAAGAAGCTAGCAATATCAGCAAGGACCCAACCCACCCAGGCAACAGTCTGTTTGTCCCCCTGCCATCGGAGAGAAGAGACAGGACAGTAATATCCCGCACAAACAGACTGAGAAACAACTTCTTCCTCAGAGCTGTGGCCTCACTCCATCAAACATAAACACACTTTTCATTATTATTGTTTCTTTTAATCAATGTTGTAAATACTGTTATTTTTCTGCCGTTCTCCATTACACGTGGCATCTATTGCACTTCCGTCCGTCTTGGGAGAGGGATCCTGTGGCTCTCTCTGAGATTTATTTTTTAATAGGAAGTAGATTTGATTTAAAAAAAATGTCTCTTGGCTTAAAACTAAAAGCTGCCCAGGCAGCCTGAGCATGCTGCCAAAAAAATGCCAAACAGAGGGCATTGCTAATAAGGCAAACAAAACCTGCCTGTTTTGTCTGGAGCTCCAGAGAGATACAGAAGAGAGGACGTGGAAATCCACATTGCAGTAGTTTTTTCAACTTACAACCACTGATATATCATCTTATTAGATTAGGGATGTGACTTTAACCATTAATCCTTTTGACTATTTATCATCTCTCAAAAAATAGTTACAGTCCTTCAACTTACCTCCTCCATTCTTATAGCAGAGGTAGGGAAATCTCCACACATTGCCCAGACCTACCAAATGGCCTGCAGCTGCCAGAATATATTCCCTTTTCTTTATCCACTGTTCCCTTTTATTCACTTTGGTCTCCATGTCTGTGTTCCCTCCTCAATGCGCTGATCACTACTGTCAGCACATATCTCAGTCATCCGTTAATAATATGACTGTAGAGGGAGGAGCCACAACTACTGCAAATGCTCGCTTGTTGTACTGCCACTAACATGCGGTGTTGTTCCCTCATCATTTTGAAGATAATAGACAGTACTCCTTCTTGCAGTACAGTGTTGTCCTACTAATGCATCTAAGGCTGAACACAAAGTTTCCTCAAACTTTCTACATACTACTGTATAGACCAGTGGTGTCAAACTCAATCACAGAGAGGGCCAAAATTAAAAGCTGGGCCACGTCGAGGGCCAAACAGGGTCAACATGTATTAAACAGAATAGACAGGATGTTGAATAAAGTACAAAAGAAAACACATTTAGATAGGCTTCATTCTTCTTTTATTTACATGTTTTAGAGCAGCCTTTCTCAAAGTGTGGAGGTAACAAATAACATGGGCAGTTCCTAGGTAAATTATTTATACAGTTAATGAGGAGGCACCAAGTTCCAGGGGCAGTTCAGAGCCAGTGCCAGATCTGAAACCAGTTTGTTGTGTTTTGGCAGCCAATTTTGGATACCTAGAGTATTAAGGCACATTAAGATGTTAAAGGGATAGTTCACTGAAAAATGGAAATTCACTGATTATCCACTCACTGCTATGCCAATGGAGGGGTGGGTGAAGTGTTTGAGTCCACAAAACACTTTTGGAGTTTCAAGGGTAAACAGTGTTGCAGCCAAATGAAGGCGTTTCCAATCGAATATTAATGTCAGGGCTTGCGAACACTTGGATGACACCACACGAGCAGTATTTGTTCTGAAATTTTCATAGACACTGTCTCTTCTCCTTTCTGGGGCATAGTGCAACAGGCTGTTGTGTTTGGGAAGTGTCAGAGCTTGGCGAAGGTCAAAGCCTTCACTCCCTAGACATCACAGATATGAGACTGCGTAAGCAGCAATACTGTCTCCAGAACTAGAAAATACGTTTGATTGTTAAGGAACAAGCACAGCCATAGATTCAATGATCTGTTGGGGTGTAAAGTGTGACTGCAGGAAAGCAGACTTCAGAGTATGAGGGAGCATCATGCACAGATGTTGTGTGGATGAATTCTGATATTCTCCTTGGCCAGGCTTCAATAAATATTTCAGCACAAGACATCCTGAATGCTTTCTTCATTGATGAGTTGACCATCGATCAGCAGATTTTCCATAACAATATTGTTTTATTACGTCTGAAGAAGGGGTCACCTTGGCTGCAACGCTGTTTACCTAAATTGTTTTATGAAATCAAACACTTCACCCACCCCTCTATCGAGTAGATGAGGACATTTTTATTTTCTGTGAACTATCCCTTTAAGACTAATAGATATTTTCAAAAAGGATTTTCTCCTCTTTTTCTGACATATCCCCATAGAGTCATGCCAGCACACCATGTTGTATGAATTATATTTATGAATGAACCATAGACTGTCTATAAAGAGGAATGAACACAGTACAAAACATTTGTATACATTTTGCAGCACATGGCATGAAAAAAATAAATAAATAAAGACAGAACTCACTTCCCCCGCTCTGTGTGCAAAACATTTGTGAAGAAAAACATATGTTGTTTTTACCCATTCTTAGTTTACAGATTAGTCCAATAAAGAATAAAACTCTCTTCTCTCTTTCCCATATTCATGCGGATCTGCCCTGGTGCAAATAAGCTGCTGTGGCACTTGTTGCTGCTTCAATGTTCCCATCCTTTGACATATATACATGTATATGTATAAGTAAATATGGTAATATTGAACTTGACTTTCATAAAGAAAGGTGATTAAGGCCAAATACAAGTGTCCCAGATTACAAAGTGACCTGTGCAAGATTATCAAATATAGAATTTTATAGCAGAATTTTCTTTTTCTACACCATGAACACTAAAAGCTGTGTCTTGTCTCTTCTGAGTATGATATCTCCATTATTTCTTCTGGTGATGTTAGAAAACATCTTAAAGATTACAGAAATAGTTATATATGTTGATCTAATATGTAAAACAGATAGAATAAGGAATAAGTCACACAAGTCAAAATTACCCAAATTCACCCTATGTACTGCAACTTAATGTCCTGTCATTCTGTGTTTATGTAATATTAGACTTAAATGCAAAAACAGGGAGCCATAATTGCTCTCTAATGATAATTGATGGAATGCAAAAAACCCTATCAAGGATGAATCACACAATTTTCATAATTGCTATTAATTACTTTTCTTTTGATCAACACACCAAATATGTTTTGATTGTCTTTTTGAATGTGTTCCATTCATACATTGTTGAAGCTGTGTTATTGGAGTTTGACTCAACACAGTCCAACCTAATTTTATCCCCACAAAGCTGTAGAGCAAGACTAGAGGTTTCAGTCCAGACGAGATTCTCCAGACAATACAAGGCACATAGTACAGTGCCAGAGGGTGCAGTCTGAGTGGGCTGTGGAGTGTGCTCGCTGAGCATGTTAGGTAGGGAGAAAATGGCAGACCTGAAAACAAAGAAAAGCAGGTTTGATCAGGTGGACAGACAGCCAAACAGAATGGTTCAGAAAGCAAGCATTACTAAATTGTTAAATTGTTTGTATTTATAAAGTTCTTTTCTAGTATTGATGACCAATCAAAGCGCTTTGCAGAGCAGTTTTGCCATTCACCCATTCACACACACATTCACACAGTGCATCTATGTGCAGCACTTTCATACATCAATCATACACTGCTGGCACTGCCGCCAGGGGTAAGAATTAAGTATGTGGACAGGAGAACAAAAATAGGTTAAACAATCCACAATCTCAACCCCTCCAACCGTTTGTCCTGATCTGCACCACCAATGAGGAGCAGTGCACCGACTACCCAAACCTTTTTAAGTGGAAAGATTCTGACATGCATGGCATTGGAAGAGCTCTAGTTTGACTCTGGGCCAGCCGGATCATTTGAATCCATGTCATTCCACTACTCACCGCAATTAAATAAAAAATATGAGATTCTCCCAAAATATCTGCAAACATATATAAGAACAACTGAATCATGACAATACTGGGGGGAAGAATGAAGGAATGTAATTTAGCTCAAATCTGCACTTTACCTTTCTTATATTAACCTCATTAATGTCAAAGATCTCAGAGATGGGCATTTCAAAGCTGTGTGTGTTTGTCTGTGCAGGGACAGTCTGTGGTTGTGTGTGCTCAACAGTTGCACCAGCTTCACTGCTGGGTTTGCTGTCTTCTCCACTCTGGGCTTCATGGCTCAGGCTCAGGGAATTCCCATCAACATGGTTGTTGATTCAGGTATGATTTGAAACTTAGAGCCTGATCTACTAAAGGTTTGCCCGTGTAAAAACGAGTGCAAACTTGATTTAACCCGCAGAAAAACATGCAAGCTCGTTTTACCCACAACATTTCCTTTCACGCAGACACTCTCCCATATCATGTCTCTTTGAGTTATATTAATTCTTTGCTGTAGCTCAACAACATGCTTGTTTGCCTCTTCCACTAACACCTCCATCAAATTTCACTTTGTGCTTCTGGTCACTTTGCTCTCTGTAACGCTGCATGGGAGAAACATGTAACGCACGCCAACCACTCTTATTTTGGATCTTAGTAGAATAGGCCCTTAGAGACTGTGTCTGTAAAACATGTATTTACCTGCCCACAGACAAAGATCTTATACAAGACAAACTGAGACATTGACAATTCAAATGTCTCTTTTGTTCTCTCAGGGCCTGGGCTGGTGTTCATTGCCTCAGGCTGTGGCCATTTATTTATTTATTCATTTAGCACTTGATGTATAGATAGATATAAATACAAAGAAAAGACCAAAAAAGATCAGTGCAGGGAGAGGCAGAAAGCCCAAACAGGCTTATATAAAGCCTCCACCTAAAAAATTAAAATAAACCACAGGATTAAATTTAAACAAACAAACACAAAAAAAAACACAAAACAACAACACATTTAAGTAATGAAAGAAATATTAAATAATACAAATTCAAAGAATGAGCATGTAAGCAAACTAAGACAAAAGTACTATAGAGAACCACCTATAAACTAGCAATTAAATGAGCCTTTAAACATCTTTTAAAATGTTTAATAGTATAACATTTCAATGCCAGATGTGAAAAGTTATTCCATAGTTTAGCACCCCTATAACATATTGAGAACTGAGCTTGACTTGTTCGAAATTGAGGAGGGTGAAGATCTGCAGCTTGCCTAGTTGCCTTAGAATTAACCTGTGAATTTGCTTTAAAATAGAATATAAACTGCTCAGGAATATGTTCTTTAGTTTTATATATCTTATATATAAAAACACAGATTTGAAGTATATTGATGTCATTAATAGTAAGGATTCCAAGTCCGTTGAATAAAGGAATGGATGCAGCATACAATTCGGAACGGGTTGCAATTCTAATAAAGCATTTCTGAAGGTCCAGAATTCTGTAAAGGGTAGTAGGAAATGTACTTGCCCAAACTATATTACAGTAGGAGACATACCAATCAATCAATCAATCAAATCTATTTATATAGCACAGTATCACAACAAACAGTTGTCTCAGGGTGCTGCACAAAAGTCCAAGATCTTAAGAAACACAAAATCCAACTTGTTCCACACCGAGCAAGCATGAGCAACAGTGGGAAGGAAAAACTCCCAGGTGGAAGAAACCTCCGGCAGAACCAGGCTCGGTCTGGACGGCCTCTGCCAGGACAGGTCGGGGTGATGGAGAAATAACAAGTAATACAGGGGAACAAAAGGAAATGAAATGGTTGAGTCACTGTCAGGTCAGGGGCTTGAATCCAGCCCGGGAATCTCCACATGGACGTTTGCATGGTCTTCCAAGGGCGCCTTGGTCCCCCCGGGCACTCCTGCCTCCCTCATGGTTCACATGCGCAGTAATAGGACCCATGGCTCCAGAGGTGGGAGGTCCTCAGGTGGGAGTGGTCCATCCCTCACCAGGACCCGAGCCAGGACGGGCTCCGGAAAGCCGCACAGTATGGACCAAGGAGGGGAGGAGAAGACCCAAGGAGTTAGAGATATGTAATAAGATATAATGAAATAAAGAAGGCAGGAGAGGAAGATAGAAGGTGCTGGTGCCTGATGCCTGATGTCCCTGACTGTGTCTGCCTTCCTCACTGAGAGTGGGAGCTGGTTCCAAAGAAAAAATACTGATAAATCAAACTATAGTATGAGTGAGGAGGCAATTTCTGGAGACGAGATGACTAACCCTCCTTATTATCCCAATCTATTGATTCACTTTTCTGGTAACCCAGTCTGCTTGATCTTTCCATTTTAAGTTTTCATCAACAATAATTCCCAAGAATCTAGTGGATGTAACTCTAGTTATCTCAGTAGACTAAATTTTAATTTAACATAAATCTTTAGGGTATAACTTGTTACCTCTAAAAATAATAAAATTTGATTTTTTAATATTTAAAGATAATTTATTTAATTTAAACCAAGTGGCATATGCAGCTAAGCCAGCATTTGCCTCTTTCATCAGAATATTGAAATTGGAATGAGAAAAAATTAAGGTAGTGTCAACTGCAAACATAATTGGAGAAAGAAGATTTGAAACATTTGCCAAATCATAGATTAGAAATAATAAAGGTTCAAGAACAGAACCCTGCGATACCCCACATATTGGTCCAGCCATATTGGAATTGCAACCCTTGACACAAACAAACTGCTTTCGATCAGATAAATAATTACCTAACAACTTATATGTCAGATCATGAAAGCCATATTTATGCATTTTTTCCAATAAAATAGAATGATTAACAGCATCAAATGCATTTGACAAGTCTATAAAAATACTACAAATAAATTCATTATTAGTTTGAGCAGAGGTAACAGAAACCATATTGGTGTTTTAGAGGAGATTAGAAATGTATTTTCTGTAAAGTATTGCATTGTAAAAGCTACACATTTTCGATATATCACAGATGAAAAATAATGTGTGTCAGAATCAACATCAAAATAATAAGAGTCAACTGCAACAGATTCAAAAGGTGCAAAACTTTGTGCAACAAAATCAGATTTGTTATTCTCCATAGATTGTATTTGAAACACCCTGATAACACAACGACCAGATGGTGAAAACTAGTAGCCCGGACTCTGGGTGCTTGATTGTCCTTGTTGTTTTTGCGATGGTGGAAGGACAATCAGTTTGCCATATCTCAGATATGCAATATCACCTCTCTCCCTTGCTGCCTTCATGGCTGGGAGTAGTTCTTTCCTCTTCAGTCAGATGGCCTCAGTGAAATCCTCGTTGATGTATGTCGTGTTTTTCCGTAATAAATACCAACAGACGAGACTTTCAGGTTACCTACATTTATTCTGCAGGACCTACAACATGGAACTCCTCGCTACCTTATCTCTTAAGCTGCTGTGCTACACCCATGTGTTACCGTCTCGAACGTGACCTTCAAAATAAAAGCACATGTGTAACATCTTCGATTCCACCACATCTCCCTTTTTAAGAAAATATTTGGGACTGAGACAAATTATTTATGTGTTGAAATTATGTATGTCTAACTATAATAAACTCTCACAAACTCTTATGCCTTCTTGAAATGAACACCATGCATTCTTCAGAACAAAACTCTTCCCCATTTCACCCACTTGTCCAACACCCCTTTTTTTCACAAGTCCAGTCTCAGAGGTTTTACCACCACTCTGCCAAACCTAGTTCTGGTAGGGACAGGTGTTAATGATTTTTGAGTCTGATTTGGGGGCTCAAAGTGACTTGGTGTGTTTGGGACAGACTCAACTGGCTGAGTTGGTATGCAGGGTGTCTGACTCCGAGGAACAATCTCTGGCATGGGAACAAGATGATGCCTGTTGCGCCTGATGATGCCTGTGGGACTGTCCACTACATATGAGTGGGGTATGTAGTGGGTTGAAACCACCGTGCCTTGAGTTTTGGTATCAGTAATCCACACAGGCTGTCCAGGTGTGAGTTGACGTAGATTCCTCACACGGTGTGTCTTGTTGAATACTCTTGTGTCTTTCATCTTCCTCTCTCTTTCTTTCTCTGCAACCATAGCTCTATCAGGGAGCTCAGGGCTGAGTAGAGAGGAGGCCTGGGTCCCTGGTGTATGAAGCCTTCATCCCATAAGCAGTTGAGCAGGACTGTAGCCGTTAGACAATGGAGTGGCTCTATATGCTAACAGAGCAAGATATGGATCTTCAGCTTTCTTTAGCAGTCTTTTCACTGTCTGTACATGTCGTTCTGCTTCACCGTTGCTTTGAGCAAATCTTGGGCTGATTGTACCATGTTTGAATCCATAGGCTGATGAAAGTCTGTGAACTGTTGGCTGGAAAACTGTGGGCCATTGTCACTGAAAAACAGACCTGGGATGCCATGTCTGAAAAAAATAGACTTCAGGTGTACAATCACGTCCTCTGAATGTGTTGGCATTAGTTTAGCAATCTCCATGAATCTTGAGTAATAATCAACTACAAGCAGGTAATTGCAATTGTTTATGGTGAATAAGTCTGTTCCCACCTTCTGCCATGGCCTCTCTTGGAGTTCGCTCGGCAACAGGGGCTCCACAGGATTGCTGCGTTCTTTGATGCATGTGGTGCAGCTTGTCACTAGTTAATTCAGTTGGCTGCTCAGAACAGGCCACCACACTGTTTCTTTAGCCCGATCTCTGCATCTTTTCATCCCTTGATGTCCCTCATGAAGAGCCTTTATGACAGAGCTGCACATTGCTGTGGGAATGACAAGTCTGGAGCCTTTAAGTAACAGTCCATCATGTACAGTAAGTACAGCTCTTTCTGACCAGTAGGTTTTCACTGGACCTGTGAGTCGACTGTAGCCAGGCCAACTTTTCTGACAAAATGACATAACTACTGAGCAAACACTGTCTTCTTTCAATTGATCCTTCAGCTGTGCCATGTATGTTGAGCTGGCTGGCATGTTGTGTATTAACTCATCAACATAGATGTTTGTGTCTTCCATTAGATCTTTGTCTGTCAACTTTAAACTTGAGCTAGTGGTGACAGGTGCACATGAGAGAGTGTCTGCTGTATGTAGATCTTTGCCAGGTGTGTGTGAGATAGAGTAACTGTACCTCATGAACCTAAGTCTAAATCGCTGGATTTTGGGAGGGAGCTCTGTTAGTGTCTGGTGACCTAACAGGCTAACAAGTGGCTTATGGTCTGTCTCTAGGAAAAAGTGTCTCCCAATAAGGAAGTCTCTGAACCTTTCACATTCCCATGTTAATCCTAGCGCCTCTTTTTCCACCTGAGCATACCTGTGTTCAGTCTCTGCCATTGAATGTGATGTGTATGTAACCGGCCTCCACTGTTCTCTCCATTTTTGCAGAAGGACAGCACTAAGTCCATACGAAGATGCATCCACCAACAGTTGTGCTCTTTGTTGGGGTCGTAGAATGTCAGCACTGGAGGTGAGGTGAGATCATTTTTCAGCTGATCAAATGCATTTTGTTGTACACAGCTCCAGATCCATTGATTTTTCTTGGAGAGAAGGCCTCTCAGTGGTTTGTCTTCCTCTGCCAGTCCTGGGATAAATTTCCCATGCTGGTTAACCATACCAAGAAAGCTACGGACTTCACATGTGTTAGAAGGCTCTTTCATGTCTCTTACAGCTTTTGTCTAGTCCGGGTCTGGCTGCACACCTTCAGCAGACAGGATGAGGCCAAGGAATTTGACTTTGTCTCTGCTCAGCTCACACTTCTCCATGTTTAGTGTGACACCGGTTTCCTGGAGCTTGTGCAGCACTGCATGAAGCCTGGTGTCATGCTCAACTTGATCTTTACCCCAGACGAAAACATCATCCATGTGGCAGACTATTCCCTGCAGCCCATCAAGGATCATGGACATCCTCCGCTGAAAATGTTATGGGGCCGAATCTATGCCGAAGGGCAGTCTGTTAACATAAAAACGTCCAAAATGAGTTATGAACGTTGTGTACCGTGCTGACTCTGGGGACAATGGAATTTGCCAAAAACCTCTATTGGCATCTAGTTTGCTGAATAGTCGAGCTCCTGCGAGAGATCCAAGCGTCTGCTCTACTGAATGTAGGATACATTTCTCTTTGCAGACTGCTTCATTGAGGCAGGTGAGGTCTACGCAGATGCGCACCGAGCTATTTTTGGATGGCACTGGAACCATCCCTGAGCACCATTCTGTTGGCTCTTCCACTCTTGAGATGACTCCCAGACTCTCCATTCTCTCCAACTCCTCCTTCACCTTACTAAGTAAAGGAATAGGGATGCGTCTTGGTGTTGTAAGAGAAAAGGGAATGGCATCTGGCTTAAGTTTGATTGTGTATGGCTGCTGCAACATCCCTAAGCCTTGACAAAGTTTTGGATAGGTTTCTGCCATCACTTTCTTATCCATGCTATCTAGTCTGGAGACAAGCTATATTTAAGTCCTTTATTACATACACATCCTCCTGAATCACCTGCTCACCCTTACATAGTGACTCTGTGTATTTGCCTATAACCGAGAGTGGCGTACCACCTGGGACAAATAGTGGTCTGTCTGTTTCAATTAAATGGGAGTCTCTATCAGCGATGGTGTAGTATGTCTGGGCTGGAATGGCTGAGACATCAGCTCCTGTGTCTATCTTAAACGTCACTTTGTGGCTTCTGATGGTCAAATCTGTGTACCAGGGGTCTGTGCCTACATCTACTGAGCCTAGAAACAAAGGTGTATCGCTACAAACTGTACTAGTTTACACTACATGTACCGCTTTGGCTGACTTACACACTTTACTGTAATGTCCCTTTTTTCCACATGTGGCATGTCACATCTTTGGCTGGGCACTGCCATTTTCCATGTGCAGGGGCTTTTCCACACCTGTAGCATTGCTGGCGATTCTTTGGTGTTTTTGACTTTGTTGCCAGGATTTTTTGTTGAAAAGTTGTTTGGTGTGGGCTGCTTTTGTTTCTTATGCTTTGCCATCACTGCATCAATTTTGCCTTTAGCTTCTCCCCTGAGATCTGTTTGCTGTCTTTTGATCACTTCCGACTGCCATGCCATGTTTAGCGCCTTTTCCAAGGTCAGATCTCTGTCCAGCTACATCCTCTCCGGTAGACTTGAGTCTCTGGGTCCCACTACAAGGCGGTCTCTTATCAACTCGTCGTGAAGCGCACCATAGCTACAGTTTTCAGCTAAGGTTTACAAAGCAGTGATGAAGGAGTTCACTGTTTCGTTAGTCTGTTGTATCCGTTGGTTGAATCCTGCCCTTTCATATATTACATTTTTCCTGGGCACAAAATATGCAGAGGTTGCGCTAGACTTTTTCGTCATTTTGACTGACAGGGTCATAAAAATCCTGTCATAATCTATTTTTACCGGTCACTTACATGTTTAATGATAATAATGACATATTCAATGGCATTTAATTTTAATTAATTTTTAATTAATATTCAGTCCAGACAAGCTGAACAAATAATCCACACCGTGGATACACACATCAAGCAGAAGAATGTGTAACTTTTTCTCCGCAGTAACAAAAACAACTGACTGTGTGGCTCCAGTAGCTACATATGAACAATGAATAATGAAATATGAACAGTTCACCTGTTGCCTAAACGCACAGTCTCACACCTTCCTCCTGGTCCGCATGGACTTGAATCGCATGCCTGCTTGCGCGTAATCAAATGTCTCAAGTGGGACCGCTGCAGAGGCTATTGTCATGAGGTTTTGGACTTTTTCCTCGGACAGACGACTTCTCATGGCTGTTTTGATGTTGTTCTGGAGACCGAATCCACGCTCTGCTGCCACACTGGAAACTGGAATTACAAGCGCTACTTCAGCCAAAGTTTTGAAATCAGGGAACATTTCTCCAAGTGAAGTGATCAGAAGTTGGCAAGACTCTCTGAACGAGGAGTATCCTGATCCTGCAAGCACCCGCTTCAGCAGTAGGAAATCCCACAGCATGCACTCCTTCTGCACCAGAGCTGCACTGGTCTGTGACCCGTAGTGGTCACAGACGCGCTCCAAAGCCTCCTGTCCCTAGTTCTTTAACGCAATGTGAGCACCACCCTGATAGCGAGATGCATTAAGTACGGTGTCCAGGTCAGAGATGATGCTCAGATGGGAATCGTTTTTGATTGATTTGGTCACCTCTGCAACATACTCTGTGCGTAAAGATGAAAATGTCTGCGCGTCTACATGTGTCAGTGTGACGCCAAAGAACCTGCAATCTGTCAAAATGACGGATGGCCCTCAGATTTTTTTTTTGACGGAAAATATTCGGTTAACGCGACCCCTGAAAGTATGTTTCAAAAGTGTCTTTTACTGCTCTGTATTGTTGTCTCTGTGCGTCGGATAAAGCCTGGCCCCGCAGTATATCATCCACTTCACCCCCATGCAGTAGATTAATGTGTTTACCTGGTTAGCTTCAGAGCTAAGATGCAGGTTGCTAGCCAGTCTGAATCTTTCAAACCTCCGGATCCATCTCTCCCAGTCCTGGGGTTTTGAGAAGTCGAATGCTTCTGGAGGTTGAATCGTGAACGTTGCACTTGGAGGTGGATTAGCAGGGTTAGCTGCAAGCTGGGCAACCTGTGCATCGGGAACATTTGCGCCGTCACCATCAGTCGACATTTTTCTGCTGACGAGTGTTGAAAAAAAACATTTACTCTCCTGCTGCTTTTCCTCTGCTTCTTACCGCTGCCGCACTTCTGACACCATGTCATGTTTTCCATAATAAATACCAACATATGAGACTTTCAGGTTACCTAACTTTATTCAGCAGGACCTACAACATGGAACTAGCTTATCTCTTAAGCTGCTGTGCTAAACCCTTGTGTTACTGTCTCAAACGTGACCTTCAAAATAAAAGCACATGTATAACATCTTCGATTCCACCACAATGTAGATGTCTGATTCCTTTAAATGCTTGGTTTTATCCCGAACAGCCATCTTGTCCTTCAGCCGTAGAAATCTTACAATTATCGGTCTGGGTTTTTGAGATGATTCCTGTTTCCCTGCCCTGAAAGCCCAGTCCAGTTCAATTTTTGAGTGATCCAGTTTCCATTTTTTGGCTGAATAGTTTTCGGACTTTCCCTTCAGATTCAGATGCTTTTTCTTTTTCAGATTCCTCTATGCCATCAACAACAATATTTTGAATGACCTTCTAAATAGTCCATCTTGTCAGGTATTGAGATCAGATTTTTTACTCAAGTGTTCTCCCTATTTTCTATGTTCCCTTCCTTGTCTCCTCCCTCCCCGTGCGAGTGTGTGTGTCTTGGCCGCAGTCTCCACTCCTGGCACCTGTCACTATTTCCATACCTGGTCTCAATCATCTGATCATCAGCTCTACAAGAACCCCGGTCTTCACTCCACTCATCACCAGATTGTTCAGTGGTATCTCTTGGCCGCTCTGTGTAATTTATAGAGAAAGTCTTTTCATGTGCTTCTAGTGGATCTTCCTAATACTATTTTTCCCTTGTGCCTCAGGATTGCCAGAGCCCACTCGCCTGCCTCTTCTCTAGCTCACAGAGTCTCCTGCTGACACTCAGCCAGCCACCAGCCTGCCATCTGCCTGCCACAGCTCAACATTAAAAACTCTTATCATTCACAATCAATCCCTCTCTGTTTCTGCTTTTTGGTCCAGATCAAACTAAAAACTGACACACTGAACACACATTTTCTCTAAATCCTTCCATTTGCATTCTCACCCAAGTGTCACTGCAGGATTTATGTTTATAGCAACCTAAGTTAAGTCATACTTGTTGATACAGGCACAGTGTTAGAATACATTAAAATCTATTAGTCATTTGACACCGAAACTTTTATGGCCTTTGAGCATAATTTGCTGTTGATTTATATCTTTTACAAATAAAGGATACTTATGGAATACCGGTAGTTATGTCGCGTGTATAGATTCCAACTTTTGCATTAGAAGCTGCATCATCTTTCAGGCCCAGTTTTGTGCATAATAAAAGATTATAACTGAAGCCCCTGAGGGGCATCAAAGAGAGGGCGTGGAAAATGCCTTCAAAACACCCCTAGGGTATTTTGCAAACCTTGTTATGACATTTATTGGCTTTCTGAGAGACCTCTGCGACCGGTTTGTTTTTTTCCCCATGTTCAAAAAGTGGTGGTGGCCCTGAGGATCAAAACATTGCTTTCACAAAACACAACACTTGCTCTCGAAGATTCAAGGTTCAAGGGTTTTATTATCATATGCACAAAAATTACATTTAGCAGTTGCTGGAAATGAAATACTTTAGACCCAGGCCCCCTTTTAGACAGGCTCTGAATGTACTAAAATAAAAATAAAAATAGAATATAGTAAATGAAATAGAATATAAAAATACAAAAATACAAATACAAAAGTAGTGCAAATATCGTGCAAATTGTAAGGTGCAGAGAGATGAATTATGACAGATGGGAGGAGTTTAAAAGTCTTATGGCCTTGGGGATGAAACTGTCCCTGAGCCTGGTGGTGCAGGCCTGGATGCTGCGGTACCGGTAGCCAGATGGCAGCAGACAAAACAGTTTATAGTTTGGGTAGTATGGATCTTTAATGCTCCGGTTGCTCTTCTTCCTACACCGCTGAGTGTAGAGATCCTCCAGCTCTGTCCTGGTGATGGGCTGAGCAGACTTCACAACCCTCTGTAGAGCCTTATGGTTCAGGGTGGTGCAGCTGTCATACCAGGCGGTGATGCAGCCAGTCAGGATACTCTCAATGGTGCACCAGTAAAAGTTGCAGAGAATCCTGGGGTCCATGTTGAGCCTCTGCAGCCTGCGGGGGAAGAAGAGCCGATGTCTGGCCATCTTTGTGATGGAGTCTGTGTGTTGAGTCCAGGTCAGGTCATCACTGATGTGAACCCCTAGGAACCTGAAGCTGCCGACTCTCTCCACCATAGTCCCATTGGTTGAGAGGGGGGCATGTTTAACTCCCTGTCTCTTCCTGTAGTCCACGATCAGCTCCTTAGTTTTGCTGATGTTGAGATGGAGGTTGTTGTCCAAGATAAGTGTTGGAGCTGTGGGTGGCCGGTGCTGAGAGTCAGGGCGGAGGATGTGGTGTTGCCTATCCGCACTGCCTGGGGTCTGCCCGTCAGAAAGTTCAGTATCCAGTCACAGAGGGTGGTGTTGAGCCCAAGGTCTCTGAGCTTGGTGACGAGCTTCAGGGGCATTATGGTATTGAACGCTGAACTGTAGTCAGTGAACAGCATTCTCACATATTTGTCCCTCTGGTCCAGGTGGGCAGTATGTATGAAGTAACAGTATGAAGGGTGAGGGAGATGGCTTCTGCAGTTGACCTATTTGGCCTATAGGCAAACTGCAGTGGGTCCAGTGAGTCAAGGAGGGAGGAGATGATGAAGGATTTGACTGACTGCTCAAAGCACTTCATGATGGTGGAGGTGAGTGCTACTGGGCAGTAGTTGTTCAGGCAAAGGGTTTTGTTTGTCTTGGGAACAGGGACAATGATGGTTTCCTTGAGACATGTGGGGACTACAGACTAGAGCAGTGACAGGTTGAAGATGTCTGTGAACACATCTGCCAGCTGATCTGAACACACCTTGAGAGCTCAGCCGGGGATGCCATCAGGTCCAGGTGTCTTGCGTGTGTTTATCCACATGAGTGATTTCCACACATCTGCCCTGGATATTACACGTGGGCAGCGGTCCTCCTGGGCCTCCACAGCTGGGGAGTTGCTCTCAAAGCCAGCGTAAAAGACATAACCACAGCTGAATGGTCCGAGTCACCGGTCTGTCACGTTTGAAGTTCTGCCAATAGGAAGGCGGCAGGAGAACTGAGACATGATCTGACTTGCCAAATGAGGGCCGAGGGAGGGCCTTGTATGCATTCCGGAAGGGAGTGTAAACATGGTCGAGTGTGTTCATGCCATGCGCAGGGCAGCTGATGTGTTGATGGTATCTCGGCAAGACTTTCCTCAGTTTGGCGTTGTTGCAATCGCCAGCCACAATAAATACAGCCTCCGGCCGTGAGGTCTCTTTCCTGTCAATAACAACATGCAGCTCGTCCAGGGCCTGATTAATACGGTCAGCATCTGATCATTAGGTGCTCCAGGTCCGGGGAACAGCCCAAAGAATAATCTCCACATCTGAGCACCACAGATTGTTCACCATGCAGCAGACACCTCCTTCCTTGCTTTTAGAGTTTATTGTCCGGTCCTGGCGATGAATGGAGACCCCCTCGGGAACAATGGCGGAGTCTTTTTTGACCTGATGTGTAGAAGTTGTTCTCTATCATATCGAATGATAGGGCACGCTTGGTCAGTGTCCATGGTGCAGAATAAAGCAGAAATAAATAACAAAAGAAAAAAAAAAGAGCAAAGCTGTGCGGAAGCTTGAGACAAGGCAGCCATCCTCTGTGCCGCTTGCTCAGAGCAGGTTTGTATTTGGATAGAGCATCCACTGCAAGTCTCTAACATCAGTTCAGTGTCATTTCCTGTTTCTGTTCTTTGTTATAATTGTAAAGTGAGTGAAAAAACTGAGGAGGAAACAGACTGTATATTAAGATGGATGACATGACAACTCCCCAAAGTAAAGGCAAAAGTTGCTGGCTGCAGTATAGGTCATAAACCCCATCTGCTCAATAATAGCGGATTAGACATAGACCTGTCTAATTTGATGTTTATTCAAGTGTAAGGACTATGGGTTTTTTCATGGGGGTACAAGGATATTTTAGCTTAATTTTTGAAGGTAGGATGGAACACGTCTTTGTATACAGTCTGTGGTTTGAAATCATAAAGATACCAGTTCAGGATAACAGCAAATTAAATTTTATCATTTACATATATCAAAAATAGATTTTTAACTAGTACAGAGCATTTTATTTAACAGAATTGTGGTAAAACTTTACAATAACCATCAGTTATAAATGGTAAATAAACCTTGATGGTTATTGTAAAGTTGCGACTGATGTTTGTAATCATTATTTAATGATTAATAAGCTGTTTGTAAACCATCAATTAACATTTATTTGACTCAATTAAATATTTTATTGGTGATCTCTTAGAGACCTCATTTGTTCACCAATAACAGAATTGCAGTTAATGTTTATGATCAACTTTAAACACATTTCTGAACAAACCTTAAAGTCAATGTTGATAGCACTATAAATAAACAGGGTGGGAGAAAGAGAAAAAAAAAAACGTCAACACAACAGATAATCAATAAAACCTTTATTACAAAACTGCAATTGCCATGCAAACATTACTTTAAAATATTTAACATGGATGTGAAAGAAAAAATTATGGCTGGCCTGACAAAAGGAAAAGATAAGGAAAGGAAAAAAAATAAAAATGACATAACAGTAGCCTACTATTCTGTATTAATAAATAACGTACAGTGGCTAATGGTCATGTTTAAGCTTTTTGCATAACATATGTAACTTACAACATCACGGCAGCCCAACCGATTACTTCTGCTCCCTCTTTTTGTATGGTATGAGCTTACCCACTGCTTTATGTTTAGCTATTTTGGCCCTGACTTCTGATGTATGTATGTATTCACATTTTCTGACAAAGTCAGCTATCTTATCTGTTTTACAGAATCCTGCCAGTAGTTTTTCAAACTTATCTGGGCAATCTATGGCAAGCTCCGGGATTGCCGCTTCACATCTCACCGTCATCTCTGTTACACCAGCAAATGCACATGCTTCTCGCAATTTCTTTCCACTGTTGTATGCTCTCAACACCCTCTTGTATCTGGCAATGATCTCCTTGGGACGACAGGCTACAAAAGTAAGAGAAGAGTTAGTTAATAAGGATGAACTGGTCAATCAACAAATCAAAGGAGTGCACAACTACTGGGACATCTCAATTTACAAACCCTAATGGCACAGCTGATAATTCACCATATCCAATTCAACTTTTACAGCTGTGACAAGTCTCTTACATCATCACAAGTATTTATATTTGAAGGCATATCTAGCTGCTATGCTTACTACTGCAGTAATCTAATTCAGTAGTAAAACAAATTAGCTAAATGTGCCAATAATTACATTTGAAAAGCACATCTCCCTCAAGAAATCAAAACATGGTTACTCAAGATAATCCACAAACCTCATGAACAGTTTCATTGAAAACTATTATGGCAGTCATCTTTGGTAGAAAATAGTTTTCTATGAAACTGCTCACAACAATGACTGTGGACAATCTTGAATTACTGGGTCATGATTTCTGTAAGGAAACATTGCCTTCGAGTTTGTCCAATGTATTTTTTCACACTTTGAGCACCACAAACCCAATGCCATGTCTCTAAACCTTGCCATATCACACAGAGACTATCTTGATGGATTGATATCACTCTGGGGGAGAGGAAAATTATGTTGGTGTTGTTTTCTTTTGTTTTTTTTTTAACTTCTCCTTTAAATGATAGGTTATGCTAGATGGGTACAACCACTTTGGTAAAGAAATGGTTAGAATTTCAAACCAAAACTACATCCGTAAGCACAAATATTTAACATTTCTAATCTAACATCAATAAAACGTTATTTATTTATTCCCCGTGATTCACCTCTTCTGCCAAGTGATGTGTTTTCTTTTGCCACCTTCTTCTTCTTCCTCTTTCCCTTTTCGATGTGGCTCTTTTTTTTTGTCCTTATTTTGTACCGTTTTCTTCTTTTCCTCTCATCCTCTGAAGAGGAGGAGGACGAGGATGAGGAGTAGCTGGAGTCGGCAGATGAAGAGGAGGAGGTGGCTGATGAGGGGGGTGCAGATGATGATGACTCGGTCACTACAGCATTGGCCTGGGCTAAAAATAAGAGAAAATTGTGTAGTGTAAATAATAATAATAATAACAACAATAACAACCAGGGGTGCACATTAACTGGTGTGTAGGTCCTCATGCATGGTCAAAATAAAAAATGCGCACCAGACAACACGTAAAAAAGCTAATTTGCGTACCAACATTTTTGGGACACAGTTAATCTACTTTACTGAAATAACACAATCACTACTGTTTACAGACTGTCTGTGAACACAGCATTCAGAGCCGCTCCACTCCAAAGCGGCGATGGTCGAGTGAGGCAGACAATCAGTGGAAAGAGCGGGCTGCGTTAACAGAATGAAGCAGTGAAATCAAAGAAATAAAACTTTATTTTACCCATTGTTTCACAAAGGTGCGCAACACAGTTTGGAATCCCTGATTTAGCGTTACTTCTCAGTGTTTCATTTTTACCTCATGTAAACATGACATATCGCGTGTCTCTTTCCAGTCAGCCCTGTCATATGTGTGTAAGAGCTGAAAAATTAAACAACCTATCACTGTATACCACCAGTATGTGTAAAAACACCCACCGTGGCTGCACTTAAGTTTTTAAAGGAATTGTTATTAATAAAAAAACATAATAGGCCAGTCAGTTATAGGCCTGTAGGTTATTTATGAGTGGGATCAAGTAAAACATTTTATTTAGACTTTTATTTAATTTTATACTTTGGAATGTCAGTGCTTAATAAATATTTTCATAATTTTGTAATTGATTTATTCTTTGAAGCATGAATATTAATTTATGCAATTGCAATGCCTTGATTGTAGTGTGGTAAGTACACAGACATAGCCATAAACACAACAGTACTAAACATTGGCATAACAATTTCGGTTTTCGGCCTTGGCTTCCTCATTTTCAGTTTCAGCCAAAATTTTCATTTCGGTGCATCCCTAATGTGCACCCCCAATAATAACAGTGTTAACAGCAAACAATGTGCTCACACTTTCAAAGACATTAAAGCAGGGATGCTCAAGCAGGATTGGGTATTGTTTAGATTTGATTGATTCTGGTTCTAATTCTGCTAATCAAATCCAGTTCTTACTGAATATGTCATGCCCTCCTCCTCACCTGCCTACTAGGCTCTCTCTCTATCTCTCTATTGGTGTGTAGGTGCGTGGCTGATTACTCATGTGAACCTGGTGTGCTGGAGTTGGGGCCTTGATTGACCAGCTGCCTATATAAGCTCCACTACTGCTCTCAGTCTGCGCCGGACTATAGAGTCAGTTTAAGTTAGTCATAGCTGCTGCTATTCGTAACTATTAGATTCTGTAAACGTCCTGTCGATCCCGCATCCTAACCTTTCCTGTCTTCCTGCTCAGGACCCGCAGCTGGATTACAGCCCCGACTCCAGTTCCAGACTCCTGCCTGCCTGCCTGCCTGTCTGCCTGCCTGCCAGTCTGCCTGCCTGCCTGCCTACCTGCCTGCTTAAGCTATTGGACTTTTCTAATAAACCTCAGCGACTTTAAACCTGTCTCAGCCTCTGCCTCTGTGTCCAAGCCCGGTCCTTAACAGTATAGTCCGGCCACAATGGACTTGGCAGAGCAAGCTGAGTCTCTCAGAGAGGCAATGACTCACCAAGAAGCACATCTGGGTCACCACGACAAAGCTCTGAAGGATATCAGAGACAGGTTGGATCAGATCACCACCGCCCTGTCTGCTCTCATCGTTCGGCTGGACACGGATCCTGCCCCCGCTGCCAGCGATCAACTCCTGCTGTGGCGTGTGGACTCCGCTGTTTCCCCGGATTACTGTCGCTCTGAACAGCTGACTTCCCTAGGGTTCCACCGAGAAATGCCGGAGATTTCCGAACCAGAGCCCATGCAAATAGACGGCCTCCGTCTGCCCTCCGGTGAGAAGAACCGCAGAATGAAGACCCAGTCCTGCCTGTACTGTGGCCGAGCTGGTCATTTCATTGCTAACTGCCCCATCCGCCCGGTAAAAGGTCCGGCTCGGCAGTAATGGGAGAGTTACTGTCGAGTCGTGTTGTGAGTTCCTCTCCCCCTGACCGTCCGCAGCTCGATGCCTCCCTCTTGTGGCGAGGGAGGGCATTCCCATTCACGGCTCTAATTGATTCAGGGGCTGATGAGAGTTTCATTGATAGTAGGGTTTGTCAGCAGTTGGGCATCGAAACGGAGCTCCTCGATGTTCCACTGGATACCAAGGCCCTAAATGGTATGTTACTGGCCAGGGTTGACCGTAGAACCGTCCCCATACCCTTACATCTATCTGGAAATCACCAGGAGAAGATCCGTTTTCATATTATTGACTCTCCTCACATTCCCCTACTCCTGGGATTTCCCTGGCTGAAACTCCACAACCCACATTTTGATTGGACTACAGGAAAGATCCGTTCCTGGAGTCCATATTGCCACTCTCACTGTCTCCGTTCTGCCCAAAGTCCCACATCTGAGCCACCGCCTGTAGCAGGGCCCCCGGACCTGTCCTCGGTTCCCCAAGTTTACCATGACCTCGCCCCAGTCTTCAGCAAGGAGCAGGCTCTCTCTCTTCCTCCTCATCGGCTGTATGACTGTGCCATTGAGCTTCTGCCTGGGGCCCCTCATCCCAGCAGCCGACTGTACAAACTTAATCGTCCAGAGCAACTGGTCATGGAAAAGTACATTGATCATCCGTCCATCATCCTCTCCAGTGGGTGCTGGATTTTTCTTTGTCGGGAAGAAGGACGGCACCTTAAGACCTTGTGTTGACTATAGAGGGCTCAACAACATCACAGTAAAAAACAAGTATCCTCTGCCTCTCATTGACTCTGCCTTTGTCCCTCTTCAAGGAGCCTCCATCTTCACCACCTTGGACCTGCGCAACGCCTACCATCTGGTGCGCATCAGGAAGGGGGATGAATGGAAGACCGCTTTCAATACCCCGTTAGGTCATTTCGAATACCTAGTTATGCCTTTTGGTCTCTCAAATGCCCCAGCAGTCTTCCAAGCCCTAGTGAATGATGTGCTCCGTGACGTGTCGTTTTGTTTTTGTTTGCTTGGATGATATTCTTATCTACTCCCGCTCTCTTCAGGATCATCAGGAGCATGTTCGCTCAGTGTTGCAGCGACTCCTGGAGAACAAGCTATTTGTCAAGACCGAGAAATGTGAGTTTCATGCCACCACTACTTCCTTTCTTGGCTTCGTCATCTCTCAGGGGGAGCTCCGGAGGGATCCTGCCAAGGTCTCTGCTGTCGCGGACTGGCCAACTCCTACCAATCGCAAGCAGCTGCAGCGCTTCAACGGCTTTGCCAACTTCTATAGGAGGTTTGTGAGGAACTACAGCACCATGGCAGCTCCTCTGACAGCGCTCACCTCCTCCTCAGTTCCATTCCGCTGGACTCCTGAGGCCGAGGCAGCCTTCTCCAACCTCAAGCGCCTGTTCATCTCCTCTCCCATCCTTGTCTACCCTGACCGATCACTTCAGTTTGTTGTGGAGACGGATGCGTCTGAGACTGGGGTAGGTGCTATACTATCTCAACGCTCTCCCCTAGATAACAAGATGCATCCTTCTGCTTTCTTCTCCCACAAGCTTGATCCCCCAGAGAGGAACTATGATGTTGGCAATCGAGAGCTACTTGCTGTGGTGTTGGCATTAGAGGAGTGGCGACACTGGCTCGAGGGTGCGGAGCACCCCTTCATTGTCTGGACGGACCACAGGAACCTTGCCTATATCCAGACAGCCAGGCGGCTAAACTCTCGTCAGGCAAGGTGGGCCCTGTTCCTGGGTAGATTCAATTTCACATTGACATATCGTCCAGGGTCCAGGAATGTGAAGCCGGACGCCCTGTCCCGCCAGTTCACGGTGGAGGAGCTCCACGCGGAACCAGAGACTATCGTCCCTCAGTCCTGCATCATCTCACCTGGGAGGTCGAAGCCACGGTCCGTCAGGCTCATACCACCCAGCCCGATCCAGGTACTGGACCTCCTAACTGTCTCTTTGTCCCAGACTCTGTCCGCTCTCAGGTACTGCAGTGGGCACACTCCTCCCGCCTTACCTGTCATCCGGGGATCCACCGTACCATCTCATTCCTCAAGCGACGCTTCTGGTGGTCGACCATGGACACGGATACTCGCTCATTCGTAGCAGCCTGCACCGTCTGTTGCCGGAATAAGACCTCCACCAAGCGCAGTTCTGGTTTGCTCCGCCCTCTACCGATCCCTGGTCGTCCGTGGTCCCACATTGCCCTGGACTTCGTAACCGGTCTTCCCCCGTCTGGAGGTAATACTGTGGTCCTCACTGTCATTGATCGTTTCTCTAAGGCTGCCCATTTCATTGCCCTGCCCAAACTACCCTCTGCTCGGGAGACTGCTGTAATGGAAATTTTTACATTTGTGAATGTTTAATTGCATTAGCAGACATGTATGTGGAGGACTGACCAAATGGTTCACCAAATTGTTTATCTGAAAGGGCAACCTTAAGGTTTACGATGGTGGCTTAAGAGACTTGAGTCTTATGGCCTCGAGAAACCAAATCTTTATGGCTTCTCACGGTATCTCTGATTGGGATCAAACAACTGGGATCTCACAGGGGGGTCATCCACAGAACATGTAAACAAATGGACAGGATGTCTCCTCCACTGAGTGAAACTACAGGAGGGTAATAAATACCTTTGAATGCTTAGTGGGAGGGGGCTGAGAGTTATAAGAACACAGATTCTCCTGTGTTCTTTGCTCATTTGTGCATGTCATTCAGGTGATGTGTACTGATGAGTCCATCTGCAGATGCTGAATTAAACTTTCAGAAAGAAGTGTTTGACTTTGTGCTTGTTTCACAGAAATTGCCACCACACTGCTGACCTATTGGTGCAGAATGTATTCCGCATCCACGGGCTGCCATCAGACATCGTCTCCGACAGAGGGCCGCAATTTACATCTCAGGTGTGGAAGGCTTTCTGCACAGCCCTTGGAGCGACCGCCAGCCTGACGTCGGGATAACACCCCCAATCCAATGGCCAGTCTGAGCGGGCCAATCAGGAGATGGAGGCGGCACTCCGTTGCGTCTCTGCTGCGGAGCCATCGTCCTGGAGTGCTCGGCTGCCCTGGGTGGAGTACGCCCACAACACACTCCCTAACGCCTCCTCCGGTATGTCTCCCTTCCTCTGTTCTCTGGGCTATGAACCCCCACTGTTTCCAGATCAGGAGGCCGAGATCACCGTCCCTTCAGTCCAGGACAATATGCGTCGCTGCCGTAGCACTTGGAGGCGCGCTCGTGCTGCCCTGCTCTGTGCTTCCTCCAGGACTCAGGTCCAGGCCAACCGTTGCCGCACCCCAGCGCCCGCTTATGCTCCAGGGGACAGAGTATGGCTACACTCCATCTTCCTCTTCAAGTGGACTCTAGGAAGCTTGCCCCTCTGTATGTTGGTCCATTTGAGGTGGAGGCTATTGTAAACCCCTGTGCTGTCCGGCTGAAGCTCCCTGCCTTCTTTCGTCGGGTTCACCCCACTTTTCATGTGTCACAGTTAAAACCTATTCAGTCCAGTCCCCTATCTCCTCCTGTTGTTGCCCCCCCTCCCCCCCGGATGTTGGACGGTGGTCCAGTTTACACGGTGCGCTGCATCCTGGACATGCGGCGTATGGGGCGTGGCTTTCGCTATTTGGTGGACTGGGTGGGTTATGGTCCAGAGGAAAGCTGTTGGGTTCCCCGGCGGAGCATCTTGGACCCCTCCCTCATCACTGACTTTCGCCGGGATCACCCCGACCGCTTCCTGAGGGCGCCAGGTGGCGCCCATAGAGGGGGAGGTACTGTCATGCCCTCCTCCTCACCTGCCTACTAGGCTCTCTCTCTCTATTGGTGTGTAGGTGCGTGGCTGATTACTCATGTGAACCTGGTGTGCTGGAGTTGGGGCCTTGATTGACCAGCTGCCTATATAAGCTCCACTACTGCTCTCAGTCTGCGCCGGACTATAGAGTCAGTTTAAGTTAGTCATAGCTGCTGCTATTTGTAACTATTAGATTCTGTAAACGTCCTGTCGATCCCGCATCCTAACCTTTCCTGTCTTCCTGCTCAGGACCCGCAGCTGGATTACAGCCCCGACTCCAGTTCCAGAGTCCTGCCTGCCTGCCTGCCTGTCTGCCTGCCTGCCTGTCTGCTTAAGCTATTGGACTTTTCTAATAAACCTCAGCGACTTTAAACCTGTCTCAGCCTCTGCCTCTGTGTCCAAGCCCGGTCCTTAACAAAATATTAGAATATAATTCTAATATATTAGAATATAATTCTAATATTTTAGAGAACATAATATATACAGTATATATAACCAAATATAAGAATAATAACAGGAACCAAAATTAGGTTTGAATCCCCAAGTATACAATAGGTATACTCACGGGTATGCCAATGTATCCATGTGGCATGCATTCACTTTCCTCTAAAGGTTGTATGAAGTCATTAAATGACAAGAAATTATGATTTCTCTGCAAAGTATGATTTAGATTTAGATTTTTAGATTATACCTACACCTATACTTAGATGTTAGCACTGTTGTGTAATTTCTATATTTATGAATCCTCAAGTACAGCTAACGTTGAGCTAGTTAGGCTAAAACAAGTGCTAACAGGTCAACATTAGCTAACTTACCGACAGTCTCAGATTCGTTTCTCCTGTCAGCATTTTTGATGTCGCTGGAAATATAAAAAATCATCTTCGTCATCTTGGATAGCGTTAGTTTCCGTCAAATTCTTGAGTTCACCGCTATCGCTTCTGTCATCTGCCATGATAGTAACTTCAGGTGATGTTGGCTGTGTTTTTTCTTTCCACAACGGCGGTGCCGCCAACATGTCTTCTTTTAAGGCTTTTCCAGACCTGGTGAAAGGTCTTTTGGGCGTGGTGAAACAAAATGTCACAGAAAAAATCTGTCAAGGTTGCATGCACACGTCAGGAGACTGTCGTTATTAGAGACAAGTCTGAATCTGCATGAAGAGTGATGCTGCGTTCAAGTATAACTCGGAGGTCCTAAATTCTGTCTTCCGAGTAGGAAAAATAAAATAACAGCCGGTATGTTTTCTCAACCCCCAGTAAACAGTGAGAAAAATTTGGGGAGTTTTTATGAATTTTAATGACCTCAACCTCTGACTTTGTTACTCGAACTCACCTAGGTCTGAGATGACGTATTTCCCACCTCCGACCATAACCGAACGCAGCATGACCTGTGACCTCACGGCACACTTGGCGCAAACAGGAAGTCTGAAAAGCTCAAACTCAAAATGCCCGGTTTAGCCACTGAACTGAGGGAGTTAACTGAAGGTTCTAGATCTAAAAGAAAACACCACCTGAAACTTAATTAAAAAAAATTCCACGAGGAGCTGTATATTTGGGTTTTGTCACTGTATGAATAACAGGTAAGGGGACTGCCACATAATGCTCACTAATGTTGACAGCAAATTTGAAAACATTGTCATTGTAACGACCTCAGGCACGAAAACTGGTGGACTCAAATGCAAGACTCAGACAAGACGTAGATATAACAAAAAGAGGTTTATTCCCAGTCACAAAAGGTGCATAACAAAAAGCGCTCACGAAGAGGAAACCAAAGTAGCAAAACAAAACTCTAACAAAACTGCGAGATAAACAAGAATACTAAACATGAAAGAAGCTAAATCCTGGCTTGACAAATTTTTACACATGAAGCGTGGGGACAGAACAAGACGAACTGGCACAGGACAAAGGGAGACGAGGACTATTTATACAAGAGGAAGTAGGAAACAGGTGAAACCAATCGGGGCAGGGAAGACGATCACCAAGGTGGGAAATCACACAAAGGGAGGAAGTCAGGGTCTAAAATGAGAGGGAACAGGTGAGTACCAAAATAAAACAGGAAGTGCATGACGAGACTAGACATGAGTGAAGTTTAACTTAACACCTAGTGCTCCCAAACACACAAGACTAATATGAACTAACACAAACATGGTATACTTAAAACATAAACATGAATAAACTTAACATAACTGACGAGACCTAACAGTCATGAGAAAACTATTTGCACTAAGAGGAAAGATTTGCTGATACAATGGTGGGGGTGAATCCATACAGGGATATAATATTTTTTATAACTCATTTAAGTAAATTAAATTAGTTTAATTTTATGTTTTAATGGTCAAATGATTACCATATATTAGTCACACATCATCATGTGAATAACTACCATTTTTTAATGTGTTCTATTTGAATATTTTGACAGTATGGACGTGGAAGAATGGTTGGTGGGTGGACACGGAAAAAGTGGGTGCTTGGAATGCTGGGTGTGAAGCACAGAGGACAGAAGACAATGCCTGTTCTCCGCTTGGTGGAAAGACGGACCAGATGAGACAACAATATTGACTGATGAGTGGCGGGCCTACCGTCAGGCTCTGCCTGAATTTGGATTCAAGCATTATACAGTCAACCACAGTGTGGAGTATGTCAATGCTGATACAGGCTGCCACACTCAGCACATTGAGAGGGCCTGGAGGAGTTACAAGGAGACCATCGGGAGACTCCGGGGGAATCGCACCGAGGATCTACTAAGAGATCACCTGATTATGATTGAGTGGAATGAATGGCTGGGTAAAAAACACTATGATGGTCCATTGGGACGCCTGCTCCATGATATTGCAAAGCAATGCAAATAGACAAATAAATGATGCCATTAAGGCAAGACATTGACATTCCAGGGTGTGTGATGTTGTTCATTGCTTTGTTGTTTATTGTTAATTCATGGAAATATGGGGTGTGTGGACAATGAGATATTTAATTTTCAAGTGCAGTGTGCCTGAATATTGTATTATCAATTCATTTTAAAATTAAGTTGTCATTGTTGTGTTATAATCCCACCATTCCTGTCTACCACCATGTATATCTGTGGTACAGTGTTGCATGTTATTATCTCTCTGTTCATAAATGCGTTCAATACGATGATCAGACCCTATTCTTTTATCAATGCAAAATAATCACTCTGTTATAGATCACCATTGAAAGAAGTCAAATAAATGTTAATTGGTTTACAAACAGCTTATTAATCATTAAATAATTATAAACATCAGTTGCAACTTTACAATAACCATCAAGGTAATGTTTATAGATGGTTTATAAACCAATTATTAATCATTTACAATGTGCAACAAATAGGTCTAACTTATATTAATATATTAACTATTTACTGTTATGGAATTTTCCATCCTTAGGTTACACGAGGTAGTCCAAACTGGACAAACTAAACACCTTTTGAGTTTTTATGATGACTGAAGGCTACCACATGTTCTTTCCCAGGTTTGGAAGGAGAGGGTGAGGTGAGGGGTATTCAACTGCAACATGCATCTTCTACATTAGATGTCACTACATTCTACACACTGAACCTTGAAATGGAAATTTTGTAATTTATGTATGTGATATTGCATGGGCAGACGTGTTTGGAATATTGACCAGATTGTTTATCTAAAAGGGCTACTTTAGGTTTATGATCATTGCTCAGAGACTTTAACTTTATGGTCTCTTTAAAGTTTTAACTTTATGGCATCATTGTATATGGTTGGAGTCTCACGACTGGATTCTCACTCCAGGGTCTTCTACAGAGACATGAAGGCAGGATGTCTCCCACACTGATGGTAATAAAATACCCTATGAGAGGTGGCCTGTGGGTTATAGGAACACTGTTACACATTGGCTCTGTTGTGTAACAAATAAGGAGGAAGTTCAGGGTGCAGCAGTTTAAGTGTTTATTTACAAAGAAAACTACCATGTGTTTACATTTGGGTATATACCTTGTGACTGAATTGCCCATTCCATTTATCTAACACAAATTATTTTTACTGGGTTGTTGCCAGTAAGATCTATGGACCAGGTATGAATTACCAGGTTTGTGTGTTTTCACAATATGTTGGTTACTATGATGAAGGGTGAAAGGAGGGGATATGGGAGCTCCTTAACTTCAGACTACATTATATATAGTTGCAGTCGAAGCATTCATGAATTTGTTGATGAGCAGTGGTAATTTGAAATACTAAGTATGCTATTTAGAGTTGAATGTGACGACCCCTCCCAGTTGGTATCGTATTCGGTCCAAAAGCAAATTAAGACATCGGAGTGTAACGACAGCTGACAACAAAGTAATCATCCAAACATGTATCTTTTTTGACTAGCAGGAGATATACAGTATTTCCCCAGATGACATGGACAGAGGATAAAAGTATAGCAGCCTTCAAGTGCAACACATTTGTGGGAACTATTGCAACTTTGAGAGAAGGACTTGAGTTGAAGGAACAGAACACGGATGAGATCTTTCTTTTCTTCGTTGCTTTGTCAACATCCATCAGCTCCAACTCCAACAAGATCTACTTAGTAACGTTCATCATTGTTCTGAAGTAAACAGAGACACCAGAGAATTGTTAAATAAGCTGACCAGAAACCTGAAGACACTCAACACAAGCATAGAAACTCTATTGCCACTGGTGTTTCGGCTGTGTAATTGCAGCGCGACTCACACACACCTACGCACAACCGTGAACGCTCGCCCTGTGCATAGGCAACGTGCGTACCTACAGCATAGCTTCAACATAGAAGCATGATTGGGCTAAACTTTGGTGAGCAGGTAAAATCCCCTGTGAGAATAGTGTAATGGGCACTGTTGCCCCATAAAATGTACTGTTGCTTTGAATCAGTAAAAGCTAAATCAACACATTGTGGCAACTGTGTAAATGGCAACACAACACAGCCCTGTTCCTGGAAACATCACAACTAATTTGCAATAAAAGATGTACCAATAAGATTTTCATGACATTGTAACTAATAAACACTTGTTAGACCTGCTGTACTTGCTGTATCGCCCTCTACAGTCAGTGTGGTGTCTACAGTCAGTGTGGTGTCTACAGATGACTTGAGGTGAGCAGTGATAGTACTGTTCAGAGGACTGAGGAGAGAAGACAGACATGGGGACCAAAGTGGAAGAGAGGGAACAGTGGAGGAAGAAAAGGGAATACATTCTGGCAGTTGCAGGGAATGTGGTGGGCCTGGGCAACGTGTGGAGATTCCCATACCTGTGCTATAAGAATGGAGGAGGTAAGCTGGAGGACACAAATCAGTGTAATGTAATTAATGTTCTTGTACTGTTCACGATCACTAAAAAGCTCATTACAGGTATATCTATATTATGTACAATAAAGCAAGAGGGAGAAAAGTCAAGGAAAAAAATGGCCAAAATAAAAATAAAAGGGACTGTAAATAAATACCAAACATTCCTCAGTATTTTCTGAGTCATTGTCTAAAAAACAGTTTGAGACCTTGAGTGAAGCTAATCACTCTGTACACAAATGTATACAATATGCACAATAGTTGCTTGTGATTATTAATCAATCAAAGTTTATTAGTAAAGCCCATATTCACAAATTACAATTTGTCTAAGTTTTCATAATTCAGCGTATAAGGTACATCAATAATTGGGATTAATGGTTAAAGTAAAGTTATTAATCTAATTTGTGGGCAAGTTAAGGGCTCAATTGCTACTAATCTTAATAAATGATAATGTTTCAAAATCTACCCTAAATGAAAAATAAGTACAATATTTGCTACAGAATTTGTACTTGCTGAAAAAGGTACATTCATTTATGAAATGTTTGCATGAATGTGATTAATTTGATAGTCTTTCTCCTTTCCTGGAGAGAGATTGAGCAACATGGTGAGGATGCCTTTACGGACAGTTGTTCACAGGTTACGTATGTAGGTTTTGAGTTATTTCTGGTCACTGCATAACTTGAGTAAAGATCTAAAAAATTTTAGTATGGATTGTGAACATTGACCTTTCAGCTTGCACTCATAGCAGGTACACATGTTCAGTTAATTTTCTACTCAAGTAGTTGACACAGAACTTTGCACAAACATGCCTTCATTCTCAGGCTGAATTGAAATAACTTTGTTAATCCTCTGACTAACATTACCATCAAGTCAATACCTGTCCAATAATTTGGTTCATGAGCAACTACCTGTAAAATAAAGATTTTTAATATCTTTTGGTTGGATTATATATTCATTGAACAGAATATTACTGATATCTAGTGGTTACTGTATAACTGTAAAACTAACTGCATCCTAAAGTTTTGGCATACTATAACAGTACAGTATATACTCTTATGGGAATATTAAACATTTTTTTACAATGCTACTGTCTAAACTACGATATATATATATATATATTATGGCATGCCGTTGAAATGGAATGGAATGAAACTTTGAATATATTGAATGAAACTTTGAAGATATTGAATGAACCTTGAATATATTGAATGAAACCTTGAATATATTGAATGAAGTCTGAATATATTGAATGAAGTCTGAATATATGGATTGAAACTTGACTGACGTCAGATTTCACCCGATGTCTGCGGCCATCTTGTGTAACGTGTGGATGCTATAGCTAAAAGTGAATGACAATGAGTTAGTCCGCTCACAATCTCGTTGCAGCAATATTAAACTATGAGGACATCAGTAACACACTGGCGAATGCGTGGCCCAAAATCTCCCCGATAGCCCGCCCAATACCGTTCAACTGACAAGGAAGTTCACTCCCTTTTTAATCGTGGCAGACCTACTACAACAGGCAGCTGTTTATTAGGCCAACCTCAGCATGTCTTCAACCTCACAGGAGTGCCCGACACACCCAGTGTACAATTTCCACCCGTACACAAGGAAGGGCCCAGGACACTGTATGGTTAGCTTGATATAGTTTGCAGGTGACGAAATCCCTGATTTTGGGCCGCACATGCATTCGCCAGTGTGTTACTGATGTCCTCATAGTTTAATATTGCTGCAACGAGATTGTGAGCGGACTAACTCATTGTCACTCACTTTTAACTATAGCATCCACACGTTACACAAGATGGCCGCAGACACTGCGGTGAAGTCTGACGTCAGTCAAGTTTCATTCCATATATTCAGACTTCATTCAATATATTCAAGGTTTCATTCCATAAATTCAAGGTTTCATTCCATAAATTCAAGGTTTCATTCCATATATTCAAGGTTCATTCCAACGGCATGTCATATTATATATATATATACATATATATATATATATATATATTGTACTGATTATAAGTTACATTACACATCATTTAGCTAACACTTTTGTCCAAAGCGACTTCCAATTAGTGAATTCAACATCTATGAGGGATTCAGCATCTTGCCCAACGACACTTCAGCATGGGCTGGGATTGCTCTACCCCTACCCCTCAGCCACAGCCGGCCCTAGTTGTTAATGTTAATAAGAATAAGTACAGTTTATATTTATATTATATTATTTATAATGGTGTTTGAACAATAAAGTACATAGCACAATGATTAAAAAATACCAGAATATAGTAAAATTGAAAAAACTGGCTCATCATCCCAAAATTGTCTGCATTGAAGATGTCTGCTATTCATATTTGTTTCAATTGAAGTTTCAAATGTTGGGTCATCAGATCACCATGCATTAAATGAACAACCAGCAAACAGTGTTCAAAAACACTCAAGTACAACAATATAAACAAAGAGAGGGGCTAAAAGAAAATAAAGGCAGAAGCCACAATACTGGGAATCTAATTGTCACATGTGTTTTTGATAAAGGTTTCTACATTGCAGCTGGAGGGGAGGGAACCATGACAGTATGTCTGTTATTTAGTCACTTTATTTCACTGTTGTTGGTATATACACTGTTTACTTTGTTAATAAATAGCCATTTTGCAACCGTCATACAGACATTTTATAGATGAGCAGATGGTTGATTGGAGAAGTTATCGCTGTCACTCACTTTATCAACATCTGATGTGTAATTCTGTGTGTGCAGGTGTCTTCCTCTTGCCTTACCTCTTCTTTGCTGTGCTGTGTGGTGTGCCACTCTTCCTGCTAGAGACTGTTATTGGTCAGTACACACAGGAGGGCGCCATCACCTGCTGGACCAACCTCAGCCCACTATCAAAGGGTAATCTTATACAACCACAGCAAAATCCAAACACTGCGAAAGTTGTACTGTGCTGTCAAAAAGTATTGACCCCCAAAACCCAATGGGCCACCATTGGCAGCAGCAACTGCAACTAAATGTGTGCCATTAGTCCTTTTCCTCAGTGTTGAGGAAGACTGGCCCACTCCTCTTTGCACAATTGTTGGACACATTGGAGGGCTTCCAACCATGAACTGCCCGTTTCAAGGTCTCAAGCATTTCAATTGGATTTAAGTCAAAAGGCAACTTCTTTTGACTCATGATTCCACAGAATATTATCCTACTTCAAATTGCCACAAAGTTCTATGTAAGTGACCTTTGAGCAGGTCTGGCAGTAATCATGCCTGGGTGTTGCATTGAACTAAATCATCCATAATGTTTTTACATTGGGCCAGGTACTTTAGCATAGTTTCTTCCTTCAGTAAAGGAAATCTCATGATAAAATTAGTTTGATAACCTGAAACATTAGTGACAAATACACAAAATAGAAGAAATCAGGAAGGGGGCAAATACGTTTTCACAGCACTGTATGTTGTATATATTCTCTGTTTATCCTCAAATGCATCAAATATTAAATATGCCAGTTGCACTTTTTAAATCTTTTCTTATAGATTCTTTTTCATGTTGAAATGATCGAATCAAATCATTTCTGCATATACTACTGCTCATTCTGGCTGCTTATTGGCCGTTCTACCACATCCTGAAGGTGTGCTGTTGAATTCAGATCTGGAGACTAGGCAGGTCACTTACGTTCAGTCATAGGCCTTTTTCACAACAGACATTTTAACATGTCATGATAAGCATGGCTGGAATGATGACGTAGAATTCTTCTGATTTTGTTCCATTATCCAACTTATATTATGAAAACTGAACAAGAAAATCCAAGTTTCCCCAAATTGCCCCTCTCATAGACAAAGTGCTGCACATAGATGCACTGTATGAATGTTTGCATGAATGGGTGAATGGCAAATAACTTACTATTATTCATTGCTGATGGGCACAAAAACATAAATACATTGATTTATGTATGCATGTAATTAATAATTTATGCATTCCTTAGGTCACCACTTTGATTAAGGCTATTTAATCTGTAATTTTGGGTGAACGTTAAAGACTTCATACAGGGCCTGATCAACTAAGATCTCATAATAAAACAGGTGGGGGGGACGGTGGAAGAGATGCCTCTAACCAATAGTGAGGTGAGAGCTGTGTCCTCTGTGGCACGAGCCCTCAGGCACAACACTCAGGCCATTATAGCGCACACAGAGTGCACACCAGGTACCTGGTATGATGAAGGCCATCAGTGCCCGGACAAGAGAGGGATTATTTTTGCTTCTGTCAGCCAAACATAACTAACATGAGCAGAAAAAACCCGTTCTCTCCATCTTCTTCCATGCCGTGTCCTCCTCACCACAATATTTGCGGCAATCTGTGCGTAACGCTGTGCCAATTAGCAGGTACCTTTCAAACGTACTAAATATAGACGCAGTCACAACCACCGCAATTTCTTTATAGGCTTTGTAAATCACAATGCGTGTGCTAAATTATGGTATTTGCATTTTAACCTCCCATTATTTTGTGCACTCAGTTAGAAACGCCTGATATTACATATTCATTAAGGCGAATGTACTAAATGGAGAGCCATGTTATTCTTCACGCAATCCTCAGTGCCTACCATTAGTAGATCAGCTTCCATGTTTCTTTGCAAGGGTAATCAAGTTTGCACAAGTTTTTACATGCGCAAACCTTTAGTAGATCAGGTCCATAGTGTTGTGACTTGTGAGTCTGACTCGTACAAAGAGTTTTAATTACTTAGATCTTTATTGCTGGCTCCGTGATAATGACCCTGAAAGTTCTTGGATGTCTGGCCTACATAACCCAAAAGGTTTACTTTGAGGGCGAGCTGTCTCTTGTTATATTTTTATTGTACAACAGCATTTAGACAATAAGATCACACCCATCAAAATTCATTTTCATCTGTATACAAAAGACTCACAGTTGTTGCTTTATTTTTCTTCCACACATTTATTACACCAGATTTAACTGGCTGGACACATTCGGATGACTTTTTAAATTAAAATGTTAGAATTGGCCCATTTTTAAAATACAAATGCTCAAACATATCTTTGAGATATGCTTATGGTCCTGGGCAGTATTGGCAGTACTATTGTGTTGATGTTGGTGTCATATTTATCAGCTGTATGTCACAATAGGGCTCAAAATAAATGATTCTGCAGGATTTAGGATGTTTTCTTCCTCCAGGAACTGGCTATTCTATCATAGTGATCCAGCTGTATGCCCGACTCTACATCATTGTTCTGGCCTGGGCCCTCCTCTACCTCATCCACTGTTTCAGGGCCACTCTGCCCTGGGCTACGTGCAACAATCCCTGGAACACAGGTCAGCATGCAGGTTTTTACATCGACACTGCCATCTTCATCAGACATCTGTGCAAAAATCGTTCTTTCATCAGATACACTGATTCCTCGAGAATTCCTTTTACACTTAATCCCCCCCGTCCATCCCCTATGAGAGAGAAAGCCATGTGCAGATAGAGAAAGGGTTTTCTGTGTAAACAAGCGGTGCTGTGAACTAAATGGCATGCTCTGCAGTTTACTTTTGAAGGTTGAAACTTACTGACATTGAAACGAGGACAGCCCTCTTTGTCTCACTCTCCCTCTCTCCCACACAAACACACTCAACGTCTGTCACAGTAAGATTGACTATAAACAGCAGCTTTAGAAATCTTACACACATCGGTGCCATCCATAAAGATTCAAAGATAAATACCACTTTTGCTGTGTTAATTTATGCAATCAATATAGCTCTCTGCAGGGGTGTCATCCAACCACCCCCCACATCCCTGAGCAATCAGATCCAAATGTTCATAATCTGGAGATACTATTTAAAAACTGGATTTAACACAGTAGTAATCTATATTCATTAGCCTACAATGAAAAAAGATGACACCTGACTATTAATGTTCTGTGCCCAATGTTCCTTGTGTTAGAGTGTATATGTGTCACACATAGGACCATAATAAATACAATTTAAGACCTTTAAGATTCCTCTCACTATCCAGAAATGAATCTAAAATTCACTAGACACAAACAATGCCATCTTGTGCATTTGGAACCACAGACAGTGGCAAAAGGGGATTATGTCGGCTATCAAGATCTCATCGATACACATGCTTGACCAGTCTCAGCTAAATAAGAACTACATAAAATGACAAAATATTTAACATGTACTTTGACTGTTTTAGTCCATGTCCCATCCACTGACAGGAGGTGAGATGTATGAACCATATGGCAGCCAGCCACCAGGTGGCGATCAACATGCTTTGGCTTCATATTTGGATGCAGTCATGCTGTCCATCTATATATAGTTTATGGTCAAATAGAGCTCTGTATTACTTCCCAATAATTTAAGATGAGGTCAAGTAGCCCAGAAGAAAGTAACTTGAAATACTGTGTTATCTTTCAAACTGCAGGCAGAGATAATAGGTATCTGTGGTCTTTCCCAAAGCCAAGTGTACTGAGATCAATTCTGAATTCTGAGTGTTTGTAGGATGACTCATCAGTTTGACGTTGATTTCGTTTGTAGCTTTATAGAACAGTGCATTTTCAGTGATTTCTTCACCATTCTATATGTATTTTACTCAGTGGCTCAAACTGCTGAAATCAGACCCAAAAAATACAAGAATAATGCTGAATTGTAGATTACGTGAAAAGGATTACAATACATTAAAGACCAGCACGTCACGGTGGGGACTTGGAGTTAGGACTCGGACGCAGAGTTAGGAGAATGCTGACAAAGATCAGGTTTTTATTTAACCCAGAACCATACAATAACTGGCTAACAGAGGGCGCCTCAAAAAGAGGGAATGATTAGAAAACTTAGAAATGAAAAATCCTATCTTCCGTGAAGGGATAAGAAATAAAAACAGAAAACCGCTCCGAAGAGAGAAAAGCTAATAAAAGGGTTTACAAAATAATTCTCCTCCTGAGAGGGAAACACTATGAACATTAACTAAAAATAACACTCCTATAATGAGGGACAACAATACTAATCTACGAAACAAAAATTTCCTCCGAAGAGGGACAAGATCTAAAGATAAACTAACTATACTAACTAAAAGAGAGCTATGAAAACTATAAGGCAAACGCCAACAAAACACTCTTAGCGAGGCAACCGACTATGCCTATAAATATCTTTCTGTGACAAGGCAAAAGGCTGGTGGCACTTGATGAACGTACAAGACACACTGGCACAGGACAAAGGGGAGACGCAGACTATAAGCACACATGGAGGTAATGGGAAACAGGTGAGCATAATTAGGATCGGGGAAGACAATCAGACCAAGGCACATGAGGAAAGGTAAGTAACCTGAAACGAGAGGAGAGTTAGTTTTCAAAATAAAACAGGAAGTCACAATACGAACATGGAGACAGGACAAAAAGTTAACTTGATTTTACTGTGGTGTGACACAGAATTCATCTAACAGAGTTTGGCATGTACACCATTAGGTTGTGTCTCAGTTCAGTGAGTATCGAACCATGCTGTCAGAGCTCCAGTCAGGCACTGAACCATTTGTTAAACAATTATTTTATCTAATCCTTGTATTTTTTTTTACTTATTAATATAAAATAATAACCAGATAACTATCATATCCTGACAATCATTTTAATCTCTGTGTTATCTAAAGATTAAAGTTTAAACAACACTTATTTTCCTGTCAACAGACAGATGTGTGGACCTCACATCTGCAAACTGGACTGCACTACACAATGGCAACCTGACAGGAAACACGACCTCTGGAAATCTCACCAAGTCTTCAGTCTCTGAGTTCTGGGAGTGAGTTAGTGTTACCACACAAAGCTCATTGTAAATTACTGTAAGGTATAAATTAATTCTGTCCTTGTTGAGGACAATAATTCTTTGCATGTGTAACCACCACTCACTGTCTGGTGTCCCCACACAGGAGAGGAGTGTTGTCCATGTCCGGGGGAATAGACGAGGTTGGCACAGTGAAATGGGAGCTGCTGTTGTGTCTCCTGGCCTGCTGGGTGGCCTGTTACTTCTGCATTTGGAAAGGTGTTCGCTCCACAGGAAAGGTCTGTGAGCAGAACACAGTTCAGACCTGTCTGCTATTAATTGAGTTTATATAGCCTACTAATGAGCATCAAGGCCTGGATGACCCAAAACGTCTTACTTCTAAATTCAGACAAAACTGAGGTTGTTGTAATTGGCCCTAAACATCTCAGAGAAACACTGTCTGAACAGATTGTCACCTTGGATGGTGTCAGTTTGGCCTCCAGCTCCACTGTGAGGAACCTTGGAGTTATGTTCGACCAGGACATGTCATTTGACCAACATATAAAACAAGCCTCTTGGACAGTTTTCTTGTACCAGTGCAATATTAAGAAAATTAGAAACATCCTGTCTCAAAAGGATGCTGACAAACTAGTCCATGCATTTGTTACCTCTAGACTAGATTACTGTAATTCCTTATTATCAGGATGCTCCATGAAGACTGTTAAAAGTCTCCAGTTGGTCCAAAATGCTGCAGCACGAGTGCTGACAGGAACTAGAAGGAGAGATCATATTACTCCTGTCTTAGCTTCTCTACATTGGCTCCCTGTAAAATTCAGAATAGATTTCAAGATCCTGCTCCTCACATATAAAGCCCTCAACAATCAAGCCCCTTCATATCTCAAAGAGCTGATAACACCGTACTATCCAAGTAGATCACTTCGTTCACAGACACAGGCTCTCTTGTGGTTCCAAGAGTCTGTGAGAGTAGAACAGGAGGTAGAGCATTCAGCTACCAGGCTCCTCTCCTGTGGAACCAGCTCCCACTCTGGGTTCAGGAGGCAGACACCATCTCTGCATTTAAAGTTAAACTAAAAACGTTCCTCTTTGATAAAGCCTATAGTTAGTTCTGGATCAGGTGAGTCCTGAACCATCTCTTAGTTAAGCTGCTATAGGTCTAGAACTCTCAGCAGTCTAGACCTACAGCACTGAGCACCTCTCCACATCAGTATATTTGATGTTTATTTCAACAAATATAATTTATAAATGATTTTTTTTAAGAGTTCGGAGTACAACAAAGCAAATTTAAAATTAGGAAGTCCAGCTGGTCTGGACCTTATGTCTACCTTTGTCAATCTAGAGCTGCTTAAGGTGCAATGTAATGCTGCTTTCAACCATGCACTAAACTCCAGAAATTCTCTGCATTTTCTCTGGAGGGGGTGCATGTGTGAACTCAAAGTGAGAGCTGCCAGATTATTTCTCCACGTGGAAAGTTGGGAGAATGTATTCACAAATGATTCTAACACGTGACAGACATCAAAATTAAAAAACAAATATCTCCTGGTGAAAACGTAGTGTCATACACGAAGATGACACAGGCGAAGATGCCTAGAAAGTTTGTGTTTATCATGTGATCTCCGCAGCGGGGAGAAACGAACTAACTATTTTAGTAACTAAAATAACATTCAAACCATTATTATTTTTAATTCAGTTCTATTTATATAGTGTACATTGTGTTGCTGCACCAAAGACTGACTGGTTGTTACCAACAGACACTCACATGCTACACCTTAATGAAAATAAACCTGGGCCTGATGCCTGATTTTTGAAATACTGTTTTGACGTTATTCTCCTTTCTGTCTGTTTTCATGTGTTAGTTTACAGGTTTGGAAACAATAACATCTTCAGTGATTGACATGTTCCCAGGAACGATACGCAGACCCTGGCGTAGAGAAATCTTCATCCTCCTCTTTTGCTCTATCTGCTTCATCATTCAGATCCCTCTCACTACTCAGGTACCCAATGATGGTGAAACCTTACCCAAACACAACACCTATCACTAAAACAATTCTTATTTTGCAGGAGTGTTTTAAGTGACACTGTATATTTTTTCTGTTGCCCAGGGAGGAATCTATCTATTCCAGTTGGTTGATTACTATGGTGCGAATGGAGCATGTATATTATTTGTGTCTCTGGTCCAGTGTGTGGCTGTTGGGTGGGCCTTTGGTAAGTGATATAACTCATGGGATTTAAATTTGGAGAAATGCACTGTGTAAATGATATGTTGTGATTTCATTGGTTAAAAGTCAAAGCAGGATAAGAAAGCAGTGTTCTAATACTGGAGCCTCACAAATGGAAGTACAGCTTTACTTAGCACACGACAGGTGTGGAACCCAAATATATCACACAAGATCACAAGATTGTCTACACTAAATATATATATATATATATATATATATATATATATATATATATGATGTGTTGAATTCTGCAAGCGTAGGATGTGTTCACTTTTGGAAGTTGAGGATTGGCAAAGAGGATAAGCATGACTTCAGGTTTTAAAAAGCATCCTCAGCTGGTGAGTTTGACTAAAACTTAAAACTAGATGAGGTGGGAGCTTGTAGAGGTGCAGCAATTGAACTGCAATAAGTCTCTTGTGTAAATGTTCCTGCTAGAGGGAGTTGGACAATCCATGACAGCACTGACCTTAGCAGTGTCCATCTGGATGCTGGTAGGAGCACTGATGAATCTGAGGAACAACACTGACCTCTCAGGGAAAATTTTTCTGCTTTGATGTAAAGCATTTGTGAGTCCAAAAGGCAGCACCATTCACATTGGCTGATGGAGTATTGAATGCTTTCTTCCATTTATCCCCCCTCCAAATGTTCACTTGATGATATGCATTCCAGAGTCCAAACTCAATCAATCAATCAATCAAGCTTTATTTGAAGAGCCCATGTTCACTAATCACAATTTGTCTCAGAGGGCTTTAACTATTTTTAAAGGTCATCTTGTTCAGGTAGCAGTAGTTTATGCAAGGTTGAAGAAAAATCATATGAAAGCAGGTACATTTCATACTGTGAAGGCATGAAATATGAACAGAATGTAAGGGTTAAACATGTACTGCAGGCCTGCAGACCCAGTCATTACTGCATCTGACTGGACAGAAAACTCATGGCTAGCAGTGGCCCTGGAGGGAACAATGACAGTCTGGCATATGGAGAATGAACAAAACAGAGTATAGCACAAGGGGGAGGCCAGGGGTGGCCACGGCCCCCCGCTGGCCACCCCACTAGCCAGTCACATGGATTCTATCGTCAGTTATGTGTTTCATCCAAAATCATTTGGGCCAAATGCACAGCCAGCCAGGCCCAGGGAAGCCGCTCTTGACCTTCCATCACTCAGAGTAGCCCCCGGCCAGCCCCGCCCCCCTGGCAGCTGTTGCGCGCTCGACAGTAACGGCTCAGCGCGAGCGTGACAGCGCGTGACCATCACCGATTTCAAAAGGAGTGATGAGAGAAGACGGAGAAGACTACTAGTGAGTAAGTAAGTCATACATTTCTTTAGAAAATTTTAAGAAGAAAGTGGGTACAGTGGGAGAGAGAGAGCAGCAGAGGCTTAGTGAGGAGGAGAAAGAGGAGGATGGAGGAGAGGAACAGACAGAGCAGCATGAGGTTACACAGGCACAGCCAGCATCAGTCAGAGAGCACAGTGAGGAGGAAGAGCATCAGCAAGCAGCAGACCAGGGACAGACAGCACCAACTATGGTCACAGAAGCGAGGCAGGAAGCCGCAAAAGCAGGTGTTCGACCTGTTCCTGGACCAACAGGTGAATTTATGACTGTGTGGCCCTAATAATGAAATTGATGGCTTAGCTAGATAGTAACATCATCTGGAGAAATGTATGTTCATACTGTGTTTCCATTAAATTACAAATCATGACATAATCACTTAAAGCTTTTTGATTCATGTTAATTGGTAGTTCAGTTTGATTAGTCAATAGAAATGCCTATAGGCTATTATTATAGCTATAATTGAACAATAAATGAGAGGGGCTAAGTATTATTATTACTATCATTATTAGTATTTTAATGTCAGAATAACTGATTTTGCCTCTTGTTTCATCATAGATATCTCTCAGTCAAGAGCAGAGCAGCCCAAGCAGCCACAACTGAAACTCTTCCCTAGAACCTATCAAGGGGACAGGAGACGGTGCTTCTCCAAAGACTGGTACAACACCCATAAATGGCTGGAATACTCTCAGAGTAAAGACTCTGCCTACTGTTATGCCTGCTGGCACTTCAGTCTCCCTTCCTCAGGTGATTCAGTATTTACATCTGAAGAGGGGTTCAAAAATTGGAAAAAGGCAACCTTCAAAGATGGGGGACTTTTAGGCCATGCCAAATCTGAAGCAGAGTATGAAAAGTCCACTGCAAGCACATCCTCTCTCTCAGCCTCCTTAAATGCAGAATATAATAAATTAGTGAAGGAAAATAGAGAGTACATAAAAATTGTTGGAGAAACCTTGCTCCTCACAGCTACACAGAACATTGCACAGAGAGCAGATAAAGAATCAGAAGTTGAGAATAAAGGAAATGTTCTCTCTATTATGGAACTGCGAGCCAAACACAATCCCATGGTCAAAAGAAAAATGACAAGTCAAAGAAATGCAACATACCTTGGGCATAATACACAAAATGAAATAATTGATTGCCTAGCTGAAATGGTCCGCACCTCAATAACTAGTGAAGTTGCCCAAAGTGAAGCTTTCAGCATTTCGGTTGACGAGACTAAAGACCTCAGCAAGAAGGAACAGATGTCCTTTGTAATTAGATATTATTACAATGGGTCGGTATGTGAAAGCTTCCTCGCCTTTGAGGCAGCACAGCGCCTGGATGCTGCAGCACTTTCACAGAAAATAGTACAAATTTTGCAGAAGCATGGTCTTGACTATAAAAACCACCTTGTAGGGCAAGCATATGACGGAGCCTCAGTCATGAGCGGAAAGAACACAGGTGTGCAAGCACTCATTAAATCAGAGGCCCCATTAGTTTTTTATGTGCACTGCAATGCGCATTGTTTAAATTTCGTATTAGTTGACAGTGTGAAATGCATCCCTGAAGCTAATTGCTTCTTTTCTCTTTTGCAAAAACTGTATGTCTTTGTGTCAGGGTCATATGTGCGCCAAAGATGGCTTGAGGTACAGAGGGAGATGTTTCAGGGGGCCCCAAGAGAGTTACAAAGGCAGATAGAGACACGGTGGGCATGTAGGTATAATGCTTGCAAGACCGTGAGAGACAGACTGCCAGCCATCGTACGTCTACTAAAAGAAATATCAGAAGAGCAAAATGGCGACAGAGCAATAGAGGCAAGAGGTTTATTAGCCCAAATAGATCTCAGGTTTGTTAGCCTCCTTGTAACATTCACCAGTGTTCTTGGTGAGATAAAATATCTGTCAGATATTTTACAGTCCCCACAACTCGATTTGGTCACAGCTGTCACACTTGTGGACTCTCTTCTTGACACATTGCAGAGTTACAGAGAGGGCTCTCTCTTTAATGACATCCGGGACAATACTCTAACTCTTACTGAGCAATGCAACATCAGTGCTACACCTTCTGGCCGTCAGGTCAGACCAAGCTCTAGGCTTGAAGGGCATTACATGTTCACTCCAATAGTCCAAAGATAAGTCAGCACAGAGAAGGAGTCATTTTGGACAGGTTCATTCATTCCAGTTATTGATGTGCTTCTCTCTGAGGTGAAGAGAAGATTTTCTAAAGAAAATTGTGTCATAATGAAAAGGATACAGGCCTTGAATCCCTGCGGACCCACATTTTGTGAGAAAGATGTAGTGTTTCCATTTGCCTCACAATACAACTGCAGCACTGAGGATCTACAATATGAGATCCCCCAGCTTAAGCGAATTCTTGAGAGGAAGCAAACTAGTGGTCAGGAAAATCCAAAGAATTTAACAGAGCTCACTGTCTTTCTGGAGCCATATAAGGAGGTCTTCCACCAGATGTTTAAACTGTGCAAAATTGCACTTGCATTACCTGTGAGCACTGCATCCTGTGAGCGCAGTTTTTCTATGCTAAAGTTAATCAAAACTGCCATGGGAAGTACCATGACTGATGAGCATTTAAGTAATTTGGGTGTGCTAAGTGTAGAAACAAGAAGGGCTAGGGCCATAAATCTTGATGACTTTGTGGATGTGTTTGCCAAAAGACACAGCAACAGGTGAATAAAACTGTTCTGAAACATGCTGTATAGCCATCAGAATCAGAGACTATTGATCCCTGAGTGTTTCTGTACTTGCTTGTTGCTTGCTCGTTTGTATCTGCCACTTCCTTCAATTGTTTTGATTACAATAAATGTACATCTTTAAATTAAGCTGTAGGCTATGTGTCTTTTTAAGGATTACGTATTTCTGATTTTTTCTAGTAGCCTGTATACTACAACAGTATAATAAAATCCTGAAATGATGGCTTTTAGTTTTGGTGTTCCACCCCAAGAATTTAAGTGGCCCCATCTGGCCACCGCTATGAAAATTTTTTGGAGGTGCCCCTGTATAGCACAGATATTGAACCAATCAGGTAACAGGTAAGTAATGAGTCAAGTAGGTGAGAACTGAGAACTTAAACGACAGGAAGGGTAAGTGACATGGAATCCATGAAAAACAGGAAATACAGAGTGCCTGGGAGTTAACTAATTCTGTCTAATAATGGTCTGTCCTTTCAACCTGTTATTTTACTATCTATGTTTGTCATTCAGGCGCTGAGCGGATGTGTGATGCAGTTGAGGAAATGACAGGACAGAGGCCTTGGGTTCTTTTCAAACTGTGTTGGCTTTATTTTACCCCATTGATCTGCATGGTGAGTTTCACACTATGAGTACTACAGTGATTGCTAAAGATAGGCACCAATAAGAAGTTAAGAGAGTCCCTCCTCAATCAGTTGACATGGACAATTTAGACTATTTTCATCATGTCATGTGTTAGAATAAACTGTTAAAACTGGGTTAGGGTTAAACAAATGTTTATTTTAAAAAACTGGTTAACAAAACTAATGTCATGTTTTTCCTCCAGGTCGGCTTCATCTGCTCCTTTGTGGACTATCAGCCTCTGACAATTGGGGGCTATGTGTATCCAGACTGGGCCTACTATCTGGGCTGGGCCATGGCCCTCTCCTCTGTAGTTGTAATACCCATCTGGGCTCTTGGCAAGATCTGCCTCACCAAGGGCTCCCTCAGACAGGTAAGAGCACCAGCTCTTTTTTTTCACAAGAACAAGATGTAGGGGTGAATTTGTGTAATCTGGGACATTGGGTAATATGGGACACCCAAGATCTAGTCTGTTGACTTCATGGGGTCGATGTCACATAAAGGGGTGGGGAAAGTGTCAATCAGAAGCTCCCCCTTAGAATTGCATAACAAGGTCAATGATTCTGACAAGATTAATGTTAAAGATATAAATCTGTCATAAATGAGACAATGTTCCTTATCAAATTATGTTTATGATGTATTCAAGCAACAAAATATGCATTGAGTTGTCCCACTTCATCAAATATGATTGATAATGTAGGACAGCATGCTTTGGGTGATCTGGGACAGTCATTCCAATTCTCTAGATGGGGAGAAAATTTTTTAAATAAAAAATAAATAAACTAAAGAGATTAATGGAGTTAATGGTAAATAAAGTCTGTCCCTGTCTGTTTAAACCAATTGTCTGTTTAGTTAACTAGCACATAATCAGTGAGCTCTCTAGGACAGAGATGATCCAAAAAGCACGGAAGAGTCTGTCCTGTGGTCTGCAGCCATTGGTTTCACCAAACATATGGAGAAGACAATGGGTTGATCGATGATGATGGTCTCTCACCTGAGAGGACTGTTTGTTCCCTGACTTGCCCCAATAGAATTATTATCATTGTTATTGTTGCCTGGTGTTGATTGAATTTTAATCAGCTTATTTTTAAGCTAGGGTTCTTTAAGAAAAAACATTACATTTACATACTAACAATAATGATGACTTTTGTATGAATAATGTACATTTTCTCGAGAGATGACCTGAAAAAGTGCCTGCGCAACACTCTTTGCAGAGATGGTGTGCAGCAGCACTGTTTCAGGTCATCTCTCGAGTTGGGATCCCGAAAGAGATCCTGTCTGACCAAGGCACCTCGTTCATGTCACGTACACTAAGGGAACTGTACGGATTACTGGGCATTAAATCTATTCGGACCAGCGTGTACCACCCACAGACTGATGGGCTTGTGGAGAGGCTGAATAAGACTTTAAGGACTTTAAAGACGATAATGTAGTGTTTTCTCAGTAACTGTCCATAATGCTTTTAAAAAAATTGGTAATATTGACCTTGACATGCATAAAGCCAGATGATTTAGGCTCATCTTAAACCTTATCTTAAAGTCTCCCAGTCAAAGTGACCTGTCCAAGATTATCACATTTTCTTTTTTGACACAAAGAACACTAACTGCTGTGTCATGTCCCTTCTGAGTATGATACCTCAATTCTTTCATCTGCTGTGGTTAGAAAACATCTTAAGGATTATAGAAAGGTAGAATATGTTGATCTAATGTGTAAAACAGATATTGGATTAATTGTAGAAAAAAACTCCCCAGATTACCTGAATTCACCCTATATTATATTAAATCAATAATAATTCTCTTTGTGTAATTGTTGAATTTTCTGTCCCCAACAGCGTCTGTTGGTCCTGTGGCTTCCTGATAGTGACCCTGTTGGTCCCAAGAAAAAAAAGGAAAATGTCCTGAATGAAACAGAAATGAAACCAATGTCAGATCCGGTCCCTGACATGTTATGAGACACTGAGTAGTTCGGAAAGGAAAAGCATATTACTACTACAATGACAACATCATGATTGTTCTTGACATATATGTGCCTGATAGCAGTATGACATACTGACTATATGTGTATTATGTGAGTATTATATATTGTTATCTTCTATCCATGCTTTCATTTATTCCATAAAATATAGAGGTGATTCTTCACAATTTCAAGATCATATAGTTTTTTGTTTTTGTATTTGTTTTATATTATTACTACAGATACATTTTTGGTATATTCAAGTGTACTATGGGTGTGTTAGTGGGTTCTTTCTGGCATTGGTATTATTATTATTATTATTGTATTTGTCCTCTTGAATGGTATAAAGTAAGGAGTTTCACTGTTTAGGGGAAATCTAGCTGACACATCTTGTATAAGTAACTGTTCTTTATATGTTCTGCATAAATCATTTTATGCATCAATTAAAATTCTTAGTGCATATACTGTAGATACCTTGAAACAGTGAACTATTTCTGTTTCACTAAAAAGCATATTTAAATCGTCTGGGGCTGTAAGTTATGGTTGTGTTGCGATTGGGTAAATTAAGATAAATACTCTTTCATTGCAAATGAATAGCAGTTCTACTCAAAAGCAGAGGAAATAAAATGCCTCTTGCATCCATGAGCTCCTTCTTTCAGTCATTGCCAATTGATTGAAGAGGGCTAAATTGGAAATAGATTACATGACAGCTTTGCATTCAGTCCCTGCTCCTATGTCACCAAGAGATCAAGTGCAACATTTCCAGTACTGCTGTCACGACTTTATTCCGTCATCCTCAACCTTCCAAAGCTGAAGGGAACAATCAACCTTGCAGAGTACAATGAGATACATTAATTGATCTCAGATGATAATGACTTCAGTGACCCCTGAATGTTTCTCCGCAAACATCTGTTTTTCTTTCCCTCTGTATGTGGAACGCATATCTCATGACGATTCTTTATATATATATATCAAATATAGAGATAAATGAAGAGACAGAAAGAGAACTGCATACCAGCCACCAAGCTGAAGCAGAGGGCACAAGATTACTTTTTTGATTTTGGGGATAAGGACACAGGTTCAAAAATAGGAAATGAAAAAAGTGGTCAGCATGGATAACTCATCTAGCGTGCCAGTAATACACCTGACCCGCTTTTCCTTCCACCACCCACCCTTACCATATATATATATATATATATATATATATATACATGTGTTATGTTGTACTAAGCACAAAATGTTGATGAGTCATTTTTCATGATGTTTAAATGAGACCTTATAAACTCTGGAGCGAATCAAACAAACACTAAGTTTCATGTACTGATCTCATCCTGATGAGGGTTAATTAGTTCAAGTGAGAGCAGGTCAGGAGGAGGACACAGAAATTCCAGCTTGGTACAAACCAGCTGCTGCTCTGATCACTGAGCAGCTGTGAAGCAAGCACATCACTGCTCCTCTCGAGTGGCGAGATGATAGACATGCCGGGATGGGACCAAGGTGCAAATGCAACAGCTTACATATGACAAAAGCATGTTATTTGGTGCCCTACCAAGTCATAAAGATTGCATTATAATTTGAAAAAAAGTGTTTTATAGTGAAGTCTATGAGAGAGACTGTGGGTGAGGGGCGGCTGTGGATGAGGGGCAGAGCGGTTGTCCCACAACCAGAAGGTCGGCAGCCCAATCCCCAGTCTTCCCATCTGCATGCCATAGTATCCTTGGGAAAGATGCTGAGCCCCAATTTTGAGTCTGTGTCTGTGAAAATCTTTTGGTGTAGATAGTGTATAGAAACATATTACAGACAGTAGCAGCATTAGAGCTTGAACTCATTTGTATTAACGGTGACTCAGTCATTATGAAACCATAAATAGAGAATTGAACTTTTTTTTTATCTGTGTGAAAGGTCTAAGACATGACTTACAGGTCTGAATAGATATGCATTCTCATATACGTGTATGTGCACAGGTATGTATTGCCCTACTTCTTCATCCGCAGCCAGCCAGCTCCACTCCTCACCAAATTTGTGACCTGCAAGAAACAGCAAACAGAACTTGTACTCAGTATCTGTATACTGACAAGTATATGTAGCCGTGTAGCCTTTTTGTGACGTAGTGACACCTAGTGAACAAATGTATCTGTCATGAAGGATGACTTAAAAGTCTCAGAAGAGCCCTAAGGCCCATCTGCATAACTGTTAATTGAACTTAAAAGATATGCAGAAGTTTGAAATTAAAATCATCAATATGAAAACCTTCAACCAGGACATAATCCTAATCAAACCTTTTGTTTCAATCTGAGACAAAACTAGAAAATCTCTCCTGCCGAGACATTTTGAATGGGTGCCTTGTGCTCGTCGATGCCGGCGTTGCTTCGAACACAGAGACATTTCCTTTAAGACGAAGGACAGAGACCCTGAGAGTTGACCAATTTCAGACAGAGAGAGAGAGAGAGAGAGAGTGTAACAGTTCGAGAGGAAGGAGAGAGACCCTGGGAGAGAGAGTGAGACAGTGAGAGAGAAAGACATGTATAAAAGCTGCATTTTGATCACATGATCCAGAGTGGTGACTGAGAGACTTTACCAATTTCAGAGACAGAGAGAAACCATGTTATAAGGTCTAATCACCATCCATGGGATTTCATTTTAAAAATTCAGCCTCCTTCAGGCTTCCTGGGAACATGCTCTAACTATTTGGGGGTTTTATTTTGAAAATCTAGCATCTTTTAGGCTTCCTCGGAATATTCTGTAACTATTTGGACATTTTATTTTGAAGGTCCAGCGTTTTTTAGATTTCCTAGGGACATCCTGTAACTATTTGGGGGTTTTATTTTGAAAATCCAGTGTCTTTTAGGCTTCCTTGGAATATTCTGTAACTATTTGGGCGTTTTATTTTGAAGGTACAGCATCTTTTAGACTTCCTGGGAATATTTTGTAACTATTTGGGGGTTTTATTTTGAAAATCCAGCATCTCTCAGGCGTCCTGGGAACATTCTGTTACTATTTGGGGGTCTTATTTTGAAAATCCACTCTTTTTCCAGCTCCCTCGGAACATTCTGTAACTATTTGGGCATTTTATTTTGAAAGTCCAGCTTTTTTTAGGCTTCTTAGAAACATTCCTTAACAATCTGGGGATTTTATTTTGAAATTCTAGCTTTTTTTTACTCTTCCTAGGAACATCCTGTAACTATTTGGGAGTTTTATTTTGAAAATCCACTCTTTTTCCAGCTCCCTGGGAACATCCTGTAACCATCTGGGTGTTTTATTTTGAAAAACCAGGCTCTGTACAGCTTTCCTGGTAGCATTCTATTACTATGGGGGGGCTTATTTCAAAATAAAGGCTCTGTACAGACTTCCTGGTAACATTCTATTACAATGGGTGGGGCTATTTTCAAAATAAAGGCTCATTACCTGTTTCCTGGTAATATCCAGTTACTATGGGGGGGGATGGGGGGGCTTATTTATACACTCAAACATAGGCTCTGTACATGTTTCCTTGTAATATGGGGGGGTGGGGGGGCTTATTTTCAAAATAAAGGCTTTGTACAGTCTTCCTTGTGACATTCTATTACAATGGGGGAGGGTTGTTTATTTTTATATTCAAAATAAAGGCTCATTACATGTTTGCTGGTAACATTCTGTTATAATGGGGGGGGGGGGCTTATTTTCAAAATAAAGGCCCATTACATGTTCCTGGTAATATCCAGTTACTATGGGGGGGGTGGGGGGGCTTATTTTTACTTTTATTTATATGCTCCAAAATTTAGCAAAAACCACCACCCTCACCCGGATTCGAACCCAGACTTACGTCACATGATCCGAGTGCCTTAACCACTGGGCCAAAGCGGACTTGACCTCTGACAGTCTATGGGGTTGCTATGGTTACTCACTGATTAGATGAGGAACACCTGCTGCGCGCACACTTTGGAGACAAAAACTGGTTTCAGACCAACCCTCAAACAAAAGCTTCTAACTCAAAATCTATAAGACGTATGTGAGAAATGAACACATTGTGAGAATCACAAGACTTTGGCCGACGTCCACATATGTTTATATTTCATAAGAGTTAAGAAATGAGACCGTAAGAGCGATTTAGAAATTTAGTTTTCTCATCAGCGGAGCCCCCAGCTGGCAAGGCACCCATAACAAGTTGCATAATAAACTCACAAAGTCAAGAGGAAGGTCTCAGATATGATGGATGACTCAAGCACCATAGAAGAACTTCTAGCAGGTCAGGAAAACCTGCTTGACAGGGGATGATGATAGCAGAGAATATAAAGAGACATTTATGAATTACCAATTGTCATTTTATCACACATATAGTATGTTTATTCACATAAACCTTTAAACATTCACATATTACATTCCTCTCACCACATGAAATACGAACCCAGGAACCCAAAAGTGGCCCAGTGAATTATGGAGGAGACAAAACAGGTCCTCAAAAGGAGACAGAGGGAAAACAACTCCTTAGGCTCTCATATATAGGGTGGTCAACCTAAAAGAGACATGGCAACATTAAGTCTCTCATCACCACAAATCAAGAATGAATTCATAAGATACATGACATACTCAACAAATCAGAGATGTCTCAGTAGCCAAAAAGTGGTGAAGTGGAGGCAGTAAGAGAGGAAATCCTAAAAAATGGATGGAGAGGGAACAACTCCTCAGGCTCTCACATGTCAAGTGGTCAACCTGAGAGGGACATGGATACATTATTAAGTCTGAAAAATAAAGACAATATTTTCCTCTGTATGCACCTAGAGTTGAAAACGTTTTGGATGTGTGTTTCTTTTAAAACTTTTTTATACAGCTTTGATTCTGCATGTCTATTTACAGCTCATTAGTCCACGTGAATGTTTACTGTTGCTATGGCAACAACAGACTGCTGACGTCAGCAGCTGCTAGCTATTTTAGCTAAATCATCTGAACAATAATAACCCATAATATCACAACCAACTACCAACACAGCCCTTCAACTCTGGGCTAATATGTTGTCACATGTTAGTTTGTCAAAGTTAGAAAAATAACGGCTTCAATCCCTGAGGAGCTACGTTAGCATTAGTGGCAGCTGCATCCACTTAGTTAGTTAGGTCACATCACATTCAATGTAAAAACTATTTCTGCTTTGTTTTGGACATGTCTCAAAAATGTAGCCTAGCCAGCGCTGGGTTAACGTTACTTCCCATGTCTGCCTCCACTCGCTCATCATCGTCGAGTCCTCCTCGCTCGTCTCCCGGCGCAGCAGCACCTGCTGATGCTGGGGTGGTGACCCCAGCACCAAATAGGTCCATCAATTTGGCACATTTAGCAGCCTCCACTTCCAGAGACTTCAGCTTTTTGATTCGCTGTTTCTCAGCGCCACCCGGGCTTTTCTTCCTCTTATCCATTTTCAGACGCTCACTGCTTAACTGGCTCAGCAGCAGCCCATCCCGTGACTCCCGCCCATGCAATGAGGTCCTGCCCCACCCTGATTCGTGTTGTGATTGACAGCACTGTCAGGGCTCTCTGAGCCTGTCAGCTCATGATTAATTGACAATAACAAATAATAGACCAATAATATGTGTCGATGCTGGCAACACACTGCTAGCCCTCTGTTTATTATATATTCCAAATTGGAGGGAAAAAAAAAAACATAGCGGACCGAACCAGCCCACATTGGGTCAACGGCCCACCGGGACGATGCCCGCTATGCCAGTTCACCCCTGCCTAAGAGTATACAATCATCATGTATCATCTGTTCAATCTTTAATAAATACTTCACAAATAATTTCATTTACTTGTCTCTGCTGATTGATAAACTGTTTCTTCACCGGGATACAGGCTTCTCTATAGATATGAATGGCATAGACATGATCTGTGTTTCTCACTGATTTAACCCTGAGAGTATGACAATTAATATAATTGTACTGCAAATTCTAGCATTGGTATGAATCTACAGATTTTCCTATATCTGTCAGGAGAGGGCATTATTTTATAACATTGATTTGGCAGATTACTAAATGCAGGAGACTGCAGCTTGGTTGCTGATTGATTGTTTATTAAATAAATTAAACTAAACTAAACAGTCTTCAAAGAGCAACAAACCATGGTGGTAAATCTTCATCAAGGAAACACGAAAAAACGAAGCACGAGAAAGGTCTTGTCGTATATTGGGGTTGCGATGATGTGAAGATGATGAAGGAATCTCCGATGACACCGTCTTGATTGTATATAAAAGTTTAATACAAAAAGTTCAGCATCAATACAAGCAAAGCAATCTGCCTGGAGAGAGATTCGGGGCCAATGTGAATCTTCTGTCGAGGCAACTTCATCTCCTCGTTTATATAGGAGGGTTGTTTGCGTAAACCTAAAGAAAATGCATCTGGCTTTCCTCCAGATTGTCCGGTGTCAGGAAGGGAATAGCACCAGCTCTTCACGTTTATACAGTCACAAGAAGGGAGACGACACTAGCCCAAATTTAGTGTTGCACTTAGAACTGTGACCTATTGCCCTACCATACGTTCAGGCTTTCTCCAAATTCCTCAAGACCTGTGGACCTCAAACCTAAAGATACATTTCTTTTATGGGGAGGACTACACATAGCATTTCAGACACCACAGACTGTTATAGACTGATGAGGAACAAGGGAAACAAGGGAAACAAGGGAAACAAGACAAACTGACAAGGACAAAAGGAAGCAAAGACACTCAATTGAAATGAATTGATAAGTGAAAAACAGGGGAAACACATTAGGAACAATTGGAGACAATCACACAGGTGGGAAACAGGACAAAGTCAGGAAATAAAGCTACAGACACATGGAGCGAAACGTAAAAATAAAACAGGAAACAGAAGTCAGAATGAACAGATAACACAAACTAAATCCACACACAAGAAAAATGTCCAATACCAAAAGCTTCCAACAAAAAATCCCAAAAGCTCTTCAGAAAAATAAAGCTCAGCTGACTTGGTAATGTGAATTTTGATTTAGATTTGTTTGGTTCAATGTCACTCAACTATTTTATTTAAATACATCAGCCTTATCGGAACATATTTGTTACTGAAGAACATTCACAGAGGAGAGTTTCTCCAAAAACCTTAATTAACTTTAGGGGTCAAATCATTGACAATAGGGCATTAGGTTTATTTATTTATTTAATGAAATGACAATGGACAATACAATACAAACAGAACTGTGACCAAATGGTACTGCAAATTCTTATTAGTCTACTTTGGAAGTTGCTTGGACTTTGATGTTGAGTATGAGAAAATCTGCCAATTAGTGTCACTATCAATGTCCATTAGGTTTTGATGACATCCCACTAGCCTTCTCTTTATTCATATAGACAGTTGCATTTCTGGCACAGTTTCAACATGATTATTTTCCTGAATATTGTGGTATGAGGTATCTGCTTCAATCATACACATCTGTTAAAGAAAGAATTCAAGAGCTGGTTCAATCAATCAAATCAATCACATTTTATTTGAATGCCCATATTCACCAATCACGGTTTGTCTCATAGGGCTTTAACAAGATGTGGCGTCCTCTGTCCTTAACCCGCAACAAGAGTAAGATAAAACTATACCAAAACCCATTTTAACAGGGAAAAGGAACGTAGAGACCTCAGAGAGAGCCACATGTGAGGGATCCCTCTCCCAGGACAAACAGAAGTGCAATAGATGCCACGTGTAATGGAGAAGCCAGTGAAGTGTAGCTAATACAGGACATATGTGGTCTCTTTTTCTCTTGTCAGGACACATGCTGCAGCATTTTGGACAAGCTGCAGAGTCTTTAACAACTTACTGCTGGAGCCTGACAATAAGGAATTACAATAATCAAGTCTGGATGTGACAAAGGCATGAACTAGTTTTTCTGCATCTTTTTCGAGACAGGACATGTCTGATTTTTGAGATGTTATGGAACTGAAAGAAGGCGGTCCTAGAAATTTGTTTAAAGTCAGAAACAAAGGACAAATAGAGATCAAAGATGACTCCCAAATTCCCAACTGTTTCATTGGAAGCAAGGGCAATGTCATCTAGCGCAGCTATATCATTAGATAATGTATCACTAAGTATTAAGAACCTCTGTTTTATCTGAGTTAAACAAGAGAAAGGTGCAGGTCATCCAGGTTCTTATGTCCTTGAAACATGCTTGAAGTTTGCATCCTTCATCAGTTGCATTTGTAGACAGATTGCATTCAATTCGACAGTCATGGGACTAAACTGTCCAAATCGAAGGCTCCTCCCAATGCAGCCATCAAATGTGTCCTTCCACCCCTGAGCAACTGAGGCTGCACCTGGTGGATTCTTTGTGGCCCAACATATTCCATGACACATTGCACTTAACTGACAAACTGCAGCAAAAGGCAGCAGAAAGTAAGGCAGAAACATCAGACGAATTTGTGGTCATTTACCACTAATTTACCACGTCTAATGAACATTTTTTAAGTAAGTTAACCACCTCAGTCTCAGTTTTCACATCACTTTGCGATCATCACAATTTTGTGTTTAGTTGTCACTTTTAATTTTACTGAGTTAATATTAATAAGCTACATGTGTGCATCTGATAGCAGCTATATAATGTTTCAGAAATGTTTTGATACGGGCTCGTATAACTATCATTACTATTACCACCTCGTTTTAAGCCTATTAAGGAATAACAGTGAATTAGACTCAGTGCAGATGTGTAATTTAATGACAGTTTAGATATTTATTACATTTGTCAAAAGGCCAAAAAAAGTACTTACAGACTGTCTTTAATCTGAGGTGTTGCTCCTTTGTTCCATGTTATCCTACAGATGTGACATAGTGATTTCAGCATAAAACATCCTTTACATTGAGTTTTTTGCACTGCAGCACCTGATGTCCTCAGAATCCACTGTGGCAGCAGCAACATGGTGGAGATCGGCAGCTTCAGGCTAGTCAACATGAAGACGACTTGCACCAGCTTCATCTGCACAACACTTCATGTTTTCTTCCCTCAACTAAAGATGACATGCAGCTGCTTACAGTTGGCATTGCTAAGTGTCATGGATTATATTAAGTCAGTTTCTACGACCCCAAATCAGAAAAGGTATGTTACATTTAAAATTAAAACTGAGAACAGTGATTTATAAATGATCTTTGACATGTACTCCAATAAAAACAATAGAGAAGCACATTATTGGATGTTTGACATTATTTGAGATACTGACTCGTCTGACCCAAATACATGTTTCCACTGTGTTATGGTTCATCCCAGATGCCTTCAAGTCCAGAGAAGTTGACAGCGCTTCTGGACACGGTAAACATACAGTGAGGCTTCCTTTTGGCACAGTAAAATTTTAACTGCATTTGTGGATGTAACTACGTATTGTAGTGCTTGAAAAATGTTTGCCAAAGTAATCCTGAGACCATGTGGTTATATACAGTATGTTTGTGTGCCTATAGATGACCAACGGTTCTTGATGCAGTGTCCCCTGAGGGATCGGAGAGCACGGTTAGTCAGCTTAGGCACTTTATGCACTGAAATGTTTCCAGATTCCTTGAATATTTTAATAATGTTATGTACTGTATAGGAGGAAATTTCCAAATCCCTTCCTATCTTTCTTTAAAGAACAATGTTTTTTAATCTTCTCACACATTTGTTGGCAAACTGGAGATCCATGGCCCATCTTTCCTGGATGCTGCTTTTGTACTAAATCATGATTACAATCACCTGTTGACAGCACCTATTTCTAATCACTCATTCTACATCACTAGCCCTAAATTGCCCCCATCCCAAGTTGTTTTGGAATGTGTTGCAGGCCTGAATGGCAGGAAATATGTTATGTTCATACTGTCTGCAATGAAACACAAGTCAAATTAAATTTAGAAATCACTGCTGTCTTTTTTTTATTTGTATTTTCCATACTGTCACAACTTTTTCTGAGTTGGAGTTGTATATTCATTATGGTTGGTAAAACAAATCACTTTTATCACAACAATGTTCATCTTTTACTTTCTGATTTGCTCGACTTTAGATAAATACCCAGTTTTTTATTTAGCAGACAAGTGTAGTTTTCAATGTAACGCATTACAACACATCAACACCAATACAAAATGCAGATGTGACGTTAAATATTCATGTTTCGGTCGATCAGAGTAAATCTGTTTCTGCAGTATGATAATCTGTTTGTTGTGGTTATATTATTAAACTATTTAAATTCAATGTTTCTTAATGTTAGATATCTAATGTGGTGCAGCTTATTCTCCAAACACACATAGTCGCCTTCAGTTTAAAAGTACTATCACCTAAACTCTAACGCTTCTCTCTGCCGTGCGGACCGGTTCATGTCAGTGTTATGTCGGTCATCATACGCTCCCATTAGCATTGTCTTTACTGCTGGTGTCTTGACCTTCTATGCAAAGTGACTTGAGATAATATATATTATGATTTGCCGCTATACAAATAAAATTGAATTGAATTGAATGTTAGTGGAGCTAAGCTAACAAGCCAGGTACAGAGACACCAATACCTGCTCATCACTACTAACACATAAATAAAATACTATATTTTACTTACCACAGAAACTGGAGCACAGATGTCTTCGACATCTCTGTCAGGACAACCAGCCGTTCAACAAACCATATAATTCATCCGATATGTGACTGAAAACCTCTCCACAGACCTTTTTATTATTTAAACGAGCAAGTTAGATAAAAATTCACCCCCTGTACTGCTTTCAAAACCGTTTTTTGAACCAAGTTGTAAACAGGTTTAATTCAGCTCTAAAATTGGGCTTTTTAACATGGGAGTCATTGAGAATTGACTCGTTCTTGGAGCCAGCCTCAAGTGGCCACTCAGTGAACTACAGCTTTTTGCACTTCAGCATAGGCTTCATTCCTCAGCCCGGGTTGTTGCCGCTTGAGCCAAACCAGTGACAAGTGTTTGCATAAAAGCCGAAAGTGGCATATAACAGTAAATTATCAGATTTATAAAACCGAGTGCACGCCCCTGGAGGCAATGTTCCTCCCACAGAGAGGATAGAGCATAGAATAAAGAACACAAGCAGAGGATACTTAAAGGTGGAGGCATAAAAAAATATTGCTTTGCTCCCTCAGTGTGTTTGCTACTGCTGGGGGCGAATAAGCTGTTAATGCTGGAGACAAGAATAGCCTCTATACTCAGGAAACCAGCAAATGTGGCATTGTGTTGAAGAAGGACAGGGACACTGACATGGCTGGTAAAACACTGTTTGATTTTTAAATGCATGGTATTCGCCAGTGAGGAGGTCTCTGTAACACCAGGGCATCCTGTGAAGCATCTGAACACCTCCAATTTCACCTCAGCAGATGACACACTCCACAATTAGACATGCTCAAGCGTGGGTGTCATTGTTGAGAACCGGTGACAGGAGCCAGCACTTCAGGGAATGCCTCAGGCTCTAACTGAAATTACAGTTTGAAAAGACTCATGTATTTTTTTTATTGGCCTTTCAGTAGCATTTTAAATGTATGATTTCTGTTGCTTCTATAATATTTCCAACTGAACTGTTTGTGAACCCACCCCTCCGTCGGCATCATGGTGAGTAGATATTAAGGGAATTTTCATTTATAATAATAATAATAATAAATTTTATTTCAAAGGCGCCTTTCTGTCACCCAAGACACCGTACATAGTTAAAACCAAAAAAGCGAAACATTAAAAAGAAATACATTAAAATAGAGTCATTAAAAGTATACATCATAAAACATTAAAACCGAATGAAATTTCACAGTGGAGAGCTAGATGGAGAAGGCAATTTTAAACAGATGGGTTTTGAGTGATGACTTAAATTGTGAGAGTGAGGTAATGTTTCGCATGACGGGTGGCAGAGAATTCCAGAGCTTGGGAGCAGAGCGGCTGAAAGCTCTGCTCCCCATGGTGGTGAGACGGGCAGAGGGGACAGACAGGTGAATAGAAGAAGATGATCTGAGGGACCGAGACGGACATGAAGTAGATCGAAGAGGTATGTTGGGGCAAGATTATGGATGGCCTTGAAGGTAAGCAGAAGGATTTTGTAGTTGATGCGTGATTTGACAGGGAGCCAGTGGAGCTGTTGTAGGACAGGAGTGACGTGGTGGTACTGTTTAATTTGAGAAGATTAGAGGTGAACCAATATTTGATTTATGTGTCTGTTTTTCCTTCAGGTTTGCTTCATCTGCTCCTTTGTGGACTATCAGCCCCTGACATTTGGGGACTATGTGTATCCAGACTGGGCCTACTATCTGGGCTGGGCCATAGCCCTCGCCTCTATTATTGTAATACTGAATGTGCTTATTAGCTCAGTGCAAAATCATTACACTATTACTGTGTAACTTATTATGAATATAGTTTTTCTGAGTGAGCTCTGTTTCCTTTAGCTTGGCTGGATATTTGGCTTAGGCAAATCCTTTAAACTAGCCCAACTTGCTCTACCATATTGTCACCAGTTGACTGAGGAGAATACTGATAGTACTGTTCAGAGGACTGAGGAGGAAACATGGAGAAGAGGGAACAGTGGGGGAAGAAAAGGGAATATATTCTAGCAGTAGCAGGGAATGTGGTGGGCCTGGGCAACGTGTGGAGATTTCCATACCTGTGTTATAAGAATGGAGGAGGTAAGCTGGAGGACACAAAGCCAGAGTCTGAATTTTAACAGCATCAGAAATGGAATTAAGAAACCAACTAGAACAGTTCTATTAATTCATTGTCATTTGTGTTGTACTTGTTTATGTTGATATGGCTTCAAAGTATTACAGTATTATCCAAGATGCAGCAGGCTACAATAATTTGACATGCTGTCTGCTGCATGTAGAGCAGCCACCAGCTGTTTCAAGGTACATTCACCGGCTTGACTTTTATAACTGTGTTCTACTGTGCACATATGACTGTCATCATACAATATGTATGCTGCTGACTTGTCTTTGTGTTGACTATAGTTCAGTTGAGTCCAGTCACTAAATATTTACAGCAGATGGCTGGATGGCTGGACAGACGGATAGTTCTTGTATTCTGTAAAAGTTTCATGGCCAATTTTTTTAGATCAGCATATTAATCAATTAATTGGGAAAGTCATCACTGTCACTCACTTTATGAACAGCTGATGTGTATTTCTGTGTGCAGGTGTCTTCCTGTTTCCTTATCTCATCTTTGCTGTGCTGTGTGGTGTGCCACTCTTCCTGATGGAGACTGTGATTGGTCAGTACACACAGGAGGGCGCCATCACCTGCTGGAACAAGATCTGCCCACTTGCAAGCGGTAAATTGGGCGTGGTATTAGTTCCGGTCATAAAGTCGAGCTCAGCAACATTCCAGTACATGAGCTGACAGCAGCTGATCTCTATGCCTGACCACATGTTCTGCATTCAATTGGCAAAGTTTATATTGCACACTCTTTAAGATGCCTTAGCTGAAATATCTTCCTACTTCCACTGCCAGCCACTTTGCAACCCACATCCACCCCAGCACTTCCTTTCATACTGAATCTAAGCTTACCAGTGTTATGTGTTGAGGCTTGTGCCTGCTTTGCTCTGTGCTTCCACCTATGGATGTGGGAAGGCAGAAAGGTTCCAGAAGAGAGCCATTCTGACAAATATAACTTATTGCAATTATTGACATCAAATTAATTTTGACAAAAGTTATCATGACTGAATAAGAATTTCTGGCTATATTACAAAAATAAAAATCCACACTCTGATACATTGTATACATTCTCTATCAGTTTGTCATTGAATGCATTGCATATTAAAATTCCAGCAAATACTAAATAGAAAATATTAATTATAAAACTACTCATTAAAATATATGCAGATATTTTTTTATGATCATCTAATAGTTTAATTGACAAGTGGTTTTAGGTGAATTTACATTTTCCCTCCAGAAATTGATGCACCTGCATTCACTGGCAGGGGGGTTTCAGACATTCTGGATTTAAAAGATGCAAATTTATACACATACTCAAACATGTCATCATTCTGCCCTGACTGTGATAGACTTTCGATTTGTCTTTTGATTCTGTGTTTCAGATAATGATGCACAGTTTTGAATTTATACACTTGGTGGGCTACTTGATAATTGGTTTAGACCTTGGACTTTTAATCTACTGGTGTCTGGACTTGAAATTATTTGACCTCCCTTATGTGTCTCTGCATGATTTATTCCTGGTCTTTGTTTTGTTTCCCTCTCCTGGGATTGTAGCCTACCTGTTTTAATGAGTCCAACTGTCTCCCCTCCCTTTGAGTGTATAGTATATTTGTACTATATTTCCATCTGTCTTCATTCATTTCTTCATTCTTTGTCTGTGTTTTTTGTCTGCATTTGCATCCTGCTAATTACAAATGCAACATCATGACCAATGTATCTAAAGTCCTCAGCAATATAACACTGTTGTCATGGTGCTGTTGCTTTCACATTGCTCAGTTATAAAGAGTTTATAACCATGTGATATACTGTATTGTCTCCCTCCAGGAATTGGCTATTCTATCAACGTGATCCAGTTGTATGCCACCATCTACATCCTTATCCTGGCCTGGGCCCTCCTCTACCTTATCTACTCTTTCAGAGGCACGCTGCCCTGGGCTACCTGCAGCAATCCCTGGAACACAGGTCAGCATATGTTTTTACACACTGCATTTTCTCCACATTCATTTATGGGGCTGATGTATCAGAAAAGGGCGGGGCATGGGGCAATACAAAGCCCCCCGTTGGAATTGCATAACAAGGTCTGTGACATAACATTCTGACATGATTAATGTTAAGAATATAAATCAGTTTTAAATAAGACAATGTCCCTAATTGTTATCAATTTGTTTGTGATGTATTCAAGCAACAAATTATTCATTTAATTGATTGAATATTTTTTCAAACAGTCCCACTTTATCAAATATGATTGATAATCATTGGACACTTAAGTTCTCTAAATGGAGAAATATGCATTTAGTGATTCCTGAAGTTAGACAGATGTAGATAAGCAGAGAGGTGTCTCTAAAGAGATGGAGTATATGGTCTGCAGTTGTCAGACAAGAGTTAATGGTAAATACAGTCTGTCCCTGTCTGTTTAAACTGATTGTTTGTTTAGTTAACTAGCACATAATCAGTTTACTCTCTGGGACAGAGATGATCCAAAAAGCACAGAGACAAAAGAAGAGTCTGTCCTGTGGTCTGCAGCCATTGGATTCACCAAACATGTAGACAAGACAATGGGCTGATTGATGATGTTGATGGTCTCTCACCTGAGAGGAATGTTTGTTCCTAGAGTCGCCCTCTTTTGCCCAATTGAATGAATAATCTATTATTTTTGTTTGCTGTTGACTGAATATGAATTGGCGTTTTTTTCTGTGATTAACCTTAAAAACCATGTATTTAAGATAGGGTTCTTTATGAAAAAAATGTGGATATGTTAATATAAATTATGAATAACATTTTCTTATTCATTTTCTTCGCAGTTTTTTCATAATAATTTTTAATAATTGGAAATATTGAGCTTTACTTTCATAAAGGAAGGTGATGTAGACTTTTCTCAAAGCCAAATACAAGTGTCCCAGATTATAAAGTGACCTGTGCAAGATTATCAAATATGGGCAGATTTTTCTTTTTCCACACCAACAACACTAAAGGCTGTGTCTTTTCTCTTCTGAGTATGATATCTCCATTATTTCTTCTGCTGTGGTTATAAAACATCTTAAAGATTACAGAAATAGGTATATATGTTGATCTAATATGTAAAACAGATATCGGAATAAGTCACACAAGTCAAAACTGCAAAACAATTCCCAAATGACCTGAATTCACCCTCTGTACAGCAACTTAATGTCCTGTCATTCTGTGTATATGTTAGACTTAAAAAAACGAAGCCATAATTGCTCTCTAATGATAAATGAAGAAATGTGATAAGTCTTAAAAGCCTATCCATTGCTCAAACAATCATCAAAAATGCAATTAATTACTTTTCTATGATCAACACACCAAATATTTTTGATGGTCTTTTTGAAGGTGTTTGTTGAATGTCTTGAATTTCCAGAAAGCTCCCTAGCATTACATATCGAGACAAAATATAAATAAAATAGGTTATTTAAAAAAAAATCACATTAGAATGCTTGTTCCAGGTCTGGTATATTTCAGACAAAATCTGCTCCTTGGGAAGGATTGCTTTACAAAAGCCAGCTTCCGGAGACAAAAGCCTGCTGCTGCCTCAAGTTGACAGTAAATTACAAATCTATTGTTCATGTAAACATCCGTAAAGTAACAAAGCAGTATAAGATTTAAAGAGACTCAAAGGTTCTGAGTCAAATGCCAGTGCAAAAGGTTCTGGACTCAATGTGGAAATTCAATAACATTATATATATATATATAATAGATATATTTAACTTACATATTTATTTTTGTTAGCACACTCAACACAGTCTTATCAAATAGGGTAACTCAAATTATCAAATTGAATATATAAATGAATAACAGGCAAAAAATAATCAGAAACACTTAAAACTTATCAAAACTCTGCTCTGACTAAATGAAATAAAAATAAAGCGTACATTATATTCTATAAAATACAACTATTTACAAAGGAGGTGAAGGAAGCAGGATCGTTCAGCTACTTCACAGGAGCATCCTCCTTGTTGCCATCTCGGAAGATTTTTATGACCTCACTCTGGATTATTTGCTCAATGGTAAGCAGGAGAAGGTCAGAGAGTCTTTCCTCCCCACAGACTCCTAATTTGTAAAACAGTAAAACTGTCTTTATATTCTCTGTCTGCTGCAGCTGTCTGTATCTCTCTCCCCCTCTCTCTTCATTAAACATGACAAACGTCAGTAAGCAGCTGGACAAGGCTTTGAAATCACGGATTTCATTAGTACAAAACGTGTCAGCGCTGCATGAGAGCGAGGTGGAGGAGGAGGAGGGAGGGGCAAGGCGGGGGCTTGTGTGCGCCGCGGATCAGGCTGGAGCAGAATTCTCACAAGAACTCAAATAAATGCCCGTCAGATATCAAAACACTTTGGGGGAGAAGTGATGACGGAGAGGGTCATTTTTATTTTTTAAATATTGATGAATGAAGAAAAAGATGGGCTCCAGCAGAAAGGGCACTTTTCTGATCCAGGGCGAAAGGGCAGGTGCTTGAGCACCACTAGGGGTCTATCTGTGCACGTGCCTGTGGAGCAGAACCAAACTTAATATGAGCGGCCATCTCCCTCTACCGGTTGCGGTGAGCAGAGAAAAATGGGGAGGAGAGGAGAGGTGGGTGGGGAGGGGAGAGAGACCAGGAACAGTTGTGTAACCATTATATTCAAGCTCTGAAGATTAACATTTAATGAACATGACCATTTGTTTTCCTGTCAACAGACAGATGTGTGGACCTCACATCTGCAAACTGGACTGCACTACACACTGGCAACCTGACAGGAAACTGGACCTCTGGAAATCTCACCAAGTCTTCAGTCTCTGAGTTCTGGGAGTGAGTTAGTGTTACCACACAAACCGCTCATTGTAAACTGCATTGGGTGGCCAGCGGATGACATATATGAAACACATTCTTTCCAGACAACAAATTCATTAGGTGTGTAACCACCACTCACTGTCTGGTGTCCCCACACAGGAGAGGAGTGTTGTCCATGTCCGGGGGAATAGACGAGGTTGGCACAGTGAAATGGGAGCTGCTGTTGTGTCTCCTGGCCTGCTGGGTGGCCTGTTACTTCTGCATTTGGAAAGGTGTTCGCTCCACAGGAAAGGTCTGTGAGCAGAACACAGTTCAGACCTGTCTGCTTTCAAAGTTTATATACTGCCAATTATCTTTGCCACACAACTTTTGGGGGAGATTGTATAGTTATTTGTACAAAATGGAGGCCTGTTGTTATGTCCTGTATCTTTGGCCAGAAAATAGTTTTACAGAAATGTTGATGATGGAATGTACTGTATATGGACTGTATCAGAACATTACAGTGAGGGTGTAAACAAAGCTTCTTTTCTTTTTTTAAGCATTCAGAAAAATGGAGCAACATCAAAACAAATGCATAGAATTTTCACTTTCTAGTCAGAAACTGCCCGTTTTAGTCACCAATGAGACTGACCTTTCTACAAATCCAAACTGCAAGTGGAGGTTTTTTGATGTAATGAGCATCAACCATAATTATGTTTCAGTAGCCAATGTATAATCACTGTAGTTATTCTGAACTTAATTTACAGGTCAAACGGGTCAAAGGACAGGAATCGAGGCCTTTTTCTATCTGTTGCAGGGCTAACATGTATTTTCTGTCCAGGAGAAGTTTTTGAACACTTGTAACAAGTCATAACAATATAATATTTTCTTACTCTTTCAATTGTGCTGACATGGCATGAAAGCAGCCCTTGATTTCATATGTTGTTTCTGACATTGTAATTGAAACACAGTGCTTCTGTAACCTGACACTGAAACCTGTTATCCATCCACTGAAATTCCAGGTGGTGTATGTCACGGCAGTGTTCCCCTATGTAATGTTGGTCATTCTGCTGGTCAGGGGGTTGACACTGCCAGGGGCCTGGCAGGGTGTGGTCTATTACCTTTATCCAGAACCTTCTCGTCTGGCAGACCTTGAGGTGAGACACATTTTACAATGTTTGACTGGTGCTATTTGTGAAAACGTTACGTGATCTGAGCTTGAAAGATTTTTGAAAGTACATTTTCAATGTTTAACAGTCAAACCTATGTTAGTCTGTTGTAGAGGAATAAATGATGTAGATGTAACATCAGCTCCTGTGATACAATGACATGACAGTGATGATCTTGTTCCACATGGTTTTTCACCTTTGTTAATCAGGTGTGGATGGAAGCCTGTGCTCAGGTCCTCTTCTCATATGGTGTTGGAGCAGGGACTTTAACCACACTGGGCAGCTACAACAAATTCAAGAACAACTGTTACAGGTAAACCATGTGATCAGTTCCATCCCATGCATACATTGTTAAAGTTGTGTTATTGGAGTTTGACTGAACACCCATTCACACACACATTCACACAGTGCATCTGTGTGCAGCACTTTCATACATCAATCATACACTGCTGGCACTGCCGCCAGGGGTAAGAATTAAGTATGTGGACAGGAGAACAAAAATAGGTTAAACAATCCACAATCCCAACCCCTCCAACCGTTTGTCCTGATCTGCACCACCAATGAGGAGCAGTGCACCGACTACCCAAACCTTTTTAAGTGGAAAGATTCTGACATGCATGGCATTGGAAGAGCTCTAGTTTGACTCTGGGCCAGCCGGATCATTTGAATCCATGTCATTCCACTACTCACCGCAATTAAATAAAAAACATGAGATTCTCCCAAAATATCTGCAAACATATATAAGAACAACTGAATCATGACAATACTGGGGGGAAGAATGAAGGAATGTAATTTAGCTCAAATCTGCACTTTACCTTTCTTATATTAACCTCATTAATGTCAAAGATCTCAGAGATGGGCATTTCAAAGCTGTGTGTGTTTGTCTGTGCAGGGACAGTCTGTGGTTGTGTGTGCTCAACAGTTGCACCAGCTTCACTGCTGGGTTTGCTGTCTTCTCCACTCTGGGCTTCATGGCTCAGGCTCAGGGAATTCCCATCAACATGGTTGTTGATTCAGGTATGATTTGAAACTTAGAGCCTGATCTACTAAAGGTTTGCCCGTGTAAAAACGAGTGCAAACTTGATTTAACCCGCAGAAAAACATGCAAGCTCGTTTTACCCACAACATTTCCTTTCACGCAGACACTCTCCCATATCATGTCTCTTTGAGTTATATTAATTCTTGGCTGTAGCTCAACAACATGCTTGTTTGCCTCTTCCACTAACACCTCCATCAAATTTCACTTTGTGCTTCTGGTCACTTTGCTCTCTGTAACGCTCCATGGTGTAAACATGTAACGCACGCCAACCACTCTTATTTTGGGATCTGTGTCTGTAAAACATGCATTTACCTGCCCACAGACTTATGCTGCAAAAGGACAAAGATCTTATACAATACAAACTTAGATGTTGACTTACTTCAAATGTCTCTTTTGTTCTCTCAGGGCCTGGGCTGGCATTCATTGCATTTCCTCAGGCTGTGGCCATGATGCCCCTGCCTCAGTTGTGGGCTGTCTGCTTCTTCATAATGCTCATTCTGCTGGGTCTGGACACAACGGTAAAATATCTCATATTATATATATATATATATATATTCAGCTATTATAAGATCTTTTTTTTAAAGGGAAGACTAACTAACAACCAATCCATTGTGATGGAGGTAACAGTACAAGGTGGATTGGTGTTTAGGTGAAAGCAGCAGTCCAGTGAGGGGATATCCAGGGACAGTGTTGTGCAATAAATGAATTAGTTCACATTCATGTCTTCTTATTTTTAAATGAGCTGCTCGGAGTTATTGTTTTTCAATAGAACCTCCTCCTACCCATACATAACTAAATGAATAACAAATGTCAAATGTCCTCCTCCCAGTCCCTGAAGGTTGATGGAAGTGGTGCTTTAAAATCATCCAATCACAACATAGCTACTGACTGTTCCCACATTTCATTCATGGTTTATGCATTTATTCATTTGCTAGTGAGTGGGCCAGGACCCACAATGCACTTCCATGCTGCTGGATGTGTGGCCCAACTCATTTCATATTGGTGCACACTTTGAATTGAGTTTTAAGTATTGACAGAGTAATGAAGAAAGCCTTATTCTTCTTTATACATGTGAAAGGATTGTCCTAAGTCCTGAACCCCACATTATCACTGCTATTATATTGCTTTTATTGCATTCATTCATAATTCATATTTATGTTAAATGATCATTATTTATATTTATATATAGTTGTACTTGGTCCGTCTGGGTTATTTGGGATGGATCAGCTGCTCAATCAGGAAAAGTGGAGACAGGTTTAGGGTAGTACAGCAAGATTGGTGAAGCTCTTCATTAGTAAATTACATTTTGGATTTTTTGCACCTACAGATGATTAATGTGTATGGAAAATAGTTAATGACAGCAGTAATTCATAAATAGACCCAATTGGTTTTGTTCAACATATAAATAAACCCACTCACTGTTTCAATCGCACTCCTGATATTGTTCTGAGATATGGCATAGAAATTAAACAATTGAAATTTCCCCCGAACCCCCTTTTGTCAGATAATTTTGTGTTTGAATTAAATTCAATTATATGCTTGAAAGGCCTTGTATTCCTGTAGTTCAAACCCCTCCCCCATACTTGAGTGAGTAGGTGGTGGGCCAGTGAGTTGAGCAAGAGAAAGAAAAATAACAGTGAGTGTTGAATAAGCAAAAGAGATGGTATTTATCCTTTTGGTAGCTTGAATCTACTTCTTTTTTTGATTATCTCACAGGGGTTTCTTTCTTTCGTATGTTTGTGAAGCTTTTTGTTCATGAATCACATTCTGATCACGGGGTCTGGCCTGCCGACCTGCTTTCATACACATCCTTTTAAAGTTTTCAGTGTAACATGAGGGAGTGGTGCTACAAATGTGATAATCTGTTGGATCTTCATGCTGTCCCTTTACATTTTAGTTTTCAGGTTTGGAAACAATAACATCATCAGTGATTGACATGTTCCCAAAAACGATGCGCAGACCCAGGCGTAGAGAAATCTTCCTCCTGCTCCTCTGCTTTGTCTGCTTTATCTTGCATATCCTTCTCACCACTCAGGTATTCCACAAAATGATGTAACCTTACCCAAGAACAGCACTTTACACACAAAGAATTATTATAAGTGACATTAAATATGCATGTCCCTGCTCTTTGTTCTCCAGGGTGGAATCTATTTGTTCCAGTTGGTTGATCACTATGGTGCTAATGGAGCATGTATACTATTTGTGTCTATGGTCCATTGTGTGGCTGTTGGGTGGGCCTTTGGTAAGTGTTATTTTTGAAGGGTACTGTGTTATGTGTTAAAATGGGGAAGCAAACTTAATTGGCGAGAGTCCTTCCCTAGAAACTTTTTTATAAACCATAATCATACAAGCCCCAAAATCATCTCAGATCCACCTCATGTCCTCCATTCCGAGTACCAGCTCCTCCCCCTCAGGTACAGGGTGCCACTCAGGCACCACCATTTCACCCACACACTGCAGGGGATGGTGAGCAGACATCTATCTGAGGATCATAGGTTCTGGGATAAAGTGTTGCGGTGGAGGAGAGCAGAGTCGGAAGACCTTTTCAGATAGGAAGTGGTTTGCACTGCACATGCCACTGGGTTCATTGCATAGCCCTCCACACTACCTTCTTTGGGCTATGCAGGCCGCTGCGTTCAGAGCAAATAGGCAGTATTCTGTTTTTTAGTAAGGGAAGGCAGTCCTGTTTGCCTAACCTCACAAATTATGATTACTATTACCAATCACAATCCTAAAGCATGACCCCAAATCCTTGAAGTATTGAATTACATTTTTTATATTTTACACTTATTTCAATCTACACACCCTTTGTCAGTTGTGGGCCTACATACAATCAGCTACTTGGTATAGGCCGGTCCAGTAGTCATGTTAGATGTGTTCTGACTAGCAACGGTCTGTCCTTTTAACCTGTTATATTACTAACTATGTTTGTCATTCAGGTGCTGAGCGGACGTGTGATGCAGTTGAGGAAATGACGGGTCAGAGGCCTTGGGTTCTTTTCAAACTGTGTTGGCGTTATTTTACACCACTGATCTGCATGGTGAGTTACACACTATGAGCAAGAAAACACCTGCAGTTATTGCTAAAGTTGGGCAGCAATAAGGAGTTAAGACACAACGTGTTTTATACGCAACGTCTATTTTTCCTTCAGGTTTGCTTCATCTGCTCCTTTGTGGACTATCAGCCCCTGACATTTGGGGACTATGTGTATCCAGACTGGGCCTACTATCTGGGCTGGGCCATAGCCCTCTCCTCTATTATTGTAATACCCATCTGGGCTATTGGCAAGATTTACCTCACCAAGGGCTCCCTCAGACAGGTGAGAGCACCAATACATCCTGCCTACTTTTCCATTCTGTTTTACTTTTCATTATTTTCATATAGAAGATGTGCATTAACATAATTTGATAATACTTCTGTTGAATTTTCTGACCTCATCAGCGTCTGTTGGTCCTGTGGCATCCTGATAGTGACCATGTTGATCCCAAGACAAACAAAGAAAATCTCCTGAACAAAACTGAGAGGAAACTAATGTCAGCTCCTCTCCCTGACATGTTATGAGTCACTATGAATATTTTTTAAGGCTGACTAAAGAAAAGCCTATTACATAAGACACAAGTACTATGCATGATACTATGAAAACATCTAAAAATCCTTATATAATATATTTACATGATCTGTTCTTGAATATAACACTATGCAACTGTGAGATGTGCATTTTTACCCATGTTTATTCTTGCTCCCTGATATTGGCTACCTGCTGTGTGTACAATCATTATATTAATCTTTTCTTTCCCTTGAATGGTATGGGAAGGGAGTTTTACTTTGCTGCTGACACTATATTGTACAACATTTATCATTTTTCTATTTACATAAATGTTAATTAGTTGATGCAATTTCCAAGACAAAGTTGGAAAGGTTTTATGTTAACTATCAGTTTTTTTATTATTTGCAAATGTATTTGTCTGTAACCTGCATAGTTTTGCTCTAACTGTCTTCATGTTGCTGACATGTCATCTCCACCAATAATTGTGCAATCGTGCAATAGTGTGAATACCTGTGTCCTGGATCCACATAATAAAACATTACTTCAATTCAATTCAATTCAATTTTATTTATATAGCGCCAATTCATAATTTACATTATCTCAAGGCACTTTACATTTAAAGGTCAAGACCTTAAAACAATAGTCACATAGAGAAACCCAACAGTTCCCACAATGAGCAAGCACAGGCGACTGTGGAGAGGAAAAACTCCCTCATTAACAGGGAGAAACCTCTGGCAGAACCAGGCTCAATGTGGGCGGTCATCTGCCTCGACCGGTTGGGGTGAGGAAAGAAAAGTAAGGGGGGAGGAAAGGAGAGATGGGTGGAGAGCGGGGGAGAGAAGAGAGAGATGAGGTGGAGAGAGAGAGACCGGGAACAATTTGGCACCATCAGTATCAAGGCTGACTATAACAATAACTAAATAAATAATGATGACAATGGTGATGGTAGTCGTTGTTGTCCTGCAGTCCCGGTGCCGGAGTTATCTGAAACGAGATAGAGAGAAGAGCCAGAGGGACTATGGGAGGACAAAGTGACACTTTGACATGATGACATGTTAAAACTAATAAATAAATAAATAAACAGGTGTGAGGGGGCAGAAAGACAGAGAGACAGAGGGAAGTGATGAGGTGCTCAGTGCATGATGGGAGTTCCCCCAGCAGTCTAGACCTATAGCAGCACAACTAAGGGATGGTTCAGGACTCACCTGACTTACTTTCTTCTTTTTTAATGGGGCGACAGCTTCAAGTGCTGTTTTTAGTGAGGCTCCAGTACTATTAACAAAGTTATCAACTAGTGTGGGAGTAAGGTTTTGATAATCTTCTTGTATTGTACTGACACATGGCTGAGAGGGAAGTGAGGAGGGGAGCAGTTCTTTAAATTTGTGAACAGTTTTGTCGGATAAACATCGACTGTAATAGACTTTCCGTCCAGAATTGACGTAATTAACAATTCTGAATTCAAATGTAAGTAAAAAATGGTCAGACAGAAGTGGGTTCTGTTGGAATAGTTATATTTTCTATGTCAATGCCATATGTCAGGACAAGATCAAGAGTGTGATTCAGGCAGTGGGTCGGTTGATTCACATGTTGAGTGAAACCAATCGAGTCTATTATTGATTTAAATGCTGAACTGAGGCTGTCATTGGCAACATCTACATGAATATTGAAATCACCGGCTATAATGATCCGATCTGTTTTAAGAACTAGTTCTGCCTGTGTTCCGAGGAATGTGAGTATTAGAGTGGGTTGGGGGCGTCGCTTCATTTAAACCTACATATTCTCCGTCTTGTAGCCAAGTTTCGGTTAGGCATAATAAATCTATTTGATGATCAGTAATGAGATCATTTATAAGTAAAGATTTTGAATTTAGTGACCTGATATTTAATAAAGCGCATTTTATAGTTGTGTTTTTAGCTGATGTTTTGGCTGTGTTAATTTTGACTAAGTTTGAGTGTATCACCCCTCTCCTGTGTACTTTTGATTTAAAGAAATTAGGTGGTCGGGTGGCAGACACAGTTTCTATAGGACATTGTGATGGTGACTGTTTGAATAGAGGCGCAGAGAAGCGTGTAGGACTGCGACTCTGCCTCCTGGTCTCAACTCTGGATTGTCACGGTGTGGACTTTCTAACAAACGTTGTCATGTTTCTAGATATGAGAGCTGCTCCATCCCAAGTGGGATGAATACAGTCTCTCCTAATCAGACCAGGTTTCCCCCAAAAAGTTCTCCAATTGTTAACGAAGCCGACGTTGTTATCTGGACACCACCTCGACAGCCAGCGGTGAAAGGATGACGTGCGGCTAAACGTGTCATCGCTGGAAACATTAGGCAGGGGTCCAGAGAAAATTACGGAGTCCGACATTGTCTTTGCATATGTACACACCGAATCAATATTGATTTTTGTGATCTCCGACTGACGTAGTCGGAGGTCATTACTGCCGACGTGAATAATAATCTTACTGTACTTACGCTTACCCTCAGCCAGCAGTTTTAAATAGGACTCTACGTCGCCCGCTCTGGCCCCGGGAATACATTTAACTGTGGTCGCTGGTGTCGCTAACTTCACGTTCCTTAGAATAGAGTCGCCAATAACCAGAGTTTGTTGCTCAGCGGGTGTGTCGCTGAGTGGGGAAAATTTATTAGACACGTGAACGGGTGGGTGGTGAACCTGGGGCTTCGGTTTAGGGCTAGGCTTCTTGTTTCGCACAGTCACCCAGCCCACCTGTCTTCCCGGCTGCTCGGGAGCTGCTGGGGGGGCTGGAGAAGCTACAGCTATGTGGCTCGCACCGGCTACTGGGGACTGGCTAACTACATCGCTACACGATCTACTCTCCATGGTGCAGAGCCGCGACTCTAAAAGGCTCATCCTCGCCTCCATCCTGGCAAATAAGCTACATTTAACACATGTATCGTTATCGCTAAAGGAGGCAGAGGAGTGACTGAACATCAAGCACACTGAGCAGGAGAGAGCAGGGGAGTGAGAGGGAGAAGCCATTGTTAACTGCTAATGCTAAATTGCTTTAGCTAACACGGGTAGTGTGTAGCTCCCAGTGATTTTATGAACGAGTCGCTGAGACAAGGGGGTGTATGAGCGACAAGTCAAGACAGCACAACTATGAAAGTAACTTAGAATTAGCTTAAATGATTAAGATGTGAAAGGGAAAAGTGAGAGATGAAGAGGAGAAGAGACCGGTACAACAAACAGTAGCTAACACCGGAAGTGACACAATACGCGATACGCTCACCGCAATACGTCAGCACGTCAGAGGAGGCACTTCACAGTGTAAATAATAAAAGTGTGCTATATACCTATGAACAAGTCATCCTATACCAGAGATGTTAAACTCAAGGCCCTCGGGCCACTTCCGGCCCATGGTACAATTATATCCAGCCCGCAATAAAATATCATATGTCTATCTTTACTGGCCCGCCGGTGCACAATGCTCGGCTAGACGCACACAGGAAGTGAGCGAGCCCTAATCTCCAATCCCCGAGTGGGAGCCAGGCGGCATGCATGGGCTCCATAGGCTAAGCCACGGTGCGCAATGCCTGGCTAGACACACACGGAGCGAGCTCTCCTCTCCACTCACTCGCCGAGTATTCGGTGTTAGTAAATTATTTTTCCAGTGTTCCAGAGATCCCAGTGCCTGTGTGCTGCTGTCTGTGCCCCGTCAAGGTCCCCCATATGCTTTTCTCTGTGATTAGGCCACTGCACACTTGCTAGGCCTGGCATTGTATTTAATTTAATAAGGTCAATTCTAAAAAATAAAAAAACATCTCCTGCAGTATTCATCAGAAAGATTATTTTTGATTTGTTGATTAGATGAGTTATGTTTGCATATTTTGGGCTCCAAATATGAAACTGCTCACTCAAATATAACATCATAAAACTGGGACATAACAATACCTTTGAGCTGAAGGCTCAGCTTTAGGTCACAATCAGAAGGCTCAGTAAAGTTACAGTAAATATTTTTTTGACCCAATCTCTGAGTTGTGCTGCTCAAATCAAACCAAAAGAAATAAAAAAGACAGAGCTAAAGAAGTCAGGTAAAACTGCTGGACTGGACAACATTCAAGTTTCAAGGATCCTTTAGTGTTACATGTCATTAAAGTTGCGTAAGAGATGCAGAAAGAAAGCATAATATAACAAAACATATGCCAATGAGAAAGGGAACATTTTTTGGGATAATCTTAGAATGAGTAACCAAACAAAAAATACATAAAGTAAAATCAAAGTGGGGGATGGGTTTAGGGGGGTATTTTTTGAGGGTGGGCTCAGTCCAGGCCACAGCTCTTTATAAAATGTCAATACTAAATTACTTTATACGTATAGGTACAAATACGTTAGACTGCACACTCCATGGGAGAGAGTAGGGGTGGCTTCCATCGCACAGCGATCAGTTTTTTTGTTGCAGTGAGCCCAATGTCTCATGTTTTTTGACCACTGTGAAAGGTGCAGTGTGTAGAATTGAGGTTAAATGGATCTATTGGCAGAAATTGAATCTAAAATGTTCCTTATGAAGTTTTCACAAGTGTTTAATAATTTAAATTGTATGAATTGTTGTTTTTTTTTACCCTTGAATGGGCTCCTTATATTCAAATACTTTATATTTACATCAGGAGTGGGTCCTCTCAACGTTTTACAGTCGTCCAAACTATAGACAAACTAATCACTTTTTATTTTTGTTTGACAACTGAAGGTTTCCATAGGTTCTCTGTCATGTTTGGAACAGGAGGGTGAGGTGAGAGGTATTCAGCTGCAACATGCAACTTCTTCACTAGATGTCACTAAACTCTACACACTGGACTTTAAGCCTAACTCAGACAAATCTTTTAGTATAAATATAACAGGCGAATGAGTGACGCTACACTCAAACATAGAGAGGTTAGAACCATTCACCAGGATTTGGCTACGGGAGGACAATTTGGCTAACGGAGGACTGTCCACCCCCCTATCTCATGGATTGTTTTACCTACTACCATTCAACAGGAGCTACAACTTCATAGATCGAATTAATTGAGGCTGTGCAACAGCTTCTTCCCATGGGTCATAAGGCTGTCAACCACAAGACACTCCTCGGAACATTTTATTTTGATTTTATTTATTCTTTTCCTATTTTATAAATGTATCATTTATTCATATCTATTCTTGTATAATTTATAATCAATTATTTATAATCGATTGTTTCGTGTAAATGTGTGTGTGAATGATGCAGTTTCGAGTCAAAATATGAATTTTTGGGCTTGCAGACACTTGAAGGACACCATATGAGCAGTATGGAGGCATGTGTAATAGGTTGGAAAACGCTATATTTAGTTTTTGATGTGAACTGGCACACCCCCTATTTCTTTGGTAATAATTGACTAATTCTAACATGTATTTTCACATGACATTTCACACAGACATTTAATGCACTACACATACATCAAAGTAGTACACAGTTACGCCAATAGATGGTGCTCTAGTGCTGCTGTGGATTTCACCAGGGAGAATAGCTGCCTGGCTCTGCACATGCGCAGCTCACAATGAACGAGCATGAGCAACGCTAACTCTCGTCCTCTCCTTGTTGATCCACAGGTATGGTAAAAATTCATATTTCGGTATTCAACATAGCTCCATAACTAATGTGAATGTTTAATGCATTACTCTGTAATGTTGCAAGATGATTTTGAGACGGGTCGGATGTGTTGTAAGTTGTTTTCGAGTTAATTGTCCCGACGTGTGTCGGCGAGGTGAGTTGTTTTTATCAACTTAGTTTCACTGAGTGTTTTGTAAGAGTACAAGCAATAGTAGCCATCTGTAACATGAGAAAATGTGTTGAACTATTGTCAAAAGTATCTGCCAGCGGTGTAGAAGCTGTAATCATTGAAACGTCCGGTTCAAACGACGTTCACGTTCATGGCGCGATTTCGCCATTTTGTTAAGTGTTGTTTGCGTGCGTGCGTGCGTGCGTGCGTGCGTGTGTGTGCGTGTGTGAGAAAGGGAGAGATGGTAATCATATTGTAGAAATGTTTATATGATGTTAGTGTAGGATTGTATATGTATTATGTGAGTTGATTGATTCATAAGGGAAAGTGAATATGTATTGCGTTGATGCATATTACGAGTTAAACCAATTTCTTATGAAATATGTTGAGTTAATATTTTGCATTTTGTGTCAGAATAAACGAGCATGAGCAACGCTAACTCTCGTCCTCTCCTTGTTGATCCACAGTTAGTGCATGTATATCTGGGCTGTGCAGTGCTCTATAGCCTGTGTGGCCCTTGCTGCTGGCCCAGAGTTCCCCTAGATCTGGTGCCGGTAACACATGCAATATTTTTTTCTGTAGTTTTGTCTGAAGAAGGTCCCATTTACTTAAATTGGATTGGATTTGGCTGTAACACTGATTACCCCTAAGACTTCAGAAGTTTTTTGTGGACTAAAACACTTCACCCATGCTGGCTGTGGCTGAGGGGTAGAGTGGTCATCCACCTACCAGAAGGTCAGTAGTTCGATCCAAGTCTTCCACCATCTGAATTCCGAAGTAGAAAAAATGTGCTGCGAATAGATGCACTGTATGAAGGTGTGTGTCAATGGGTGAATTGCAAACTGTACTGTAAAGCGCTTTGAGTGGTCATCAAGACTAGAAAAGCGTTCATAGTGGTGAAAAAATTTAAAGGGGATTTTCATTTTTCTGTGAATTATTCCTTTAAGTGCTTTGAAAATTAATACTGGATTTTGAATTTGATTCTGTGGTACCAGAAGCCAACAGAGAGATTTTAGTACAGGAGTTATATGTAAAAGAAAAATTCATGTACGTTTAAGGACTCTGGCTGCAGCATTCAGAATGAGCTGCAGAGATGTCCAACTGTGTGTTTTGGTAAACTGACTGAAATAAAGAGTTACAGTAATCTACCCTAGTTAAAATGAATGCATGCACCAATATGGGTGAGCCAGATTGGGATGTGAATGCTCTAAGTTTTAATATAGTCTTCAGATGATAAAATGCTGTTCTGGGGATGTGATTTTCAAAGTTGAGAAAAAACTGCTTCTTAATACACTCACTAGTGCCTTCACCAGCTACGGCATAACATTTTAACAAGGATAGATCACTTTTCTGGGCGCTGTTGAGTGCCTCATTGGTCAGTGACAGTGACACTGCAGGAGCAGTAACAGACTCTGTTACACCTTTAGGGTCCGTTGAGGTGCCGTTCAACGACCAACCAGCAGGGGGAGACCTGCCTTCAGACAAAAAAACAGTGATTCAGATAAATCAACACATGAGCCTGGGCTCTAGTCAGAACGCTAACTTCAAACACATATCGATGAGCCAGAGCATTGACCATTGTCTCGTAGCACCATAACTGGGCGCTGGTCCTCTGCCTCCCCTGTGAGAGACACAAATCCTTTAAAGATGAATTTTAACTAACCCCACCACCTTTGGCTGCTGCTTGGAAGCTGCCACCTGCTTCCTCCAGGCTGCACAGTCTGCAATCAAGTGATCAGGATTATGGCAAAAAAAACCTGGCTTCTCAGCTTTCGGACCAACTGAGAAACATTGACACATGACACGTGTGTGCCACCAGTTTTCTGTTAAGAGTCACAATGAGGCGAATAATGCCTTGAAAAACCTGAAAAAAATAAAAAAAATCTGTTTGTGAGAGCAAACTCATTCGCCAGAGTAGTGGCCTGCTGCAGGGTGTTCAATTTCTGCTCATTTAAATAAATGATTGTTTGCTCAGGCACACAATTTTTAAATTCAGGTCAACCTACTACTATGCAAAACAAATCTGTCACTTGTAATCTCATTTCACAACACTAAGGACATTTATATAAATACTCTCTCCAGTGGTATTGACAGCCTCCCTAGCATAAATTGTTTATCCACCACTAATGAATTAGTTTCTAATTACAAAAATGGTGTTCATGATCTTTTATACACTCTGGCACCTGCACTACACCAAGTCAAAGTGAATGGCCGCCACTTGGAACGCCTCTAAAGGAAAACTGGACTTGTGCACAAAGAAATCATATTATTCATAATCTCTCTTCAGCAAAATTAACAGATTTAATCAATTCAAGTGGAGGGAACAAAGCGCCCTGTTCTCCTTGGTAAACAACATACTATGACCACGGGACTCTCTTGCACCTCATCTGTACTCAATCTCTTACTCCTGAATGTCCTTTATTAATGCTAAAGTTGACAAGATTCACCAGCAACTGACTCCTAACTCCTCCCATAGTCCATCCTCTGTGGTTCTCTCAGCCCCTCTCTCTCGTTCACTTTCAAGTTTCAATCTTCCCTCTGCTGTTGAAATTTCTGACCTCATTCACAAATCCAAGCCATCTACCTGTGAGTGAGACCCTCTTCCTACTGTCCTGGTAAAAGCCTGCCTACCCTCTTTGTTCTCCCTAATAACAGTCATCATACATTCCTCCCTCACCTATGGTCTGGTACACTCATCTTTCAAATCAGCTACAATAACTCCTATACTTAAGAAACCTGGAATAGACCCCAACAATTTCAATAACTTTCATTGACAATAACCTTTTGAACAATTCCAGTCTGGTTTCCAACCCAGCTCTACCTTTCAACCAAACCTACTTCCATCCTCCCACCTACCTCTCTCTCTGATTGCCTACAGGAAATCAAGTTCTCTTGCAACTTCCTTAAACGTTTTATTCACTTTTAATGATGTTTTTGTTGCATTGTTTTTTGTTGTGTTTTATCCCTGCCACGTAAGTGGTCTGAAAGACGCCTAAAAACAAAAAGTATTATTATTATTATTATTATTATTATATAGGCATAAAAAATGGTTCTGAGGCCAAGATCAAAGGAATGTGTTGATGTCATAAAACCATGATGTGATCTTTCATACAGCCAAGATCAAACACCAGTGCTGCCGCTTAGATTTTTTATCAAGTGCAGAACCTCCAGGACAATGTTAAAGCGCTCTGGTCAAAATATTAGGAGAAAACCGGCCCCCACCCATAAGATGGACAAAACCCTGCTTCCTGGCCCAAAACCAACACCACCATCACACAGAAAATCCATGTTACAGTGCTCTCAAAAAAAAAAGTGCTCTAAACAGGGCCCAACCGCTGTAATAGAAAAAATGCTCCATCAAGCAAATATTAATATAAAAGGAGCCTACTATCTTTCATCTGATGAGTATAAGAGGATTGTCTCAACCATCCAGGTTCTCCCTGAGGAGAATGAGGGGGCCTCGAATGTAGTTTATCAGACGGAGGCAGAGAAAGATGCTGCAGAAAGGAGAAGGCTCCAATTGGAGTGGGACAAGCTCTTGAAGATGGAGAAAGACAAAGAAATCTCAGAGCTCGACAAGAGGGAGAAAGAGAATGTGAAAGCTGCAAAAGAAAAGAAGTGCCAATTGGAGCATGCCAAGGACTTGAGGATGGAAGACGAGCAAGAAATTCAAGAGTTAAACAGGCAGATTCTGAGTGTTATGTATTTCCCCATTCAAAAAGCCCAGCTCAGGGACAATGAACAGCAAAAGGAAAAGTTGTTAAAGGATGAAAAAGATCTGAATGCCATGGTTTATGCTGAGCATCGAAAGATCTGTAAGAGATTGGATGAAAGAGATGAAATGCACCGACAGAATGCTATCAAAGCAAGGCAAGAAATTCAAAACCAAATCCAGCAAAATCTGGAGAAGAAGAAACTGAAAGACGAGATGAAAAAGCTGGAGGCACAAAAGGTCAGACATATTCAATATTTAATGTCACAGGAAGACCTCATTGACCTGCAGAAGAAGAGGGAGAAGGCACAACACTTTTATAACACAAGCTTGCAAGCTTACGCTAAAACAAAAGCGGCCCAGGAGCAGAACAAAGTGGAGGACATGCTGGCTGAAAAGAAAATAGTGGAGAATACTCTAAAAGAACTAGAGAGGAAGTCTAAGTATGAAGAAGAGCAGAGCCAAATAAAGAAGGAGAAAACGTTACAATTGGCAAAGCAGTGGGCCCAGCAAAGAAAAGATGTAGATGAATTGGCAGCGAAGCAGTTGCTCTATGCACAGAGCCACCAAAATGCTAAAGCGATAGAATGGAGAAGAAAAGAGAAAGAGCTGTCTGAAAAGAAAGCAAAGGTAGAAGCAGAGCTGAGAGAGGCTCACTCTGAACAGATTAGATGCATTGAGCATGCCTGTGAACTTGAGGTTGTCCGGCAGAAAGAGGAATTTGAGGCGTGTCTGGAAAAGCAAATGAAAGGAATCAAAGCAGAGCAAGAGAAGGAGAAGAAGCAGCAAGAGAAAAGGCTGCTTAATTTAGAAGTCCTCAAGGAACAGGTGAGGGAGCATGAGCTCTTAGCTGAAGCCAAGCGCAGGCAGGAAATAGAGTACACCAATTTGATGAGGGAAGAAGCGCAGCAGAGATCTATGTGCATTAATAAGTACAAAGAGATGAAGCTGAGGGGAATTAGGGCTGCAGGGCTCCCTGATAAATACGTGGTTGATTTAGCAAGAAAAGCAGGGATCTCAGTAGAGAAGTGTCTGGAATGTCATGAAGGGACCAACAAGTACAAGCCACAGCCAGCCTACTTCCCACTCACTGTCAGAGCAGCCAACAAACAGTTACAAGATGCATTGCAATCAACTGGAGGAGGATCTTGAAAACAGACTGGAATAATAGAATTACTGATTGACCTCCCCAACTTCCACTCTGTCCTGACACCCCTTTCTCTTCCTTATAGCCTCAACTTTTCATTCATAATATGACAACCTTACTACCTTAAACAATCAGATGTTCTAAGAAGTCTTTTCAGTTTGGGTGAATCTTTTGGGTTTACCCCAGGTGCTCTGGTTTGTCCCACAGTCAAAAAATGTGAAAAAAAAAAATAAGGAAAAGAAAAATGATAAATTACTTTATTTATTAAATTTATTAAAAGCAAGTTATATGTTATATTTATTCCAGCATGATCTGGCACGAGGTCCAGATGGCAAATCAACAGATGACTCATCACTAATTTGCACAAATTGGAATCGATATGAAAAATAAGATTTGAAAAATAGGATTTGAAACCAGTTTAGGGCAGTGATGAATAAAATGTGATAAATGTGATGATCAATAGTGTCGAATGCTGCATCTTACAGAACAAGGACAGACACAAGCCCTTGATCTTGAGGCTATTAGAAGGTTATTAGTGACTTTTGCCAAAGCTGTCTCCATGCTGTGAAGAGCTTTAAACCCCAACTGAAAGTCTTCATAAACATTACTTTCCTGGAGAAACTCACACAGTTGATTTGCTACAACAAAAAGGGAAGGGTGGATATTATATTATTTCAGCTATCAGGCCCCTTTCTGTGGAATCATCTCCCAGTTCGGGAGGCAGACACCCTCTCTATGTTTAAGAGTAGGCTAAAAACCTTCCTTTATGATAAAGCTTATAGTTAGAGCTGGTTCAGGCTTGCCTTAGACCTGCTCTTGGTTATGCTGTTATAGGTCTAGAATGTTGGCGGACACATTACACATTGAGCTTCTCGTTCCTCTTCTCCCTCCTTATCACATCAAAGAAATTAATGTCTGGGCTATACAAATAAAATTTGATTGCTTAATCAATCTGGTCTGTTGTAATGCATGGCACCTGAGGTGGTGGCAGTAAATGTTGAAAAATGGTGGAGACAAATACAGCTTGTGATACAATGTAAACATATAAAGCAAGGTCTGACTATTGGTCTCAAAACGTATGACACTATATCCCATTTTATAAATATTTCACCAACCAAGTGAACAACCTCTAGTCATTCTCTATATAGTGCACAGGCATTAATGGACTTTTCAGACATAGCTACGGAGTGCTCATGAGGACTTTGTTTTTAGCCACACCCACAACGATAAGCATCATCGTGTCATGGGTTTTAGGCCTGTGTCTGCCTGCAATGCACACTGCCCTTCAATCACATTGCTGAGATGCGTGCTAAATCTGTAGATGTACTTCTGTATAGTCATAGTGGCTCATTCTACAAAGTACAATAACAGATCTAACATTCAGAGCCCTAATCAACTCTAATACAAATTAAAATTGAATTAAAATGAATTAATCCTAGTCAGTGCGAGACATGGCTAGACATTGAAGAAACTGTTTGTAAAGAATTCAGGTAACAGATATTCCACTTTTGCACCATCTAACTTCACTCTCATCTGAAATGATCCTGATCACACACCTCCAACGCATCTTCCATCATTACAAGCAGGTATCATTTAACCAGCTGGTCCAGAACTACAGCATGGGGAACATTTTCTCAAATATCTACTACCTAAATCATCTGTTCAAACTAAATGCAAAATTGGGCACACCAACTTGGAACCCTCCTTCTGATTATCTCCCCTGTAATAAAACTCCTGAATAAAAATAATATTAACACAGTCTGACAAATCCTTATCCACACCAAAAACAGCCAATCTGCCTCCATAAAATGGAAACAAGATTTTTTTTAATCACTCCTGGTGCTGACTTCTGGACCCACATATGCAAAAACATCTACTTTATATCACGAAATGTCAACCTACAACTCAAACAATATAAGCTCCTCCGGATCATCTCAGATCTCACAACATCAGACTTGGATGTGCTAGCAAAGAGGCGTGTGTGTATTGTGTCACTTCCCATTTGGCTTATTTGTGTATTATTTCTGCTCTTCTTCATCTCTCCTATTACTGCTTCTATCTGTCCAATAAATTTTGTCATAATTATAGAAATGAGAGCTGCCATCTCTCCTAATCAGACCAGGTTTTACCCCCAAACTTTGCCAATTATCTATGATGATACACACACTTTTTTTTGGGCACCACCTCAACAGCCATCAATGAAAACTTTGGACCTCTTAACAGGGCCACAATATTTTCACAACTGGATCTCCGTAGTGCCTATAACCTGGTCTGTGTGACAGAGTGGAATGAGTGCCGTTTGGACTTATCAGTGTCCCAGCAGTGTTCCAGGCACTTGTACATGACAATCAATCTGTGTTCATGTATTTATATTCAGTTTCTATCTTTTAAGTCTGAAGAGGAACATTTGCAAAACATCCGACAGGTGCTACAGAGACTCTTGAACAACAAACTGTTCATCAGTTTCAGTGGAAATACTTACCTCTCACACCTGCCCCAGGAACCAAGGAGGTAGTTCAGCATCTGTAATAGCAGATCAGATAGCTGGTTGCAGCCAAACTGTGGTGGCAGTACTTTTAACCCTGGGGTGTATGTGTGCATGAATGCAAGGTGTGCCTGCTTTTAGTCTATGTGGGGACCTAACTGACGGTGCGCAGTTCTCAATGTATTTATGTTTCCTAATATAATGTTGTTTAAGAGTGATTCAACTACATTACGCCCATTCACATGGAACCCGACTGGTTGTGATACCCAACCACCTACTTTTATTCTCTACTGCAGTCTTTCCAGAAAAAGTTTTTTTGTGATTGTTGCGGGAAAAAATCCTTGATTATGCAGCACGTTTTCTAAAAAAATGCGATGGAATATGCAGGATATTTATGCAATTTTAGGTGATGAAATTGCGGGAATTTGCAAAATATGCGGGAACTTGCAAAAACTGTGGTTTGTTGAATAAGAAGTGATTCCCCCAACACTCTGTTCTCACTAGGCTACTACATTAATGTAAAGAGTCATTTTGAATGACTTCCTATGATAAGCAAGCATACTACATCACAGAAGGTGCTGTGAATCATTAAATTCTCATCTTGTTTTATTTCAGACCTTAAACACATGGCTCATACTTACAAAATGTTGATGAGTCAAACAAGTTCCGTAGATTTACAAAAAGAATACGCTACAACTTCTGTAGAAATGAATAAATTAAACAATAAAATATAATGTGTGCTTCTTGTTTTACAGAGGTAGCTATACAAAACAGACATCTTCTGTTAAAATAAGTGCTTCCAATGCACAAAGTGCAATCTCTTCCTGTAATGTAAATTTACATACTAAACCAACTGGTAACAAAAAGTGCAATCTTCCAACTGTAAAGTTGCATCAACTCCTGAATGAAACTACAGTCCACTGTGAAAATGAAAACTAAAATTGCGTCACCTCTAACACTGGCCAATCATTCGCCAACCTCATCCTCCATCCCCTCTCATATACTGCTCCCAAGTACATCTCTTGAAGCTGGTTAAAACCTGGAATGGCGCCGGACTTTCTCATTCAGAAATGTCTTCAGTGCAGGGTGGTCACTCTTAGACAGTGGGATGTTTATGGCAGTGCAGGTGGCAACCCATGTTTCACAAATCTACAAACAGAAAAACATATTTCAAAAATATCATTGGGCTGTATTGTGTACACACACACACACACACACCACAACCACACAGCACACAAACAACATCACAACACACACGAACGCACGCACGTCTCTCTTTGTTTCATTCCGTTTTCAATTTGACTATCAACCTTTTCACAAGCTTTAATCTTTATGCTACTGACCTAGATTCTTTCAGCCCTAGCAACTGTTTTGGAAGTTGACGCCTCGGTGTAGGTGAGCTGCTTCTTGGCTGCTTACGCTGCTGCCGTCCTCCTCGAGTGTTTGTTGGTGGCAGAGTGGTTGTCCAGCGTCGACTTCCGCCTGTGGTCCAACACGCAGTTGCAGGGAGTGCAGAATAATTTGCCTCCACTGTCATGTAACACATTGGCAAATTAAACTGACTTGCGGACTTCATCATGTCTTCGTCGCGAGGTTTGCAGCTTTCAACTTCATAACGTTCCCAAGGCAACAGGAGGAAAATGGCTGCTCTTGTGTAAAGTAAACGCAACATTTTTCAACTTTCTGGGGAGAATGTGACTTTTTTGCAACGAAAATGCGGGGATTATGAAATCATGCAAGCCCTGCATATTTCGCACGTTGTGGGCTTAATTTTATACTACTGCTCACCATAAAATAAAAAAGAAGAACCTTTCGTACTTTAAGGCAGTGTTTTTCAAAGTGGGGGCCTAGAGGAGCCTCAGAAAATTGGAGGGAAGATAAGAAAAGAAACAAAAAAATAGAATCAAACTTTTTTTTAATCATTATTATAAAATATCATTTGTAATAATATATCATATCGAAATGTTATTTGCCATCCTCATCTTTCTGATTGCCTGCCAGTCAAAACATCATTCATGACGTCGTGTGTAGACCTGGCAGTTTGCACCATTTATCAAGCTGCTTTCTCCTCAAGCTAGCGTAGGTTTTTGACAAGAAAGAGACCAAAGGATCAGACCAACAGCCCTGCTGTGGAGGACACTGCTGCAACAAAAACCTAAGAAATCCTGTCCAACTAAAATCAGAAAGTATGAGGCAACATAAATTATGAATGGCTTTACAGCCACAGAACAAAATGGCCATGATTGCCCGAAATGCGTCCTCTGTCTGGTAAACCCTCTCAGTGTTTAAAACCTTCGAAACTTGAGTTGACACACACATACACAGAAGTCCCATTCTGCCTTAATGGTAAATTCTTCCTCCTGTTAAAAAAAAAATCCTTAACTTACTAATAAGATTGCAACAGCAGTTTTGCTTAGATTTTATTTGCACCTGTGATTGTGGAAGGAGGCTCCTGCATTATCCTGCATATTCCCCTCTTTAAGCATCTAGTCCCTCATCAGATCCCCAGACCCTGGAGTGAACACTGCAAGAAATGTTCATTGCTGTATTATCTGCCCTTATTTTAGAATTAAAATCCTTTTTTGCTATATTGAGGTACTTGTTACTCTACATATGCAACTTTCAGACATGCTCCAGGGGAAAACACAAATGTTTGAGTGAGCCCCCTAGTAAAAACTCTGGAGAATGTCCGGATGAGCCGATGTGAGAACATAGCAGATGGTCCTCTAAAGGATTCACCACAAGTGGGCATGTTGGTGACATTTCTAACAATTTACAGATGCAAAATGGAAAATACCAAAAAGAGAACAAATCTCAGGATGAGAAAGTGGTGCCATACACATAGAAGACTTAGACAAAGATGTCAAGAGAGCTTCTGGTGATAAGGGTCGATGCTGGTGTTGATGTGCTGTAAAAATGTGATTTGTGATTAATATGTTCAGTCCCGCCTCTGCCTGCTGTGCCACCCCTTACCTGTAGGCTTCGAAGAGTTCTGTGTTGTATTTATTAGTACTTTATTGATCCCTTCATATCTGAACTGTCTGAGCTGCCCACTTGTGTCTGCTCCACATCTTCATCTCCGCTTCTGCTTGGTGACTTCTGATGGAATCCAGCAGCTGCTCACTGGCTACTGAAATCTTGTCCTTGTGAACTTCACCCGCACAAGTCCCTCCCATCTGCACTGCCTGGACTTAGTGGTATCTGACCATCGTACCATTCTTGTCTCCCTGCTCAGGCAATGCATGCACCATCAGTCATTCTATGACGTCATCTCAGAGAGTTTGGATGTCATCACAATCCAGTGGAGAATGTCAGGAAGTGCAGTCCCATTCTCCACAAGGGTTCCACTCTCTACTCTTGGTGCTGCAATCTCTCCAATTCTCAGAGGCCAAATCCTAGCAGTTAAACTCACTGTTTTGAATCTTTTAAATACAGCCCTCCTCTGCCAAAGAAATGGTCACAGCCATCAAAAACCTCTCTTTGCCACAGAGGTGGAAAAATCCATGTTCCAAGCCTGCTTTGCTTCTCACCGTTTCTTCATTTGCCAATAATACCGACTGGCTTCTGGGTACAAATCTCACTTTTAACTGTACACATTTCTGAAATAGCTTGTTACCGAGATTTCGGTATATTTAATAAAGCATCTGTGCATCAAGTAAAAAAAACCACTGGAGGCTGCAGATGTGATCAGGGACAGTGCAGCCCATCATGGGGTCCAAAGCACAATTTGATTTAGGGGGCCACTATGTCTTGGGACCTTAGTTAGCCATCATGTTGTATTTTTGCATGATTACATTTGACATAATAATCTTGAATGTAATATGAAAGAACACAATTCAAACGGCGATATTGCAAACACACCTCTAGTGGCCACAAGGATCCTTGGTTATGTTCACTAATACCCAAGGCCAGCTCTGGATTTGATGATGAAGTCATGAAGAGAAATAATAAATAATAAATAATAAAGATAGGAAAAAACCTCAATATCCAAGCTTATGTAAAGATTTTTAACTCTAAATAAACGTAATCATTTAATACAGTTGCTAACCTCTCTTAATGACCCTGCTCCTCCTCTAATGAGCAGCCATGATTCAACGACAGACCCTCCTCCTTTTCCCCTCCACAGCTCCTCGCAACCCCCCTCTTCCCAACTGTTGTCAAGGCAACAAACCTTTAAACTGGAGCTGTTAGTCATCAATCTGAGCAGAACCCCCCCCCCCTCAGCCTCTTATGATGTTATTATGACGTTTGCCTACATCACGACTCCAATTCAATTCAATTGCTATTATTACATTATACTGTTTATGAGAATATATTTATATAAGATATTTGTTTTTTAATGATATTATATTTTATAACAACACAATGATAATGGTGGTGGTGGTGGTTATTGTTGATTTAGTTTTTTTTCCTTCTGGCACATGGGTTGGGCTTGGGCACACACACACACACACACACACACACACACACACACACACACACACACACACACACACACACACACACACACAGTCAGAGGGAGGAGGCGGATCCAGACTCCAGGACTTCCTCAGTGGAGCGGAGCCCTCAGCGCAGTGAGTATTTACCACCATCCGCCCTTTGTTATTGCTGCTGATTTTCCCACATTGTGTTTTCAATGTCAGTGTCGCTGTCAGCTCTCGTTCGAACAAGAACGTGACGGCACAGGGTCACGTCGGGTCCCGACGGTGTGAGGTAACAGGTGTGGGCACTCACTGTCAGGTTGTGGAACACCCCTGTAGTTATGGCGGTGTGTCACTGACGTGTGTGCCCGATTATTCTCTCTAGTGCGGTTATGATAGTGGCGATAATGTGGCCACACTTCCTCCCATGTCTTCTTGTGTTTAGACTGCTTGAGTCCTCGAGATAGAAAATGTAATAACAGGGTAAAGCCCATGATACGCTTTTATATGTTTAAATATATGATCTGTGCAGTATGTAAATAAGTCCAAATGATCTCCACCTTATCCAGTTACAACATAACAATGCAAAAAATGTTACTCATTAATACGATGATGCATTTTATAACAAAGTCTATAAACATGATTCATTCATTCAATTAGATGCATATGAATATAAAGAGGTGAACTGGTTAAACAAGTGCATGGATTATTACTGTCCATGCATAAGTGAAGTAATATACTTTAAAAAGCATTCATGTAATTACAGCTGGGTTTGAATGAGTTATTTTTTATGGGTTTGGGAATGGAACCGTCAAATCCAGATGTTCTGTCGTGCTGTGGCGTCACTTTCTGACCAAGCGAAGAAGCTGTCTGCGCTCCAATATAAATTCATCACCCTCCTTAGCTTTTCTGAGGTGATAGGAAATGTCGTGGCTTTAGATTTTCTTGAACATTTGAGCTGTGGATCCTTGTGTACGTTACAGGGACAAATATGCTTTTTGCCCACTCAAAAAAAACTAAAATGAATCAAACTCTGCTGCAACAGTGTAGAAGGGAAAATATACCCATTCACCATATCTGGATTTCTCTACCTCACCTTTCTTTCTAATCTAATTCATTTAGCTTAAATTCAGCAAATGATACAGCCCAAGGCATCAGCTGCACTTCTCTTTCTGTTTCTCTCTCTCTCAGAACATGGATGATTCTGCTCCATGTCCTGGTCGCTCAGTGTTTGTGTGGTTGGTGGGAGCATCACAGGTCCTGGGTCTGGCATCGGTGGTGCTGACCGGTGTGTGGATGGGTCACTACCATGGGGGCTTCGCTTGGGATGGCTCAGCGCAGGAGTTCAACCTGCATCCTCTTTGCATGGTGCTGGGGCTGGTCTTCCTGCAAGGCGACGGTGAGTCCACATGCGTCACTCGTCAAATTGAGATTTCCACCCTGGAGGTGCGGATGTGACTTATTGAAATAAAAAACAGTAAGATGTAGGTTGCCCACTTAGAAAATGTTTCTTGCATGCTTACGTGACATGCCTGTAATGACAAGCAACTGGATGAGGCGGCGGTGTACACATTGCTAGCACTGAGTGGATTTTCATCATGATATCATAGAATATCCCAGACACAAGAATTTGGAGCCAGAATTGTTTTAACAGCATCAAATTGAAAATCAATCTTTACTTTCCATGGTCCATGTCCCCTCCATTAATATGGAGGAGATGAGATATATGAACTATAAAGCCGCTAGCCACCAGGTGGTGATCAAGACCCTTTTGCATCACATTTGGATGTCTGGTCATCCATCTGTATATAATCTATAGTCTACACATTAAATAAAGAATTCTTAAATAAGTCTTCTGTCATTTAGGATAGTTCTTATCATACTGATCTTCAAATGCCATTTCTTCTGGTAAGTCTGGTTTTGATTTGTTTTTTGACACTATAAAAGAGGGGTGAATCCTCTAATTGCTACTGCACAGACTGTGGCTCCAAACAATGTTATCAGCACAAGATAGTACCATTCATATTGGAGACATTTTTTGGCTTAATTTCTGAATATTTCTGGAAATGGTGAGGCGAAATGTCCATATATTTATACTGTCTATGGTCTGTAGGTAACATCAGCATGTTCTGGAGTACTTTGCATAGTATAGGACAAATTGGCTCCACTGCAGCACTTTTCATTAGAAATTAAAATTCTATAGTTAAAACCATTATAACTATTCCCATCAATTCCCCATCAATTCCCCATCAACTTCATAGTCCTGCAAATGACTAGTCATTTTTTAAATAATATCCTGGGTGAAACAGGAAATATACCAGCAAAATGTGTATGCTATTTTAGTCAGCCTGGTAGTGTGTGTGTGTGTGTGTGTGTGTGTGTGTGTGTGTGTTCTGTGTGCGCCTCAGGCATTGTGCTGCTGACCTGATGTATTAGGCTAACACTGCCCAGACAGCCATCAACCCCGCCCAGATAAAGTCTGATTTACGCAGAAAGAAGAATGGTTGTGATCACTAAACGTGCCAGTTCTGTGTCTGGTGACATTTCCAGTGGAGCTTTGACAGCAAGAAGCTGTTCAGGGAATTGATTCACAAGCACACAAAACTACAGTCAGCAAACTGAGCAGCGAGGGATTACTCCTGTCATTCTAGAAGTTATACTATAGTTGTGTCAAACTGTTTAAATACAAAGTGTAAAGAGAAATTTTAATTTAGCTAAGCCATTGGACACATGTTCATTCATGGGTTGAGAAATCCCCGCCCTCATAATGATGGACGAGTTTTGTGGTCAATCCGATAAAATCTTTAAAAAGAACGAGAAATCCGAAAAGCTAAGAATATGCTGCAAGCAGGAACAAAGGGGTCAGACTGTTTTCAGATGAGCCTGATCAAACCAACATTGATTTAAAGGAGAGATGCTAGTGGCAGGGACGGGATTTGCTTTCTGATAATTTGAGCATTCAAACCTTTTCAGGTAAGAGCCACTACATTGCTAGACTACAAGAAACACACATTTCTCGAATATGTACTGATTAATATAAGTCACTATTTGTGACCAGGCTTTTAAGCACCTCTGTGTGATTCTTGACATCACTACTTCCTTTAAAAAAATGATTTTTTAAACCCACAGCTAGGTTGAAATTCCAGCCTTAATGAGCATAACAAAAAATACCAGGTTTGAATGTGTTAGGTTTGTGGCAATAAGCTTTGATAAGATAAGATAAGATCATCCTCACGAGGGTCAGTAAGTGATGGTAAATAAACATACAATAAACATTATAATTGTAGGGAAATATAAAACAAATAATAAACAAAATAAATATATATATAAACGGATTAAAGACTATATACAGTGTAAAAATGTTTTATATACAGTGAGAGATGACATATAGTGGAATGGATTGCACTACAACAGAAACGATATTGCACAGTTGATACCCAAGTTGTCCAGGATGTAGGGCTGCTCATGTTCCTCGCTCCCACTGCTGCAAACTCTGATGAAGTCTCTGAAATACAGACAGAGTGGTGTATCTGTTTTTCCCCTCCTCTTTGGTTTTGTGCCTGCAGCCAGAGGTACTTTTGCTAATGAGAATAACCACATTAGTTCAACTGGCTCAACAGGGCAGCTGTCTGTTACAGCACAAGATTACATTAGAGCAATACAAGCTAAGGTCAACTGGACATTAGACGGAGAGTGGGGAGAATGGTAAATAAGAGATGGAAACACCCTGGGGACAGGGTCTTCCCTCAGGGACACATCCCTCACTGTTAATTCACTGTGATGTCTGCTTTTTTTTCTCAGGTTACGTCCAAATTAATTGTTGATACATTCACCAGTGCCTCTGGTTTCTCTTTCCTCAACCGTCACACTTAGGAACACTACTTTTAAAGGCTCAGATATGAGTCACACTTCTACTCACTCTGTAAACTGCAAATTGTAACTGTGCAAAGCTGCTTAGTGATAGTGTTACAGTCATTTGCTATGGTAGCCAAAATAAAATACTTAAACTTTGCACAATTTACTATTATGTAGACTAAAGACTGGTTGTTATCAGCCAATCAAAAATGTATTTTCTCTCTCTCTCTCTCTCTCTCTCTCTCTCTCTGTCTCTCTCTCTCTCTGTCTCTCTCTCTCCAGCGATCCTGGTGTACAGAGTATTTCACAATGAGGCGAAGAGAAATGTAAAGCTGCTTCATGGCATTATTCACCTGCTTGCTCTTATCATTAGCATCATAGGTGAGTGAAAGACATGTTCATGTGTGAGTAAGCCTTTTTATAACACCAGCAAATAATTGTTTATGCCATTGTGTAACTTCTTTTGTATTTGTGTGTGTGTGTGTGTAGGTTTTGTAGCTGTGTTTGATTTCCACAGAGCAGCAAAGATTCCAGACATGTACTCTCTTCACAGCTGGTGTGGCATGGCTACCTTACTCCTGTTCTGCTTGCAGGTAAACACACACACACACACACACACACACACACACACACACACACACACACACACACACACACACACACACACACACACACACACACACACACACACACACACTAACCCTATGAAGACTTGACCCTCAAACAGCCATTTAAAGAAGACAAAATTATGGTCCCCAGGAATCTGTAGGAAACGTCTAACAAGCCCCCACACACACATGCATATATGCACACTGATGTGGTCTTCTGCTGTTGAGGACCACCCACCTCAACAGTTGGTTAGAGTGGTTATCTGAGTTACCATAGCCCTTGTGTCTGCTCCAATCCGTCTGCATCCATCTGCAGAACTAATGCTCATCCGATGGTTTTTAATTTCGGAAACATTCTAAATAAATTAGATCTAAATAAGTTCAGCATTTTCAGAAACACGACAACAATCATGCCACAATCAAAGTCACTGATATCACAGTTGTTCCCCTTTCTGTTTGATGTAAAAATCAAAGCCGCTGACCTGCTGGATTTTATACATCATACTGCTGCTGTATGATTGACTGAACATAATGAATAAGCAGGCGAACAGATGTTCCTGTAAAGTTCTCTCTAAATGTGATGTGTAATGAGGATTATAACTTTAAAACTCATGTTTTTTCCTAGTGGGTGATGGGTTTGCTGTTCTTCCTGTTTCCCGTTGCGTCGTTATGGTTACGTGCTGCGTACCTCCCCATCCACATGTTCTGTGGTCTGGCTCTGGTGGTTATGGCCATAGGGAGCAGTCTGCTTGGCATCACAGAGAAACTCCTCTTCAGCATCATGTATGTGTCTCTTTATTTTATATTAAACGAATTTATTATGCTATTATTTACTTGTTATCTTTTCTGATCTCATCTATGTTGTATCTATTTTGTACGTCTGTCTCTGACTCTATCTCCTGAATCCCTTTTCTCTTTCTCTCTGCCCAGGCCTACGTACCCTAAGTTTGTCCCAGAGGGGGTGCTGGCCAACAGTTTGGGGATCCTGCTGGTGTGTTTTGGGGTGCTGCTCTGCTACCTGGTCTCCAAAGAAGAATTCAGACGCCCACCTAACCCAGAGGAAGAGTCTCTTTCTGTGCACTTCAAGACCTTGACAGAGGGGGGATCACCCACCACGCCCTGATCTCCTGTCCGACATCTGATGCCTCCACTTCATCTGGATATGAATGGTGTCCTGCCCAGTTAATACCCGTCTGTTAATACCTAGATAAAAAATCAGAAATTTATACAGAAATTATCATGAGATCAGAAAATGTAAATATATGGGTATAGTTTATGTGCTTTAATGATTGTCTCTCCTGATCTTGCATATTACTTAACCAATCCCTCAACTTTCAACCGGAAAGTATTTATTTCTTATCACATGGCATCTCCATAGCTGCTGTCGTCTCAACATGTGGACCCAAGGGACAGACGTCACTGTGTACCTGCAGTGGTTAAGTGCGTAAGGCAAAAATAATCATTGCAAATGTAAAAATGCAGCTTAAGTATATCTCAGTCAGCTTGTCCTGGAGTAACTAGATTTGCAAACGAACTCCTACAATATCAATAGCTTCCACTCAGTTCTGCGCTGTCATAAAGTTGACCCACACTTATTTCTTTAACACTTATCTTGACTGATAAGTACTGCCAAGGTGAGTGCAAGCAGTGGCTACAGTCTGTCTATTTCTCTCCCCCTACTGGGCACTAAGAGAATATTTCTCAGTAAATTATGTTTGAAAAAATTGTCACCCAAACCTGAATAGAGACCAAAAAAAGGGTTCAAACTCAAACTGAACCTGACACACTGTCTGGAGCTATCAGAACCCTCTGCTACCTGAGTCTAGCACTTCTCAATTGTCCTGCATGCTGGCCCTGACCAGACTTTTGCACCAGAGATTCCTGATCCTTCATTTGCTGAACTCTGCTTTGGTTTGTCCACTACAGTTTAGTGTGTGACAGTGACAAATAATCTGGATGCAACAGTATGAGTGACTCCACTTTATGAGATCCTTATTGGAACTTCTTGACAATTTCTGGTCCACTATGTCCTGAAAACAACAAATCTGTTATCATCACTGCCCGAAATGACAAGCAAACATTCAACTAATGTGCTCATGTTCATGTGTCAGTATTCAGCCAAAGATTTAATTGTGAGGAAAGGGGCTCCACTCTGTAACTCAACTGTACAGTCAGAGGTCCTCATGTTTTTTTAATGTCACAAAAACCAACAGGTTATGTTTTCTTAAAAAGAAAAATCTATAGGATTGTTTCAGGAATAACATTCTCCCAGTTTAACTTTCACTCATATCAAATCAATAATTCAAGCATAATAGTTTTGAATAAAGACATTAATTATTTTAATCAAGTAGCTTGATGTGCCAAATTCAGTCATCTACACCTGCAGCTACACCTGTCCTCTACTAAGCTATTTGTGGTTAAATAGACTGTCATTTAAAAATATAGAATATCATAACTTCAATGTGAATTCAGGCATGTTTGGCTGCTTGTAAAGTTTTTATCCGAAATATATTAAATCCTTTCCCCTCAATGTGTTAAAGGAAATTCTATAAAGTTTAGCAATGGCTTATTGACTTGACTTCAGGAATCTGCCCGAGTGCCTAAAGCAAAGCTTTTATAGAGCGTTGGCCAGTCTACAATAGTGGGTGTTGTCTTTATGTATGTCTTGATAGGAAATTCAAATAAACAAAGCAATGTTTGAAATTGCTGCATTTTAGTGTCATTCTAGTTGAGTTGGTCGGTGGAGTGAATGTCTATTTATCTTACATCATAATTGTATTACACAGCAAATTGAATATGTGCCTTCAGAAATGTGCAATTGCTGAGAATCACAACACTACTAAGATCCGACTAGAATCAGTTCAACACAACCATCATTTTTAGTTAATTGTACCGTAGTATTTCAATTTTTGCGTTTCATTCTATACAGCTACGCTTCACTGGGAAATACTTTGCTCTTACTTCATGTATCTGATAGCTTTACTGGTCGGCTTCACAGCATTTTAAGGATGTTTCTGCTAGCAAGCAACTGACTCGGATATTTGTGTGCTCACATACAGCTCCGTCTGAAAACTTCCGAAAAATTTCTGGCCTTCAGAGAATATCTCCTTGGATATACACTCAATAATAACCTGTAAACTTGTCATATTGTCATTGTAAAATCTCTAAATAAAGTGTGTGTCTGCTTTAACTTCATCTGTTTGTGTTCTTCTATGAAACAGTGTATTAAGGAAGTCTAGTCTTGTTCCTAAACATTCTCTGACACTCTGTGTCTCTCCTGGGTGTCCCCCACAGGATGCTGCAGCAGAGCAGGGGAACATGGGTCATATTAGATGTGGAGCACCATCCAGTGGTCACTGCCTAGACTACCTGCAGGTGACTGAAAGTCAAGGACAGCATCCTGACGTTGTATCATGTGCAACATTTTTATGTGCCAACGTCATCTTCTAAAGAACCAGGAGTTTAATTTTTTAATAGTGACAGTATAATGATAGATGGATACTGCAACACTGGTTTGGGGACAGGTTCCATCAATTCCTTTAAGTGTCTAAAGTTTCCTTCCTCCAAAATACAAGGTTTAATGATTTAATGTCCCTGGTGCACCACTACACCAACAGAGGCAAACTAACCATTAAAACAAAACTTTGCATGAAACAACTATTTACAAAGCCTTTTGTGGGAATATAGAAATCGAAACACAAGGTGAACTATTAACACTACTCAACAATAGAAAACGCTCCTGTTTCTGGCTTTTAATGTGGTGAATTGAACAACTAACACTAAATTGGTTAGTCATGTCACTCATGCTGAATTGAAACTCTCATTATTAATCAGTGTCTGCTTGTCTGTGCTAGTGATGTGTTCAATTTTAAAATAGTTACCATAATGTAGCACAATGATTCACATTGAGAAAATATTCAGTTCAAATACAAAACCTTATTTAGCTAATTAAGTTGAATTCAGTGGATTTCTCTACATATGGCAAAAAGAGCTACGTTAGCAAATGTAGATGTATGAGTGAATGCAGTTAAACGAAAACAAAATCATAAAGACATATAATGACAAACTAGAAACTAACCCATGGTGGTGACACAATCTACATATGTTCATGAAATTGCATAAAACAGAGAAGGCATCAATGAGCATATTCAAGGGTTGACATTAACAAATGTGTGCTTTTTAATATTCCAAAACTATTTAGCTAATATACCAGATGTAACATTCAAGTCAAGCTCAATTATTCCCCCTTTCAATCCCCCAAGAGATACAATTACACATCTGCCTTTCATTCTGCTTTATTCCTCTGAAATTCTAAGAGTCAATCATTTCACATGAACTGATAAAAAACACATTTTAAATGCTTAATATTGATGTACATAGTGATGTAACAGTCCTGGGTTTTAAATATGACCTTACACAGTGACAAAGCACACATGTAACCCAACTGACAGGGACCAAACCGACCCTGCTCCGTTCCAACAGTGTTTGAAACTTGGGGTTTGAGACCCCTTACGTTGGGGATGGAATTCTACATATATAGCACAACACGTTGTTTTAATGACAGACTACACATCTGCCAAGTGGCTCATAAAGGATTTCAAGCAACACTGATGATAGTCTTGGACATCCAATAAACTTGCAAATGATCCTTCATTAATCTTAGTGTCCAGAATTATAATTATATGTTTTCCAGCAGTCAGACTGTGAAAATGTCTTGTGAACCAGCATGATAAGTATTAAAGATCTCTCAGCTGGAGACTCCTGAGCACAGAAAGAGAAAAGGGCAGTGGTCATAGAGACTGACAGAGAGGTTAGAGGTCATAGGTTACATCGGCACCAGAAACTCTAACAGAGAATTGCTGATTCATTAGAAACGTAAAAATAAATGTACAAAAAAACAGGCATTTGTGTGCATAAAATACATAAAACTTCAGTTTAGTCCCATTTTCTGAATATAAAGTATTGGTCTTACCCCCTGCAAAACTAGCCATGATTGACTGTGCACTCCTTCCTCTTGTTACTGTTTGTACTCCTGTCAAGCTTTCCATTCTGTCACAGCAGATAATCAATAAGTTGAATATAAATGATTTTGGAAACAAAGGGTTCTTGATTTTAGACAGAGGTTTGCCATCAACTGTTAATTTTGCTGATGTGAAAATGTGTAGCTGAATATGCTAACATTGGCTCCATGAGTTGAAAATAATGTCTGTTTGATTTTTTGAAACTGTTTTGGAATTTGATAGATGTATATGGGACTTAAAATGCACCTGATGGCTACATACACGATACGGTGCTAAAGAACTGAGGAAAACATTTAGCATTTACTCTCATAGGATACATGTAAACAAGAAGTACTGCATTGCTGTTGTATGCAATCGCCAAAAACAGTGCAGCTGTTCCAACACTGCATAATATTCCCTAGATTCATTTAAGGTCACTGTGACCCATGACCACTGAAATCCAATCAAGAGTTGAAGAAATTTCCTCAAGGCGGTCTTGAAACAACCCATTCAAGAGGCCAAGAACATGTTTTTCAAGGCCACGGGAACCTTTGGCCTTTGACCACCAAAATGAATCAGTTAATCCATGAGTGAAAGATTGTGCCAAATTTGAAGACATGTTCTCAAGCTAATCTTCAGATATCCCTTTTGAGAAAAACGTAAACATGACCTGTGAGCTTGACCAGTGGAAACCAAAATCAAATCAGTTAATCTTTGAGTCCAAGTGAATGTTTGTGCCACATATAAAACGATTCCCTCAAGGGCGATCCAGAAATATCACAATACAAGCCTAAAAATGTGCTTTGTGAGGCCATCGTGCCCTTGAACTTTGACCACCAAAATCGAATAAGATCATCATTGAGACAGTGAATGTTCGTAAAAAAATTTGAAGAAATTCCCTCAAGGCCACTGGCGTAGAGGCATTAAAATGCAACAGCATTGTTTTTGTGTTGGAGTATAGAACTAGTTAATCTAAGTATGATGGGAACACAAAGTAAGATCAGTTATGTGAATCTAAAATAACCCTGTTATGTTAGATCGGCTGCCATATGCTCACTTTTAGCTTTACTGGACTTTGTGAGTGAGAATAAAATGATGTGCTTGGCAAATTACACAAAATCAAGAGAAGAGGAAAACTGCAATTGATAGTCTAGTCTCTGATAGCATCCAGAATCAGCTTACAGGGGGAAATGTTACACAATGTATTACCCACGGGTGATCAAAGCTTTTCATATTCAGTGGCCCAATGCTTCGAAAGCAATTCTTATTGCTGTAGGTAGTAAACTTGTTAACCATGCTAGATCACAGCTAGCGCTACAGCAGATAAATTCATTACACATCAAGCCATTCCATGCTTTCTTGATTGTGGTTTTGTTTTTTAAAAGGCTAAAGCAAAAAGACTGAATTTAGAGGATTGATTTTACTACAGCTCCATGCCACCTGTTTCAATGTGTAAAGAGAAATCAAGACACTGATAGGCCATGTCTTGCCTAGTTACATAAGCTGTGACTGGATAAGTACTGTTCAGGGACTTACTGAGAGTAGGAGGAGCCATTTAGCACCTGATGGGACATGTAAGCACGGTTTCCATGGCATTGGGATCAAGGCCCCAGTAAATCAGTTTGGGAACGATGTGACCAGCGGATATAAAAAACCTTCATGATTAAAAACTAAAATAAAAAAATCCTTCCTGAAGTTATAACATCCAAAAATCTTATAGGCATTGTTTCGGGTTTTTCTTTGTAAATTAATGCCATCGTACACAAGCAAGAAGAGTTCTTAACCCAGAACTGAACAAAACTGCACTTTTATGTTGCTATTGTTTTTTTATCTCCTGGAAAACATTTCTTTGTTCCGAGTGAAAATTACTCCAAAATAAAAAACAACAAATCCAAGTTGAAACACTATTCATATAGGTTAACACAGACATAACTTAAAAAAGATAAATATCACTTACTTTTGTTTTATAAACAGTAAGTCAGTGCTCATACAATGACAGCATAATCCTAGTTTCTCAAACTATGGCTTAGGACTGGGTCACTGACCAGCATCTGCCTGGCACAAGTTCTAGAGCATGGATGTGTCCAGGTTTCCAGTCATTGTGTCATTAAAGCGCTTCAAACTTGAAATGCGAATCTGCATTAAAGGCGTCAATAGCAAAGTGGTGCTTCTGTGTCTTTCCTGTCTGACTGTCACCACCTAGGCTTTCATTCATGAATTTGGCAGAGAAACTCAAGAGCAGTGTAATATGAACTTCCAGAGACATTAGTTAGCCAGAGATAACCAGGGAAAGAATGAGGAATTTTCCCAGTGTCTTTTTTGTGTTTATAATTTCCACAACCTTCCTTTTCCTCGTTGTGCTTTGTGATGTCAGTTCAGAACCAAAGATCATGTTCTTCGAACTGATGTTTTCCTCCCTCCCTTTGTACTTGGTCATCTTTGAATGGTTAACAATGCGGCAGATCAGGTTTGTATGTTAACCACCTGCCAATTAATGAACATAAGAAGAAATGCTTTCCATATTGTACTCATATTTTTATATGCTTCATATGAAGTGCTTGTCTTTCTGAAGCAAACAATCTGACAAGTATACCTATTTCTTGCAGCAGTGGACCTGGGTGTGTATAGCCAACTACTATTACTGTATTCCCCCTTAATTCAGTACCAACAACACATATAAAAATACACACCAAACTTCTTAATTAGTGTTAAGCGTAGCCCAACCTTACATATTCCACGTCTTCTGTGAACCTTGGAATGTATGCTGTACAATCTTGATTGAACCTCCTCCCTTGTGTCTGACTTAACATTTAGACTTTTCCCTATACATTGGACTCAACAAAGGGTCTTTTTGGTTTGACAGGAGAGGTAGGTCCTGTCTTTTTCTCAGTTGGTCTGTCTGAGCAGCTATGAATCACTGGCAGTGTTCGGGCCAGCTTCACGTCCAGGTAAGAGGGATTGTGACTAGCAACCTGCATCGAGCCCTCACTCTGGGTACCACTACCTGGCAGCACCTCATAGTAGTCTAGGTGGTTGTGACCATTGTGGGCATTGTTGTTACTACGGTTGTGGTAGGCAATGGAGGAGGGCGGTTGTTGACTGAAGCCTCCTTGGTTGGGTGGGGTTTTAGCAGGTGGGGTGACAACTGTGTCCACTGAAGACACAGCCCAGGAGCGAGAGGGGCTGAGACAGGATGAGGAACTAGAAGGAGCTTGTTGCTGATACTGCTGTTGCACCCTCACTGTCTTGTCAATAACGCCCATAAAAGGAATGCTCCTTGATGACCGACCTCCCTCTCCAGGATAAGTCCCACCTCCTGTCATGCATATTTCTGACTGTGGAGAGGAAATCAGAAAGAGATCATCATGATAACTAGTAACCCCTCCCATAGAGGCCAGATCTGAGGGTAAATCCATGTGCTGGGTGGAGGCTGAGGTCCTGAAGCCTGATCCATGATTAGCTGGCTGCCCACCAGCGAGGCTGCTGCTGGTGGTGGGGAAACAGACACTGACACTCTGATTGAGAGGCCTGGTGGAGGAGATATTGGATGAGTTTGGATGGGCACTAACTGGACGTCGCAGGACACCCTGGTCATGGTACTGATAATCATGCAATGATGGAAGGCTATCAGGTGGTCCCATTGTTGCCTCTGTAACTTCCATGGGGTAGCAAGCTGCTTTGGATTGGTTGAGGGTGAACTGACGGACCGGGGCAAACCGGTTGATCCCCACCCTTTCCCCTCCTGCTCCTCTCCCAAAGGAAGATGCAGGTCTCAACTGGCATGTCAAGTCAACATCTACATTATCAAGTGGATATAAAGCTCCAGAATTTGGACCAGCCTGGACCTGCAGGTTAGGCCTGACATTTAGGAGACCGGAGCAAATTCCGTCTCCCAGTTCATCCAGTTCTTGGGGCAGATAGGCAAACTGTGAGTAAGCTGAACTTCCCAAAACCATGCTGGAGTGGGATGAAGAACTAGGCTGACTGGTTCTAACAAACTGGGCTTTGGCTGGTTGAAGCCATTGGCCTTGTGCAGGGTTCTGCTTCTGAGGTGATCTCTGATCAGACAAAAAATGGTATTGCTGCATTCCCTGTTTCTGGTCTGAGTGGTGGAGCGCTAAGTAGGACTGTGGATAGTGGTGCCCACCTGTCCCTGACAATGCAGTGATACTTTCTGACATTTGGCAGGCCGGATGCTGTATTGGGGAGGAAGGAGGGCTGAAATGGTGAAAGGAGGATGAAGGAGGAGGAGGTGCAGCAGCAGAATGACAGGCTGAAGAAGAAGGAGAGTGGATGGGGCTTGGAAGGTGATGATACAGGTGAGTAGGGGAGAGGGAGGAGGGTGATGACACCACAGGCCGGCAGTGAGTGTCAAGACTATGAACCACAGGTGTAGGGTGGAAGGAGGAGTGAGGAGGGGGATCTCCTTCCCTGTAACACCTCTCGTCTTCCTTCTCTTCTTCCTCTTCTTCCTCTGTAAGCCCCTCCTTGTCATGAACCTGCAGACAACCTGAATCTCTGCACCTGGCCTCGTTGACAGACACATTATGTTGATAAGCATGGTGTGATAAAGGATGGGGAGACTCTTGTTGTTGAGAATCCTGCCGACACTCTTCCTTGACCCGGGACAGCAAACGCTGGATCTCCCGATTAGATGGACACAGATGGCTGGCCTCAATTAGGTCCTCCAGGGCTGCATGAAATTGTCTGAATGATGACAGAGATCAAAAGCAGAGTCTTAAGAAGATTAATAAAATAGAGTGTGCTGCAATTATTAATGCAGATAATATTGTTAGCCCAAACTTGTTGTAGTCTGTTGGTAACAAAAAGTAATGAAGGAATTCATCATCCTGTCCCAACTCAATCTTCAGTCCCAGAATCCTTCAACTATAAGTATAGCAAGTATAAGTAAAACAATACCTTGTACAGTACTCAAAGTGACTCTGAGTTTCTAGTGAATGTTCTGACCAAATAGTAGCTAGTTACATATAAGGCTTAGTGCCACAAATCTAATCACCTAAGACTAACCAGCCACTTAGACTAAGCTAGAGTATTACAAAGAGGAAAGTTAAATATATGAGCCTTTCCCTGTCAGCACATAGACTCTCTGCAAATTTATCAGCCCCCTTTAGTCTGAAGCCTTTCCATGGCAACACCTTGGAACTGGCTATGCTAAGCTATGTAAGTCTAGCTAAAATACAGCAATTTAGAATTGGTTTGGTATTTGTATGTGAGACACTTGGTATTTGTGGCCAGTTAGGATGTCAGTGGTCCATCCCTCGCTCAGGAGAGAGGAAAAGGGAGAACATTGTGTAAGTTTGGACATCACAAGTAGTTGGTGGCACATGTGTCTTCATATGGCAGTCCCTGCCTCAAGGCTCATCTTTAATTTCCTGATAAATTAGTAAAACAAAGTCTGTGAACTCTCCCACAATCACAAATCATTTGTTAATATCTGCTTGTTGGTGTGATGCATGTGGTCTTGTAGTTCAGGAGGTAGACTGGGTCATCTACTGACCAGGGGGTTTGTGGTTTGATCCGTCTCCTCCAGTTTGCATGCCAAAATTTCCTTGGGAAAGATTCGGCACCCGAAATTTCACCTGACAGCTGTGCTGGACGTGTAAGTATGCTGTGTGATAGAAAGAATGCTGCTGCTTCTCTTTCTGGTTCTGCTAGAGGTTTTTATCATTCTCTCAGCAGTCCAAAGTGCTGCTTATTGTGGGAACTGTTGGGTTTCTCTATCATATTTAAGGTCTCCACTTCACAATGTAAAGTGCCTTGAGGTAATGTATATTATGATTTGGCGCTATACAAATAAAAACAGATTTTTGGCCGAACATTGACTCACCAATTAGATAAACACATACATGTAACATTTTCTAAATGTTATGTTAAATTTGTTCTTTATGTGAGTATTTGGCTTTGAACCAATTTAATCATCATCACATTTAACAGTTCATGATTTGGTTAGGGTCAGTTCACAACTTGTGTAATTATGTAATTATGCTGCTATAATTACCTGCGGCTGCGTTTGGCCCGGGCTCTGGCATAAAAGGCTTCGTAGGATTGTGCTTTTAGTTCTAGTGCTTTGGTAGCGAACTCCTCAGCAAGGTCAAAATCCTGAAATAAGAAAAGGGTACTCAATTTACAATGGAGGAAGTTAAGAGGGATTTTAAAAACAAAAACAATTCTTTCGTAGCATTAAACTAAACCTGTCATGTGGTAGAATTAAATTATGAGATATTTAGACAATGGATTACAAAAGATGTTGTGATGTGTTTTCCTACAATGCGCACCCGTGTTTGTGTGTGTGTGTGTTGTAGAGAGATATAAAAAGACCCACATTCTTCTTACGGTGGCACCGTGACAGGTTGAGCAGCACACACACTCTCAGCTGTCTGAATGTCTTCAGCTCGTCTCCTGGAAACTTCTGAAGTGCTGACTGATAGGAGTGAGCAGCTTCTCGCACTTTACCTTGCTACAAATTAACACACAGAAGTGTACTTCTGAATCATAAAATAATATTTACAGCATGTTTTACAAACAGTTTCAAATAAACTTATGTGTGTTTAAGTTTGCATGTGCTTGTGTGTTTTACCTTGTACAGTTTGTCTCCTTCCTGAATCAGTTTAGTGAGCAGAACCATTAGGATGTCTGGTTTAGATGTTGCCATGGCCCAGGTTGCTGGTCCTACACACACAAACACACACTAACTATAATGCTAGCAAGTACTCTACATTTTATGTACATTTTCAAAAAACTTTTATTGAAAACACAATTCAGTTAATTTTGTTTTTTTCCCCTCTGTGAAAAGGTTGGCAGGAAAAAGTGTTTGTGTAAACTGACTGGTGGTTTGTAACATGTCATTTATTTTGTGACAGTGGTATAGTGTCTAGCCTGTTTTTAAATTGTATCTAACAATTCAATTGCAGATGAAAATGTTTTGACCTATCAAAAATGTTTGGCAGTTTAATGAAAATAGATAAACAGTTATTTTCCTTCCTGATTTCAACTGTAGCTACTGCAACGTCAACAATGCAAATCAAAATTTAGATGTGATGTATATATTTCAATAATTTGATTCACAGCTATTATGGTTTCAACAACTGTCATTACAGCATCCAACCACTGAAGGTCACCAGTCAACGTAGTCACTAGGATATCCGAAACCCATCACATCAGGACATGCTATGATGATTATCCATATTTTACGTGGGTTTGCAGCAGAAAGACATTGATTGTTGGAAATGTGTCAATGTTTTCTCCTTTTGAAATACCAGTCATATCTAATATTTAACTGGCATATAATTTATTCTATTCTATTTTAGATTAATTTTGAGCTGCTTTTATTTGACATAAGGTGCATTAATAATAAAAAAAATAGGGGGAGGTATTTAAAACATTACAGTAGCATTTATTAACTTCTAATTGCTCATATTTTAAGTTTCTAACATCTGTGTGGGGTTAAATTGATACGGCCAAGTAGGAGTCATAGGGATCATGAATACTGAGTCATGTCTCTACCTATCTTTGCTCCCTTTTTGAGCAGAGCGATGACAGCCGAAGTGTTTCTGCAGCCGACCGCTCGGTCAAGAGGACGCATCCCACTGCAATCCACATGCTCCACCAGTGCACCATGATCCACCAGGTACTGCACCTAACACAGGAGAGGTAGCACAGAGGTATTGCTTAGCGACATTGTCTTTTGCAGGGACCGCCACACTTCTCAAAAGAATGGCAGGTATAATGGCCACTGCTTCTGGTTCACACACCACTTCTGGGTCACCACGGAAGGCGGCGAGGTCCAGAGGCGTCCGTCCACTGCGGTCAACATGAGTTGTGGCTGCGCCTCTCTCCACCAGCTCTCTGACCAAGGGGTGCTGGCCTTTGAGACATGCCCAGCTCAGTGCTGTCAACCCCTCCCTGTCGCTCTGGTCCAGAGATGCTCCTAGAAACAGAGAGAGACAGAGGGATTCATCTCAGTGAACATCATGTTCAGAGATAATGTTGAGGTCAGACGACTGCACCAGGATTCGACCGCTCACTGATTAAACTGTGTGAATTAATCCAGTTATTCATAGCACATGTGTCCAGGCTTTTGATTTCTTGTGTGACAATAAAAAAGGATTTTCCTTTTGGAGCCTTCGTTGTTGTTATGGTATGGTGCAGTGGGTTACCATGTTCCAGCAGCAGCAGTGCGGACGGCATATGTCCCTCCGAGGCTGCCGTCATTAGAGCTGTCCGACCCTGCTGGTCAATCATGTTCACCTCCACCCCATGATTCAGTAGCAATTCCACCACCTGGCCATGAGACAGAGGGAGACAGACACTCAACATTTCTACAGCAGGAATCAAAATAGCGCTAATTCTGTGAGTGTGTGTGGGGGGGGCATACCTGCCAGTGGCCATGTCTCACGGCACTGAAGAGCGGAGCCACACCTCGCCGGTTGCTTTGCTCAGCAGCAGCACCCTGATCCAACAACAGCCTGCACACAGGCAGCCTGCCACTTCCTGCTGCTGCTGTTAGAGCTGAAAACAGAGACGTGGGGAAATACGAAGACTTGTGTTTCTAACTTGTTTGTTTTGGCTCTTCAGCACCACACTACCAAGTATCAGGACTTGAAGAGATTGTGCAAGAAACTGTCTATTGTGGAGGTTAAACCAGACTTGAAGGAAATCGTCTCTTTTTTGAAGAGGACATGTTTGGTAGAGGTCAACTGTGATGGTGTCGTTGGTTACATCTATGTGAGATTAAAGGGATAGTGAACCAACATTTTTTTCGTTCACTCATTATCTACTCCTCACTATACTGATGGAGGGGTGGGTTAAGTGTCCACAAAACACTTTTGGAGTTTCAGGGGTAAACAGTGTTTAGCCCAGGCAACCTCTTCTTCAGACATAATAATACAACAGAAAAAAAACATGCCTCCATACTGCTCGTGTCATCCAAGTGTCTGCAAGCCCCCAGAAGGGATTCCATTTACTTTAATTGTATTGGATTTGGCTGCAACACTGTTTACCCCTGAGACTCCAAAAGGGTTTTGAGGACTCAAACACTTCACAATATTTCGTAGTTTTGATGCAGATGTTGGATCTAGAGGAAGTGGAACTCGGGCCAACACAGGTTCTCCCTGCTGTTTTTTTTCTAAAAATTCCTTAAAACAAATTTTTCTTTATTATTGTATTATATTATATGTATTATATTATCAGAATTTTATTTTCAATATGGCTCAACAAACAGTGCTGCCCTGCAAAGATGGTGCATATGTTTGCAATTGGAGAAAGAGAAGAGAAAGCACAAGTCCCTCTATGTCCAAAAAGTGCAGATTTAAACTATAGTATTTGCAGATTTGTATACATATTTTGTTATACTATACGTAATCATAATTTTCATTATTTCATTAATAATGAAAACGCAAATAAATAGTAGTGTGCAGTGAAAAACGTGCATTTATTGCACAGTTACATTTGTAGTGGTTTTGTACCTGTTTCTCCCCACAGAGTATCAGATGTGTTAATCTCAGGTCTCTCCTCCTCTTCCTCATCTTCCTCTGGAAGATCTAGTAGATATGACACCATCTACACACACACACAGAGAGAGAAAGAATTATCAGGTTTATTTGGATTATTGTTGTAGAAATGTTGAGCGTATGTCTCCCTCTTTTTAAATTTTACTAACTTATATATTCATATATTTACATGAATATATGAGCCACACACATCATTACTATCTTTCTGAGGACCAGTTTCAGTGACTAATAGGTCTTGTGAAGTGATGACATTTAGGGAGGTCCTCAGTTAATGACACAAAGGACTGTTCAAGGGCATGTTTTAATGCATGTGTGCATGTGTTTGACTTCTGTGTCGCACAGTTACTGACACACTTTCCAAGGGCTGTTTAAGTAAGTGTTTGTGTGTGTGTGTGTGTGTGTGTGTGTGTGTGTGTTTGACCTCTGTGTGGCCCATGCTGGCTGCTGCAATCAGAGCTTGCTGCACTGCCTGGCTCTTGCTCGCCTCTCGCTGGCCACAGCTGGAAGTGCAGCTCCAATCTGCACACTTCAACAGGAAGTGCAGCACCTTGAGGTGGCCTCGCTGAGCAGCGTGTACCAACACACACTGACCTGAGCTGTCCACATGACCCACCTGAACACACAGGGAGACAAAGGCTTGTGTAAAATAGTCTTTTTGCTTAGGAAGGTTTCCAACTGAGAGAAATGACCAGGCATGAAGGCAGACAGTGATGAAGTAGTAGAGCTTGACGGAGTGACCTAAATTTGGAAATAATCTCCTGAATCAAAGTTAAAAAGTTGAGGATGGTGCCTCAGACGCAACCAGTAAGAATTTTGGCTGAAGCATAGATCCATTTGTAGAACTTCCAATTTGATCCCAGTGTCTTTCATAGAAGTCTGATGGTATATTATTTTATTTTATAGAAAAATAATACCATCCTGGAGGTTATTGGTATGGTGTATATGTTTGACAAATGCCATGCTCCCAGATCCTATGTGGGATTTGCACTCTACCAGTGTCATTCTTAAAGGGATAGTTCACCCAAAAATGATTTTTCACTCATTATCTACTCACTCCAATGCTGATGGAGGGGTGGATGAAGTGTTTCAGTCTACAAAACATTTCTGGAGTTTCAGAGTTTACAACTGAAGATAATCTTCATACTAAAAAAACAACCTTTAGTGTGGTGTGATCCAGTTGTCCACGAGTGCCGACAGTCATATTTGACTGGAAACCAGGTCATTTCCACTGTGTTTTAATCCTAAAAGTCCACCAGTAGTGACTAAGCTAGCGGACATTAGCATTTCCGATAGTCCCTGCATGCACCTCGTCGGGAACTATCAGCGGATATTTAGGCCTTTAAACTTAAAAAAATGATGTGGTTTCAAGTCGAATATGAATGTCGGGGCTTGAAGACACTTGGATGACACCACATGAGCAGTACGGAGACATGCTTTGTTTATTTTCTGTTGTATTGGATTCGGCTGCTACACTGTTTACCCCGAAACTCCAGAGGTGCTTTGTGGACTCAAACACTTCACCGATCCCTTCATCGGTATAGGGGTGGGTAGATAATGAGTGAATTATCATTTTTGGGTGAAATATCCCACAAAAGTACATCCACACATTGTAGGTTTAGAGTCACCCCCAATAAAAATTAAGTTGTTCAACATATTTAAATCTCTCTCGTGCCTTTTATATAATCAAAGACAATTACAGTGAAATAAGCAGTCAACGCCATGGCTGAATATTTCCACTTACACTACACACTGTAAACAAATGCCAGTCTGATATAAAGTAATTCAAACAGACAGCCTGTGATGTTACAAAAGAAAATGTGGTGGGCCAACAGGTAGAATATACCTTAGCTCTGTGCTGACTCAGCATGATGACAATGTCCATATGTCCAGCAGCAGCAGCAAATCCCAGTGCAGTCAAACCATCATGTGACTGAGAATCCACCTAGAAATACATCACAGAGGCCACAAGTTTGCAATATTGAAAAGTTCTATCACGTTTCTTAATTATCTATTTAGTTCTAAGAAACCACAAAACTCAACAACATAAGAAAAACTACAATTTTATACCTGAGCTCCGTGATCAAGCAGCAGTGCCACGGCATCCTTGTGGCCCAGGTGGGAGTACACACACAACAGAGGGGCGTTGTTAAGGACGTCACTATGGTAATCCACATCAGCTCCACCCATGATTAGCAACCTGCTCACCTGGACAGGTAGAAAGAGCAGCAACACATGCATTTGTGTGTTTCTGTTTCTGTTTCCACATGTTGTGGGGACCTAAATATGTTGCATTACGGGGAAGTCCCCATTACATAAATCATGACATTTTAAGGTGAAGAATATTTTTATATTAGGTTAAGATTTGCTTTAGGTTATGTAAGGGTATGGGTTAGGCAAGTGGTAACTATGGTTAAGATTAGAGTAAGTCTATCCTTTACAACAGTGTAAAGCAAAGTCATTAATTTTTCTCTTTACATGCTATACATGTCTGTCAGTATTATTGAAAACATGTGAGAGAATGGGAACTATAGAGTACTAAATTCTGAAGAATGACAGTTTTTACAGCATTCCTTGGGCCCTGATTTTTAGGAGAGTCTGTAAAGTGGACTGCACATCGTCATTATAAAGAGAGTGTGTGCAGTTTTCCGGAGTGTCTCTGCATAGGTGAACGTGCCTCAGAGGAAGCTATCAGAGGACAGTTGGTGGTGTAAATTACGCCGTTTTGAGTCTATACGAATGACGGGGATTGCAGACACCATCAGAAACCACACGAGTAGTATAGAGACATGTTTTTTTATGTTGTCTTATTACGTCAGCACAATACTGATCATTTTGTTCAAATATATAGAACCCTACTTTTATATACTTGGTGATTATTTGAAGCAATCAAATATACCAGGTTGATAACACATTGCTCTGTGGTATGAGGAAAATATGCTTCGAATTGCTTTGCACAGTCTTTAAAAGGAAATCAATGTAAGTCAAAGTAATGTCCTCTGAAGTCACGAAAACACAACTGTCTGTGTGTGTGTTGGTGTCTGTGTGTGTGTGTGTGTTACCTTGATGTTAGGGGTGTAGAGGTTGCGCAGAGATGAGAGAGCAGGGCTCAGGTTGTCTGTGCTGTAGGACAGCCACAGCCCCTGCAGAACTGAGGAGGAAATCCCAAGCTTCTTACTAAGACCCTGGAGACAGAATAGAGCCAGAGACACATTCAGGTTGAAGCATGGAGAACACTTTAGACACTGTTTTAATGGTGCTGTCTTGACCAGTGCATCGCTTTGACAGTTTGGAGTTTTCCTGACCTTAAAATTCTCATAGCCAGTGATAGAATGAGGAACAGATGACTTGATTGACTGAAGTGCTTAGTGATACAATATTGAGAAACCTAATTTGGTATTTCAGCTTAATGATATCCTTTAAAACCATACTTACCACATTTTAGACAGTATTACTTACTCTTACTGTACTACAGTTGTCTACAGCTATAGTTAAATACCAGATTAAAAGCATATGATAAGCTCATAAAACAGAACACAACAATTAAAGGCCCAGTGTGTAAGATTTAGCTGAAAGGGAACTATTGGCATAGATTTAATGTAGAATAATCCTCATGATGTTTTAGTTCGTTTCATGAATTGTAGTTTTCTTTACCCCAGAAAGGATCCTTTATATTTAAATACTTTATATTTACATTGAGAGGACCCTCTCGATGGAGGACGCCATGTTTTTCACATTAGTCCAGACTGGACAAACTAAACACCTTTTGAGTTTTTATGACAACTGAAGCTACCACAGGTTCTTTTTCATGTTTGGAAGGAGAGGGTGAGGTGAGAGGTGTTCAGCTGCAACATGACACTTCAACACTAGATATCACTAAATTCTACACACTGCACCTTTAATTAAAGTATGTTATGTCCTCTTTATCACATTTCAGGCATTGTTGGAAACATTTTTGTTTTTTATTGCAACTGATATTTTCATAAATTTGATCAGTTGGATAGCTGATGTCTTGGAACTTTCGTTTCAAAAGAACAGAACAACACTGCATCCATGGGTGAGCACTTTACAAGTAGTAACTGAAGGAAGAAGCTGCCCTGAGAACTGACGTCTCAGAACCATTTATATTTGTCGCCATCAAATTGGTGAGTATGTCATCAAGAGCAATTTAAATACTTTTACAACAAATGCACAGTAATAATAGTAGTTAAGTTAAATGAGGTCGTCCACAGTGTGCTCTCTTCCATTTGAGGTGCCCTGCAGTGTTTTGTTGTAAACAATCAGAAATTATGTTTACAGTGTTTCCCATCAAAATGTTCTGGGTGTGCAGAGGAGGTTTACCAAATGTGTGATTAAACATTTCCTACAAGGCCAGCTTTTATGGTATATAGCCTTTGTTGGCATTTTATTCCAGCTGTTAAGTAAATAGTGTGACGCCACCGGCTGGATGTGAATCGGGTAGGGCTCATTCTTGCGTGCCTGCTTGCTGTGTGTTAATGCTACGGTATGATATCATTTATGGTATAATGTTACCATTTATGACTTGAGATACAGCAGAATTATGACGCCTTATACATTTTTTTCTTAAGTATTTGTTTCTATTGTTATCTGCCACATTTGTCTCTGGCTTGAAATTTTAGATTTTAGTGTTAAGGTTGTGTTGCCTCTACACCATCCAGAAACATGTTCCTCTTCAGAGTAAGGCCAAGGTTCTGTTGTCATCTGCGTTTTCTGTGTTAGCTAGCAGGATAACACACGATTATGATGGATAACCACCAAACTTGGTGGAAGAATGCAGTGTGCGTCAGGAAAGACACCATTCAATTTTATTGCAGATCCATTTCGAGATTTCAACACTTCCATTGATTTTCTCAGAGACTCATTCATGGATCTTGATAATAAAAAATCAGGCTGTTTAGGGGGCTGATATTCATGAGGGAATGCAGATCCAAATAATAATCCAGATCTAGTGAATTTAAATCTGGTTACTTAAGGAGACTGTTGGGCAAAGTCGGAGGTATGCAAGCTACTGGTTGCAATTCTTATTTCATTTTACTCTCTTTTTTGACATCACTCTTTACGTTGATAGCTTTTATCATTTGGATGAAGTTTTAAGTCTTCAACAGGGCACAGATACAGGCAGGGAATTTTTATAAAAACAACACAAACAAACATGGACAACTGTGAGCTTGACACTGAACAGTGTACTTCTGAACAGGATTGGAACTTTGATAAGTCAAGACAAATCTTGACTTATCAAAGTACTCAAGAAGCAGGTTTTTCTGTTGCAAGGGCAAATATGAAGTCTGAGACAATAAGAAAAACACAGAAACTCCCTAAACACAGACAACAGACTCAAAACATCACTAACCTTTTACCACAAACACAAGAATGATGACTAACAGTTTAGAGAGAGTCAACAGATGATTTTGACTAACATACGACGGAACAGCTGCACAGACGTGGAACCAATTTAAACTGTCGAGAAGAGGAATGTCTTTTCAATGGTCCTACGTGCATTTGTGCACACTAACCTTGTAGATATGAGCCTTCAGGATGTGATGTCCCAGCTCCAGAGTTTGCTGTCGATTCAACTTCCCTTCTTGTCTGCAGAGCCAGAAGGCCAAGAGAGTGTGACCACTCCTGGGGTCACAGAGGAACCTGTCGTCCTGTCCCTCCTCCCTCCAAACCAGCCACTCTCTAAACGAGGCGTGGTTCAGCATCCAGCTGCCATCGCTCCGCCTCAGGAGAAACGGCGAGAGCTGCTCCAGCCGCTGCAAGAACTCGTCCCACTGCAGCGTTCCTCCATTCAGGGCAGCAGCATTCACTACCTCAAACAGCTGAAGGAGAACAGGGGTAGGAACAGTCATATTTCAAGTTTGTATTGAAGTGATTGTCATAATGGCAAGCACAAAATGAGTGTCCTGCTCAGGGCACATAACATAGTCAGGTTTTGTGCTGACGTGCCAGACTGGCTGTCCATATAATGCTGAACTCCACATCCAGATGAACACAACCAGGTTCACCGGCTGCCTCTGCCACACACACACACACACAGCGATGGTGTGTACCTGCTTGTCGGTCAGTGGGTGCAGTGATGCCACGGTGATGTTAAGCAACGGCAGAACTCTCTGAAAAGACGACTGGGTGGGAAAGCGCATGTTGAGCTGCAGCAGGTAGACCTCTGCTAGACTGACAGGAACAACCTACCAACACAGGCACATGTGTTCATTAACTATTTGTCGAATTGAATAACTCATCAAACAAATAATTCAGTCAGTATAATGCTGTACATGAATAACTGAAGTATCAAATGAGTAGTAAATCATCTTTATCTCTTCTATCACGAACCTCGACTATGTTCCAGTTTCCCCCTCTTTCCCAATCTCTTACTCACTTTGAAGCTGGAGCTCTTCAGGACCAGGTATCCTCCCTCTATCAGGTCCAGTGTCAGTTTCAAGTAGAGGTACGAGCCTCTGCTCAGGCTCTTCAGGTGGCTGATCAGTTTGCTGAGAGCAGCGTTGTCAAAACGGCCATTGCTCAGTGACACGTTGCTCTGGATCTCGCTGCTGCTGTGGATCCGCTGCATCAGGTAACCCTAATAAAAAACCGACAGGCATAAGGAGGACCAGATAGACGGGTAGAAAGACAGGCAGACACTCAGACAGCTTATGTGCATTTTACCTGCAGGTCCTGGTCTATAGCATTGCTCTCCTCTATCTTGTCCAGAGAGATGCGATGAAAAGGTAGAGAAGAAGTGATGTCCTAAAGGAATAAAGAGACAGAGAAATAGATTTAGTTTAAAACAAAATTGTCAGCAAAGTCACTCCCTATTAGTGTTGGCATATTAGTGGGTCAGGTGTCATTTCAAGCTTAAATGTGCTTTATGAAAGGTTTCACTATCGCTACATAACCAACGTTATCATTAATGGTTGTCAAAGTTTTAATGTAAAAGTATCCCCGCACCTGTCTTCTGGGGTTGATGTAATTAGTGTAACGTGTAGCTTAGCATCTAAATCCAGCCTCATACAGTGTTGAAATAATAACCGTACTAGTTCTAGTTCAACATATGAGCTTTTTGGCTTGCTACATTTTGCTACCAGACGTAGTGAGCAAGTAAAGCTAACATTTATAACTCAAGTTAGAGCAAACAAATAGTTTAATCAATTTCTAACACTGTTGCTGATTGATTTGTGTTTGGTTCTTGGAAGGGACTTTGTTAATTATAGAGGCTTCTGGGATGAACATTCAATTAGAAAGAAAATACAAACATGACTTTCAACAGCTGAATCAAAAAGGTTTAAGAGCTGTGTGTGTGTGTGTGCGCGTGTGTGTGCGTGTGTGCATGTGCATGTGTGTGTGTGTGTGTGTGTGTGTGTGTGTGTGTGTGTGTGTGCGTGTGTGCGTGTGTGCGTGTGAATACCATTTGGCTTGTCCTGACAGTGGTGATGATCTTCAACCAGGGAGGAAATTTTGGGACGTTTTGGGACAGGAAGGAAGTCAGTGTGTTGCCGTAGTCTGGCCGGTGGAATTCTGCCTCGTTTAACCCATCAATCAATACAATAAGGCCCGCCCCTTCCACGTGCAATTTCCTCTCTGAAGAAAACAATGTTGACCAGCACAGATTAAATACAGTCCCTGGTTTAACAGGACAGGAGTTAGCAGAATACAGTAGAATCTGTGTGCACCTCTGTAGAGAGCGTCCAGCGGCTCCAGTATTCCTCTCTGGAGGGCAGAGCTCGGATCCTGGATGCAGGAGCGTAGACTGAGCGTGCTCTGTAGCTGCGGCGACCGGTGCAGTAGCTCCTGATAGGCCAGCAGTTGAGGTGCATGACTCAGCATTGCCGCCATGTTGTGGACGAACTCCGGAACCAGACAAGTGTAACAGTTGTCAGCCTGACAGAAATGATATGAGACTACCTGCAAAAACAGAGCACAGGAAATGTTTGAATTATGGATGGGTTTTTGGACGGTTTGTTTGGAATTCTTTTCTCGCCACTGAGGTGTCAGTTAAAGAAAAACATTTTTTAAAATAGACTTGCTTTCTTACAGAGAGTAAAAGAGAAAGTTGATCCTGCTCTCTTGTGTGCACAGTAATCGTACTCAGAGCCAGCGGCAGGAAACTTAGCATAAAGACTGGAATCAGGTAGAGACGCTATGCAAAGGGAACATATTCTGCCTATCAGCATTTACAGAGCTCACTAAATAATACTGTATGTCTTATTCAAATAATTTGAGCAAAAACCAAAATGTAAAAATGATGTTGTGGTCCATCTTTATGTGCAGTCATTAGTCCACCCCTGGGATCCCTCCTCCTCCTCTGTGCTATGATCAGTCTGATCAGCCCACTCTGTGTTCCAGGACAGGGCTCATTGACAAATCACCACCAGGTTTCAATCTCACCCGCATGTTGAACTAAAATTAGTTTACATAAATCTAACCTCAACATAGGGTAATTGCTGCCACACCTGCAGCGATTGGGGGAATATTTGTATCCACACAGGTTTACCTTGAAATCTGATGACGAGACCTGTGATCATTTCATACCAACTCTGCCCAGTCACAGAGAAAGGGAAGGGGTAGAAGTAGTAGAAGATGAGCCATGAGAGGTTGAGAAATCGGAGAGCAACTAGAACAACTAGGGCTCAGCAATAGCAATAGAAAGGAAAAGAAGGAGCAGGGCGGCTGATGAATGCACACGAAGAAAGATTTAAAGTCTTGATTATTATGTGATGATCAGTTTTGATATTGTGGCAACAAACACATCAACATTTAAACTGAAGCGAGTCAGAGACGTCAGAGAGAGAGAGAGAGAGAGAGAGAGAGAGAGAGACTCACAATCGCCTCTTGAGGTACAAAGAGATGGGGTGGACTGGATATCTTTGCAACAAAGTACATCTTACGTCTGTCACATTATGACAAAACCGTTGGCTCTTCACATACTACTGATAATGTCAAGTTCATTTTTGGATGTTTTTAAAATAAAACGCTCACATATTAATTAGTGTGCTTCAGAGGACAGAGCCAGGCTATCTGTATTCCCCTGTCTCCAGTCTTTAAGCTAAGCTAACCAGCTGTTGGCCAACTTTACAGTCATGACAATCGCATCAATCTTCTCATGTAACTCTCAGTAAGAAAGTTAGTAAGAATATTTCCCAAAGCAACCAACTGTTTATATTTCAGTGATGTATCATGGATCTGAGTATGAATCTCAAACAGAACAGTGCGACAGTTGCATCAATACATTTTGTTTGCATTCAAGCCAAGTTAGATTCATATGAATCTCAGCGTACACTAAAGCAATAAATCCAAGACACCTACTAACTGTTATTGTAGTAATTTACAATAATTTTTGAGACAACATCATAAAACTAGAATTACCGCACTGCAATTGTATGTCTCCACCAACCAGTTCAGTCTCTGTCTACATATTGCTACATACTTTTTTCCACATTCATATAAGGTCCAAGTGAATGTTTGTACTAGATTTGAAGTCAGTGTCTCAAGCTGATCTCAAACATGAACACACTGTGAGGCCACTGTGAACTTGACCTTTGACATTTGGCTGCCAAAATAAAATCCAAGTGCAAGTCGGTGTTTCCGCCAAATGTGAAATGATTCTTGAGTCCAAGCAAATGTTTGTGTCAGATGTGATGAAATTCCCTTTGGGCATTTCTAATATATCGCCGTAACAATAACATGAAGACAACCCACAAACATTATGATAACACATTTAGAGTATTGTGCAGCTAAGTAGACGGACTGAATTCTCTTTTTAACTTTCGATGACAGCTTTCTAGTAAATCTTCAGGTTCTAAAGTTGACCAACAGTGAGTAAAGTGGAAATATGACCTGTCCTGCAAGCTTCCTCAGGGCTTCCTCCTGTCTCCTCCTCATCTCTGGAGTTCCTGGACAGCTTCCTCCTCCTCCTCCTTCATCACCTCTTCCTCCTCCTCTTCCCAGGGAATCGTTGGAGAGAGAAACAGGTGCTACATCTGGATTGAGGGTGCATGGAAACATTTTCATCACTTTAAATGTCAATAAGGATGTACAGTGAATACAATGGCCTTTCTCTCTGGCAGATGTTTTCTGGAAGGTTGACTCAGCCATGTGTCTGGTGGTTCTGCATGATGACTCAGCTGGTTCTTATTCACAAGGTGAATAAGATTCTCCTCATGACTGTAATTACTCACTGGGGCACTGCTGGAAAGCCTCTCATTTGGACTCCAGCCAAAATCCTGCAAAATCCCCTTCAACTTCGTGAGATGTTGCTTTTACTGACAGACACGCAGTAATATTTTCAACTATGTGACAATAAAACAAATTGTAATTGTAAAAAAGTTTAAAGTGATGGCAAAAGAGAAGAAGAAGAATGTCATGGGCAAAATTAAATCAGAATTGCTTTTGGCCTCATTCTGCCAAAGAACTGAGGTCATATACATGTTTTTATCATTAATCATTGTCTCACTAATATTATAGATGTCTCTGCTGCTTACGCTTTGGAGTGCTCTGGCTCCGAGCAGCAGTATGCCACATTCGGTTTCCATGACAACTGAGCGCCACCAGTCGGGCAATGATGGCTGTTTTGCCGAAGCCCATGTTGCCGACGATCACCACGCCCTGACTGGTTGACGGGTCATCGCTGCAGAGACAGGCATCCACTTCCTGAAAGAGCCACTCCCTGCCAGTGAACAGCCAATCAGATGAGAGACCGGGAACCTCAAAGTGCAGGGGCTTCAGGTTGAGAGAGGGAGTGAAACAAACTGCAGGAGAAGAGAGTATGAGCAGAGTATTACTAATAATACTGCTTGTAGAAATTAGTGTATATGTGTGTGTGTTTGAGAGTATGTGTTTGTGTTTACCTCTGTGGTCCTGTTGACTACGACTCCCAGAATTCTGTCTGGGCATTCTGAGGGATGTCCTTGAAGGGATGTGTCTCTGCTGCTCATCCAGATACGCCAGATCCTCAAGGTGGGCAGAACTAGTGGCTACAGACGGAAAGGATTAAAAAGAAAGTTGAGAAAAGGTTAAAGGATTTATTAATGATTGTTTCCTAGAAATATATATTTTACTCATTTCTCATCATATATGACAATTCACCACAGAATTGTTAGAAATAATGATGTTGATTATACTTCTAATGTAAGTCTAATGTTTTATTCCATAGGGTACACTGTCTCTGATGAGGGAAAACACACTGCCAATTGTCTGATCCCTCTGATGGCGCTATAGGCAAACTGAATCAAGATGATCATGATGCATTATTACAGACAATCTTGCAAACTTGTTTTTCCAGTCAAATTGAAGCAGTAGAAAACTCCTGGGAAATCCTGGGATCTCAGTTCTCATCACAGAAATTTTACATGAAGAATCCAATCAGAGGTTTTACAATTCTTTTCCCTGTGCTGCAAACGCTGAGTAGTAGCTAAATTATTAGCTGGATAGTTGAGTGGAAGTGATGACTTCCTGTTGTTGCTGCTCGCAGTGACATGGTGCCTACATGTACATCTTAGGGCTGAACGAGCCACTGCGTGAACACAAGACAACACACTACAACCAAAAACATAACCCAGTATTTCAAAAAAACCCTACTGAAATAAATAAGTCATTTAGACTGAAAGTGAAAATTATTAAAGACGGTAAATAATTGTGTTCTTTTCTTCCAAGTTACTGCATCGTCTGACTACCACTCCCACTGCTATAAAGCTGATTTGAAAGCAAACAAAGTGACGATGAATGGAACTGTCTCGGCTCCACATAATACGAGACGGAAACCTACCGAGAGCTCGATCCAGTTAATCCATTTACAGACCCACAGAACATGTCAGTGTTGGCTGTGCCTCATATCCTGTGTGTATGTGCTGTATGTGTGTGTTTTGAGAAACGTCACATCCTTCCTTTCCCAAAGTACCCATGGTTTTCAGTTTTTATGAGGCACAGAGAAAAGGAAACGAAAGAAGGGAGGATGTGATGCGAATAGCTGTTTTGTATCTACACATGTCAAACGACATGAGACATGGTCTTTGTACAGATTAAACACGTGCTACTAAGGAAGCTTCAGTGCTGCTGGTAGAATTTTGTGTTTTATTTTGCCCCTGCTTCCAGTCTCAGTGCCGAGCTACGCTAACCACATTATAGTTTAGGATAAATCTACAAAATAAACTCACATTTGTGCTAATTTGTTTCAAGGAGAGCAAACTACTATGTATAAGCAGTTCAATGTGATGTAAATCTGGAAGCTAATTAAAACTGCATGATTGAAATAAACATATGTTCACTCTAATTTATCTGTGATACACTAATATCACCCTTGCACTTGCAGCACAGCAGAAACAAGCTCTGAATCATAATCTCACCGAGTCTAAAAAGATTCAACATTCATAATGTTGTTATGGTGTTATCCCGAACTGCAGTGGTGGAAAAAGAATGTAAGCCATCAAGACAGGATCAATCATAATCAGGAAGACGGTTAAATAAAAGTTGAGCACACTTAGTGTTGTAACTAATGTGTGAGGCGTCCTGTTTTAAACCCAGAGTGGAAACACAATTATTATGGAAGATTTCATAAAGAAGGCTTTGTTTGATGCTCACAATTGGGTGTGATGGGCAGAAACCACTTGATTCTCACACACACAAAACACACACGCACACATCAAAACATGCTAAAACACATCATCCAATTTACCAGCAACTGAATTGGGACGGGGCATGAGGTAGACAGGTATGGAGTGGGTGGAGCCCAAAGAGCGTGCAGCGACAGAGCCTCGGTCTGGGTGGAGTTTGTTGAGGCTGTAAGTGGAGGCGGCCATGTTGTCGTCTGCCCTGTACAGAAAGCGGCCGTTAACACTTTCCGCTGCCACCATACAGGACGAGGAGGTGGAGACCACCACCGGCCGGCCACCTTGCTGCCAGAGGTGGAGGCTGCTCCCATGGTAACCATCTCCAGGGTATTTGGTGCTGTTGTCCTGCTCTGCTGCTGACTCTGCAGAATAGCTGGTCAACGTGGCTTTAAGAAGGGGAAGACAGAAAAACAGTGAATCGTTTAGCAGTACAAATTAGTAACTCTAACTTTTTTTAAAATTGTGTCCACAGTATCTCACCTATGATGCCACTGTCTCTGCTTTCCAGTGTTGAGGTGGGGGAGGTGACAGAGGCATGGTTGGAGGAGACATGCTTGTTGTCGCTGTTGCATTCTCCTCCAGCAGGGGGCTGCAGTGTGGAGCAGGGGGAGGTGCTGCTACTGGCCAGACTGGAGGACGGAGACATCCTCTGTGGGAGAGACACCAGACTGTATCCTCACTTTCTTATGTTTATGAGGTTAATAGTGAAAGAGACAATAAAAAACAAACCAAATCTACAAAGAAAATTATTAAAAAATGTAAGTAAAAGTTTAAAGGTCAGTCCTCAGCTGCTTTCAGACATGCACTAAACCCCAGAGGTCCTGCAGACATTATCCAGAGGAGCAGATGTGAGAAAACAGGAGGTTATCATCTGCAGGACTGACCGCGAGAGAATGAGTGCTTTAATGATGTTTTTATAAGCGACAAACGTAAAAATGAAAAAAACAAATGGAAAGCAAATATCTCAGGATGAAAAGTGATGCCACAGACGCAGTTTGTTCTATGGTTTTTAATTTCTATGCATAAACATGACTTTTTTAACCACAACTTAGTTGCAGTTATTTCATTGTTGTCTTTAATTACCAAAATATTTACAAATATTTAGAAGTGGGCAAAACTAGAAAATGCGATTGACTGACGTATCTCTGTCTCCCCAACAATTCCATTTTTATTTACAAATAATAACAGACATTCTATTGTTCTTTGTGTTTTGTAAAAAGTTGGATTCAGATCTGAGAATGTAGCCCATTAGTACTGTAGATAAATAAGAAGTACACAGTATGGAGAGGGGAGAAACAAATAACAGTTTACTTGGGCAAAATAACATGTACTATAACTACTGAAAAATCATTACATGCTGGATTTCACTTCAGACACCACGTGTGAAAGTGTGCCTCTGTGAGTAAGTGAGTGAGTTCACCTGTGCATCGTCCTGAGCATGGTAAGGGGACCCCGGCTCTCCACTGATTATTTTGTCCCCCAGCAGGAAGCCCAACCTGGTCATCAAAGCGTCAGCCGCCTCGTCCACTGAAGGAGGAGGTCCCAACTCCTCGTCCTCACCTGGATAGTGTAACAAAGGCCAGAGACGTCCATTACGATTTAAATTTGTTTTATTAAACCATCCCTTAATTTCACCGTACGACTTATCCTTTGGGGGTCAATGAGGGGCTGGAGCTAATCCCAGCTGTCATTGAGCGAGAAACAGGGCACACCCTGGACAGGTCACCAGTGTTTCACTGGGCAGACATACAGAGATAAACAACTATTCACACTCACATTCAATCAACATCTCCAAATAACCTAACCCCAATCTGCATGTCTTTGGAAGGAGGGGGGAAGCTGGAGTGCCCTAAGAAAGCACAAAGACAGATGGGGAACATGCAAAGTCGGAAAGATCCTGGCCGAACCAGGATTCTTGCTGTGAGGCCACAGTGCTCCACCATCTGAACCAAAAACAGCTTCATTTTGTTTTGTGCTTGCACAAGGAAACAGCCCAGGAGCAGTGAGCGATCCCATGAGGTGATTCTGATGTGGTAGCTGCAGGTCATGTGACGGACATTTGCCCAAAAGAGACATTTTGCACACACAGTCAATACAAAAGCAACAGTTGTTAGTGAAAGTCACAAACACATCATCGTGACTTTGATCAAATTTTCCATGGCATTCGTGTGCAGAAGCCAAAATGCCAAATGTTTTCCTTAGTAACAGTTAAAATGAATCTCTTCTCGTACTGTGCAAATCAGACTATTTCTTACATGCCTTAAATATATTTTTTACTTTTCTACACAGCAATGTCTGTTGTTGAATAGCGAATCTGCAAATTTGGTCTCTTACACTTACAATAATAATGGATGTATCAACCAACGACTCAGAAACAAAACTGTGATCACAACAATTAAAAGCATCTTTTAAGCCGGTATTATTGCAAACAGTTGCTTATACAATATATACATCCAGCAGATGAAGAGCCACAGTTGCATTCACTTGTATTGTTGTCCACTTGATTTTATCCAAATATCCAATCCACAACCCCTGAGGGAAACATACGGCCCAGTAGCTGCTGAATGCTCCACTATGTCCATCAGCTGCTGTTTGGTGCCCAGTAGGTAGCGTTTGGTGATCATTTTACTTTCCACAAAGCACTATCATTAAGTGTACATTTGAATTTGTTCAAAAATGTCATTCATGACCAAATATTTGCAAAACTAAAGACACTTATATCAGCCTCAGCTGAGTACAAATATCAGTATGTTAGTGGTTTGTATTTATATAGTGCTTTACTAGTCTTAATGACCTCTCCAAGCACTTTACACTACAGTTTGCCAGTCACGCATTCACACACACATTCATACAGTGCATCTATTAGCAGCACTTTTTTGTCCATGAGGGGCAATTCGGGGTTCAGCATCTTGCCCAAGGACACTTTGGCATTGACTGGGGATCAAACTGCTGACCTTCTGCTTGGAGGATGACTGCTCTACCCCTCAGCCACGTGTAGTATTGACTTGTTTGAAGTGTAACAAAAGGATTGCCTTACGATCTCCATGACATCAGAGCACGTACTCATAGTGCCAGTGGTTTGTCAACAGGAATGCTAACAGAGGTTTCAGGTTTGTGCAGCAAGGCACATCAAAATCATATCAGAATTCATAGGGTAGCTTTGGTGCAGGTTTACCGTGCTCATACTGTGTTCACATGGATGTGATAGAAAAGTCACAGACACCAAAATATCACAACACCATGGTGCACCAGGCATAAAACAAGAACCTGTGGGGTTTTTTGGGCGTTACGTGTTCCAGGAGACAGACAAAACTAAACATCTGTGACCATAAGAAGTGCTGGTGGCCCGCTGACCAGCTCCTGACAGCAGCAAAAGCAAATGATCACTTTAATATGAGCTTTGCCAGTGTATGACTCTCCAGAAAAGCATCGCTGTAAAGTTACAGTACGGTCAAACACAAACTGAGTCACATAAATTACCAGTGGAACAACCTAGGAAGTCATCCAAGTCATCCGGCAGTTACTGCTATCTCGGTATACTTTATACTGTCCTGCTGACCTGGAGCCCCTCCTCCACACACACACACCATGAAACTGGATTAGTCCAGTCAAGAAATGGGTAATGTAGCTGTCCTATCAGAGCAGATTATGGAAAATAGAACAAACACATCATTAGAGAAGTAAAAAGGCATTCATACAAAGAGCATGAGCTACAACACAAAGCACACTTGGAAGACTGACTGTGTATGTGTGTGTGTGTGTGTGTGTGTGTGTGTGTGTGTGTGTGTGTGTGTGTGTGTGTGTGTGCACAAGCATGTGCAAGTGTGTAAAACAGTGTATATATATAAATAATATATTCACTATCATGACCTACATATGCCATGAGTACCAAAGAAGACATACACATATAATTTTCACACGCGTGCACACACACGCAAACACACTCACACACACAGCTTTGCACAGCTATTTCTCTAAGGACTTTGAAATGATCAATTCATGCCTAATTCTAACCTTAACGGAACCACAATTCACATCTTACCCCTTACATTAACCAGGAGATCAGAAAGTACGTTTTGCCTCACACAGATAAACCTATGGTCCCCATGAGGCCTTGATAATATGTAAAATGTCCAAAAGAGGGAACAAAAACAAGCACGCACGCGCACGCGCACACACACACACACTCTTACAAGAATGTAAGCCACAGCCTGAAAGCTCATACTCTGTGTCTTTCTCTGACAGTCTGTAATTATGGCTATAAATTGTGGACTAAATACTAGAGGAGCATCGCAGACTGAAAATAAAACCAAGCAAACACAAAGCTAACTGGAAATACTCTGTGTGTGTGCATGTGTGTGTAAGTGTGTATCTGTGTGTGTGTGTGTGTGTGTGTGTGTGTGTGTGTGTGTGTGTGTGTGCATCCGCTTATACATGCATATGTGTGTGGTCAGTCAATGACAGGGTTTGTGAGTTGTTTTTAGAAGGAAAAAAATGGAGAGATCAGATACATAAAACAGACATTTTCCATTTCTATCATGAACTACGAAAGCTTCTGTCAGTCCCTCATTCCTGTCTTTATTCCATCTTTTTTCAATTCATTCCTTCTTTATGCCTTTTCAACCTCTTTATTCTCTTGCGACCAGTTTGTTTTAATCTTGAGTTTTCTTCCCTCTGAAGACATTCTGCTTTTTCTGCGATACTGTACAGCACAGGCTGGCTGCTTCAGCTGAAATCAAATCTACTACTAATAACATAAAACATGTCTATATGGTAGGTCTATAGTTGAGAACATTAACTATTTTGTTAAAATAATGACTGCTGTTATGAAGACTGCTCATAACATCTTCTTTGTTACCTTTTGACAAAGGGTCACACTGTTGTGCTCAATTTGAAACTGAATTTTAACAAATTTGATATTTTACAAATCATGCAAACCAAAGTTAATAATATTATAGATGCTACACCACCCAGCTAGGTATGTGTCAAATCTGGCGTAATTCTCCAACAGCAGGGGAATCTTTTGTTCCTGATTATAATGGCTGATTTAGTTATAATGGCTCTCAAAGTGACACTCCATACAGTTTTGCATATGAAGTTCAGTTTCAATCTTTTAACAAAAAGTAGGCCTCACAAACTTTAGGTGTGACCTCTCATAGGATTGGCCAATAAAGGGGTGGAGTCCAATGAAAATACTATGAAGGGAATTAGGAATATTGAGCTTGACCCATGGTATAGTCTATAAGTCTGGATATTTTGGAATCTGCTGCATTGGTTCTGACAATTCTCTTAAAATATGTCGTTTTTGAGTCCCCTCGCTTTATGAAAATGCAAAGACAAATGCTAAGATGATCCCTATGATGTATAATGTATTGAAACACACCATCCCTTAACACAGACACGAAGATAGTATATTCTTCCCCAGGTAGAACTCTGTTATGCCTGCTCATTACTTCACTCTCACCTTCCTCTTCTCTTCTTCCTCCCCTCTGTGCTCCATCGATGGGAGGAGCCACCCAATTTCGTCGCAGCTCAGGGCTATCCTCACTGGACAGACAACAGCAAACATATAACAGCAAACGACGCAGGAGGGAGGAGGCGTGGTTGACGACATCCGCTTCCATGACACCTCTGCCACAACTGCAGCCATGCAGCAGCCTCCATGGGCGACGGTGGTTGGAGGAGCGCTCATGCCGACACCACTTGGTTCTAGAGCACACACATGGTTTCAAAATAGCAGCTGTGCAGTCCATAGCTAGCTGGCAACAGGGTTCTGATTAGTTCACAGTGCTTCCATGGAGAGGGCAGAGTCAACTGAGTCAATTGCCGTGGCACTGCTTGTACTGGATGCACATTGGAACATCACTGCCTAGTCCTCTTCCCTTTGGTTCTGAGCTCCTCCTTCTCCAGAGAACACAAAAGAGAGAGGGACAGAAAGATGAGGGAGGTAGGAATGGAGAGATAAGAGGGGGGAGAGACTCTCCGGGAAAAGAAAAACCGCTCAAGTCCACTCTAACGCCAACTTCTGAAGCAGAATGACTGCTGTTTTTTTTTTAAAAACAGAAGAGTAAAACATATGAAAAGTGTTAAAAGCCAAACTCTTCATATGAACAGTGAAGGTACTGATGTTCTTTCCAGTAAAAATGGAAAGCACATGCTCTTCAACTTTACAGCAACTCACACAGCAGATCTGGACAAGGTATTTTACTGGTTGTTATCCTTTTCAGCCCAAAAAAAAAAAGCACTCCTTTTCATTCACAGGTAGAGCCTCCTCAAAACAAGAGCAAACCACCAGAACAATTGATGCATGAAGTGCAAATAGGAAATCTTCTCCCAGAGGACGTCCTCTTCGGTAAGGAAAGCAACAAGTAAAGTTTCCATTTGTTAGAAGAGTTTTTCTTTCAACTGCAGAGCCTCCATATCTGCTCGGAAAGGCGACCTCCCCCGTCTGAACCTCCTCCCTCCTCCAACCAACACACACACACACACACTCAGAGTGAAAGAGAGGGACTGCAGGAGGAGCCGAGTGGAGAGTGTACATGTCAAGAAATGTGGGCTAAGTTAAAAAACACAGCTCGGTCTTCTGTCTTGTAACAGAAGAAAAGCACGGCCAAAAAGAGAAAGAGTGAGGGCAGACTCAGATGAAGGAGAAATGCTGCAGCCAGAGAGAGAATCCAGTTTTCGAAGAACAAAAGAGTGTCTGAACCAGGTCTGAACACAGTCACGGACGATTATAATCCACTTTAGTCCCAAAAAATAAAAAATGTAGAAAGAAGTCCTAGATAGAAGATTTAGAATATAACATCAGTTATTGTTTAGATGACGTTCAGATGTAGAGTTGGTTATCCTCCACTGGATGTGAAGATGATCTAATGTCTTTCTAACATTCCTTTCCAAAGTCTAAGGAATCAAATACATCTCTGTTTTTTTTCTCAAGGCACCCTCTGGTTGTAACCCCAGCTAGAAGTGAGCTAACATGATTCCTCTGTTTGCCAAAAGACTATTAATATTCATTTTTATATCAATGTAATAACTTCAAATTTACCACGAAAATGCAACAGATCAAATGTACCAGACAACAGTTTGCTGCTACAGCTGATGAACAATGCGGATAACGTGCCAGATTCACAGGATTGGTGGACACCAAAGCTAAAAGTTTGAGTGTTAATGTTTTGCTAATGTTACTCTGTAAATCCCTTTACTAGCAAAATCCCCATAAACTAAGATATGCTAGTTTTACCTTGAGGAGTTCAGCTTGTTTTTCCTCATCATGATAGTTTACTACTGCCTCTTTTTACTTTGTGTTGAATAAGAAACTGAATTACCATGAAGTTACTTCATTAAAATAGACATTTTTGAATTACAGGTAATGGTGGAACTAGCAGATTAAGTTTAAATTTAGCTAAAGCTATCTCACCAGCTTACTTTATCGTGATTAGTGGTAAGTACTGAGTGGCCTGCAGTTACTGCATTTTAAAGTTATAGCTCATTTTTCAGTGAGTGCATTTGAGAGCCGTTTTTCCATAAATACACATTACTATGACATAATAGTTTATATAAACCAGATATCATAAATCAATTTTGCTCAAAAATGTGCTTGAAATTGAAATTAGAGCTTTTAAACAAGTGGGTATGTTGTAATACTGACTTTAATCAGCTGCCTTGGTTTCTTTTGTTTTGTTGTTTTGACAGAAAGCACACAGAAAATAAAGAGTCAGGAGCTCCACATGGTAATGTTTAGACAAAGTGTGTCAAATCAGCCCCGAGGAGGAGGAAGAGGAGGAGGAAGAGGAGGAGCAGGAGGAGAGCTTTGCAAGAGGTTGGGTTACATTTCTGCATTTTCTCTCTCACTAAGGCACCTAGGGATGATCAAATGTAGGGTCATAGGTCAACCCCCTCGCTGCTGCCAGACACAGTGTAACAGGTCACAGCTGTGTGTGTGTGTGTGTGTGTGTGTGTGTGTGTGTGCGTGTGTGTGTGTGTGTGTGTGTGTGTGTGTGTGTGTGTGTGTGTGTGTGTGTGCGTGTGTGTGTGTGTGCGTGTGTGTGTGTGTGGTAAAGGGAGTAAATGAGAAACAATTTTGATGCTTGTTATGGTTTCTTCTTGGTTCTCTCCTCCCTTTTAACCAGAACCCAGACTCCATTGGGCAGATATTCCTGTATGGTGTATGGCACAACTAGCACATAAAACAATGAAGCCACAAGCAACAAACAATCTTAACAGGCTATATCTCTTCAACTTTTTTTATTGTGACCGCTTTATCAAATTAATATATTCTTTGAGGTTCAAACTGTAACACATCTTTAAAGTGTGTTTGGGGTTTTCTCCACAGTTTTCTTTTACCAGTGAACGGTAGCGAAGGTTATTGTAGACACTTTCACACCCAGGATCACTTTTAAGGCTGTGTGGGCTGCTGTGGCTCAGGAGGAAGAATGGGTTGTCCATTAACTGGTTTGATTCCTGGCTCCTCCAGTAAGTATCTGATCCAAAAATCCTACAGCTGTGCTGGCGATGGATAAATGGTGTGTGAAAGTAAAAAGCGCAGCATATAATAGTACTGCATGAATGTGTGTGTGATTGGGTGAATGTGGCTTGAATGTAAAGTGCTTTGAGTGGTTGACAAGATGAGAAATAAAACATACAAACAAAGTCCGATAACCTTTCTCTCGGTTTGGTTACATATGTCTGAACTAAGGGAAACAATTATACACTTATGTCCACTCAGATTTTTTAAAGTTAATAAAATATATAAACATGACCCTGCACAGACTGATAGGAAACCCATTGACTGCACATTTTTCACGTCATCCTGTCTTATCAGTGCTGCATCTCAATGTAAGATAATATAAGTAAAAATAAGGTAAGTAAGTATCCCAGTGTATTCGTAAAAGCAAGTTTCATGAAAAAATTGAGAGGCTGTGGCTCAGGGGTAGAGCAGGTTCTTCTCTAACCAGAAGGACAGGGGTTTGATTCCAGTCTTCCCATTTCAAATGCAGACGTGTCCTTGGTCAAGCTACTCAAATTGTGCCGTTCTCAAAGAAAGAGTGCTGCCTATAGATGTACTATGAATGAGTGTGTAAATGCATGAATGGAAAAAAAACCTGTACTGTGAAGCACACTGAGTGGTAAGACTAGAAAAATGCTATATATATATTGTAATATGTATACATATATTTATGAGTGTGTGCAATTTGGTGCAGATCTAAATAAAAATCTGGATCTAGTGAATTTAAATGTTACATTTTATTTTCTTCTTTGTGTTGTTTGAATGTACCTTCCAGTATATTCCTGTATTTGACTTAGGATAGATGTCATTACAGCGTATGTGACTGAATCACACAATATCTTCTTTGGGAAAGTACACAAATATTACCACTTCTTTTGCCCAGCCGGAGGTTGAGGAGCGGGGATGAGGGAAGAGAACGCGTGAACCCCTCCATCATCCTGACGTCTGACCCCTCTGACTCAATGATGCTGCCGCCTGTTAAGGACAAGTGAATATAAGATTGTATGAATTAATGGCAACCACTTGAAGAACATATCAGCAACCAGTAGATATAAAACTGAGAAAAATGCTCTCAGTAAAAAGAACATGTAACTTTTAACATGCAAGGGTACACAAAATATACAATGACGCAGAGCTACTCACCATTGTTGTTCTTGCGGCTTTTGCCTCCCAGCAGCATCTTCAGGCTGTTTCTGAACATGACTGCTCACAACAGGTCACACATAGATTTCCTGTCACCACTCCCTGGAAAAAGAGAGGGAGAGTGAGACATTCAAACTTATAAACATGTATATATACACAGTCATTATAACCTTGTCAGTGCCAGTTCTGTTTGCTGCTGTAGCTCACTCCACCATATTAACCTCATTCCAAATGGACTATGATTTAGTATTGTTCATTCATTGATTATACAATTTTGGTAATTGTAATTGATTTGATACCCTTGTATATAGTATTCTTACTCCTTCAAAACCTGCTGCAACATAACCCACATGCATTTTTGGAAGAAACCCCTAAAATGTTGTGATCAGCTATGGACCAGAGACTGCAGCGACAACATGGTCAGAATGACAAACTAAGTGCTTTGCTTTGGTTTGATGTTTGCCCCCCCTAGGTCCCTTTTTGTCTGGGGCCCCCAAAGTACTTATGTTACTTCCGGCTGCTAGCCTCAAGCAGAGATAATTAACAAGCACACGTTCTCAAACTCAATGAACCAAAATATAACATATTGATAAGTGAGCTCTAAGGTAAATTTGTGAAGAGTGCAAGTGTCACCAACAACAAATTCAAATGATCCATTTGCCCATACAACTGTAAAGGCCTGGTCGCAATAACATTTAAAACTGTAAAACAGGTAAATCTCACAGGAAAACACATCAATTCCAATGGACTCACTCTCTGTTTTTTAGCAAAATTCAACTTGGGTGTGCTTTGACCCAAATATTTCTGCTGCAGACCAGTAATAACATCTTAAACATACATCTTCACCTTAGCAACAGAGAGGCTAAGGAAAGGCACAGGAGGCCAATTGTGATGATTTAATGCCAACCTTTGTTTCTGCTCCAAACTTTTTGATTCAGCTATATGACTGGTTCTGCAGCATATCTGACCCAAACACACTCAGCAATCAATACATTGAAATACCTGTCTGTAACTGATGTCCTGTGCTTCCCAGTCTACCTCTGTCACAAGCATAGTGCAGCTGATTTTCATTTTGAATTTGAGAGAAAGCACGCTTGTGTGTGTGTGTGTGTGTGTGTGTGTGTGTGTGTGTGTGTGTGTGTGTGTGTGTGTGTGTGTGTGTGTGTGTGTGTGTGTGTGTGTGTGTGTGTGTGAACAGTCAGTGAACAGATGGTAGTATGATTAAGGAGAGAGTCACTTCCTTGTTGCTCATTAACACAGGGTGATGTCAACACACATGCACATTTGAGTACTTTATTTATAGGAGCATAAAATACTACATAGCACAATCTGTATGCTGTAACATACATTTACAGTTAGTTGTGCCTCCTCCAAACACATGCAGACACAGAGCAGAATCTTAGCATCTGCAGAGCTCTCACTATTGACAAACACACACAAAACCTGTATGCACTCACAGCCAATGTCTGACTTTTGCCAGCCCTGCAAAACCTCATCATGTCACATGACCTTAAAACATCGCAGGTGAGCCGGTTGCAGTCAGACCATGCAGGTGTTTTACTCCAGCTGCAACACCTGGGATGCACCTCTATGACGACAAAACTGATTGGCTAAAGGTTTCACTGACATGCATGACGTAGCTATACGTGGGAGAACTTTTGTCTCAGTTGCCTTACGCGAAGCTGTTGGGTCACATGCTCGGGAATGTCAAGAGTGCTCTGGATAACTGCGACACGTGGTTCGCGAAAGTGCACGGTTTTACCTTGAGCAATAACGAACCCACCTTTGTGTACCTTGGCCAACTGGCTCCCAATCTGCAAAGCAGTATAGAGGGCTCTGCGAAGAAGGGTGCCTCTAGACCTGAGCTCGGGCTCTCGATAAGACAGAGGAACATGTTTTCGACCTGTTTTCAAGGATAGCGAAAATGAAGATGACAACTGTCAAGGTTTAGAGTCGGGTTTGCGAGGGAATCTTGTATCCACTGAAAATGACAAAGCTGTCTTTGACAACTTTGTACATAACGCTCATGTTCTCCTGCCCGGGGTAGAGCTCGAAGGTTATGAAGCCGGGCGGATCTGCTATGCATCCGGGGTAAACCGAGCGGTTCTTGTACATGTACAGACCTGGGGGTAATGTGTCCGATTTTCACAACTGACACAGCATCACTACTCTGGAGTCTTTCAGTTACTTGTGCCGCCATGAACCATCTGTAAGCTGTGGCCACCGGCTCCAATTCATAAGCCCACAGTGTTTTTGACAAAACCTTCATTTTAGAACCATCTCTTCCTCCTCCTCCTCCTGTTTGCACGACCGGAACAGAGCACAGGGCTAGAGAGCTTACACTGGTAGACTGTATCAGTTGCAACACTGTTTTGCTGAAGGTGTATCTGTGAGCTGGACACATACCCTCACTCAACTTGAACCCCTCTGCTCCCAGCGCATAAACCATGTGCTTCAAGACCAACAACACCTGCTACCTGACCGATCCTCACTATCAAAACTGCTCCACCCTCAGGGGATCGTGTGTGCTATGTGCTCCAGCATCGAGAGGGAGAAAGTGTGTTGCATTTGGATGTGCTCTAGGTGCTCTCGGAACTCTGAGAGATGTGAACCTCGTGCTCCAAGTGTTAAGCCTCCTTGGTGCATTCTTAGAGAGAAAGTCAGTATCTGTGGAACAAACCTCGAGAAGGGACTCGAGTGAGAACAATGAAGGGGAAGATGATTACGATGAACAGGGTAAGGAGGAGAGGGTATCCGACTACAGAGACCTGATCAAGTTGCGGCAACGAAGGTGTCACAGAGCAGACACTTGTCTCAGAAGGAGATGAGAACCTTGTTTCCGGAATACTTCGCCCCTCACATCTGCACATGCAAGTCTCATGAGACACAGGACACGCTGTGCACAAGCTGCACCCCGGTGCCTTCTCTGATGCAGTTGCTGAGCTGCCTTCTTTGCTATCAACCGAGTCTTACAACAGTCTAGTGCAGGTACAGTCGTGTTTGGTTTTTTTAGAGAAACGCGATCGCCGATCCCTGGTACTCTGAAGCATGCAGCCTCACCCCAAAAGCTTTCTAGTCAGGGACAATGTCAGTGGATGGCTGAGCGTCCACTGGCTGAACAAAGAGGACGAAAGGAAAGAAGCTGTGTGTGTGCTGCTGGGACTGGACAACACGCTCCTGACTAAAAAGTACAGCAATCTGCTGCAAGAGTGGGTGCTCGTGAACCGGGACACTGTATCTCTGCTTAAGAGGTACAAGCTCGAGGACAGGCTTAGCAAAACTCTGTTGAACTGCTTCGACAACATCAAGGTTGATAACAAACTCATTTACTCTGCTAGCGTCAGCTCCAGCCGGGCAAAGCATTGTTTATGCACAATACGAAAAGAGAAATCAGCAGAGTCAAGTGTTACTGGCACATCCACAACAGCGACAAGAGCTTCCTGTACTGCAGGAGATGGCACGCAAAGTTCTGAAGACGCGGTGAGAGAGCTAGAGACCACAATCTGCAACCAAGCGCCCAAGATGGAAGCTCTGAGAAATATTGTGGAAGCTCTCAAAGTTCAGACTCACGTACTAATGCAAAGTGTCTGTTTCCCTGACAATCGGGACACTCGTTACACTGTGCTGGGTGCTAAAGATTTTTCTAAGCGCACTGGAGTGAAAAATAAACTTTGCCCGGGTACTAAAGCTCCCGAAACCAAACGTGTACGTGTCTCCAGAGGAGAGCGAGAAGAGTCACACAGAAGAGATCGGCATAGAGCATGAAGGTCTAGATATGGTAGAAGCTCAGAAACAAAGTGCGGACAGTATCATCTCTGCCACCTGCGTCGAAGGTGAGGCACACGTCGGTGTTTCACAACCCGATCAGCCTGTACAGAGAGAAGCCGTCCGTCGTGCATATTGCCGAAGGGCCTGTGGGCTTAGCCCCACCAATATCGCTCTCCTCCACCAAGCAATACGTCCCCCACATAGGCCAGATCCCTGCTGAGGTGTCGTTCAACTGGGACTCAGAGTACAGCACGAGTGACGGGGTGGCTCATGAGTTATCGGGCACCGTATTAACGAGAGGTTCCATTCTGAGGTGTTTGCTTTTCTTGAGAGCAAGAATGGACAGCCCAGATTCATCAGGTGTATCGAAATTTCGAAAAGCTCAAAAAGTTGAACACCAGCTCCATCGAGGAAGTACCCTGCCAACGCTTGGACTCACAGCAGAGCAACATATACTTCGTGTTCTGTTGTGACCTCACCGTGTTGGACGAGCTGATCAGGGTGGGAGAGATTTCACCAGAGATGCAGGACCCCTGGAGACAGAAGTTTTGCTAGTGCACTCCTTGCATAGAGAGTCCACAAAGCTGTGCAGAGAGACTGAAAAGGACCACCTTGGAACGGAGTCTGTAGAGAACCTAATCTTCTTTTGCCCTCTTGAATCTCGTGAAACACAATGGACACTTTTCTCTGTCCTACAATGTCACTGTAGGACAGAGAAAAGTGCCTGAACTTTCTAAACAACCCCGTGCAGCTCGAAGGTATATTGTATGATGGACTTTATGAAACCCTCCTAGTCTTCCCCATTTCACATCTTGGGTAAGATCCTGATCCCCAAATTGCCCCTGATGGCTGCATATAGATGCACTGTATGAATGTGTGTGTGTGTGTGAATAGGTAAATGGTAAAAATGTATTGTAAAGCACCTTGAGTGGTCATCAAGAATAGAAAAGAAATATATAAATACTTAAATTATTGGATTTTTGTTATATTGCTGTGTTTAAATGTTTTTATTTTTTCATCCAGCCAGGTGGAAGTTTGTGGCCTTACATATATCCTTGAACCTTAGCTGGTCACCTAACACCACGATCAAGGACAAAAGAGCTCAGCAGCAGCTTCATTTCATCAGGACACCTGAAAAAAGGATGGACTGAGCTGTCAGCCCCTCAGACAGGCCTACAGAGGACTTGCTGAGAGCATCCTGACCAGAGGGATCACATTTCTTTCCTCTGCAGAGAGCTCTTGTCCTCCTTCCTTAGACACTCCGTACCCTAACCATTGCAAGAACAAAGCATGGACAACACTCCCTGAGATGCCCATCACACAAGACACTCTCTGTTAAGGTGGAGGAACACAGGCTACAGACTGCAACACAACAGATCAGAGAGAATACGAGCAGATAATGAGCCAGATTCAGGGACAAGAGCAATCAGACTGGTTGCTAAGAACATTTAGGCTCGTATGAAGTACACTCACTCCCCCTCAATCTCACAGGGAGTTTGGTTTCCTTGTACACCAACACACACACAAACATTGGTATTTGAATATTTGTGAGGACAGAGGGTGATGGACAGTTTGTGGACGAGTATAAGCTCAAGCTTAACTGTTTGTAGCTCAACATCAGAAAACAATTAAGCTGATGCAGGACTCCTAGAGAACCAGGACTTTTGCCTCTTTTCATCACAGGAGAGCGGGTGGAGATGGCGCAGGAGTATAAATACCTGGATGTGTCTATAGCAAATTGGACTGGACCAGGAAAAGCTCCCTACAGGAAGGGCCACTTTTTATGCATCAATGGTCTGCAGGGGCAAAAGCCTGAGGGTGGCCGACCCCTTCCCATATTTAGAAGACTATGACTGAATATATTTCAATTATATTATATTTTAATATATTTCAATATAATGTGCAACATTTCAATTTAAATATCATGTGCAATATCCCATCTTTTATTATTTCATTTCTACTTACTGCCACTTTAGTTAAGGATTAGTTTCTGTCTAATGGAACTTTGCTCATGCTTGTCTTATTCTCATTTCTATTGATATCTACAAATAGGCACTGGTTCTGCATTACTTAATATTTAAATTTAAAATACACTTTTATTTTTATCTTCACTTATATTTAAAACTTAATTCTTTGTTGTTTGTTCAATGCATTCTGTTCTACTACATGTTGTTCTGTACTGTAATCCTGGAACAAGCTGGCACAAGAATTTCCTTCAGGATTTAAACATTTTATTATCTTATCTTCTGTCAGATGGAGTCTCTGCATGTAGTTACAGAGAGAGCAGGATGTTCTCCATCATGAACATCTCCCATCCTCCTCAGAGTCTCTGTTGGGTAGAAAGAGACTCAGACTGACTGTCGTCATGTTCAGATCTGGTATAAGCATTTGTCCTGAGAGATCAGATCAGAAGTGGTCAGTGTTAAATATGTGTGTTTGTGTTTTGCCTGTAACTCTTCTTCATACATTACTTTTTATTTAGTGTACATTTGCCTCTGTATGTTTTTCTATTCACTTACTGTATATTTATTATTATTATTATTGTATAGTAGTAGTCTTACTTACTTCTCCTCTTTTCTCAAGGTAGGTACTGTATATCCATTTTAATAAAGCAATGTCCTGTGTGGATCCATGAAGTTTTTTTTCTCATTTTGATTAAGAGCTGCACATGATTTCCAGTATTAAAGTACTTTAGGCATTAAAATATTCTTCTTTCTCTTTTCATTGTTCCCTACATTTCCTCTGTGCGCGTGTGTGTTTGTCTCAGATAAGCCACTGTTGGCAGCAAACAATACTTCATTAAGTGTTTAAACAACTTCTCAAAGAAATACATTGACTAATTTTTCATTTAACAGAATAAACATTAATTTCCTTGTACAACCAGACTTAGCGGCAGATGTCTCAAACTCAGACCAAGAAAGACCACAAGTATCTGCATGGCTAGGCAGGAATAAGCATAATCCTTGTCTGAGAAAGAGTCACACAAAAGCTTCTGGCTGCAGCAGCCAGATGTCGTGTTATTTCCTAGATGTGATGTACACACAGCAGTAGCTAGCTTAGACTTGCATGTGTGTAATGTGTGTCAGTGTGCTAATCCTTGATGACAAGCATCACACACACACACACACACACACACACACACACACAAAAGTTTTTTGTAAATGCACTGAAAATACAGTAAAAATCTTTGTCTTGCTGAAAATAATAGATAGAAAATAGAGAGAGAAAGAAATGTTGTATGTATATTTAAATGCAAAACAATTACATTATATACAATAATATAGAAGGAAAAGCCCAATAATAATCATTTATTAGAAATAAAATAAATAAATATGTATTTTTTCTTTCATGCAAGTACATTGATTCACAGACTTTTTAAAAGCAGCAGTTACTCGTTTGGACTCATGGGGGCAGCACACATTGCCCTAAAATTTGCCTGTTGTGTATCACATCAGTCATGAATATTTGTTTCTGCCTCACTGGCATTGATGTCATAATCATATTACAACTTTTTGACTGATGCGTGGGTAAAATGCATAATAAAACTATAACAGACTACATTATATCTTATGGCATATAAACTGTACATGTAGTTATTACATTAAAGGAAATATTACTTTTGTTATTGTAGTATTATTTACTTTGCTTTGTCTTTTCATTTCCGCAATACCGTAGCAAATTTTTACATTTTTGTGTGTAATGGTTAATTTATTATAATCTATTTTTGTTTCCTAATTGTATTTATTCATTGAAGAGGTACAAAGAAATACAATGAACATTTTTGTTTTGATTTTCGGTTACATAACCCCCTCCTCCAACCCAGTACAGGTTTCAGTACAAAGTTCGAGATAAAAATAAAATACATAATAAAATAGGATAGGTGAAATTTTGATTCAATTAAAAAGTAAAATATCGAAGAAACTAAAATACGCAAACAAACAAATAACAAGTAAATGAATAAATAACCCCATGCCTTCCTTTTAACAAGATAACTGGGTCAGTAATAAACCAAAAGAACAGGCAAAATTACAAAATAAAATGATCAGTAATTGGTGTTCATTTGGCCTCTAGAGTCTTTAATTTATCTTTGTAATTAATCATGGGGCCCCAAGCACTATCAATTTTTGAGGTGAACATCATGAGGTTCTTAAACCACAGAGATGCTTTAATGGCCAAAGGACCTCCTCTCCAACACTATTATTTTGTGTGCTAACAATGAATGAATGAAATAATATTGTATTTTGTCGTCCTAATGAAATGATAACCTGGTAATATTTAAAACAATTTAGAAACTTCTGCACATGGTGTCAGCACCATATTGAAGCTTCAGTGAGGTGTTTGAAAATGGCTGGACAGTAATCTTGTTAGCGACGACAAGACCAAAACAATGGTTGTCATGTTTGCTGGTGACATGTGACACCTATCAGTGACATTGGAATATATTTTGGAGAGTTTAGAATTGGCAGGTTACGACTGGGACAAGATGTGAAGTCATTCACTTGAAGTAATGCATTGTTCCATTCATTGTCATGAATGACTTTGCTGAGTTCATCTTCCCAATAATGTCATAATAAAATAAAACATATCAACTTTATTATTATTCCAAATGAAGTGTATATTGCATGGAGGCACACACACACCCATATATATATATATAATACTGTTAAAGTAATACTGTATGTCAAAGGTAAAGTTTAGCTATTTAACCTGGATGTTCTTGTAAAAAAAGGAAAAACACATAGAAAATGAAAGGGAGATGTGGAAATGTGATCTGAGTCACCCTGATGCCAGTAAATGTGACTCAGGGCGACGTGGTGATAAGCTCATTCATTCGAGTGTGTGTGTCCATGTGTGTGAAAGAGAGAAACAGAGAGATAAGTGTGGTGTTTGCATGTCTGTCTCTCTCTCTCTCTCTCTCTCTCTCTCTCTGTGTCACACTCACACTCACACACACCATCTGTTGTCAGTTACGTCTCCATCTGACCTCCAACTTTCTCTGTCTGAAGCACACAAGAGTTTTGTCCAGATTTGAGACCAACACAAAATACACAGAACAACAAGTCTGGATAACCATATACATGTAGCGCTTTGCTTGCGGCAAGTGTAAGCACAGCAACCTGATGCTAAAAACAAAATCCTCATATTAAAAAACAACACGCTGTTCCTCTTCCAGTCACCAATTCTAAAAGCACAGTTCAAACATCCGTCCAGTAGAACATCCAGTTTACAACAGTCATGTTGGAAGGTCTTTGTTGACCTTAACTGGTTGCTAGTTCCAGACAGACAAATCGGAATGAACGTATCCTTATACTTGTGCGGCATGGACAAAGTAAAATGATTAAACCCCAGACAGTGCAGTCATTATTAAGAAGTGTTGCCAACCGGAGGTCATGATCCTGCTAGCATATCTACAGAGAGAAAAGTGGCCCCATTGTAAATCCGCAACACAGAAACGGCACAGATGGACGACCCAATTTCTGCCCAAGACTGTTTTAGTATTACCAACTGACATTCTGCACAATCAAGCTACAATTATATGTAAATTAAACTTGTTTTTAATGTATTTAGTTAAATTTACTGAAATGTCCAAATACGTATAAGCTATGGTTACATTAAAAAAAATATTTTAGCTATTGCAATCACTGTAAAACACACAACAAACCATATTATGCAAAGAACATTTTCTGTAGTTTACTATTAAACTATTACTATAGAGGGGTGTACTATAGAACATTTTGACCACTGCAGTATCCAGACCCAGCGCTTAATCAACCAAGCCAATAAATCCTCTGGTATTTTATTACAGATATAGCATATTCATATCTGCCTATATGCCAGATAAAAGAATTTAAGAAACTGATTCACAGAAATGCCATCGATATGTGTCACCATTCTACAGCTTGGCCACCAGAGGTTATTGACAAGTCAATTTCTACACTGTTATATTTACAATACACTGTAGTATTTATATGTTGTGTAAAGAACATTTGTATCAGCCCACTACATCTTTATCAGATTTGTGAAACAAAAACATCTGCTTCAATATTGGCCAAAACTAAGGAAAATGAAAGTCACAGAAATGTGAATTTTTGTTAAATGTCTCAACAATAATTGAATGGATTAAAATGTAATGTATTGAGGATATTCATGGTGAACAGGGACTGATTGCTTTTGGCAGTTACCTTTCCTAAAGTGTCTCCAGAGAAGGATTGGGGAAGCAGTTGAGAACGAACATCAGCAAACACGTTCTTCAAGAATGCAAATGACTTGTTGTTGAGGCAAAATCATTTCAAATGATCCAACCTGTTCTACCTGTTCCCTGGTAATATCTAATATTTGTCTTTGTGTATTTGTTTTCATTCCTCAAACAGCTTCATTAGTTTCCTCTGATGATTCTAGGCAGGCCTCGCCCTTCGGGCTGCCTCCACGTTAGGTCAGCCTGGGATTTACACTGACTGATTGTCCCTTCTTCAACATCTCAAAGGGGTTTCCGTTTTTAACAACCACACAAGGAGGCGCAGCTTCCGACACGTCGAGGAAATCAATAGCATCATTCACACAACTTATTCAGAAGCACACCTCACCTACGCACACACTAATACACCCAGAGCATTTGCCCAGGACCATTATTGCTACGCTAGGTTTGGTTGTGTGTCTGTAAGTGTGTTTGTTATTAGCAGTGGCGGAGTGCAGATGGCCTTGCCTTCAACTGAACCCCCCCCCACACACACACACACCGACACACACAGACACACACACACGCACACACACACACGCACACACACACACTCTTATCTTTCTTCCCCAGAGAAGTCAATCCTGACTTCCTGCAATCGCTCAGGTCTCCCTCAGCTTGCCTACATACAGGAAGGAAGTGTGTGCACATGCTTGTGTGTGTGTGTGTTCGTAGCCTCAAAAACAAAAAATACTTCCTGGAGATAAACAAACAAAGGGATTACTGACACGCTTACCTTTTCCCCTCTACTCTTGCTTTAAACGATTATCACTTATACTTTTTGAAGTCATTTAAAGCTTGTCTCATATGACAAGCCTGGCATCAAGCTACTGGGACCTTGTCCGTATTTATTCCTGAGCTAACAATGACAGGCTGTCCAGCATCTTCACTAATCCAGTGTCAAATCTGCATCTGACAAACCTCATATAATCCTCATGTAATTGAACGTATTGACTGGACAGGCTGCTGATGACCTCTCCAAGTCCAACCATTGTTTATCATGTGCTAAAATGAGCCGATGTTCATTACTTAACTCAACTTGAATCTATATTTTGTCAACCTCATATTTTCACAAACTACAGCCTCGACATTAACCAATGTAATTAGCAATTAGCACATTATACATTCACACAATACTAATCAACATTAAAAACATAATTTAAAAAAACTGTGTTCATGGGTTATTTTATACTTTTTTTTTTATACGTGAACATCTCACAAAGTTAGCATCTGACTGATGCATCTTAGTTTATAGATCATAGTATATATATTTCCATTTGTGTTTGTAACCTTCACTACCACACAGAGAGTATGGCAACTAAACTGCTTGGGACTACAAACTGCTGAAGGACAGGTTCAAAAATGATTCACACACTATAACAGGCACATTAGCCAGTGCAATATAGAAAGATCTGAAGAACATCAAGGCCAGGTGGTCCACACTCACTCATCCTTGTCATATGGAATATGATACCAGGACACTAAATCATGTGCTTCCCATCTCCAAGACCACAGGAACCCCAAGTGTAAATTGTGCTCATACAAAGGCACTGCACACTGGCATCATGGATTCTTTTCTAATATTTATCCTTTAGATATCCTGCTTATAAACTCATATTTAGTGTGCTGGGCTCAAGATGAGGCCAGAGGGAATCTGCCAGGCAAGTTTGAGAAAATACATTTAAGATTCAATTAATTTTGGCAAGAATGTGCCGGTGTCATTAGGGAATTTATAACGTGTTTAGAAATTAGGGAAAATATGTAACATTTTGTATTATTTTAATTAGCACTAATGATGCTGTATGAGTGATCGCATTAAACTAATGACTGACATGGTGGGGGGCAGTGTTAAACCCAGACTACGAACTACAGGGTTAGGCAGATTAACATGAGATTACGCCCCATTGCACCACCACTGTCTAGGAAGAGAACCAAGAGGGATGCTTCTCAGTCAGAGCAATGTTTCTCCATTCTGAATAAACATGTCCAAAGATTTGATTTAAAAAGTAGGAGAGCACTGCAATTATATACTCTAGGCCCGTATGAAGCAATGACAAGCCTTGACTATATGTAAAGACGAGAAGAGATGTGTCCACTTCATCCTTTTCTAAATAAAATGGAGCCAAATAACCTGGATATGGGAGCTATCATTGTCCTCTGAAGACATTGTTTGGAGCCACAGTCTGCAGTAAAGTACATCCTCCAACCAGAAGGATCGGCAGTTCGATCCCAGTCTTCCCCATCTGAATGTCGAAGTCTCCATGGGCAAGATAGTGAACCCTGAATTGCCCCTCAGAAAAATGTGCTGCTAATAAATGCACTGTATGAATGTGTGTGTGCGAATGGTTCAATGGCAAACTGTATTGTTGCGTTTTAATTGGTCATCAAGACTAGAAAAGTGCTATACAACAAGCTATAGCTACGATAGCTAGACACAAAAGTAGCAAGCTAAATATGTTAATATATAGGTTACATAGCTGGACGACTAGCTAGCTATGTAGATGTTTTCTGAGTTGGCCACCATCAAGTGATGTGTTTTCTGGTAATTTCACTGAAAGTGTTTTGGTTATAGGCAGCAAAGTGTTAGTGAAATTCATTTCTAAATATTTGAGAAGTCCAATTTCAGATGTATTCGAGAACACTTATGTCTAATTGATGCTCCCACTGCTTAATAGCGTGTCTGTATTTTTGCTGTGCTACTTAAGCCCTACACTTATGAGTACATATTGTAGGTAACCTGTGAAAATCTAGGATAATAAATTGGGTCATGCCATCTGGGTTGTATCTACAGTTGCCCCTGACCCTGAGACCTTCTGCCCCTCTACCTCCTACTTCCTGCCTCACATATCCTGGTGTAAGTTTGGATAACAGGAGATATGGCCCATCTCTGGGCTGAGATCAACTTTACACCCCCAACTCGCAGCAAGGTCAAGAGACACAACACCAAGACTAGGGTACTGACAGCTTCCTTAATGTCTGATGTAACAGAGAAGATCCTGTCTGGCACCCTCTATTCCATCCACAAAAAGCAAATGATCCTTTGACCACCAGATCCAGTCTTTCAATCACAGTCTGATCAGTCCCGTCCTGTACTTCCCATGGTCCCTGAATGCATGTAGCTACTCTCTTTTGCACATCACTGTATCACTTACTACTTGCACCGTTTTATCACTTTATCGCTGTACCACATCTACTCTTTGCACTGTTTTATGTTTTTAAGTTCTTATGCGTCTTGATTACTGAAACATTCAACCAGTCTCCTCTGTTTTAACTTTGCCTCAATTTAGCTCTGTCTGAACAACTCAGTCACTGTCCTACATGTATACTCTTCTATGTAAAAAAAAAAAAAAAGAAAAAGAATTGTACTTATTGCACATGTCTGTACTGCTGGAACACAAGAATTTCCCCTCGGGGATGAATAAAGTATGTCTATTTATCTATATATCTATGTCCCTGGTCGCACTCCATCGCAGACAAGCAAGGATATCATTGTGGGGCTTGCGGTGGACAGATATGCAAGGCACATACAACATACACAGGTCAAAGTCATACTCCCTCCCTTGCTTCGTGTCTCTCTCTCTAGATTAATGCAAAATGGCCAGAAAATAATTGTATGAAAGCATCTGATGCACAGATATCATTAAGAATGTTTATTTTCATGTTATAATAATAAAATATCATGATACATCCTGAGCCTTCAACATCAGCAGCAGCATGTGGCCTTCAGGGGTTCTGACATTACCTCACTTTAAATGTTAGGGGCATCAACTAAAACAGCTAAATAAAACAAATGTCCAACCTATGTGTCTTATTTATTCAGCCTCCCACCCTCAGCAGACCTCTTCTGATGTTCACTATCGCCCAGCTCCATCTCCTCGTCTACTAGACCCACAGCATCCAGTTTCATGTATAGATTGATAAATTGATTGATAGATAGACAGATAGATAGATAGATAGATAGATAGATAGATAGATAGATAGCTTTAGGTAGGTAGGACTAGGGGGATAGGTAATACCATCACCATAACCATTCCTGAGCCAGGAAAAATAAAAGTTACTTAAACCATTTCTGTTTCTTGCCAAAACAACTGTTCTCTACCAGCTGGTTGAAACACACACCCACCACAGTACAACCAACAGGAAATTGGATCGTGTCCAAATTGCAGGAGAAATGACAATGGGACACAGCTAAGGAAAAGTAAAATAATCTACGCACATTCACACACAGTTGATCTTTTCCAGTCTTTCACCTGTGTTCCTCCTATCTTAGCACGTTGGGTTTTACATTGTAGTGGCTGTAACATCACCACGACACAATGTCAGTGTGCTTCTGTGTCAGGAAACATTATCATCATACAATTATGATAGTATCATTATAATATCTCTGCAGTAACTCAGAGCCAGTCAGTTCAGTGTCCAGTAGATTATCCATCAGGGGCCATGTTACAATTACAAAACAACAACAACAATAATAATGGGTGCAATTATCATTTTCTCTGAAAATATTCTTATCATAATTAATATTTGGTTGGTTTTTTTTTTTAATTATGGCTGCACGGGTGGGAGATGTGAGTACACACACACACACACACACACACACACACGCACACACGCACACACGCACACACACACACACACACACACACACACACCCAGCCATCTTACTACAATATCTAGCTCCACTTCCTTTGCTCACAGAGACACACGGACACACACACACACACAACCCACGGACGGTGTGGGCTTACCGTGAGTGTTTGTTTCCCCGCAGACCCGCAGCGGTGAGGATGATGTCAGGCCGGCAGATAATAGGTTAGGGTCGGGTTGATATCAAACCCTCGGTCGCTCCTTCGTAAATCTCCGGTCCAAACCAGCGGGCTCGTTGTGCGTGGGGCGGATCGTCCATTCATTACCGCACACCCGTGTCTCTGTGTGTCTGTGTGTCTGCGTCTCTGCTGATGTTGTGACCATTATTATCCGTCACACGAGCTGAGCAGCTCCGGGGGCACGAGCCTCCTCCTCCGGTAGCTGATGAATTATGCACGAGAGGGGCGTGGCCATGATGCGCAGTGTGCGTGTGCGCGCTATAGAGACAACAAGAGGATCCCCGGCTCTGAGCCAGCAGCTGTCATGGTGAGGAGGAGGACATCTAGTGGTCAAAGGGTAACGTGCACCGGTGCATTCGCACCACAGCTCAGAGGCTGCGAGTGAACCCACTGAAGGGAACAGAAATCCAAGCACATCATTGACTCATGGTAAGAGTGAAGTCAAAACCGTGGGAGAAAGGTGTTGAAGTAACTGAGTACGCCTTATACAAACAGAAAAAACTTAAAGGTGCAGTGTGTAGAATTTTTTGTTGAATTGCCTATCCGGTGCGGGCGGTTGAGCTCCAAAGGAACGGACACGGAGACGAAGTAGTTCGGAAATGGTGGCGACAGGTTTTATTGATGGCACATGCGGCATTTATAATGGTTAACAGTGCAATCTCAATCACTTTCATGTATTCAGAACATTTTTAAGGTAGCACATTCACTGAGCCGGAGCTAACACTTAGCAGCTAGTAACATTTACTGTGTCACATTACACATCGTTTTCAAGCTGAAAAACTGCCCACTTCAAAACGATTTATATGTTTTAAACTGTGAACTGGTTTATTGCTGAATAAATTCGTTGACATGCACTTTTTGTCCCCGGTCAAAAACGTATCACATTCATAGATCACAGTGACAGCAGCTTGACTTACCTATAATGGAAGATGGCACTGTGCCTCACGCTTAACACAGTCAACCCTACGGCATGTCACAAGGTACAATCTACATTAAACACATAAATCAAACACTTAACAAAACAGGGCTGCAGCTCCACCTAGTGGCGCAACACTTTAGCTGCCTTACATAAGTATAAAGTATATAAATATGAAGGGCCTTTTTTGGGGTAAAGAAAACTACAATTCAAACAATTCATATGAAACAAACTAGTGAAAACATCATGAGGATTATTCTACATACATTTTCTGCCAATAGTTCCCTTTCGCCTAAATCCTACACACTGGACCTTTAAAATGCCTCCATACTGCTCCTGTGGTGTCATCCAAGTGTCCGTAAGCCCCGACATATAAATTTGACTCTAAACAACATAATTTACATCATGTCTGATATCCTCCTCTGGAGCTGCGGTCACATTCGTACTCACAGAATGCACAAGCTCTCGCCCAAGGGCACGCGCAGGGTGCACGGTAGCACTGTTACTTCCGGTTAAAACATGGTGTAAATGACACCATTTTGAGTCGAATTTGAATGTCAGGGCTTACGGACGTAGGGATGCATTTTATGTTATTTTTCCAGTTTTTTTATGTTTGAAGAAGTAATCCCCAGTGACTTCAATTGGATTTCGCTGCAACGTTGTTTACCCCTGAAACTCCAAAAGTGTTTTGTGGACTCAGACACTTCACCCACCCCTCCATCAGCATAGTGCTGAGTAGATAATTAGTCAACTTTCATATTTCAATGAACTATCCCTTTGAAGTCAGATATCATCATCTGGGGTATGTAATGGCTGTCATCTAGCTCGTGGAATTTCTAAATCCTACGTCTACAAAAGGTCAACTGGACTTGTGTGAGGTTCTTGAAGATGTAGAGATCAACATTCCAGCAGCACTAGTAGTATGAAGAACAACTTTATTGTCAGTTCAACACCTTTTGGCTTGTGGTCTCTATCATGATCATCACGGAACACATTGTACAAATTATGTTAAGTGATTTTTATATTTTTATTCTTCAGAGATACACACATACAAACCCCAGAGAGACTCAAATACAGGGCACAGAAATCTACCGTCTCAACACACATGCTCACAAACAGGCACACACACAAGCTAGAAATGCTAGAAATATAATAAAAGGCAACTGGACTTATTCAATGGTATAATCATTTTATGTTGTAGATTATGAATAGAAAAAATATCAATGTGTTTTTCTTATAGATTTTTGGAATCAGGAAGTTATTTGATAGGTGCAATGTTGTATAATAAATAGTTACCAGTTAAACTTTGCTAAGACAAATAAAAAATGCTTATTCAAAGATTCTATCCTCTTCTATATTTTAAAGATTTTTCTGGAAAGGTTTCTTACACACATTGTGCATTGTGGCACTATATTGCCCATTGATGGCACACTCAAAAATCAGTTGAATTTGCTGCCTTTGAACTGTGACCGAAATAAACCTGCTCAGGACGAGCACATTACATTAATTTGAAATACATAATACTGTTTGTGGGTTTATTATTCCCTGTGCTTTTGTACAGCAGTAGAAAATGAAATGTTCTGATAAACATCTTCCTTTTCACCATAAATGTCCAGAGAGTCTTCAGTAAAGAGCTGGTTTAAATTTTTACAGTGGTACGCAGCACTGGTGACTTGGCTTTGCACACAACCGCGTTGCACACGTTCTTTTCTCTCATAGTCATCATGATCTTTATCCACCAGGCCTCTTGCTCGCACCTTCTGCCTCTTCTTGTACCTCGCTTGTTCAAAGTTCTCATAGTGCTGCTCCTCATCATCCTCAAGGTCTTCATTGAGATTCCTGACAGACACTGGAACATGAGCAGGGAAAGAGGATCTGCCATGAATATGAGAGCTAACTAGAAATCACATGGCTATTTGCTGTCGGGAACACAGATACATAGATATTTAAGTGTGTCGTAAATGTGTGCTGGCAGAACCAAAGAATAAAATAATAATATGATGTGGATTAGAAGTGGTCGGATTTTGGCCCAAAATACTGGATCAGATATCAAAAACAACAAATTGATCTTTTGAATTGCTTGATAAAGTAGAATGGCACTCAGTAGAGCGCATAACTCAGCCACCGCTAAACAATCCCATAATTGTTTAGTTCTTATAGGATAAATATAAAAGAATGATTCAAAACTGGATGTCATTGTCATGCCCTCCTCCTCACCTGCCTACTAGCTCTCTCTTTCTCCCTCTCTCTATCTCTCTGTTGGTGTGTAGGTGTGTGGCTGATTACTGATGTGAACCTGGTGTGCTGGAGTTGGGGCCTTGATTGACCAGCTGCCTATATAAGCTCCACTACTGCTCTCAGTCTGCGCCGGACTATAGAGTCAGTTTAAGTTAGTTATAGCTGTTGCTATTTGTAACTGCCTGCCTGCCTGCCTGCTTACCTGTCTGTCTACCTGCCTGCTTAAGCTATTGGACTTTTCTAATAAACCCTGTCTGCTCTCATCGTTCGGCTGGACACGGATCCTGCCCCCGCCGCTCAGGTCTCTGCTCCAGTTCAACAAGCCCCTCCAGCCGCACAACCTGCCTCTGCTGCCCTGGAACCCCGGATTCCTCCACCAGATAAGTACTCTGGTGATCCCAACACCTGTCGCCAGTTTCTCACCCAATGCCAATTAGCCTTCAATGCACAGCCCATTAGATATGCTAGTGATAATGCTAAGATCGCTTACCTGGTTAACTTATTAGAGGGCCGTCCGCTCAGCTTATATAATGCCCTCTTCGAGCAAAACTCTCCGCTGGCTGTGTCTGCCGATGCCTTTGCTACTGAGCTCAAGCGGATGTTTGATCACCCGATATGGGGCCAGCAAGCCGGGCAGCAGCTCTCAAGGATCCGCCAGGGAGGTCTGACAGTCCGGGAGTTTGTGATTCACTTCCAAGGTTTGGCGGTGGAGTCGGGCTTGAACGAGGCCGCACTGATCATGGCGTTCCAGAATGGCTTAAACCAGGACATTGGGAGGGAGATTGCACTCCGGGGAGAGTTCAAAACGATGAATGAGGCAATTCAACTCGCCATTAAAACCAGCGATCAACTCCTGCTGTGGCGTGCTGACTCCGCTGTTTCCCCGGATTACTGTCGCTCTGAACAGCTGACTTCCCTAGGGTTCCGCCGATAAATGCCGGAGATTTCCGAACCAGAGCCCATGCAAATAGACGGCCTCCGTCTGTCCTCTGGGGAGAAGAACCGCAGAATGAAGACCCAGTCCTGCCTGTACTGTGGCCGAGCTGGTCATTTAATTGCTAACTGCCCCATCCGCCCGGTAAAAGGTCCGGCTCTGCAGTAATGGGAGTTACTGTCGAGTCGCGTTGTGAGTCCCTCTCCCCCTGACCGTCCGCAGCTCGATGCCTCCCTCTTGTGGCGAGGGAGGGCATTCCCATTCACGGCTCTAATTGATTCAGGGGCTGATGAGAGTTTCATTGATAGTAGGGTTTGTCAGCAGTTGGGCATCGAAACGGAGCTCCTCGATGTTCCACTGGATACCAAGGCCCTAAATGGTATGTTACTGGCCAGGGTTGACCGTAGAACCATCCCCATACCCTTACATCTATCTGGAAATCACCAGGAGAAGATCCGTTTTCATATTATTGACTCTCCTCACGTTCCCCTACTCCTGGGATTTCCCTGGCTGAAACTCCACAACCCACATTTTGATTGGACTACAGGAAAGATCCGTTCCTGGAGTCCATATTGCCACTCTCACTGTCTCCGTTCTACCCAAAGTCCCACATCTGAGCCACCGCCTGTAGCAGGGCCCCCGGACCTGTCCTCGGTTCCCCAAGTTTACCATGACCTCGCCCCAGTCTTCAGCAAGGAGCAGGCTCTCTCTCTTCCTCCTCATCGGCCGTATGACTGTGCCATTGAGCTTCTGCCTGGGGCCCCTCATCCCAGCAGCCGACTGTACAAACTTAATCGTCCAGAGCAGCTGGTCATGGAGAAGTACATTCAGGAGTCCCTGACGGCTGGGATCATACGTCCATCATCCTCTCCAGTGGGTGCTGGATTTTTCTTTGTCGGGAAGAAGGATGGCACCTTAAGACCTTGTGTTGACTATAGAGGGCTCAACAACATCACAGTAAAAAACAAGTATCCTCTGCCTCTCATTGACTCTGCCTTTGTCCCTCTTCAAGGAGCCTCCATCTTCACCACCCTGGACCTGCGCAACGCCTACCATCTGGTGCACATCAGGAAGGGGGATGAATGGAAGACCGCTTTCAATACCCCGTTAGGTCATTTCGAATACCTAGTTATGCCTTTTGGTCTCTCAAATGCCCCAGCAGTCTTCCAAGCCCTAGTAAATGATGTGCTCCGTGACGTTTTGTTTTTGTTTACTTGGATGATATTCTTATCTACTCCCGCTCTCTTCAGGATCATCAGGAGCATGTTCGCACAGTGTTGCAGCGACTCCTGGAGAACAAGCTATTTGTCGAGACCGAGAAATGTGAGTTTCATGCCACCACTACTTCCTTTCTTGGTTTCGTCATCTCTCAGGGGGAGCTCCGGATGGATCCTGCCAAGGTCTCTGCTGTCGCGGACTGGCCAACTCCTACCAATCACAAGCAGCTGCAGCGCTTCAGCGGCTTTGCCAACTTCTATAGGAGGTTTGTGAGGAACTACAGCACCATGGCAGCTCCTCTGACAGCGCTTCCTCAGTTCCATTCCGCTCGACTCCTGAGGCCGAGGCAGCCTTCTCCAACCTCAAGTGCCTGTTCATCTCCTCTCCCATCCTCGTCTACCCTGACCGATCACTTCAGTTTGTTGTGGAGACGGATGCGTCTGAGACTGGGGTAGGTGCTATACTATCCCAACGCTCTCCCCTAGATAACAAGATGCATCCTTGTGCTTTCTTCTCCCACAAGCTTGATCCCCCAGAGAGGAACTATGATGTTGGCAATCGAGAGCTACTTGCTGTGGTGTTGGCATTAGAGGAGTGGCGACACTGGCTCGAAGGTGCGGAGCACCCCTTCATTGTCTGGACAGACCACAGGAACCTTGCCTATATCCAGACAGCCAAGCGGCTTAACTCTCGTCAGGCAAGGTGGGCCCTGTTCCTGGGTAGATTCAATTTCACACTGACATATCGTCCAGGGTCCAGGAATGTGAAGCCGGACGCCCTGTCCCGCCAGTTCACGGTGGAGGAGCTCCACGCGGAACCAGAGACTATCGTCCCTCAGTCCTGCATCCTCGCTGCTCTCACCTGGGAGGTCGAAGCCACGGTCCGTCAGGCTCAGACCACCCAGCCCGATCCAGGTACTGGACCTCCTAACTGTCTCTTTGTCCTATACTTTGTCCGCTCTCAGGTACTGCAGTGGGCACACTCCTCCCGCCTTACCTGTCATCCGAGGATCCACCGTACTATCTCATTCCTCAAGCGACGCTTCTGGTGGTCGACCATGGACACGGATACTCGCTCATTCGTAGCAGCCTGCACCGTCTGTTGCCGGAATAAGACCTGGATTACGAGACCTGGCCTATATAAGCTCCACTACTGCTCTCAGTCTGCGCCGGACTATAGACTCAGTTCAAGTTAGTTATAGCTGCTGCTTTTGTAACTATTTAGATTCTGTAAACGTCCTGTTGATCCCGCATCCTAACCTTTCCTGTCTTCCTGCTCAGGACCAGCAGCTGGATTACAGCCCCGACTCCAGCTCCAGAGTCCTGCCTGCCTGCTTACCTGTCTGTCTACCTGCCTGCTTAAGCTATTGGACTTTTCCAATAAACCTCAGTGACTTTAAACCTGTCTCAGCCTCTGCCTCTGTGTCCAAGCCTGGCCCTTAACAGTCATGAGTTCTTCCCGCGCCGAATTCATCCTGCAAGTTTGCTGGAAATAGATGAAGTAGTTCTTGCATATAAATTAAACCAACAATCAGACAGGTAACCTTGTCAAAAGAACCTTGAAATCCAAACTACACTTTCCTGCAACTCCATTGCCTCATCAAAAGGCTCTTGGATGCTCTGCTCTTGGATTTTGTCTTCCTCATATAACAAATATATAAATGAACCAAAAGCAAAGATATTTACTCTTTCCATCCACCAGTCCGCTTGCTTGCACCTTCTGCCTCTTCTTGTACTTCGCTTGTTCAAAGTTCTCATAGTGCCGCTCCTCATCATCCTCAAGGTCTTCATTGAGATTCCTGACAGACACTGGAACATGAGCAGGAAAAGAGGATATGCCATGAACTACAAATGACAGCAGTCAAGAACACAGAAACAAAGATATTTAAGTGTCTTGAAAACAGGCAACAGTTTCACATAATGTGAAGTGTGTCCTGGGGAGCACAGACATTGAAGGACTCCAGACGCCACCGCTTGCTGTCTTCTCTTGCGGACCAGACAGATCACCACCAGAACCAGCAGGAGCAGTACCAGGCTCCCAGCAGCTACCGAGGAGACCAGCCACAACAAAGAAACTAGGAGAGAAAAACTTTACTGTGACATGTCCTTTTCTGTATATTTATTTTCCCTATTAAACGTACAGTCCTGCATGTTTTTCTTTAAGAACTGCACATGCAAATAGACACACCTGCCAACGAAGCAAACATTTTCATCAATTTGACAACAGATGCTCGGAAAATAGAAATTGCACAGCAAATACTCACAACACAATAGAAGTGTTTCTCGGGGACACTCAAAAGTGACGACATTCCAGTTTTTTTGTTTAATTTACAATCATATCTTTGTTTTTGTTACCTCCCATAAGTAAGTGATGGTTAAATGTTCCCTCTGTATTAATTGGAAATGTCATCTCTTAGGAGTTGTGATGTTGTTTTACACAGGGAACCTCGGTTGAATCGAAGGGAGACAGAATTGAGTACATATAGTCTATTGCAAATAAAAACTCAAGCACTACCGACTAGCAAGCAGTACCTGGTTGTAGTGATTGCATGCTGTTGGAGATACCGTAGGTTGCAGGGGAAGAATGTACATGTGTGGACTTTTTGGTAGATTGCAGAGCACTGAGGAATACAGTCCCTAACTCTTCATCAGAAGCATCAACCTTGACAACAAACTGCTCCTTAGAATCTTGGAGGATCACAATGGGTGCAAGAGTGTTTGTGTGTGTGTTTGTGTGTGTGGTTGTGCTGTTACAGATAGTTGGTTCATGAGGAACCAGCATTTCACCTAATGCATATGCCAAACATTTTACATGCAGTATAATAGAATCTTATATCATCAGACACAAATCTGTCCATAAAACCAGCAGAAAATAGATGCATCAACTGTTCACTTTATTTGAGCCTACTTACATGTAATGATGACCCTAATCGATGTGGTCACTGCAGAAAATGTCCTGGAGGACAGTATGACCTCATAGACACAGCTGTAGTTGCCCTGATGTTCATACTCAGCTACGGGGAACTCAAAGGAGGCTGAGTGGTTGACTACAGGCTTGGTGTCAGTGGTGTTGAAGCCACAGAAGAAGAGAGAGAAAACACCTTCAGGGAATTGGGGGGAAATCGAGCAGGTGATGACAAAGCTGTGACCCTTTGTGATCTCTGCAGCTTCAGGACTCCAGTGCAGTCCACCATCAGCAGATGTCAGGGAGATGCTGGGCTGCTGCAGGGACACTAGTTACAGAAGGAAGAACACAATGTCACAATTTATTTTGCTTGGATTTATAAATCACTAATGCCAATGATTGTTAAGCACATATGTGTATAAATCTTTGCTTTTCTGAAAAGAACTGCAAACAGGAATATCGTGCGAAACTTTCCTTCTGAGTTAAAGCTGCAGTCAGTAGGATTTCAAAAAAGAGGCGTGACTTCCCGTTTTCGCTGGGAAACTGTCTGCAAAGCCCTTCCCTGCTGCAGTACCAGCACAGGACAGTAACCACAGCAACCAGAAAAACAACAGAGAGACTGTCATGACATTTGCAGCAACTTTGCAAATGCGATAACATGATGCTAACCACCAGTAACAGTCATGACAAGCTAACCATAGCCCACTTCACTACAGTAACATGAGAACTGCTGAGCGGGCCTGCGAAGCCAACTTGTGGTTAATGCTAAACCAACACAGCAACACTTAGCTGTGTAAGCACAGACTTCTTAAGTCAGAACAAACATCAACCCACTTCACAACTTTCAAATTAAACAACGGTGTGGCTGAGCAGTTAGTGACACTCCTTCTGGTGCTGATTGGCGGTTAAGAAGTGAGAACTTTGGATTCTTCCAAATTGCAGTACAAGCTGTAGGTGGAGCCAGAGGAGTCAGATACATTTTTTATCTAATATTATCTGTCTCATGTACTGTTATCAGATCATAATTACAGATTTAACTAACTTACAAAAAGTTTGTTGTTGCTGTTACCTACTGTACCTTTCAAGGAAAATGTGCAGTTTTGGCAGAACTGAAGAATAAAATATGATGTGGTCTGATTTTGGCTAAAAACATTGGATCAGATATAAATAATGACAAATTGCTTGATAAAGTAGAATGGCACTCAGTAGAGCACATAACTCTGCCACCGGCAAACATCCCATGGTTGTTTAGTTCTTAGAAATATAAAAGAACAATAAAAAACTGGATATCATGAGTTCTTCCCAGGCCCAATTCATCCTGCAAGTTTGGTGGAAATAGCTGTAGTAGTTCTTGCATAAAAAAATAAAGCAACAAACAGACAGGTAACGTCAAAACAACCTTGAAATCCAAACAGCCTCTTCTTTCAACTACATTGCTTCATAAAAATGTGAAAGAAAATTCCAACAATAGTTTGTTGATTCGTTTGAGAGCAGGACTTATTGATGTCACATTTAGATTTTGTAATGCATACACACAAAACCCTACAATCTCACTCAAACAGCCCCTGCTTGTGCTCAAACTGTGCACTTGCACTCAGATATTTTGTTGCTTGGACAAATTCTTGTGCTCCAGCTCCAGTTCTTCTCCTTGCACTCACACTGTCCCTGTTCATGCTTGAAACATCTGCTTTCAGATTTGTTTCTGCTTTTGGATTTTGTATTCCCCATATAACAAATATATAAATCAACCAAAAGCAAAGATATTCACTCTCTCTAGTCTTTCTAGTATGCTCTATTTGTAAAATATTTACTTTGATCATTTATTTGAAATTAAAAATAAGGTTCAGTAGCTTTTGTTACCAGTAACAGAGAGTCTAACAGAGAGTCTGACAGAATCAGGGGGAGAGATGATCAATAATTTAAATTCTCTTCTCACCTGAGCAGATGACCCCAGCATCCTCACTGTGTGAACAGTCATGTTGCCCAAATGGTGTGTGCTGACAGTCGGTCAAAGAATCTTCAATTCCCAAACAGGTCACATCATCGAGCCAAATAGATCCATCTCCTTTGTCAAAGTAAGCTCTCTGAGGTGCACTCACTGCCGTACCACAGTCCAACTGTCTGCAAACCACCTGTGCCTCCTCTAGGCCCCATGTGTCATCGCAGACCGTTCCCCAGGCGTTGTTGTGATAGATTTCAACTCTTCCAGAGCACCGAGTGGATCCAGAACCAGCTAATCTGATCAGCCCTGTAACAAACATCATATCACTTAGATTCACAGATTACCTGATTACATTTGGGTGGTCACTGGTCAAGTTCACGGTGATCTCACATAAGGTGTTTTTGGCCTTTTGAACATGATATCTCAAGTCTGCCTGAATTTCTTCAAATTTAGACTAGTTATCACTTGGACTCAAACATGGACTGATTTGAAATCAGTGGTCAAAGGTCAAGGTCACAGTGACGTCATATTTTTGCACATAGAATATATCAGGAACACCCGGAGGAACTGAAACTACAATGTACAACAGGGTGGTAGTTCTAGGTTTTATAATATGTAAAACGTATTCTTTATCTGAAACGCCCACTTGTTACTACCTTTTACCCGGTAGTCTTGCACAGTAACAAACTTATAATTACCAGTATCAACGATTTAGCATTTTACTTTATTTATACACTTGCACAGCTCATGTTTGCTCATAAACTGGATGTGCCTACACTTTATTCCATACAGCCTATTGATGTTGCAACTATCCTAACCATATATATATCATTTATTCATGTATGCATGTATACCTGAGCAGATGACCCCAGCATCCTCACTGTGTGAACAGTCATGTTGCCCAAATGGTGTGTGCTGACAGTCGGTCAAAGAATCTTCACTTCCCAAACAGGTCACATCATCGAGCCAAATAGATCCATCTCCATCGTCAAAGTAAGCATTCTGAGGTGCACTCACTGCCGTACCACAGTCCAACTGTCTGCAAACCACCTGTGCCTCCTCTAGGCCCCATGTGTCATCGCAGACCGTTCCCCAGGTGTTGTTGTGATAGATTTCAACTCTTCCAGAGCACCGAGTGGATCCAGAACCAGCTAATCTGATCAGCCCTGTAACAAACATCATATCTTAACAGAACATGCATGTAAAAGTACAGGTGTTATATGTATCATGTATACAGGAGAATGGACTGACCTGCAGCAGGTGAAGATGAGGTCAAGAGAAAGCAGACTAGGAGAGAAAATAGAGTGAATGCAGACCCTGATTTACATTAACATGATTTATTAGCGTATTTATTTATTTTATTTCTCTAAATACATATATTTTGGAATTCAAGTCATGAAAAAAAAAAAAAACACATCCAAACCCAGCTGATGGAGCGTCAGACCTCCCACAATGGAGGAACTGAAACTACACTCTACAACAGGGTGGTGGTTTTCGGTTTTATAATGTGTAAAACATTTTCTTTCTGTGAAACGCCCACTTGTTTTCTTCATTTTTCCCATTAGTCTTGCACAGTAACAAACTTATAATTACCAGTTTTTCTCTGTCAAGAGTAAATTCTTAATTTTATAAAAATTGTATCTGTATGTGAAGGAGAGTTGTAGAAAAAATTGGATTGTAAGTCGTACTGTGTATGGTAAGTGTAAGATTTGAATTCCCCCTCAAATAGCAGAGAGGATCAGAATGTGTTACACATTTCCTTTTTATTTTTGGCACGTCTGTAATCATGAGAGGTTTTAGACGGGTGCTGATTGTAGACATCTATCCTCGATGTTTATAACAGATCTGTAAAGAGGGATTTCCACTAATGTGTACATGATGTTTAGGTAACACTTTATATTAGGGAACACATATCAACTATTTGCTTATTAGCATGGATATTAGAGGCATATTGGCTCTTTATTAGTCATTATAAAGCACTTATTAATGCCTTATTCTTAATGACCTTATTCTGCAACTACTCCATTGATTAACAGTTTTCCCTTAATAAGCTCCTAATTACTGCTTATTGATGGTAAGTAAGTAAGTTGTCGTACATGAATTACAATCAAGTGCTTGGATATGTTCACTTTGATTCTGAGAAGGTATGTGTCTGTCCTTCCTGAGTGCATTATATCCAATGAATGTATCTATATTGGTTCACACCTATAGGAAAACGAAGGCATCTTTAGACATTTACCACTGGACACACTCATGGTCCTAAGGTTTCCATTTTGATTATGTATGTGAATTTCATAATTAAAAACCAAATCTGTAGAAAAAACTGCAACATTATGAATATCTTTTTCACATGAAGTACTTGTTACTCACCAATAGAGAGTCTGGGTAGGAGTTTCATCATCCTGATTATCGCACAAGTGTCTGAGCTCACAAACACAGTGAGGTTGCAGAGCAGAGTGGCAACAGCTGCGTAATCTTCCTCACTTATACTCGGGGCAAGACTTTCACATCCCTTAACACCACCTTCGTAATATTGTTGGTGTGGTGTTTATTAAAAAACAAGATGTTCCTGTTCTCTTGCAGCTGTGGAGTTAATGTTTATCTATCTAACCACTTCTGTGTCTGGCATTTAGATATTTGATTGGCCAATTTCCATTTATTTGACAATATCTGGCATTCTTCATGTGAACACTGTTTTTTGTCAACAAGATCATTTCTGATAAATTGGGTGGAAGGAAGAGATTTGGGCCAGAGAACAACTGATTCACTTTGGGGTCCGTTCTGAAGGAATCACAATGAGTTTGAAGTTTTATTTGTCTTTATCTGATATCTGGGGGATGTTGTTTGACAATGGGCTTTGCAAATGTCTGCAGTGTGTCTGAGTGCCCTTCTAGTTTCATGTGCATGGCTTATTCATAAATGTGTTCCTGGAGAGACCATTATCTCTATGTTGAACCCATTCTGCATCTCCCCTCTGTGGCGACTGGCTTTTCATTCCACCTGGAAGTGTAGCCATTTGGAACACCTAGACATTTCTTATTTCTATACGTCAAGACTGGGTGTTGTACAAAGAACATTATTTCCTACAGGGGTACATGTGATTGGCTGGAAGTTACTAAGACCAATAATACATTTATTACACACATATTTACGCATTGTACATAAGGCTGTGGACAGAGCCTCTGCATCTGAAAAGTTTGGAGGGTATAGTATATAATCAGTATTCTGGCTCTTATAGTTATAGACTTGCATGTTAGAAACCTAAAACAGAACCTGAGCGTGATGTACAAAGTCAAGCACATCATTCTTCTATTAGTGAGCTGATTTTTTACTGCACTGTGAGAAAGCTGGTCCTGGATGCTCTGTTCTGCTTTTAATGATTTTGGGGAAGTTCAGTGAACCCAGAAAGTGTTGAAAATGTTTTCAATTGTATAAAGCTTTGTAGGTGAGATTACAAGTCGCATTAGAAGTTATGGGATTAACAAATAAAGTATATAGAAATTAAAAAGATGATAAAGAGTAAAAATAATTAATAAGTTCAACAACTGAAGTGCAACACTACATATTTAACCATGTGACAAAATTTACAATCATACACAGCAACCCAGCCATGCAATGCTATTATGCTATTATCAACATTCTGATAAGGAGTTGATATAACTGTATTAAACTGAGTATCAGCAGCAGGGACTTCAGTTTAGTTTTTAACATGTTATAGTTTTTACAAAATCTACAAGTGAAAATCCTACCTTCCGTGAGGGAATAAGCAAAAAACAACACTTAACTGAAATCACCTCCAAAGAGGGAAAAAGCTATGAAAAGGGTCACAAAATAAATCTCCTCCTAAGAGGGATAAACTATGAACATTAACTAAAATAAAACTCCTGCGATGAGGGAAAACACTTCTAATATACAAACCAAAAATCTCCTCCGAAGAAATCGAGAGATAACTAAACACTAACCAAGAGAGCTATGAAAACTATGAGGCAAAAGGCCAACAAAAAACACTCTTAACGAGGCAACCAACTGTGACTAGGAACCTTTAACTACGGCGAGACGAAAAGGCTGGTGGCACTTGACGAGAGGACAAGACACACTGGCACAGGACAAAGGGGAGACGCAGACTATAAGCACACATGGAGGTAATGGGAAACAGGTGAGCATAATTAGGATCGGGGAAGACAATCAGACCGAGGCACATGAGGAAAGGTAAGTAACCTGAAACGAGAGGAGAATTACTTTTCAAAATAAAACAGGAAGTCACAATACGAACATGGAGACAGGACAAAAAGTTAACTTGACCTCATGTTTAGGGTGAAGTTTGGGATGTTGATGAACGAGATGACTAACAGAACGAGGAATGCTTGAGTACTGCTGTTCTTTTCTTCTGTTAACTGTATCAGCTTCAAGGATGAAAGTATGTCTCTGCTGTTGTAACATCTTATCAACAAGAACCTCTTGGTTGTAAATCCTGAAGTTGTGGATGACCTAAATGCTGATGAAGGAATTCAGGTTCACACTTTCAATCTCCAGCTAAAATAAATGGCTCGTTGTAAGAATTTAAAAATATTACTACATCGTAGGAACAAAGTTTCTGAATGTGTCCCTTTGCTTAAGCTAAAGAAAAACTTCACACTTTATGCAGAGGCAATGTTCTGGTTACCCTGACAGAGACTTCTGCAACAAGAACTTCCTCTGTCCACAATGTCGTCTGTGGCTAAAGATTCTAAGAACAACCACAAAGGAAAGAACATTTTATAATTTATTCAATGTATACTTAACACGACAGGTTTGAGAGTCTGGCAATTTCAATATGTCCTGTACTTTTGCAGAACTGACAATAAAGCAAATTTTGAATTTTGAACTTTTGATCTACCTGATTTATTTGTGTTTTAAAAGCCATTACCTTTAATTTTTCTAATCTATTTATTTCTTGATGAAATCTTTTTTTCCCCCTGCTCTTTCTTTTTCTTAAAGGCCCACGTGACCTTGACCTTTAAGAAAACAAATTGAATCAGTTAATTAGTGACTCTAAAGCCGTTAGACATGACCAACGGGTAAAATCCGGAGAATTGGCTACGGAGTGTACCCGTAGTTTGCCTTTCAGACATGCACAACACAGTGGAAGGTTCTCTGCATTGACGCGTTCACAACAGCATCAAATCCTCCACATTATTCAGGTGAAAGGTGGAGCAGCCGGATGCACGACAGAGGCAGGAAGTGATGTATTAACTGAACTGCAGAGATCACGTGATCATGTTTACAGCACCACGACACAGTCGTCAGTTCTTGACATCTTCATCTGTCTTCTTAGTGTCTGTCACAGCTTTTTCATCTGGAGATATTTGTTTTCTTTTATTTTTTTTTATTTTTTTGTCTGTCGCGTGACGAGCATCATCAACCCCTCTACTCAATAGCAGATTCAAGTCAAGTCTGATTGACTTTCCTGGTTCTCTATGGATTTTATACTAGGAGGTCAGGCGAATAAAGTCTGGAGAAACTACGGAGCGTCTCACTCGGACAAAAATTGTTTAGAGAGGTCACAGTGACTTTGATCTTGGACCTCCAAGTTCTAATCAGGTTATTTGTCAGTCTTTGAGGGTTTAGTGCGAAAACGGAAGAAAACTCCCTGAAGGTGCTTTGTGAGGTCAGACAATGACCTTGTTGAGAGGAAGATTTGGGATCAGTGATACATGTTTAGATGAGACTCCCCAATGTTTTTTTTTTACATTCTGTAAGACAATGTGAATATTAACATAGCCAGCACATTTAACAGTGAACACCAAGAGCAGACAAAGTGCAGGATATACGAAGAAAATCACCTTTATTTAACTCTCAGTATTTTTATACTTCTTTGAATGAGTTTTACCTCACCATAAATTAAGGAGGACAATGCTGGAGTTGTAGTAACAACAGCTGACAGTGGCAACTTGTCAGCTAAAGGCTGCTGCACATTCGAGGATAGTCGGGCCTAGCCTAGACCCGATTTGCCCCTCCCAACAACTGCTGGGGCGTTCCCAACTGGAGGTCAGTCAGTGCCGATTATCTGCCCAAATTAAGTGTGAGCTGTTCATTAAATAATCTCCATCCAGACTAACAGAACGAGGAATGCTTGAGTACTGCTGTTCTTTTCTTCTGTTAGTTAACTGTATCAGCTTCAAGGATGAAAGTATGTCTCTGCTGTTTTAACATCTTATCAACAAGAACCTCTTGGTTGTAAATCCTGAAGTTGTGGATGACCTAAATGCTGATGAAGGAATTCAGGTTCACACTTTCAATCTCCAGCTAAAATAAATGGCTCGTTGTAAGAATTTAAAAATATTACTACATCGTAGGAACAAAGTTTCTGAATGTGTCCCTTTGCTTAAGCTAAAGAAAAACTTCACACTTTATGCAGAGGCAATGTTCTGGTTACCCTGACAGAGACTTCTGCAACAAGAACTTCCTCTGTCCACAATGTCGTCTGTGGCTAAAGATTCTAAGAACAACCACAAAGGAAAGAACATTTTATAATTTATTCAATGTTTACTTAACACGACAGGTTTGAGAGTCTGGCAATTTCAATATGTCCTGTACTTTTGCAGAACTGACAATAAAGCAAACTTTGAATTTTGAACTTTTGATCTACCTGATTTATTTGTGTTTTAAAAGCCATTACCTTTAATTTTTCTAATCTATTTATTTCTTGATGAAATCTTTTTTTCCCCCTGCTCTTTCTTTTTCTTAAAGGCCCACGTGACCTTGACCTTTAAGAAAACAAATTGAATCAGTTAATTAGTGACTCTAAAGCCGTTAGACATGACCAACGGGTAAAATCCGGAGAATTGGCTACGGAGTGTACCCGTAGTTTGCCTTTCAGACATGCACTACACAGTGGAAGGTTCTCTGCATTGACGCGTTCACATCAGCATCAAATCCTCCACATTATTCAGGTGAAAGGTGGAGCAGCCGGATGCACAACAGAGGCAGGAAGTGATGTATTAACTGAACTGCAGAGATCACGTGATCATGTTTACAGCACCACGACACAGTCGTCAGTTCTTGACATCTTCATCTGTCTTCTTAGTGTCTGTCACAGCTTTTTCATCTGGAGATATTTGTTTTCTTTTAGTTTTTTTAATTTTTTTGTCTGTCGCGTGACGAGCATCATCAACCCCTCTACTCAATAGCAGATTCAAGTCAAGTCTGATTGACTTTCCTGGTTCTCTATGGATTTTATACTAGGAGGTCAGGCGAATAAAGTCTGGAGAAACTACGGAGCGTCTCACTCGGACAAAAATTGTTTAGAGAGGTCACAGTGACTTTGATCTTGGACCTCCAAGTTCTAATCAGGTTATTTGTCAGTCTTTGAGGGTTTAGTGCGAAAACGGAAGAAAACTCCCTGAAGGTGCTTTGTGAGGTCAGACAGTGACCTTGTTGAGAGGAAGATTTGGGATCAGTGATACATGTTTAGATGAGACTCCCCAATGTTTTTTTTTTACATTCTGTAAGACAATGTGAATATTAACATAGCCAGCACATTTAACAGTGAACACCAAGAGCAGACAAAGTGCAGGATATACGAAGAAAATCACCTTTATTTAACTCTCAGTATTTTTATACTTCTTTGAATGAGTTTTACCTCACCATAAATTAAGGAGGACAATGCTGGAGTTGTAGTAACAACAGCTGACAGTGGCAACTTGTCAGCTAAAGGCTGCTGCACATTCGAGGATAGTCGGGCCTAGCCTAGACCCGATTTGCCCCTCCCAACAACTGCTGGGGCGTTCCCAACTGGAGGTCAGTCAGTGCCGATTATCTGCCCAAATTAAGTGTGAGCTGTTCATTAAATAATCTCCATGCCAGTGATTGAGTCGGAGCCTCCCTGATCTTGAATCATAAATATCAAACATGTTTATAATTTAAATTGATAAATGGCTCCAACAGAAACTAAATGACAGCAAGCTGACCGGTTAGAGTCACCAACTGGTCGTTGTGCACTAAAAACAACAATATATTTCCAAATGTTTAAGCCAATTCAACTTTCTCAGCTATTAATACATCCAGTTTTTTTTCTTTTCACTGTGAAACAGGCACATGACGTCAGTCCTCCTCCATGTTTGTTTTTCTTCTAAAGCCACACTCCAGTTCAGAATGTGGCGGCAATATACCGAAAGGTTGTTTGCCTTCTCTCATGAAAAAAAAAAAAACTGAAGAAGAAGTATATTGCGAGTTTCTGTGAGATTTCAAGTCTCTGGAATCGCCACTGGGAAATCGTTTCCTACAAACGGCAAGTGTGTGGTCCTTTGTTCTGGCCAAATCTTCCAGTGTGTGAGTTCTGATGAATATAAGATTAAACATTGGTGAAATCTGTAATTATGTCTGTGGTCTCTCACGAGTGCGCAGCAGCCTTAACCCTCTAACAGTGGTGTTTATTACCAGATGGGACACTTTGAATTTCAGGTGTCATGGTTTGCTTTGGCTGAAAGTGTCCAACAAGAGGCAAACATTGTATTAATTAAAAACTTACATTTTCTTATGCGTCACAGTTTGGGTTACTGAAGCTTCATCTGAAAACAACCCCAAACAAAACTTGAAGTACACTGAATGATGTGTAGTAACAGTAACAGAGAGAAACATTTGCCTGAAGCTACAGAAAGTCTCCTTTAGATTTCTGGAAGGTAATTTGAGTCAGGGATTATTATTTGTGCCTGATGAGTCTGTGAGGAGAAAGAAGAGACTCCAATTTAGACAATTTTGACAGCAAGGTGGAGGTGACAGTGAAAACAATGATGGAGGAAGACATCTTCATTGCTGAACTGGGAAAAAAACAAAGACACATGTAAATTTAGGAAAATAACTTTCCATCTCAGTTCAACAACTACTTTCACAGCCTTTTTTATATACAATATATTATTATACATAATGATTCTACATATACGAGGAGATCCACTAATAATAAACACACGTAAGAGTAAAATTACTCCAGAGACCAGACATAGACAGAAGTTACAAGGAAACACCTGTAAATAAATAGTGGGTGAACCAGCTGATTGCTCAGGTCAATCCTTACGCTCACGATGTTACAGCTTGTGTATCACTCAGGGGTCCTGGTTTTAGTGCTTATTGTGTAGAGCTTAGGTTTTGTTAAGTCTGAGACTGTGACCCCACCCGCTCCAATTTGGTTTACTTGCCAGGGTTTACAGATTTTGATATTTCTTCCAATATTACACTGAGCAAAGAATGCTATTTGATACAACTTCAGACAAATACATACAAAGATATGTTTGTTTCCAACTCTGGGAAAAGTGGGGGAAACAATAAATATATTAAAACTACTGCATCTCTCAAATGAAAGGCAGGGTTGGGAATTTGTTTCTGAAAAATGTCATTAGGTGAAATCCTCTTCACATCCTGACAGCAATTAAAAAAGTCATCTGAAAAAAAAAGAAAAAAAGCTGTCGACTGTGGCTCTCGCAGGACTTTAATAAAAACGATGAGCGAGTCACAGGAAAGTTCTAGCAGGTGTCAGTGCACGTTCATATGGGCGTGGCTTTGACGAGAGAACCGAATGGAGGGGGTGGAATACATTAGTTGCAAGTGTAGCATGCTCTTGCTAGCTTTTCCAGGATTACCAACCTTTGCTTTAACCACATCACACACATTGCAGTCTGTTGCTACAAGATCTCTTGATATCTCATGAAATTAAAAAAAAACAACTTACATTCACTGTTACATTTTCATTTTATAACTAAACTAAATCAATCTCCATCCAAATGAACATTTCATCTTCGTATCAGAAACAATCTCCATCCATACCAGCACATCTGAAAGTATTTATCAAAACCACTAACCTGGAACCTGTACTAAGAAGCAAGTTCAACATTCCCAGGATATCTTTCTGATATCCGGCTTAACTTAACCTGACAAACGCAGTTAGGCTGAGTGGTAGCACGACGCGTTCTACTGTATATTGATATCAGTATACAAATGCGAAATGAGGTTTGTAAACAAGTCAGACATTAAATGATAATAAGTTGAACACCAAAAAACAACAATACAAATTTGACTAAAGACTAAAGAAATGTGTAAAAAGTGCATACAGTGTTTTGCTGAGCTTCTCTGCATCATCCACAGTGAACAGGTAACGAGTAAAGAGGCGCAGGTCAATGCAGACAGCCTGGTACTGTGAGCACATTGCTCCTACAGTCAGGTTGGTTATGTTTGGCTCCAGCAGCTGTCAAAGGTTTATCATTCCCCCTGATGAAAAGACCCATGCCTTTCTCAGAGACCCTCAAACAATCTGCGCTCCAAGCTCCAAGGGATCCTCTAAGAACGGCAACGTCATGTTTGAAAGGAGCTGATTTGTCAGTGGGAGAAACTTTTATAAAAGGTTGATCTCTTATCTCGAACTGCTCCGGAACAGGTTAGCCATTCCAGTTATAATGGTGATTTACCCCAATAAGAAGTGAACTAGCTTTGTAGGACTGAAAACTCTGAATAAAATGTGAAGTTACCCCAGTAATCGTAAATCCTGCCTCATAGTACAGGGCCCTGGCATGTCTATGCCTGTGTAAACAGAAAGAAGACTGTCTACTCTACAATTGATTACTGAGTCGCAGAAAATACTAAGAATGAGGAAGAAAATGGCAAAAGGTTTCATGAGAGATGTCTTTGCTTGGACCAACAACAAAGTGGATAATTTACTGTGAGGGTAAGAAACGCTTGGAATTGGTTATCCATGCTGTCTTCACTGCTGGTAGTTAACTAATGAAGCCCAACTAGGAAACCAATGAGGGTGACTCTGTCATTGTTTGCTAAAGTCTAGACTAAAACGTGACTTGAGTTTTCAAAACTAAAACGTTTCCAAAAGTCTCAGCAAAAGTCATGTGTTTAAACTCAAATGTATTAGTGTGGACGCAGCCTGCACGGACATGAAGGACAATTCACATAGGACTGATTAAAGAAGGTTCTGCTCCAGGTAGATATATGTTTAGAAGCATCTAAAGAACTGCAGCTGTTGACATCATTTTGTGAGGATTTAATTTTGTTTATTTGTATTGTTGCTGCTGAAACTCACAGGCTGTAACATCATCAGAACAAATGAAGCACCTGAACAAAACACTCGGCAATGCTGGAATTAACCACCGGCAACACCTGCCTGATGCTTTTATGATAGAACCACATGGTTGGAAAAACTGCCACCATGCCTCTGTTATCTACCTACGTGTGTGTGTGTGTGTGTGTGTGTGTGTGTGCGTGTGTGTAAGTGTAAGATACAACATCAGTGTGTCCATAGAGTATTTACACAATCCTTCATTAAGGTCGAACAGTCTGAAAAATACTTAACATTTCAGGTATTATAAAATGATTTAAAAAAAAAAAAAAAAAAACTTAAATCACATTTTTTGCAGTGTATGTATGAAATGAATGTCTGGACATCCCATCAGGCCTCACATCACAGTATTCCTGCTGTCCGTCCCTGCAACAACTTTGCTTCTCTCGCATTTCAAGTTTATAGGTTCAGCAGTCCATACTGTTCTGTCCTCCATATTATTATGTTATCAGGTGCAATTTGTTTCTGCTATCATTCCCTGGTTGTGCCATGTGCACTGCCCTCCCCCCCACCGCAGTGTGGAGCAGAGGTGCTGAGTGCAGAACTTCAGGCTGAGGGTGAGGGGAATGATGGGGAGCAGGGTGCAGGGCTTGGGCTTGGAAAGTGGACTGATTTGGGTGACGGACTTGGATGGCAGCTCCTAAGGTCTGTTTCATCCTCCTGCTGGCCTTCTGCTCGACCCTTTCCTCCTCCTTTCTCTCCCCCGACTCCATGCCCCTCCAGACCCTCAGAGTTCTCCAGCATCTCCTGGATGAGAGGAGGCATGGAGCCAGGGATCTCCATCTTCAGAGTGATCACTCGCTCTGCCCCTAAAAGATAAAGATACATCAGGATATCAGAGCAAGTCCTTATGAAGGAGCCTTCCTTCCCTGAAAATGTGATTATTATTTTGCAATTTCTTTTCATTATCAAATGTATAAATTGAATAGAACAAAAAACATCCATTCTTCCTATCTTTGAGACATAAGACAGATCATATGTGTTAAATACAGTGTGGAAAAGTTCACGGGAAATATTACTACCCTTAGAAAAATGAGTACACCATGCATTCTAAAATATAATAATGCTTTGCTGTTTTCCAGATGATTGTTAATTCACCATAATCCAAATCAACCACTTTCTGCAGAGACGTTTCACATTAAAACCCTCAAAGGTAAATCACTGCTTTCACAAGGCTGTGAAAAAACCTGCAGGACATGTGACTGAAGGCAGCGTATTAGAGATCAGGAAATGACAAAGTGGAAATGATGAAATCATTTGTGAATTGAAATGTTGTTTTTTTTTGTTCAAATGAAAAACTCTGCCATCTAGTGACCGCCATTGTATTTACATTATGTCAACTTCATCATGGTGGAAGTGCAGGGTTGGCAAAAAACAGTAACGATAATAAATCATAACACAGAGAGGCTACTTAATAAAATACAATGTAACAATGATAAACATAAAAGACCTCTTATAGAATTTGACAATACATGCATCTGCATCTGTGTGAGTCTCACCTTTCACACTGATGCTGCGGAGGTCAGTGATCTTCATCAGTATTTTGGGGAACATACAAGGTTTATCAGGCCTCCTCCTCCTCACATAGATCTGCACACACATAAAGACGTCCTCTAAAGTCAGCAACCATACATGACTGTGATGATGGTGATGAGTCGTGTGTTGAATTCTCTTTGGTAAATTAATTTGTGTTTTAAATCAGCATCCACATTTTTTTTTACTCTTGTTTAAAGACTCCTCTTACAGTTGCCACATTACTGCTAAATTTAGTATAGAATAAATATTACATGAAAATGGGTTTTTATATTATATATGTGTGTAGCATTTTATTATTCTGCCAGTTATGATTAACAATGTGAATAACAGTTTCTAACAGATAAAACTGATGATCATCGATATTTTCACCGACAACAAATCCCATGATTGTGTGTGACTCAAAAGCTGACACATACTGAGATTCATTGATATAAATATATAGAAATAATGTTCCTGGGAGCTGAGGTATTTTTTGTTTTTATTCTTTTGTGGACTTAGTTGGAAAAAAGTTAAAGATTAATTTATTATAACAACCAAAGACTTCAGTTAGCTAGTATAAACACACCTTTTCTTTGTATGTAAATATAATACAGAAAAGCACATTTATGAGGTGGGCAACAATGCAATAAACCGAAAGTGACACGGTCGTATAATGATGATAGTAAATCAGATGTCAAACCTTCAGGGCTTCTAACAAAGGCTCCTGAAGAACGTCCACCTTTTCTGGTTCCTCCAGATCCTGACGATCTGCATGCACAACCCAAAAAACACATAAATCACACACTCGCTCAGAACATCAAGCAGCTCTGCATTTTCCCATGATCTTCTTTTATACAGTTTTTCTTTCATATTCCTGAGGAGTGAAGTGCAGTACCTCCACAGAGCAGGCAGATGGCACTGAGCAATCCTGTCTCTGCATCATCCATCTCCAGCGGGAGCAGCTGGCTGGCGAAGGAGAATACGAAGTCTGTGAGAGGTCCGAACCCAGCGTTGTGCATCTGGGTACGGTTCAGAGTCAACCCGTCAGAGAAAGTCATCGTGTCCTGGTCTGGGGTGTAGCGGGTGCAGATCCTCAGAATCTAGGAAATGGACATGTTGAAAGACAAAACTCAAATACTTTTTTTAAATACATAACTCTGCTGTGCCACAACTGTACATCTTCCCATGTGTGGACACGATCTCTGTCTTTTTTAAAGCGGTTACATTCTGACTGAAAACAGTATTAAACTCACCAGTATGTCGAGGCAGGCGGCTTTGAGCAGGGTGATCTGATCAGCGATGGTGAGCGTTATGAAGCCTGGCAGCTGCTTGGCGAACTCCACTGTCTTAATGATGCATTTGGTGGACAGTTCACTGAACTTGTCCCAAAGACTGACATCCAGCGAAACACGGTGCTCTGCGCTGTTGCTCTGTAGATGAGGGTCAGGTGACGAATAGAACAGAAAACGTCTTTATAGTTTAATCTGTACATTCGATTTGTCTTTAGTGGTGGCTTTTTTGTTTTGCTTTTTTGATTCATATATACTTGGGTTCACTGATTGAGGTTATTCATGTGTTAATAAAATGCTGTGCTGTGTCTGTTTGATTACCGTGGTGTATTTTCCCAGCTGACAGAGGGAGGGAAATGTGTCCTTATGGGCCTGACGAACTCGCTCAATCATCTGCTCCGTGTCTGCTGACAGGACGTAGATCTCCGGCTCCACCTGCCTCTTCTCCTCCTTCTTCTTTTTCGATCTGTCATTTCGCACTACTGATGTCGGGAGGTAAAGATAGGAAGACGTGTCTTAGACATTTGAGCAGGAATTCGATTCAAGGACAAGGAGGTTGCTCTGTCAAGTCTTTAAATCATCACTAAAAGAAATGTCACTTGTCATGGGGAGCACGACACACTTTGAGAGAGCAGTCTCATAATCAGGCAAACTCACATGGAATGAAAAGGGTTTCTTACTTGTAACAAAGGGTGGCCAAGCATTTGCTATCATAGCCCCCACATTATGGAATTTGCTCCTCATTAATAGACAGACTAAATCCTTAGCTTGTTTTATTTACATCTCTAGATTAATAGTTTTGGCTCCTGTATACACATATATAATTTATTTCCAGCCAATCTAATAATTATTTCAATAACTATAATTATTTTAATTTATCTATGTCAACTTGTCTCCTATATTTTTAACTCTGCTTCTTGAACTTGTCTTCTACGCCTCTTACTGCATTTGACTTTTTTCAAAAGTACTACAAGGAGTTTTTAACTGGTTATGCAACATTCTCCTGTTGCTGCCTCTTTGTGACCTACAACATCAAAGGAGACAATCTGGGAGAAAATTGTCTTTTTCTATGGACTATTCTTAACGTCTGTGGTCGGGTCGGATCACTGGTGAGGTCAGACAAAACTATTTACGGCAGGCTTATTGTTAGTATATGAACGGTGCTAAAACTAAATTACAATGTTGTCATATTACAGTTATCAATCATACAACAAAAGATAAATTGCCACATTGGTATGCATCCTACAATCAGCTGTGTATCGTTTCACTCCTTCCAAAATAAATGCACATGCTGGCTCGACCAGAGTTTTTACGACAGGAGCGGTGGAAAAACTACTACTGCAAAATCAACAAAAAAACAAAAATGGACACAATAACATTTTCCTCCAATTATATAAGGTTTTCTCCACACAATTCCCCTGCATTATAACATTATATTATCATTTCAGTCCTGTTTGTTTTAATTTTTAATGAAATCTATTTGGTTGGTTTTCTTTGTGACAAACTGATGATTAAATGTTCCTTCTGTATGAAGTGAAAACATATTTTCTCAGGATGTGTCATTCTGTTTTGTAGAGGAAACTTTACTTGGCACACAGCACAGAGTATCAGAGCAGTCTGTGGATCTTCTATTGTGCATAAAGTTTGTTCACAAAAATGCTGAGTGTAATTCAAGTGAGATTTGTTTCTGCACCATGGTTCTCCTTTCCCAACTCCCTTCACATCGTGTTGAGCAACATGAATCACCTTTCCAAACCACAATTCCCATGACTTTGATGGAAAATATCAGGAGGTCAAGGAATAGTGGTGAGGAAAGGAGATTATTTTGACTTTCCAAACTGTTTTTTTTTAAGTTAATGCCTGCAAGTTTAGAGTGGAATGTCTTCCCTGTAAAAATCCACTAGGAGGAGACATATATCAAGTTTAAAACACATCACTGAGCTGCTGGGAAAGAACTTTAAAGCTTACCCTGCTTCAAGTGTTCTCTTATTATGTGACTACATATTAATTATAGACATCTGTAATTAAGTGTCTCACTATTTCAGTTTTCTTACATTCTCTCTGAGAGTGGATGTGTTCACTGTTTATTTAGTGTACTCACACTCCTTGGACATGCCGACATCGAGACATTTCTGTAGTCGACAGGACTGACAGCGGTTCCTCGTCACCTTGTTTATGACACAGACTTTGTCTCTGTGGCAGGTGTACACCATGTTCTTCTGGATGCTTCTCCGAAAGAAACCCTGACACAAAGAAATGAGGTCAAAGACTGGAACACAGCAGCAGGGGAACAGAAAACATTGTACACAGAATAATAATCCTCTAATTGAGCTAAGAGTGACTGATTTGTTTTGTCGGAGCACAAGACACAAACACAAAAAAAACCAAAGAAGTAAATACAAACTGCATGCACTGTTTGTTTGTGTGTGTGTGTGTGCGTGTGTGCGTGTGTAGAATTAGATAAAGCAAAGAGGCTTACAGATCAAGGTCATGACCTCTTCCCTGACACATTAAGCTAATTCTCTGTAGTCTCATGCTCCTTGTATTCATTCTATATTTAGGTTTTCTAGCTGTAGCTTGCATCTATTTATGTACCGTTAAACCAGAAGAGGTGCTGTAGTTTGTGCATGTTGTGCTCTTAAGTTTAGCCAAAGCATACTGTATGTTTAGCTGCCTACCTTGCAGCCCTCACAAGCACTGACTCCATAGTGGTATCCTGAAGATTTGTCCTGACATACAAAGCAGGGCTTGTAGATGCGGGGCGGAGGTGGAGGTGAGGGGGGGCTGGGTACAAGAAGGTCCTCCCCTGAACTCGTGCTCTCAGTCTCTATAGCTGCAGGGACAGACAGGGGGGAACACACAGATATGCATTCAGTCATAGTGCCATTTAAGTGCATTCTCGCTCCTAAATCAATGTCTCTCTACGATTTGCCTTTAGTTGTACCAGGATTTAGAAAAAGATTATAGTATTTATTCATTTGAATTAATGACGCCCCCTTCTTTTGGTTTCCTCCAAAATGGTAATGGTACAAGATTGGAGCAGAGCTGGCTCAGGTGCCTGGATGCAGGGAGAATAAACAGTAGTTTAACAGGACTCCTGTTGGTAGTCTTCACCCTGCATTGACTAACCTAAACCAGATGACAAGTACAAATAAAACTTTTCTAGTCTTACTGAACACTCAAAGTGCTTTACAGTACAAGTCACATTCACTTTTTTTCTACTACACATCATTCACATACTGCTGACACATTGCCATAGGAGGGCAACTTGGGGGTCAGTATCTTGACCAAGGACAATTTGGCATCCAGACCGGAGAGGCCAGATATCGACCCACCAACCCTCTTGTTAGTGGATGACCCACTATATCACCCGAGCCACAGCCACCCTGTGTTTTTAAGACATTGTGATCTTGACGGATTCTTGGTTGAATGTGTACAGTGAAACATATCAATGGAGGATGACATAAGCTCCAACACTAAAAACCATTATATTAGCAACGCAGTGTAGAAAACACAACTGCTGCCCTTTTGTTTTTTTCTATATGAATACACAGCAGTATATTGAGGTACTGAACAGAGAGACACTTTATCATATTTTTTCTTATGCCATGTTTCTGGCCAAGTATTGAAAACGTATTATTCATTCACGTAATACAGTGAGATATGAAAGAGGGTAAAATAATGACAATATTAGACGATCCAGTGCAATCGAATTCTAGCAATTGCTGTGTATCAGGAAAAAAGAAAAGAACCTTGTACTATAGCCCTGCAATAAATCCATGTAATGTTCACTGTTGTCAGGACAAAAGGTGTTGATCTTATTCCACATTTTGTGAGCATTGAATGTTGTATTCTCATAGGTATCTAGTGTTTGCATACATTTCTAGACAGCTGGCTACTGTCCAAGAGACTTTATTCAAGGTCAAACCAATCTTCTGTATAATGTCCATTTTTATAACCAGCAGATGTCACATGCAGATTGTGTTTATGTGCTTGTGTGTTTCTCCTTGTGGAATCCAGGCAATAGGGTTCAATTTCCTTCACGACTTGTTTTATATATTTTGACATAAAAGACGTTACACCAGACGCATCCACCTATTTAAAACCAACAAGACCTGACTATCAAATGTGTATAGCAATGAACTGGGAATGTATTTTTGCATGGATAAAATGTTGAACACAAAATTAAATAACTTGTCTTGAGGTTGACCAGGGTAGCTGGCTGAGCTCAGAGCAGTTCAGTGTGGTATATATGCAGGCAAAGTAGCAATGTCCTGTTATTTTGAGATGCTGATAGAGATGTTCTGATGAGATGTTTCTGATAAGTGGACTTTTCTTAGCAGCTAATACAGAGTACCGATCCAGTGCCAATGCATTTAAAAAACAATGAATGCCATAGACAAATGCCTGAGAACACAAATAAATAAATCTAGGAATACACAGCAATTACTTCATTTAAAAAGCTCAAAACTGAAGTCTTCAATACGGTACACATCGCCGCTTTGCTAGTGGGTCTTTCCAAGGTGAAATGTTGCCAAATTGCTGACATTTCAACTCTAGCTAAAGCTACACTGCCATAAATCATTTCTTCCTCACCGCTCTAAAAGCAGTACTAACCAGTGGCTGAACAGAGCAGCTGCTGTTTTGAAGTGGTGAAGAAGTGATTTCCGGGGAAATCAAGTTGCAGTTTTATCTGGGTGAAACTAATGCACCTTAAAGACGTGGTATCACAGTGGTACAAAGGTCATTCTCATGCTCCACCCAGCATTCCGGCAGTATCTATTTTCAGCAAGTGTTTTTCCTTCCTTTTTTTTGTTTTTAAAAACACGTTACATCTTTTCCAGAGATCACCCAATGTCCTAGAGGTGTAGTATCAAGATACAAAAGTTAGGTTCAGGCTTGCACTGTTGGCAGTGGGTTCTTGGTTTCACTGGGGAGATGAGTTGGTAGAAATGTGCAGCGCACCCGTTCAAAGGACATTTGGATTAAATGTCATTATTTGGGGAAGTAACTAAGAGTAAAGTAACATGTATTTCCACAGTGGGTCGCCATGCAGCCTATGAGCCAGGCTTAACCAAAAACCTACTAAATATGTTTCCTGAAATGTCCAACCATTTCATAAAATGCAGGTTTAAAATTGAAAATGATAACAGGTTGGCATATACTAATATTTGGCAGAATAGGCATCTATCTGTTTGCTCGAAAAGAGAATATATGATTCTTTTTGTTGTGTATGGGCCACTGTAGATTTTGAAGCAGATACTAGACGTCTGCTAATTGTCATATCTTTGGCGTACAAACATTTAGTTCAACTGTTTAACAAAATAGTGAACTCCACAGTATGCTGACAAACTCCCTCTCATATTTTACCTCAAGGTTCAGTATTCTTAATGCATCATCTGGGGAGTGAAAACATCAGATTTGCCCACACTCAAAGGAGGTGCAACCTGGTGTTTCAATCAATCCAACTACACTGTGTCAGCTGGACAACGAACTGCCGACAGAAACAAGTTGAGCTGCCCTGCACGCCGAATCCTCTGTCTCAGCTTTCATCACAGTTTGGTTTGTGGTCGAGTTCTTTTAAAATGACTCCAACAGTTCATAAAGTTAACGGGTGGCCACACTGTTGCATTGGAAAATGTGTTGGTGTGGGGGGAAGTAGGTTTACTCACAAAATACAAGTTGAATCGGGGTCAACTTATAGGACAAACCCCCAGTGATCTCCTGTGCGATCCTGAAATTCTTCAAAAGCTCAACAAATGTGATGGAGACAGGGGAATTTGAATTTATAACAATATATTCATGCCGTATAAAAGAATATCCTACCCCATCATACTATCCATACTGCCATCTTTCCCTCCTTTCATCTCTCCTGTTTGTCTTTGCTTTCTTCTCACGCACACTCCAGCCAACACTTTCAAACCCTGTCTGACCTCTTTTAAACCCCTCTCTCTCTCACCTCATATTTCCAAGAGTCTTATGCTTGTGATTTCATCTGTGTTTGTTAATCTCTCCCCGCTGCCTCTCTCTCCTGCTTTAGTGAGCAAGGCATTCTCCTTACTGTTGATATGAGGGGCAGTTCAACAGAGAGGAATGTCTGTGACTCATCTTGAACCGTTTGTTAGGAGAGGAATCAGATAAGGGCAACAGTGTTTACATTGTTTCATCTCATCAGCAAACATCATGAAGTGACTCACTATTTTTACATATACGCATTTCACTCACTTTTAGATATTAAGTATAAATTTTGGTAAACAACCAAGTCTTGGCCCAAAAAAATTTCAGCGACTGATTGTCTGCAGATTATATAACCACACTATGGGTTTAAAGTAAATAGACTTTATATATTAATTCCTACTTGACAGTCGCATTTATCACGTCTTTCCAGTGTTGGAATATCCACCACAGGATGAACCCCAATAACACTGGTAACTCAATACTATATAGTGGACAGTGTTACAACTTCTGACACCTAATAATTGGTGCCATTTTTGCATCAAGACTAGAAAGTGTATTGTTGCACAGAAGTAATTGTAAGTTCTATTTTTATATATACAATAAACACTACATTTTTCATTCCTGCATAGGTTTACACTCCAAATTCAGACTCAAACAAAATTAATTAAATATAGTGCATAAATGGTCAGAACAGCCATAGTATTGTTTTTAGGTAATAAAGCTAAAAACAATGTTATTAGTCTTATAAATAGATAAAATCCTTACGATAAATCTTGAAGCTCAGACAAACTGTTTAAAGGTACATTTGTGTAGAATTTAGTGACATCTAGTGTTGAAGTTGCATGTTGCAGCTGAACACCCCTCACATCACCCTCCCCTTCCAAACATGAAAAAGAACCTGTGGTAGCTTCAGTTGTCATAAAAACCCAAAAGGTGTTTAGTTTGTCCAGTCTGACTAGTTTAAAAACATGGCGCCCTCCATATAGAGGGTCCCTTCCATGTAAATATAAAGTATCTAAATATAAAGGTTCTTTTCTGGTGTAAAGAAAACTACAATTCATACAATTTAGATGAAACGAACTAGTGAAAACATCATGAGGATTATTCTACATTAAATTACTGCCAATAGTTCCCTTTCACCTAAATCTAACACTCTGGACCTTTAAGTTAACAGAATGAAATGACGACATGTTTTTTGGCTCATCATGAAGATATTACTTGGAGGCTGCAGTCACACCAGAGGCTGTGATGACCCATGTCATTCAAGGTGAAAACCACACCACTGTCATCAGCTACATCCTCTCACTATACTTTTACATTAAGAAAGGGAATGTCAGCATCATTGTATACATACAGTGAAAGCTGTGCCATCGATTCACGGCCCTCTTCAATCTCAGTTTTTACATTTCTGCCACATTCGCATCAAACCAAGCTCCCCCTTTTCTCCCTGAGCTGTAGTGATAAATGACAGAACTGTGTTGATCTGTGATGGTGTGTACACAGGAGGATGGGGAAGATATGACAACATTTCTCTGTGAGTTTATGTGTGCGTGTGCGTGTGCGTGTGCGTGTGTGTGTCAGTGGGGAAATAAAAAGTGAGTCAGGCAGATTATCATAAACCAGTGCTGTGTGCAACTAAAAAGCAGTTTGTAATGTTTAACTGGAACTGGCATGTTGCTAGTTGCACAATTCAGCAATAATAAAAAGTAATCACAGTTTTACTTATTATTATGCAGACCTGCACAATGAAATGCAATAGCAATAGCATAGCAATGTGGTGTGGATTTCAGTAAAACCAAACACTGTTCAGAATATAACTTAATGCAAAATGTATGATGCCTGCAGCTGCTGAGCAATTGTTAAGGCACAGGCTGTGGCTATACACACTAACTGCAGAAAGACAAGCAACAGAATAAAGGTCATTTGTGAATATGGCGGAGAAGTGCAGTGAGTGGTCAAAAAAGTCAGCAAAGTAAGACCAGACATTCATTTGAGACCCAGGGCTTACCTGGGTCAAAGCATGGCTAAAACCTTCCAAAGTCAGGGTCAGTTCATGTTCAAATCCATCGGGACAATGCTACATGTTAGCCAGCACTGGACTAAGCCGTTTTCCGAATGTAAAACACATTAAATGGTCTCCACAGGCAGTCCTGGCTTTATGCCCGCAAACAGTTCCTGAACAGAGAGCACGACCTGTCAGCTTAGAGACCGGCCTCTAATCACTTCACTCAGTCCCTCTCTCTGCACATTTCACCAGGCATAGAAATGAAGGTTCATAAAATGATTTTAACAAAACTTAGCATCAGTGCTAATTACTAGGCTAACACACCAACAGTACAGCTCAAACAGCTTTTACCACCCATTGTTCCACTTTCACCTGCACCCAGGGGTGGGCAGTATGGATACCATCCTTTTTTCAAAGTACATGCAACTTATCTACCAACACCAATAATAAATGTAAATATGAATGAAAATCTAATTGGGTGATGACATATGACTAAAATGAACAAATACATCTGTTTTGAGCTGATCAAATTAACAAATCCAAGCACTGACCTCCCACATTATAAATGGTTCATCACATCTTTGTCAATATTTGTTGTGACGGTTCACAATGTAAACTCTCAGTTTCCTTAGGCAGCTTTATGAACAGGAACAGCAACAGGAACTTAAATAACATCCGCATCTGTGATGGGTAATTCTTGTTGTCCTTTGATATTTGAAAAGACAGGCCAATTAATAATGAATATAATTGTTAGTTTGATTTGATTCTGAGCAGGATTATTTATGCTGATAAAGAATTTGATAAGACAACATCAATACAATAAAACAATTTAAATAAACTGTAAAAAATGATTCTACATAATCTCAAATAAATTATAATTCCTTGTTGCTTATCGGAAATAGAGACATGTGTGTGTACACCCAAACACTAAGTATTTTACTGTTAAGTTGTTCTTTCTGCTTTATCCTATATCTTTTCAATGCAAACGATGTGAAGAGGTGACATGTGAGAGGAAACTCCTCTATGGTCAACGCAGACAAAGACTATGACTAATACAAAAGCTGCTTTCAGACTTAAACTGGACTCTGCAGAAGATGTCAAGAGAGTTTGTGTTGATAAGAGCTGACGACAGTGTCGGGGGGCTGTAAACATGATCACGTGATCTACACAGCGGAGTGAATACGTCGCTTCCTGCCTCTGTCTGCTGCACCCAGCTGCTCCACATTTCGCCTGAATAATACTGAGGATATAATGCTGTTGTGAACACATCTGTGCAGAGAACCACACGCTGTGTTGTGTATGTTTGCATGTGGTAAACTCTGCAGCCAATGCTCCACGTCATGTCTGAAATGTCCCTTTTTTTCTCTCTGACCTATGATGAAACAACAGACATAACAAACACCACCCAACTTATCATTTGATATAAGGGAGGATTTGTTTAAGCAAGTTATTTTGGCTAAAACCAGCTGTGAGTATCATCATCACCATCCTCTGACATCAGACACGGAGCAGCATTTCCAGCCATTGCTTTACAGAGTTCACTGTGAGATGTATTAAGTAATTTATTATGATCTGCTGCTGGATGGATGTTATAAAACTAAAACAGTCCCTGATAGGAAAAAGGTTCCCCACCCTTGTGTTAGATACAAACACTGACATGCAACCATCCACCTCCTCCCCTTTTCACACACTCACACTCAGGTCTAACTTGGTCAGTATTTCCTCACATTTCCAGACAAACTGTGAGTGTGAGTGAATGGCTGTGTGTGTGCGTCACCGTGTGTGTGTGTGTGCGTCTTCAACGGACAGAAAGAAAGGTCATTCAGTGCAGAGAAGTGATGACTGGGCAGCTGACACAGGAAAGAAAGAGGCAGATAGAAGGAGAAATAAAGAGTGAGAGAGATGTAGGTCACTTCCCAATTGTCAGTGAGTCATTGCTCTGGATCACACACACACACACACACACACACACACACAATCTTGCAGCTTGTGCTTACATGTTGCTTGAGCAGTCACTGAATGTGTGTGCATGACTTTGACCTTTGAACCCGTTTGACACTCTTCATCCAGTCACACACAAAAACACACACGGTACCTCACTCTACCTTTTTTTTTCTTCTTGTCGGCTAACCAGAGTCCACTCTATTTATGACTTAAACTCTGTTGTGCAAGGGTCATGTCACAGTGACATCATCATGTCGCTACCCTTGGGTTACTGACTTTCACGCTGGCTGTCTCTAACATGTGACGACTGGGTTGCACTCTCAACTCACAGCAGGGCGCTCCCATGTTTGCATGTTAAGCAATGAGTGACCAATTATCATCCCGGGCTGATAATTATCAATGAATTTAGTTTTTTTTTTACTAATTATCAAAATCAAGGAGAATCTTCAAATCTTTTGAATGATCTATTGCAGTCACGCACATACTGTTATATCTGTGTTCCCAAGCAACCATGACACCAGCGACACACTCCATAGCAGTGGGTGGCAGTACTGAGTCACTTTACAGTTTCCATGCCACCAGTGAGGATAAAAAGAGCAGGAAATGCAAGTTGACCACAACAACCACGTTGCCAACTAACAACTGCCGCCCCCCCCCCCCCCCCCCCCCCCCATTGACATAAAGTTGCCACTGGTAGAAACTGTGTTTATAGCAAGATACAGCCCAATTGCTTTATTTCATTTCTCAGCCTCATAAATTAAGTAATTCATTTGTGCATTCCCTTATTAGATTGTGATCTTAACATCTTGTCAACATGTAAACTGACTTATATCAACAGTAATGAGTTCCAGAAGGCCAGTTCTTCCACCTCAGACTGAATTCATGCAGCCACTACATTGTGTGGATCATTAGTGGAACATATTCACGTGTGAACTGCTCACTAACTGTGTGTTGCTGTCACAGTAAAGCTAGCTCCAGTTCCAGTATCCAGCATTACTTGAACTCAGAGCCCAACAGAATTCAATGTGCTAGCTTCACTGTAATCACTACTTATGGCTGCAAAGGCTGTTGTTGCCAGTGCTCAGCAAAGGTTAAGTGGTGTTTCTTTAAGGCCCCTTAGAGGAAAAAAAGGAATGATTAAACCAGATAAATTGTATGAAGGTATCACATGCAATGCACACATTTTCATCCTGGTTGCTCACTTTTTGCAGCTTTGTAATTAGGATAAAAAGAAATGAGTTACAATCACCTTCAATACCAAAATAATACTCTACAAAAAAAACTATCACTATAAATACAATCTGTGACATGTTGAATATTCCTCTAAGGTTGTGACTAATCATTTATTTTCTAAAAGCAATCAATCAAGCATTTGTTCTTTAAAATGTCAGAAGATAGTTAAATGGTGATTCTTCAAATGTCTTGTTTGATTCAACCAACAGCCCAAAACCCAAAGATAACCACCATTATTTTACTATCACATAACCCAAAGAAAGCAGCTGAAGCTGAAACAAGGCTATTCTTAGATAAAGAGCCTATCTCTGATTAATTAAATCAAAATAGTCAGCACCTTCCTGATTTATTGATCAACTATATAATTCAGCTTTAATCAATCAACTTTATATATTAACAATGTGCAGCGTATGGCGCTCTGATCTCATTCCCACCCACTGTGAAGCAAGTTTGGCTGCATGTGGAAAATGAACGTCGGCTGCTGCTGACCCACTGAGGCCATTTGAGTTGCTCCATTCACAACAAACCCTCAAGTCACAGAAACGGACAGTGTAGATACCTGTCATTTCTAAACGGGTGGTCATCTCAACCTGCATGCAAAGGTGGGAGGTTTGTCAGATATAAGGGTGGTGGCAATCAGCACTCGGACATCGAACAACATGTCACAGGATGCATGATAACGTGTTCAATTCAAACTGCACAGCAACCATCGGCTGCAACTGTAACTTAACATCATTCGTACATGATTATGTAAAGGTTCACTGATGTCACTTTGTCCAAACCCTGAGAAAAAAGTCAGATAATGAAGTTAATAGACAGAGAAACCACATCCACAACAAAATATAAGAAGATATCTACTTGATTTGAATTGTGTAGACACCAACAGTAGTCTGCCTGAGGAGGGGGGCTTATCTGCTAATCGCAATTAAAGAGAGCAGGAAAGGAAAGTGGATGAAACTACATGTTGTTGCCATAGAACATTGTTCATTTAGGGTCTACTTTATCTCTGACTGTCACGGGGGCTGTGGAGAACCTGATGATAGAAAGAAAGGGAGCTGGCATGTGCCCCAGTGTGCAGATCATGCATCCATCCAGCACAAGATCACAACGACCAAAGCACAAGCAGTGGTTCACTCTGTCACTTCTCAATCAGACCTATTGTCTTCTTTACATGTGCAAATGATGTCGAATGGCACTCACAGTGGCAGGATCCGCTCCAGTGCCTCACCAGAGACCCCCCGAATGGACGCTGGAGTCCCACACCGGACAGGAGTCCCTTCTCCGGCCCGAGCCCCGGGGGTCTGTGGTAGTAGTCCATGCTCAGGAAGGAGCCGGGGCTGGGGCTGCTGCGGCCGGGGCTGGGGCTCAGACCCACAACATCCACGCTTTCGTACATCCCAGAGAAACGGGGGAGGGACGGGAGGACGGGGTCGCGTTTGATCCCCTTTGTAGCCAACGAGATAAGAGCAGGAGGGGAAAAAATATCAAAGCGTCCCGAGCGGCGGGGAGAGAGAGAGAGAAGAGAGAAGAAGGGAAGGGAGGGAGTTCACATCTTCATAACAGCCCGACGGCAGGAGGGGGAGGTGGGGCAGAGAGGCGCAGATGACCCGTCCTGCTGACCTCCTGTCCCTGGAACAACACGAGCACTTCACCGCCACAAAGGACGGCTCTTTTTGTTCCTGTGTAAATGCTACAAGTGTCAGTGAGTTGAGCTGCCGGGTCCTCGCTACTTTGTTCCAGCACCGCAGATTCAAACAGGACTAAAGAGGTCACGTTACACTACATCGTGCTCCACTTCCTTCACGACGACCTCGACGCCTCACTCGGGTCCTCAACGCCGGCGCTTTGTTTTCGCGTGGATTTTCCACCCGCGCTTCACAGATGTCGCTTGTTAATCATCGTGTTCGCACTCACGGTCTCTTTCGCTGTGGCGGCCAGCCGCCGTCTCCCGCACGCGCAGCGAATGGAGGTAGCTTGCGCCGAAAAGTAGCAGCAATGTCCGGTCGGCGGAGACGCGCTGCTCCGCTCCGGTTCAACCCTTCACACTAACCAGACGAGGACCCCCACACGGACCGCAGCCCCGACTCGTAACCGTGGCCGAGCAGCGCTCTGAAGTATCCGCAGTGTGCCCGGGAAGCAGCGCGATATCCGAAGGTGCTCAGAGTTACTGAGACTCTCCCTGGTGTTGAGGTCCGGCGGCGGCTCAGGAGCAGTGTCCTGTGGTAACCTCCCCCTGCACCCGACGGCCCCGCTCGCTCTCTCTCTCTCTCGCTCGCTCGCGCTCTCTCTCTCTCTCTCCCTGTGTGTGTGTCTCTCTCTCCCTCTCTGTCTCTCCCTCTCTCTCTCTCGCTCTCTCTCTCTCCCTGTGTGTGTGTCTCTCTCTCCCTCTATGTTTTCTCTCCCCCTCTCTCTCTCTCTCTCCCCCCTCTGTGTCCCTATCTCGCTCTACCCCCTTCTCTCTCTCTCTCCCTGTGTGTGTCTCTCTCTCCCTCTATGTTTTCTCCCCCTCCCTGTCTCTCTCTTTCTCTCCCTCCCTCTCTCTCTCACTCTCCCCCCTCTGTGTCCCTATCTCGCTCTACCCCCTTCTCTCTCTCTCTCTCTCCCTGTGTGTGTGTCTCTCTCTCACTCAATGTTTTCTCCCCCTCCCTGTCTCTCTCTTTCTCTCCCTCTCTCTCTCCCTCTCCCCCCTCTGTGTCCCTATCTCGCTCTACCCCCTTCTCTCTCTCTCTTTGTGTGTGTGTGTGTCTCTCTCTCCCTTATGTTTCTCTCCTTCTGTCTCCCTCTGTCTTTCTCTGTCTCCCTATTTCTCTCTCTCAATTTTTAATTCAATTCAATGAGCTTCATTGCCATGACTGTGTATTACAATATTGCCAAAGCCTTACAATATAATAATAAAATAATAGAAAACAATGTGTTATTTTAGTGAAATAATAAATTATACATCAATAAAACTATACTATACATTAATAAAACTACCTACTATCTCTCTACCCCTATGTCTTCCTATCTTGCTCACCCCCACCCCCCTCCCCCTCTCTCTCTGGTTTGGTGAGTGACACCAGCTGCCCACGAGCTCCACCTACCTGCCCTGCGCGTGCCCCCACAGTCACAGCGTGCATGGCTGCTATCATCCACAACTGAAGGAACTGCTATTTATATCTGATGTCTGCCATTATTAATTGTGCTAACGTTACCTTGGTTACTGGCTTAACAGTTTGTTTATCTCCGTACCTCACCTCCTTGTACTCAGGGGCAGCTCTAAGTTATATGTGACCCTTGGTGTAACCCCCCTTAGCCCATAGCTGAGTCTCAATTCAGGCGCTACATTCTTCGGAGGATGCGAAGGCCAAACCGATATGAGATGGTGCGGTCTACAAAGTAGTTATGTGATCAGGATCACAAGCTCGGGAAGCATCCACCTGTTGGAGCCTTAGTTTCTCGGGGGGTGTCAACTGCATTTAAAGGGGCCGCTGACATGGGACATCCTAGTCGCGCTGCCCAAAGACAAAATCAGTCTTCAGGTGCAGCCTTCGAAGGAAGTGGCTCCTGAATTGAGACACGGCTCATGTCAGCTTGCTCTGGACCATTTTAATATGTACCATAAAGGTCAGAATACGGGCGCACTTTAAACTTAAGGGCGACTGATTTGACCAAGGAGATTCAAAGTGAGGATGCACGTTGTTATGTTTTTAACACAAGACACATGCAAAAGTTAAAAAACAATGTTATGTCTCTGCTTGCTGCACCACCCCTTACATGAACGCTCCAGGGATTTCTGTTTCTGTTTAAATCCACAAAACACTTTTGAAGTTTCAGGGGTTATCAGCGTTGTAGCCAAATCCAATACAATTGAAGTAACTGGGGACTTCTTCTTCAAACATAAAAAATCATAAAATGCCTCCATACTGCTCTTGTGGTGTAATCCAAGTGTCCATAAACTCTGACATTCAGATTAGACCCAAAGCAGCATCATTTATTCCATGTTTTTAGCCTAAATGTCCTTGGAAGTAGCGATGCTAGCAAAAGTAGCTTTGTTGGCGAAAGTAGCGATTCTACCACGCACCCCGTCCGTGTCCTTGTGTGTGCAGTGAGTGTGCGTGCGTGACCATGAACGTGAAAAATACCAAAAACCACAGAGGAAAAAATAAATAAACCTCAGCGAGCGATCCCTCTTCTAGGACGGACAGAAGTGCAATAAATGCCACATCTCATCAACAAAATTACCATATTTATTTTGATTAAAATAAACAGTCTTTAACATAATGGAAAGGTCTGTCAATGTTTAAGTATTTATCCATAAGAAAATGTCTGATAGAGATAAAGGCAGCAGCATGCAACAGTTTCACACAGGTATATTGAAGGACTGTACATGACTAGATCTCATTGAAAAAAAACTATACTTTCTGTGTAAAAATACTTCTATTTGTCAGTAAAACACAAATATTTCTACCATAAAAATGATTGGTTCATATTTTATGACCAAATATATTTAATGAAGGATTTGTGAAGTGAATCGAAAACTGAACTGTAAAGCACTTGGTCATTAAGACCAGAAAAGCTTTATATGAATACCATTTACCATTTGCATGGATATAATGCAATTAATTGAACAGTTCTGATTGTGTGACTTGACTGCTTTGAATGCTTGCAGAGCGTTCACATGTAATTCTTTTTTGTTTGCATGTACTTTTTGCATATGTTTAACATGTGTAGTGTATGTTTAACATTTCACCTTTTAACACGTCTAGAGCTTCCACCTACAAGATATGTCTGTCATGCAGTTCAGTTGACTGTGACTGCGGTGACCCTGTGATAGACTGGTCACCTGTCTCATCCAGTGCTGGGATTGGGTCCAGCCCCACAAAAGTTTTCTGCCCAATAATGACAATATATGACAGTAAAATAGCTTAACCAAACTCTTGTTTTTTCATTTTCTCTATCCTAAATAATCCAACCTACAATTCAACTTTTTTTTCTCCGCTCATATATTTCCAACAAGTGCCACAAAAGCCAGTTGTGTTGGTAAAGCATCATCAACCGACATGAAACAAGCCTTAAAACATCACCTGATCCTGTAAAATGTCCATTTATCTGTGCATAATGGACAATTGGAATAATAGACAGAGGGGGAGGAACTGTGGGCTTGTGGGGATTTACCAGTTTCTTTTTGTGTTGGGTCAGTCAAGCAGCTTAATCCAAGCATGTGCCTCCACATCCAGCTTCGGTTGTTGCCTGGTTGTAGTGACACACGTTGCTTCACACTAAATTTGAACACGTAACATTATGACCAGGCATTCAACATGAAGAGTGACAAAATCACGTCACTGGTCATCCAGCCAAGTGGTGGACGTCATGGGGAAGTGCAGCTCGTACATGTTGGCTTGCTTGGATACACTCAGGTCCAGTGTCAGGTGTTTGCAGGGTTCTGCCTGCCTGCTGAGAAGTGCATGCCCATTGCGAGAACATGCACAGCTAAAGAGGAAACTAACGGTGTTATGCTAACACAGACTGACATCGCTGTCAGCAGCCCGGCAGGAAATAATCCTATTTCATAACTGAGCTATGACCAAGACGGCAAGTTTAAGCCAAAGGTATATAAGACATCAAGGAGGCTATATGACAAAAAAACATCGATGAATGTATCCCTCTAACAAGCACTGTGTGTTCAAACCCTGGCATGTCATTAAGCCCATTGTTGTACAAGCCATTAAAATATATCAGTGAGCCACACTGAGTGAGATGTTCCTACATTACCCTGAATGCACCATCCCAGGGCCTATTTCACCACAGCGTTTTGCATACACATGCTTTCTTGATTGCAAATTGTCCAGCTCTTTTTATTCTTGGTATCCTCCCCAAAACTATACTAGGAAATATAGTCTGACCTACTTATTGAGGATTTTGCTCTTCTAGAAAATGATTAGTCTCAAGCTTAAAGCCACAACCGACAGGCATTAGAGCAACAGAGATAAAGGGTTAAGATGTTGTTCAGAAGAGGCTTATACTGAAAATAGAAACGTTTATAGACCGAAGAGCACCACTTTAACACCAACCTACACAATGTGTCTGAAATATAAACTATAACCCCAATGTGTTCATTTACCTATCTCTTGTCATTATTATATGGTTTCAATCTTTGCATTTGTCTGTTTGTCAGACATCATGCATTGCCCTCTTAAATTTCAAATTGAGGTCATGTGGCGGACAAAGAATGTTCAAAGGCTGAGGACTTTGTTTTTCATCTGCATGGCTTTATTTGAAATTTAAGTTCGATTTATTATCTATATTAAAGTAATCTTGCAACATCCCTTCAGTGTCTCGTAAACCCCCCTGGGGGTCGCAACCCTTAGTCTGGGAACCACTGTACGGCATGGGATTAAACCCACTGCGACACTACAGTAGATAGATGTGTCCTACAGGTTTTTAATTGAAATCTCATGTTCTGCCCCAGACAGAATTGAACTGAGGATTTTGTGTGAAAGACTGGAGAATGTCCCAGCGCACTCGCTCAGTGTCTGCTGAGCTCCACATGTTGCAGAAAACTGTGCCTTTAAGTTCTCCTTTAATTCCATAATTTACATTATAAGGTAATTATATTAGTTAATAATTGGTCTGTGTTACTTATTTTGAAGTGATACAAAGACCCATTCTTTCTCTTCATACAAACCTTAGGTTATTACATAGAGAAACCCAACAGTTTTAGTGATGTAAATGGTTTGTATTTAGTCTTGATACAGTCTAAAAGCATTTTACAGTGCAGTTTTTGCCATTCGCCCATTCACACACACATTACAGTGCAACTATATGCAGCACTTTCTCTACTTTGCCAAAGGGCACTTTGGCTTGTGGAATGGGGAGGACTGGGATCGAACCATAGACCTTCAGGTTAGAGGACGACCTCACCAGCCACAGCTGCCCCAATGTGCAAAGTACAAAAAGTAACAAAAGACAAAACAGAATGAGAAAGAGGAGAAAGGGGGGGACTTTATCCCTTAAAATGAAAGATTTTAAGGATAAAGTTATTTAATAAGGACAAAAGTCATAATATTTGATAAACAGAATCAGGCAATAAGCAGCAAGGACAACAGGTTTTCTGGAGTTTCACTCCTTGTGGATCCAAACTTCGAAATCTTGTCTTGAGAAATTTCGAAACTCCTTTGAATATCACACAGATGTAACCAATGATAACCTCACAATTGATCACTACCAAACATTTCCTCCTTAACAAAATTCCCTCCAAGTCCGTGTGGTTCCGTTTTTCCCACAACCTTCTCAAAGTCCTGATACTGATAATATGGAGCTGATGTGACTAGAGATTGAATATTTCGTTATCTGTCAAACATATACTAAAGTTTATTGTAACAAATCAATCCATATTCCTCATTTTGACACAGGCTGCACATTAAGCTTCTGAAATTACCCCTCTAAAATGAAACATGGCCTAAAATTATGACTTAATTCTTTTAATATTATAAGTTTCTTCACAAAATGTCCAATTTTTATTTTCTCTTTAAGTGGCTATTATACTTAAATATGAGAAAACATGAGGTTTTATTGGTAAATTTAGCCTTATTCTTTTGTTACAAACTGTCAAGAGGACACTAAAACAGATGAGAGGAGCGAGAACAAGAAAGGAGGAGACGAGACACTCGGAAGAAGAGAAAAAGTTGGCAAGGAGAGTCAGGAGGGAAGGGAAGAGGAGCGGAGATCAAAAGGCAGGATCCTGCTGATGGAGACACTGATAGTAGCTGTCTCTCTTCCATTATTCATCACACAGCTGTGGTGTAAGTAGGTTAAACTTCTCACAGAGGCAGAGAGAGAGAGAGAGAGAGAGAGAGAGGGGGATGCAGTAAAGGAGACAGGGATATAGACAGGCCGGAATTGAGGAATAATGAGAGAAACAAAGAGGATTGACAGAGAAGAAAACTGTGACAAAAACAGGACAGTGAGGTGAGGGGGCACTGAGAGACAGTAATGAAGAGACGAAGAGAGAGGCAGAGGAAAAGAGGACGACAGAGAGGGAAAATGTGGGGAGGAGACGGTAAACACACATGATTAGACAACTCTTTGATTCTGTGAGCCTGAGGTTAAAAAAGAAAAAAAAAAAAGATAATGTATGCACACATGTACACACGTAAAGAGGCTTTTATGGTTGACATCACACACAATTCACAGCACAGGCAGGATCACGCAACGTTGGAAGGGGGGAGGCATTTATAGCTCACACACGCAAAGCACACGCAATGCTTGTGCAGTTACAATGTTTTTTTTTTCCATTCGTGTTCAAGGTCTCCCGGGTCTTTGTGTTAGCTGAACCCTGATGTACCAGAGGACGGTTCAGCTGAAAGGTCGGAGAACTTACTGTATAATAGATGCCATCAGACATGGTGTGACTGTGAGGTCATGTTCATGGTATAAGTGCTACAGGAGAAAAAAAACATAATCCCCAATTTCCGAAGGTTTCAGGAACCAACAATCTGTGATATTTACCGAGTAACACTTCAATAACTTCCCCACATGTCGGCCATTGAATCAACTCTCATCTTACAGGATGGGGTGGAATACCTGCACGGGTCTGCTGTGATAATAAATCACAACAGATCATTAGCATTAGACCTTGGGTACAGAAAGGCCTGGTCAGATTAGATAATAAACCCGTTAATGTGAGTTTAACACTCCCATGTATCACCTTCAGCAACAACTGGTCCAAATGCAAAGCAATGAGATGTAGATGCTAACAAAAACATGTTTTAATCGCACCTTCCACTCGTGAAGCTGATAGTAAAATGAACGTTTAGAGGGGATTGTACCATGTCACATGAAACGTTTTCTGTCAGTGCTCATGGTTCCGTGGAAATGGAATTCAGAAAATTGGCGGTAATCCTGCCTCCAGCGAAATTGTCCAGTAAGTGCGGTGGAGAACCAGTCATGAAGTTCTGTCAACGTGAGTGTGGAGTGAACAGGCACCTTACTTTCACATGCAGCGGGAAGTCTCGAGCGCCGCCACTCCAACGGTGCGTGTAGCGGCACCAAGGGGCCCACTATGACAATCAAAAAATCTCTCCTCTTCTTGTTTGAACTACAAATAGATAATGTTTACATGTCATTTGCATACCCATTCAGAAGCACTGTGTTTTTCTGACTTCTCCAAAAATGAACCATATCCTCACCCGTGAGCGTCACATCCTAAAAAAGTGTCGTAAAGTCACTTGAGCGCTGTCTGAAGTTAAGATGGCTTAAAGCAGTGCAGGTGCTAACTGAATGAATCAGGTTTTCCATCTGGGGCTCACCACAGTTGCATGTGCATGTGCTCACTGCTGAGACCACAAACCCATACACCCAACTCAATTCAGCTGCTGATACCAGCTCCTGTACCTATTCGCTGCCCTTAACGCTTCCTGTGTGCACTGAGCTGCAGCTCGTACACCGGAGAATAAAGAAGAGAGAGCTGCCTGAGAGCTAAGGGGCTTCTCAGATTAGTTTTTTTTCTTTTTTTTTTACCAAAAACAGAAAACAGACTCTGCCTCTGGATATTATTCCTGATTCCTGCGGCCTGCAGACTTTGCTGAGACTACAGTTTGGTTAACTTATACGACTTTAACATGGTTGATTTTGTTACTAATTAGTTTGCGTTTTGGTTTAGCTAAAAAATCTGTTGTCTCTAGGCAAATTTGTATTCCCACTACTCTCATGATACAACATATGAGTTACTTTTATTGGAAAATACACAAATCAACACAATAAATTGCTCCAATGAATCCATCTACTCACATTGGTTGCTCTGTATTCTTGTAGAACTGAAAGGTATAAAACACCAAACACTGGAGAGACGGTACAAATCAGTACAAATCAGTACATGAATCTCTGATATATACATCCTGGCATAAAAAAGCCTGTTTTTATTGTCATTTGTTTCTTCGCTGTTTCTGCTTTCAGCAAGATTATTATGACACCACTGAAGACGTTACATTTTGAGGCACATCCTAAATCAAAAACATAAATACAGAGGCAGATCCTGGAAATGTTTATTTTCCTTTCCTATAACATAGTGATGTAGGCTGTTAGCCTTGGTGGAGGTATACACTCAAGATAATAAGAAATTCATAGAGCTCAACCTTGGCAAAGACAGACCAATACCGACTCTGGTCTTTTCTCTGTCCGTCAAAGACACTTCAAGCCAAAGAACACAGTTTCTTCAGTGAGGGAAATGCCAGGGGCTTACTTTCATGTGAAAGCTTTATACTGAACTGCTTAGGATGCCATTACTTTGCAGTATATTTCAATAGAAAATAGCTATTTGTTGAATTATTTAAATCTTGTTTATAACTTTTTAAAGATATATTCCTAACCCTTTATAGATATTACAGTGCACTGGGGAGAGAGAACACATGAAGACATGCAGCAAAGAGTTGGCTCAGAATTTAACGGGGGTGGCTGGGTAGAGTGGTGCCGAAGTGTTCTTGGGCAAGATACTGAACCCCAAATTGCCTCTTCTGGTAGAGAAAGTTCTCCTGTGTGTGAATGGGTGAATGTACGTATGGCTGCTGCAGGGGAACTCTAGTTATATGCGAGTATAGGACGGGGAATTCCCAGTAGTGGTTCTTCCAACTCGTCTGATGAAAGCCGGTGAGACATTAGATTTAATCTGATTTTTGGGGCACCTTTCCAAACTGAAAGATGGACACATGCACAGTGAGTGGTTGACTTACTCTGCACTTTCATAACCCACTGTTTGAAGGAAACACAGAGACCCAAGCCATAGAAGCCACTGTTTGTGGTGCCTCTGTGATTTTACATTTTGATGCTGTGCTCAAAGTTATTTTAACCTTGACCTTGTTTACTTGACCATTTGGCAGCCACTAAGTGACAGCTGCCCCTGATGTGAACTATGAATTATGCAAGATATTTCCAGAAATGCATCACACAGCTGCACAACGCAACAATACCACAACACCAAACAATTGCAGCATTCCGGAGGAAATACAGAAAATTTGAAACAACTTAACCAAAGGCCGTCTGAAATCTTTGTATCAGACATGACCTCCGTAGGAACGCCAGAGAATTGGGTCTAAACCATCTTTGCTCACAAGCGTAACGTATTAATTCTGCTGCGGAGATCACGTTTACAGCACATGGGAACCGGCGTCGACTCTTATCAACTAAAGCTCTCTTGATATCTTCATCTGTGTCTTCTACGTGTATGGCACCACTTTTTCATTCAGAGATATTTGTATTATAATTTTTTTTAACTAAACCCTCAACCCCCCACTTCCTCTCAGTGAACCCTGTGAAGGATCTCCTGCTGTGTTCTCACATCGGCTCCTTCAGACTTTTGGCTGATTTTATACCAGGAGGCCAGACAGAGAAAGTCTGCAGAAACGCCTCACATACGGTTCACACATAATGCTGAGAAAAGTCCGGAGGATCCCTGGAGTTCAGTGCATATCTGAAAGCAGCTTTTATGAACAAATGCACAAGAAACTTATTAGACGTGTCACTACACCAGGATCAAGAAAAATTTAACGAAAAGAAATCAACCCTGATAGGTGGACTGTCCTGCCAACAGAACGCCATAAAAATGTTCACCTGCTATTATGTTGTCATCTTTTGTAGACTTTACATTGGATGTCCCTTCAGAGCTCTATCCATTGGTGCATCAGTTTCTTTACGCTGAAGGGAGGACTCTTATTTTACTGCAAACAACAGGAGGAAACATGTCGGAGGAGGGTACAGTGCTGTGTGTGCTTGTGTGTGTCACGTGTACAACTCTTACAACCCCGTTGGCCATGACATGGGGATTGTGTATATATATTTTCATTTATGAGCACATGATGATGCTCCCCTGGTGTGTGCGTGTGTGTATTTGTGTCAGTGAGAGGCAAAAATCCCAGATGCGAAAAAGCATATTGCATAACACAGGGCTACAAGTCAGCATTAAAGTTAAATTGACTTGAATAGACAAATGAAGTTTCGTGTTTAGTGACACAGTACTGGAATGTTTCGGGGAGCTTTCTACCATGCAAGCTGGTGGAGTGGGAAACAAGGTATTGTTTTCCTGCAAGAGAAAAATAATTAAAATGCATGGACAGATTTTCACCAAACTTGGGAGTGTATCTCCAGATTAACTGACTGGTTAAAAGTTGTATTGAACCAACAGGAACTAGACTAAGTGCATCTGCTTCAACTGATTGAGTTGAGAGGAGAGAAAGGGGGAAGATGGGAGAGGTAGGAGGAGACAGAGAAAGTAGAGAGAGGAACCAGGAGCTGCTGTATTTTTCTATTCAAGCGTTGTAAGACTGGTTTTTATAATGATAATAACAAAGGTCTTACTTATACGTGTAATATAATTAAGAGTTAGTCTTAATAATAAGGCTTTTGGATTCAGTCCAAGCCATGTCTTGAATCCAGAGGTATTTAATAAGAGCAACAGTGACCACAGTACGCTTCACACTGTCACCTCGATATTACATTTACAGGCTGAGCCAAGTGCCATCCAGAAAATGTCATTTTCCCCCTGGATCCTGTTGGCAACACTTCATCCAGCCAATGAAGTGTTAAAATGTTGTTGTTGTACAGAAGTACCAGGGGAGCTGGTTGTGGTAGTTGGCCGCAGGTGGGACCACAGAGACATGAGTCTGCATCCTGAGTCCTGCTTCGTTTGTTTTAAAGCTGGTGAAAGCGACTTGTTTAGATTGAATGCCACTTAAAGGTAGAGTGTGTATTTTGTGATATCTAGTGTTGAAATTGCATGTTGCAGTTGCATTCATTGGAATTTGCATTTGTGTTTGCTGCTTAATAATAATATCATTAGATTGCGATGAAGAGGGAGCTGGATGCAGTTTCCAGGTTAAAGGTTCAGTGTATAGAATTTAGTGACATCTAGTGGTTTATTTGCATGTTGCAGCTGAACACCCCTCACATCACCCTCTCCTTCCAAACATGAAAAATAACCAGTGGTAGCTTCAGTTGTCATAAAAACTCAAAAGGTGTTTAGTTTGTCCAGACTGGACTAATGTAAAAAACATGGTGGCCTCCGTAGAGAGGACCTCCTCCATGTTAATATAAAATATTTAAATCTAAAGGGTCTTTTCTGGGGTAAAGAAAACTACAATTCATTCAATTTAGATGAAATGAACTAGTGAAAACATCATGAGGATTATTCTACATTGAATTTCTGCCAATAGATCCCTTTCACCTAAATCTTACACACTGGACCTTTAAGTCAGCTCAATAAACAAAACAAGCCAACAAGACCAAGATCTATCCCTAACCTTATTACCAAATGCTTTACCGTAACCATAAAACCATTCTTTAGTTGCTAAAAGCAGATTATATATCACATTAGGTCTGTATCAACATTAGGAAATTTGGCAGATCTTTTTATAATAATTAGAGTTAAAAAATGCAATATGGGTGAAATTATATTTCATGAAATAGAATATACATATTATAGGCTACTGTATATACATAGCTTTCTTTATGAAGCACGTTTGACCTCATTTGGGCATTTCAAACATCACCAACATATTTGTCTCTATTGTGAGCAGAGGATGTGCAGTGAAGAGAGCTTTCTGAAATGTGTGATACTGAAAGGGAGAAGATAATCAAAGCCTTCGCTGGAGTGTTGCCTTTAATCTCAGCGTGCTCCACCGGTAGCAGAGAAAACACAAGAAACACAACAAAACACAGTTATGGTTTCATCTTAGCGTGTTTCCATCTACATGTTTCTATGCGCATGAATTTGAGTTCATTCTGGAAATTATGGTAATTTAGCTAAGGTGGAAACACCAGCTTATCAATACAGACAAACTATGACAAAATGCCATGGAAACTGAATATGAGAGAATATATGATGACGTACATGAAGCATGTTATTCCATTCTAGAGAATTCTAGAGTAGAAACATAAAGCTGACCAGTGAGATAAATACAAAAGACAAACAGCTGGATAAACCATAGTAAATTGAAGGGGTGGGGGAGCATGAACCATATTCACATACACAGGCAGACAAAGATGCCTAAGGCCACATTTAAAGGAAGAGAGACCAACAGGCCTGAAAGCAAACAGACAAAGCAGAGTGACAAAGCTCTCGGCTAACTTTCTCTGACCCCATTACTGTAGTGGGAGTAATGTGGGTGAAAACATGCCTGCCTGTGTGTGTGTGTGTGCGTGCGAGTGTGTGTGTAGAAATATTTGGGTCTGTTGTGTAAGGTCTGACTGCTCTGCACTGCGCAGCATCAGCAGTTGCGTGTTCTCAATCCATTCTGAACCACAGAAGCAAAGACGCCCTTCTGTTTCTATTAATCCAGAGAAAAAGCTGCACTGCTAATCTTCTCTTTGCAAGATATTGTAATTTACTTCCCTTTTCATAGACGTAACAATGTACCTTACATGTGTGCCTCTTGGTTTTCATTCTTGCACATGACAAACAGGCTGTTGTCATTGCTGGCATCAGACAAACGGGGGAATGTAGGGGAATCCCATCATCTCACAGCTCTCCCATTGTTTTATTCCCCATCTGCTTCAGGCATTGAGCTTCCCTTTCATCCCTTTACTTCCTGTGACTTGTCCCTTGATTCCCACCTGTTTCTTTCCAGTCTGTGAAAACCTTGTAAATAAAACTGTAAATAAAGATGATAGCAAAACAAAAAAATTGGCAAAAAATCCTGGATACATGTGCCATCTTGGACTGATGATTTCATTTGGAGCCAGAGTCTGCGCAGTAGTGATCACGTAAGGGGCTTGAGTATCGAGGTCCCACCAAAACACGTGCTCAACCAATCATATGTCAACATAATACATCATAAAACTAATTAAACCAAATTTATCAAAATAAGTCCAGATGAACAGACATCAGTGTGATGCCAACTACCTCAAATGACAGAAAATATCTTCCGAAATAATTTTCTGACATTCACTTTTAATTTCTATTTTGACCTATGTCACGTCTACTAACATGGAGGAGGCGAGGCTTATCAAAATGTAAAAGTGGATGGTCAAAACTTATGAAGTTGAAAATGTGTCTCAGGCCTTTATGAAGAGTCACGAGCTGTGCTCTGATTACAGTCAGAGACCGAGAGACAGTGAGAACGTCAGCTTTCGTCTGGCGACTGTCTTCTACAAAAAGTAGCTGAGGTTCGAAGAAAACGTTACTAGATTTGCTGCTTGCTCCTATTTTTGAAAAAAAGTTGTACATGACTCTGAAACTTTGCTAAGTTGGCAACACTTCCTGTACACAACCCTTTGATGATGTAATAGAAACTGTATGCACCAGTTTATTGAGAAAGAGCTTAGGCCAATGGGGAAAGTCAGTCAAGGACATTCACATTCCAGCCAAAATGACATTATCAAACAGTCTGCTCAAAGGCCTACAATAATTATATGATTTTCTGTACCCATGTTAATTAGGACCTGTCTATCAGAAGGAAACGCAGAAGTGTTGTGACATTGTTATGTTACCGCAAATCCACTGTGAAAGGTTTTGTGGGGGAAGGGGGAGTCAACAAGGTGTGTGACTTTGAGGGAGATCACTGTTTGCATCCCATTTCCTACAAGCAGTCAGCATTTGTTTCTGTGACAAATGACACAGAATGTAAAACGGGCAAAAATCTTTGTCCGGATCTCGATCTAAACCTAACCTAACCTTGACCATAGTAGTGGCAGATCTGAAAACAGTTTTGGAAGGCAATGACAAATTACCTGCTTTGGTTTGTTGACTTGGACTTTTACTATTTGTTCCCCACATAACACACACACACACACACACACACATACATGTAGAATACACACAGTGTTGTACAGTTGTTTAAATCAGTTTGATATATTACACATTTCTATTTTTATTATTAACATGAGAGACATGTAAACAGTTGTTGAAATGGCTTTAAGTTTGTGCAACATATTTAGGTGAAATTAAAATTGTGGTTGCAATCATTTTGTTCATTTTAAAGGATACCTGTTATGCTTTTCCTCATATATAATGTTGTGATATTACAATGTCATATGTCTTTAAATAATGAAGCTCAGGCTGAGCTGAATACATGGTTCCCCCTGTGTGTTTTTGCCATGAAACGATGTCACATTATTGAATGATTTCTTCTTCTGGTGTCCACTCCAAGCGGAGCAAATCAATCGATTTGAGTTGACTTTATTGATTTAATGTGCTTCTGCATACATATACCCACAGGTGCAGGTTTACCATACAATTGTTTGGCAACAACAAAATTATATTTTACAAGAAAATGTTGCTCTTATATTTTCAGCATCATTGTAATTGTACTGTAATGTATTTTTGTATTCATATTTTTTTCTTGATGTGAGGAAATAAAGAGTGAAACTTCTCTCCCATGAGCCTCTGCAGATTGCACTTCCTCTTCTTCCCTAGGCTGACGCCCACAGCAGGATATCCTGTGTCACCAGCCTGTGTGTGCATGTATGTGTGAGGTCATCTCAGCATGTGCTATGAGTGCAGACGTCAATCATTCACCAGTACCGCCCTTTTCTAAAAACCACCAACCTTGCAGCTCCCTCCGTGTCTCTCTGTGATCACACCGAGGTACTGCACATTAAAATACCAAGAAACAGCGTCATTCCTCAAGAGCCTCTGTGTGGATGTGAGAATGTGAAATTACCCCATACATTAAAACTTGTGAACAAGTCATCTGAATTTTGATTTTATCTGGGCTGAAGGCTCCCTGAGGGAAAATGAATTTCCCAGGTTTATAGGTGGTTGACTGTCAGTCTTTTCTCCTGCCAGTGTTTGTCTGACTACCTCCGGGTTTCTGCATTTATCCACACATCTTGTGTCAGTATGTGAGAGAAAGAAGCAGGCAAAGAAAAAAAGACGGCTGATTAATTATTGAAGATACCGACACATGTATTCTCTCTTCTTTTATTCTCTCTCTCTGACCTACATAGTGAACCACCTGATCCTGGCTCCAAAACAAACCTATTGACATCAAGGCTGCTATCTATCTGTGTGTGTGTGCGTGTGTGTGTGCGTGTGTGTGTGTACGGGTACATTCACATGCCATTGAATCTCTTTGAGTCAGCATGCTCACAAGCTCAGAATGAGACGGAAGAAGAAATGGTTTAGTGCCCTGCTAATGAAACCAGCCACCCCCGATAAGCACATCAGCGATTAGCTGCATGCGCATGTGTGCATGTGAACACAAGCTAATATACGTTCATGTGCATCCATGTGAGGCATTAAACGTCTGTCAGGGGGCCCCAAAGTGTTCTGGTATAGAATGGAACGTAGGGGCAAAGGGTAAACTCAGCTCCCTCATTTGTCTTTCTTTTCCTGCCCCCCTTTTTTTCGAACTCTCTCTTCTTCCCCCTCTTATGCTTGCTGAGGCAGAAGATCCCCTTAGTTATTTTAATGTATTTATGGAGAGTTGTATTGTATGTGTTTCACAGTTGGTTCAAACGGAATCAAATTACAAACAGAGATGAGGAAAGTAGAGGCAAACTGCTGATATGCGAAAATACAGGAGTGTTATTGTTAAAAAGGTCTTTGTACATCAAACCTGCAAAAGACCTCCACATTAAAAGACTAAATGCCCCCAACGACATAGAAGATACAGAATGAAAAATATTGGGGTGGAGAGGAAAGCTTCATATGTCATTTTATAAGAAGTAATACCTTCCTAATCCAGTTTTGTTCTTCTTTTCTTGGGACCTCCCCTTGGCAGTAAAAAAAAAAGTCAAGTCACACGTCCAGGTGTGTTGAAGACATCCATACAGCTGTTCATCACAACACACACAGTTCCGTCGGTAAATGAGAGTCCAGTGCTTGCTGACGTGCAGAGGAGATAAAGAGGCCTGTGTGCAGCCTGGCAAACTTTCTTTGATGCACGGCCAAGTTGGCCTTTACACGTGGTCACATGAGGAAAACAGGCACACCGCAATTTGGTTGCCCCGCTCAGGATCCCGAATAAAAATAAATATGAATTAGATCAGATGATGAATGCTGCCTGCATGACATCAGATATCCAAATGTCATCAACCACTTACACGATGCCTGAATTGCTTAACCAGGCGTGCTGAAGAGAGTGCTGGAGGATATTTATACGGGGCTTAGCTAATAAGAGGCTAAATTAATATGATCCCCCTCTTTGTCGCAGCATATGCTATGTGGAAGTTAGCAGGTGAAATGAATCTTGGAACAAAAGTGAAATGAGCAGAGAGCTGGTGATCAAGATCATTGGCTGAGTTAACTATGGGTTTGTAGTTACATGAGGAAGGTATGTTGAGAACCAAACGCTGCCATAATAGATGGCCATAGTATTCACATCAGTGTTTCTACTGTTCTCTGTCTTCACTTTATCACTATTAAGCTGTTATGTTCACATAAAATGCAAAGCAAATTTTTTGCATGAGAGCAATCGATCGCTCAAGTTGAAATTTTTGAACTCCAGCACTAACATGTCATGTCACAAAAGCCAATCAGCTTCGACAATGAAACTCATCATACTCTAGCAGGCTGGCAGGTCAACAAACCAGCTACAGTTCAGCCACAGGTAGCATTGGAAAAGATACAGGGAGAAGAAAGTGAAAACCCCAGATCTGTGTGCTGCTCAGGATAGTCTTGTGGACTCACACTAATGGTTGCAGGATTCTCTGGCGTTTCCACAATAGGTACCACGCCGCAACTATAATCACTTCAGCCAGTAGTTCTCCAGTATTCTTTCCTAGAGGAGAACGGGTGAATATTTGCCGCCTGTGTTTACTTGCATTGCTCGTGCCAGTAAATTCAAATGATCCTGCGGCAAGAATTGAACGCGTAACACAATGCAAAAATTGTGGACACACCATTTTTACACAAAACCTATGTTCTCCTCTGAAATCAATTTTTTCATTAAAATTCTATGAAAGCGAGCAAATTTCATCTGAAATTGTATTCATGAATAAGGTTCACCTTAAAACACCTTGGTCATGAGCCAGAAAACGTTACAGGTCTGTACGGTCTGTTTTTTAGCGGTTTATTCACTCATCTAGAAAGAACATTACATATAGTAACAAACTTTATTCCTTTACTCGCTAAGAGTTTCCTCTAGCGGTGGAAAGCATCATTAATGTTAACTTTTGCTTTGATTCTATTTTTACCCTTTTTTTCTACAATTATCATGCTATCCAGCTAGGCCCGGCCGGTCCATTCTCATAAAACTACATATAATACTGCATCCAGTCTGCCCTCAGTCCAACAGGATATGATCAGGAAGTAGTATTGATTTATATCAAGTCTGCTTATCTGCTATAGATCTGTCTGAGCTGATTTGGTCTCTCAATTCGAACCATTAACTTGTGTTTTGGATCCTATTCCAACCAATCTGTTTAAAGATAGTTTACCCTTTATTAACAGTTCTACACTACATCAGATCATCTATTTTTTTAATAAGTATGTACTTAAGGCGTTAAAGCTTTCTGCAATTAAAAACTTAACTGAAAAAGCCTTCTCTTGACCCAGATGTTTTGGCTAATAATAGATTAAACCTCCCCTACATCTCAAAAATCTGTTGCAAACCAATTATGTGAATATTTTCAATCTAATGGTTTAACAAACATTTATTGAAATGCGCACAGAGAAAGTGAAGTGAATGTTATGTCTTTTGGCTTTTTAGATCCCTATGTGATGTTATCTGGATTAGAAGGGGGTGGAGCAGAACGCAGGATAAGAATCCCACCCAAAAAGAAAGAAGAGAAAGAAAGTGAAGGAGATGGATGACTCTGAAGGAGAAGTGAACTATTGCAAGCAAAATAAATGCTGAATGAGGGTTCTAAAATGTAAAATATAATAAAAGGTCAGCAGGGACCAAACTAAAATAAAAGGTCTTTCAACCAAACAAAAATTAAGGTACAGGACCAAATTAAGTAAAATGCAAAACAAATTATAAGGTCATACGACCAAAAAGAAATTGAAGTCAGCAATGACGAACAGAAATTAAGGTCTGGAGACTGAACAGAAAATAGGAAGTGTGTTGAATGAGGGAGGTATAAAGTAGAAAGAAGTAAAAGGTCAGCAAAGGACCAAACTTAAATAAAAGGTCATTCGACCAAACGAAATGCCAAAAGAAATGATAAGATCAGACGACCCAACAGACAGTAAAGTCAGCAATGAGGAGCAGAAATTAAGGTCCAAAGACAGAACATAAAATAAAATGCACAATGCATTCGTCATGAAGACCTTATGGGGTCTGAAGACCAGGCAAGGTTACAAAGACCGTGTGGGAATTGACCAAATGTGAAGATCTGAAGAAAGTACATTTTTAAAATGTAAAGTTTGCTTACATTACTAGCACAACCAGATAACTGAGCAGATATAGCATACTACCACCAGTTATATAAATGACTAACTGAGATCAGGGTTTCAGACATTTTGTCCATGCCTTTGTGCCAGACTTGATTATTGTAATTCCTTATTATCAGGCTCCAGCAGTAAGTCGTTAAAGACTCTGCAGCTTGTCCAAAATGCTGCAGCATGTGTCCTGACAAGAACCAGGAAAAGAGACCACATATCTCCTGTATTAGCTTCACTACACTGGCTTCCGGTTAAATCAAGAATAGAATTTAAAATTCTCCTCCTCACCTACAAGGCCCTTAATACTGTAATATGACACCATCATACCTTAAAGCACTCATAGTGCCATATCACCCTACTAGAGCACTGCGCTCCCAGAATTCAGACTTAGTTATCCCTAAAGTATTGAAAAGTAGAGTAGGAGCCAGAGCTTTCAGCTTTCAGGCTCCTCTCCTGTGGAATCATCTCCCAGTTTCTCTTCGGGAGGCAGACACCCTCTCAACATTAGGAGTAGGCTTAAAACCTTCCTTTATGATAAAGCTTATAGTTAGAGCTGGTCCAGGCTTGTCTTAGACCTGCTCTTAGTTATGCTGCTATAGGTCTAGAATGTCGAGGGACACATGACACATGGAGCTTCTCTTTCCTCTTCCTCCTCTTCATTTTTTAATGTCACATCAATACATGTTACTGACTTGACTTCTTCCCCGGAGTCCGTGTGTCTTATCGTTCGCAGATCCAGGGCTGCGGCCACATTGTGGATTATGATGATGGATCGCGTATCAGAGATTGTGACCAAAATGGCAGATCCTGTATCGTGCTGGCATCTGATCGTAGTGGTGGAGCACAATCGAGTTGAAAGCTGATGGTGGATCTTGATGGCAGCAGTGGATCATGATGATGGATTATGATGGTGTATCCTGATCGTGGACAATGATTACAACAAGGCTGCTTGATATACAATATGTCTCCTCAGATACTCTACAACCAATGCTGTCATTACTTATTTTTCTGATATTCTCCATTACACTTAGCATCTATTGCACTTCTGTCTGTCCTGGCAGAGGGATCCCTCACATGTGGCTCTCTTTGAGGTTTTTAAAAAAAAAATTTCCTGTTAAAAGGGTTTTTGGTAGTTTTTCCTTACTCTTGTTGAGGGTTAAGGGCAGAGGATGTCACATCTTGTTAAAGCCCTATGAGACAAATAGTGAGTTGTGAATATGGGCTATACAAATAAAATTTGAATGGATTTAATTTGATCTGCATGCCGAAGTGTCCTTGGGAAAAATGCTGAACCCCGAATTGCCCCTCACAGAAAAAAATAGCTGCTAATAGATGCACTGTATGAATGTGTGTGAATGGTAAAAAAACTGTAAAGCGCTGGTCACCAAGACTAGAAAAGCATTATATATTTACCATCTCCATCACATTTACCATCTCCATCAATGCTACAGTGCCCTCTGAATATTTACTGTCATAAGAGATCTTTTAAATCTACATCTGGAACAAGATCTTGGTCAAAATGTAGGCATGGACAGCCGTGCTGATTGGCTGAGGGTGCAGACATGACACTTGGAAAATAACTTGTGCAGGAAAATGTGTAAAAATGTGCATTTCACTCCCATTTTTTTTCCTATAATCCCTAAAGGCCCGACAGACTCATGACTGATTGGTTGAAAGTATTTCATCTGATCAAGCTGCTTTAGAACTCCATCTGTAAAATGGTCACGTGTGGACCGAGTAGCATTTACAATAGAGCGAGGGAGTATCAGATTCACTGCCTCACGTCTTTATTGGGCTGTGTGGCTGACACTTGTAAGAGAGTGACTAAATCCTCTCCATTTACTATAAAACCATGGAGCTGCTTTATAAAGGTTTATTTCTGACATTGGAAAAGGTACACTTTTCATACAACACTTACATTTGTTTACAAGTAGCAGGTCTCCATCAAGACAATCCAGTAGAGCATGTGGCACTGTTTTGTATTCTGACACAATAATCTATTTAGCTATCACTTGATAGATGATATAAATGTAAATGAGGAAGATATCATCAATACATTCTTGTTCTGTTTTAATCTCTTACTTGAATGTAAAACCCTTACACACACCGATCTGTAACCAAACCTGCGACACTGTCATTGAAACGCCTGTCTGAGTTCCTTGTGTTTTAAAACACTTCAGCCTTATGTTGTTGTCATTGCTGAACTCAGGCCCGTATCAAGGTGCTACCGAAGAGGAAAAAAAGTTATAAAGGTGTTGATGATACAGAGCAGGATGCTGTGATGTAGAGGAGAAAGGGAAAGGGGAAAGTGATTTAGAGAGCGGTTGACGTATGTAATAGAGACAGTGAGGTGTGATTTAGGGCCAAGAGGAAAATGGAGAAGTGGGGGTGCGTTCTTGGCATAGACTGAGTGTCATTTAATACAGGAGTGAGAGGAGAAATTATTGCATGGCTGCTACACTCGCTGACTATAGATGTGACACATCGCTCATAAGGCTGCTATCCCAGCTGAATGGGAATTACCCCATTAACGCAAGCTGAATGCTAACTGCTAGAGCACATATTGGGCTGGCAGCAAAGAGCTGAGCTGGCTAATGACTGTATGTCAATGTAATGGCGTGTCTCTATCAAGTGGCTGTGCCTCTGTGGGATGCTAACCTCTTCATTGCTCTCCGTCCGGCCTTGAGTTTTCCTCCTTCTGCTGCAGGATGACCTTCCAACGGGAGCTTAGGAGAAAAAAGTCATTTCTGCTTGGGGAGCCTCACATATTGTCACATGCACTTTTCATTAATCTCCATCTTCTGCTTTTAAGCTACCTGACTTGTAGGGAGATGGGTGTTTTCTTTAGACTGCACCAACAGTCGCATCTAATTAAAAAAGAGATTCACTTCAAAACTATTTGCCGTAATGGTGTAAAGATGCTTCGTGCTTCGAAGGTAATTCTGGCCCATCATCCTTCACTGAAATGACCTATAGGGTATCGTGGTATAGGAAAGTAAATGTGTCTATATTGCAGGGTTTCCACATCCTCATGATGCTCCACACATTTTCACACCATGCAGAACAGAATTTCATCCAGCCTTTCAGACCTGATCTTCATTGAGGTCATTTTTGCAGGGTTAGCGTACACTGGGGGAAACTTTCACACTGACAATCCACCAATGGCACCTGCCTCGGATCACGGATCACTAGCTACTGTATGTGTGAAAAGGGATATTAAATTCAGATTATGAAATCTCTCGTATCATCCCTTCTAGGTTTTGGATTCCAACCTCAGTGTGGATATGACGATTCAATAGAAGTTGATGTTCCATGCCAAGGTGTTTAGATGGTGAAGATCAGGGAGAGATTGCATTCAAAAAACAGTAACACTTTAATATGTGGATAGAGCCCCACATTATCTGTTGTGCAATAAAAACTGAACACAAATGAAATGTTCACAGTGTCAGAAGATTTTGTTAGAAACCTGTTCCTCTCAGTTCACTAGTTCTGCTAAATAAATCTTGAACAATTTAATGATCACTTCATCAGTGGTGGTGATAAGAAATCAGGATTATACTAGGGATAGGTGACCTGGCCTAAACCTGAACCCCGCATTTCAAAATCAAGATGATCTCTATCTAAACAAGTGTTGTAGCTCCAGCTAAATAATAATTCCCATCCATACCATTGCAATAATCTCTCTCTCTCTCTAACATATCCTCTTACAGCCAAAAGCTATTTTGGAACTATGAAGGCCATATGTACATGTAACTTGAAATGGTATTTGCTTAACTGTATTAAAAGTTTGAAATGAAAATCTGGAAAATACTAAATGGAATAGTGATTAAATCTTACCTGCTGTGTTGGCTTCTGTGCCTCCTATGCTGCCACCCATGGAGTTGGGGAATGAAGACAATGTTTGAGACCCAACAAAATATTACTAAAAATATTCTCAAGGTTACACTTAATGATTCTTATGAAATGTATCTGCCAGGCACTGAAATACCGTAAATTACCAAACAATAGCCGGGACGTTTATTTGTTTCAATCACTTAACAGACCAGGCGTTTATTTGGGACCAGGCGGCAGTTTGGGACAATTTCTTTCTCACAAAATCCTTCTGGGCAATAGTACGTCTTCTGCAAGTGAAGTTGTTGCGGCAGAGGAAACAATTTAGCCAACCAGCACTCGAGGCAAACTCCTCATCTCTGCTGTCACTCACGGTGGCGTACATTTGTTTCGCCATCGCCCTGATCATTTGGCGGGACACTCTCTTGTGGCGTGCCTGTTTGCTGATAACCCATTCCCGCATGTTTATCTCAAGCTCCTCGCTAGCCTTCTTCCTCCCTCCACCAGGCAGCCTGGCTCTTTTGCTGTCCTCCTCGGACAGACGCTGAAGCTCAGTTTTATTTTTTCGCCTATCTCTCACTCTCATGGTGTCGACAGAGAAACGTCTAGCGGCTGTTTCTCCTGAGTTTTCCTCTGTATATTTTACGACAGAAAGTTTGAATTTCAAGTCGTTCTTTTTTTTTTTTTTGCTGCACCGGAGCCTTGGCTATCATCAGAAAGCAAGCACAATACGTTAAAAAGGCGAAGAAGAAAAACATGCAGTGTCAGTGGTCACGTCCTCTTCTTTGATTTAAAAAAAAATAAATGAGACCCGGCATTTATTTGGAACCAGCGTTTATTTATCAAAATATACACCTGCACCCGGCGTTTAAAGGGGACCCTACTGTTAATTGAAACCAGCTATTATTTGGTAAATTGGAAGCGTTACAACTAGTATTCCGCCCTTGATACTATTTTACAACGCAGTTATAGTGACTGTTTCCCTCCAAAAGGAGCTGATTAAAAAAGAAATGAATTCCATTCTTAAGCATCACTCAGATTTTCTCATGCACAGAACCAGGCAGACCTACTACTTCCACTCTGCTAGGCCTAGGTACCAGGGAACATTTCTGATATTTTTAGCGGTTCGGTTTTAACCAATCCCAAGAGTGTGAACTTTTCTTTTACATCTTTTTACTAAAGGCATTTCCTGTCGCTACAGGCAAAGACATAAACAAAAAAACTGCATAAATCATATTGTTAATCTAGAGTTGCACATGTTTTATTTCAAATATGTTATAAGAAGATTCAATTTAGATTTTAAATTCTCTGGCCCTATCATCTGTGCTGGTGCTGGCAATAGGATCCTTGTGTTGTGTGTGACCCCTGTCACCTGGCTCTCTCACTGGATCTGATGTTGTCAATGACCCTGAACAATATTTCTCCTACAATAGAAATAAGCTGTTTTCCAAAGTCATAACTGCATAGTTCCACACAACAAAATCTAAATACGAGGGGGCTTTTAAATCATAACTTGGAGGCAAAAACTAACCTGAGCACTTCATTACTTTCTTACATCAACTTGTATTTGATATCACTGAGGTCCGTTACTTGTTTTGTTTCAGTGAAAAAAGATCAAATAAGCATTCAATTCAATTTTATTTGTATAGCGCCAAATCATAATATACATTATCTCAAGACACTTTACATAGAAGGTCAAGACCTTAAAATCATATTAATATCTGAGAAACCTAACAGCTCCCACAATGAGCAGCACGTTGGCGACTGTGGAGGAAAAACTCCGTCATTAACAGGGAGAAACCTCTAGAACCAGACTCAATGTAGGTGGTCATCTGCCTCGACTGGTTGGGGTGAGCAAAGAAAAAGGGGGGAGGAGAGAGGAGATGGGTGGAAAAGAGGGGAGAGAAGAGAGAGTGATAGTGGGGAGGGGGAGGATGGGGAGGAGGGGGAGAGAGAGGGGAAGTGAATCTCACCTCTGTTTCTTCAAAACTTTCAGAAGGTGCTTCAACTTGTTTTTTCATTGGACTGTCTTTCACCTTGGATTCCGCCTCTTCCATTGGGATGAAACTGCATGGTAAATTATGGATGACAGTCTGCTGATGATTGATAGATTTTACAGAAGCCATACACATAATGTAGAAATCGATATGAATTATGAGTAACATACTACCAGAGGGGGGTGTAAAACACAGCAGTTGTGGACAAAACAAGAAGCAGAGTCCTCTATTCGCTGATGCCATATGTAATCTCGGACAGTACCCTTAACCCAATGCAAAAGAACATACTGCCCCTAGAGTTGTGTAGGGCACTTGCATTGTCCGACTCAACAACTCCGTCCATGTGGAAGAAAAAATATGTTAGTAGAGTTGGTGGTGTGCAGGTTGACCCAAAAATGCAGAAGCAGAAATCAGTTGCAAAACAAAAGTGACAAACAAAGTCTAAAAATACACAAACAGAAAACCACCAGGATCCAAAGGAAACACGAGGAACAATGAAAAACTCACGAGGTGAATGAACAACAACGAACTGACAAAGAGAAGCACAGAGACTTATATACACAAGGGAGGCAGGGTTGACTGAACACACAAGGATTCAAAATTTCAAAATAAAACAGGAAACATAATAAACACAAATCCAAACACAAGGAAAACAAGGGTAAAAATCAAACAAAAGTCCATAATCAAAATTAAAAACTCTCCATCTCAGAGTCATGACAGCATTCAAAGAAGTTGAATTGTGCATCAACTTGTGCAAATGACGCGAATTTCGGACCAAATTTAGGATTCGAGGTGTGTTTTTGAATTCACACCTAGAAAAATGCTGAATTATAGAAGTATGTTCGGAACACTTCAAACAAGTAAGAGCGTGATGTGGAGGGAAATGAATGGAATAGAGAAGGATTGAAGCAGGACAAAGACACACTGTCTTCAGTGAAAGTGATTCACAGACATTTACATTTGCAATATTTGATGAGATAAATAATAAACTATTCCACTACTACTATGGCATCCGTTCACCCATCATAATAATGATGGAGGCCCAAGTTTCTCGTCAAATTCACCACTGAGTCATCCTCACTGTTTAAACCACAATCCACTTTCAAGTCATACTTACCAGGTTTCCTCCAAAAAGTTTTCCACTTATCTACAAAGCCCACACCGTTTTCAGGACACCACCATGACAGCCAGCGGTTAAATGACAACATGCAGCTGAACTGCATGTCATCACTGGTGGTATTAGTCAGAGGTCCAGAGAATACTAAAGAGGCTGACATCGTTTTTGTAAGAGCACACACTGACTCCACGTCAGGAGTCGTTGGTGCCAACTTAAATTACAGTCTTACCAGCAGCTTCGGTTTGGTGAATCGATGTCGCTTGCTCTGGCCCCTCTCATGTCATTGACTGTGGTCACTGGTTTTGTTAACCTCACTTTTCTTAAGACCGAGTCGCCAATGAATTTGCTTCTCAACAGATGTGTCGTTGAGTGGAGAAAATCGTTAACTGGTGTGTCCTTAATCGTGGGCTTTGAGGTAGCACTATGCCGTCTTCGGACAGTCACCCAGCCGCCCTGGGCTCTCAGCTGCTCGGGAGAAGTCGAGGGATCGCTAGCGGGACCTAAGCTAGGTGGCTCTGCGGCACCTAATGGAGGCTGGCAAATCGCTAAGACTCACCTCCATCACTGCCAATACATTACATTTATTACATCGAACAATACTGGTCAAGGAGGCAGAGGAGTAGCTGAACATTAGATACTCAGAGCAGGAGAGAGCATCGGAGAAAGAGAAGCCATCGCTAATAGATTAGCCTGTTAGCCGACGAGGGTGAGCTCAAACAGAGAAGTCTATAGAAGTTTATACATATATATCAATTTAAACCAATAGCTTCATGGATTACAAACTTTTACTATTTTTCAACAACCAGCCACGTAACCAGCCAATCAACCTGGCATCCAACAAACTAGCCATTTAACTAACCAGCCATCTAACCAACTGACAGACCAGCTATCTAACCAACCAGCCACCAATTCAACCCCTTCAGCCATGTGTCTCTTTGTCATATGTATCTCCTCCATGTGTGACCCAAATAACTCCAACTGTGCCAATCAACTCTCTCTGGTTCACTGTGGTCTCTGATGACTGACCTCCACAGAGTGATCATGGCATAATTATTTTTTTCTGCAGATACACAGATGCTGAAACCAGGAAAAGCAAAGGCTTATTTTCTTCTTCCAGTTTAATGTAATGGTAAATTGTTTGTATTTCTATGTTACTTATTATTAGGCCTACTTGTTATTTTTTTAAACTGCTCATAGCAGTTACCGTCTCTATCCATTTACACACACAGTCATACAGTACATTACTCAACATCCCTCAATGGAAATGGGGAGTTCAGTGTCTTGCCACAGACACAGCCTCCACAATGTGTAGAGCTTGTTGAAGAGCCAGTCCAGAAGAAAAATCACAAGATATTTGTAGTTGTGCTACAATGTAATCTTGGCATGACAATCATGCCCACTGTACACAATTGGCCAGGTTTGCAAAGGTGTGACAACCAGCAGGGATTTAACATCACTCTTTAAGTCTCTCTCTTTTCCCCCACATTACTCTTTGCCTTTACAAACATGTGCAACAGCACAAATGCCTTTGAGAAGAACCGTCCGGCACTGTGATTCATTACAGTGAGACAACAGAGACACAACACCATTAACGAGGATGGGAGAGGCAGTGGGATGCAGTCAGGAGGATACACACCTCCTTCAAGTGTGACCACCATAGATATAAACAAAACCTCACAACACACACTGAACCCATCACTGTCCACCTGGTTACTTCATCTAATCCCAAATGTTTACAATCACTTTCAAACGTAGAAAATAATGAATGTTCTGTTTCGTTTGGTCACAGGGTTGTGTCATATCCTTTTATCCAGTTTTAAATCTCATTTTTATTTTATAGTTTTTAACAACATATTCTAACTTGTATTGATGGAGAGATGCCCACCAGCAGAAAATAACACAATGTACTTTCAGATCAACTTTCAATTTTCAAATCTTTGCAGGCATTTTAATCTCATGCTCACGCTAGAATGACACAAGAGTTCATACCTAGGCCATGACCCAACATTCCCCTTGTTAAACCAGATTTTGAATCCATTAGATCTGGAATTTTATTTTGATCTGCACCAAAAATACCAGCTTTTAATCCAAGACCCATTGATGATTCTCTGAGAAACAATTAAATTGTTGATAAATACCTACCGGTACTCACAATGTTTAACAAAAAAAATCATGGATCTTCCCCTGACCCATACCATAGCCTTCCAGTTCCCTCTCAAGTATTGTGGTAATCTATCCAATAGTTTTTATGTAATTCTGCTAACTAATAAACAAATGCAAAGGAAAACATATCCTCTTTGGTACAGGTAATGAACTTAAACCATTGGCTGCCAGGAAGGTAGTAAATTACTAATGTTTTGGTGTGTAATATGTATTTACATTAGATGCAAATGCAGTTTTAACAACAATGTTCTATGAGCTGCAGCTGGTTTGTGGCCGTGTATATTCTTGTGGCACCCACAATTGAATCTGGCACTTGGCTGTACATTTCACCCAGTTACTTTACATTCATCTCTATTCAGGGGGTCTGGGCTACCTAGTTGTTCCTCCGAGACTATCTATCTATTCTTGATACAGAGCATGAGTGTGAGAGCAGTAGGCTATCTGTCATTCAAGCTATTAGTTCATGGTTATCATCAGCGGTGGCCAAGGCCATTAGCCCAGATCCATTAGCAGCAGTCATCAGCAAAGCCATTAACTCCTCTCCCAGCTAAAACTCTACTGTCCCTCACAAAGACTCATTAGGGAGAAGCAGGGAGAGATGGGCATTGAGCGAGATGGAAAGACAGACGGGAGAAGAGGAAAGACAGAGGGGGCAAAGGTGTGAGGAAAAAAAGGAATACAGCAGGACTAAAGGAGAGTAAGTGCAAATGAGGAAGGAAAGGAAAGACTTAGATCATTGTAAGTGTTCACTGTGTCATTTCCCTCCACTGCTGCACGCAAGATGTACGCAACTATAGTCTCATTGTCCAGGACTGGAATCAGCATGGTTGGAAAATTGTCTGGAAGTGCATTGATGACTTTTGACTGATGACTATTGATTTGAAAGAGCACATAACAAATTCTGAGTACTGCTCAGTCTGCAACATTTGAAAGGACACAGGAATAGACTAGCGGCATGCAGAGTCAGATTGCAGCATGCGGTCCCATCCATGCACGCTCTCGTTTGTGAGTCCACTGTTTGCAAGCAGGACACGCCCACATCCATATTTGTTAAACTCCGTACAAAGAAAAAAAATGTACGGTAAGGAGCAGCTGGCAACTATAAAACAACATGTGATGTTACGCTTTATTGTTTCATCCATAGTTTCAGCCACCAACACCCCATCCTTAACCTCATTTTATTTCTGCTCAAACCTAATTATGGTTTTATTATAATAGTTAAAATAACTTTCTATGTAAATCATTACACAAAATCGTATGTCTGGTTAGAAAGCTAACACCAACCAGTCATATATATATATATATTTTAAATTGATTTTATAAACACGTTGATTTGGTTTGGATGATTTTGATTAGTAACTGCATGTGTTTTGTTAATACAGTTAAAACAGACAGCAAATACTGATCTTGTCACGAGCTGCTGGTTTCAAAAGCAGTAAAGAAGGAAGAAAGAAACAGATGACGTTCTTCTCTGTTTGAACAGTTTGAACACAGAGGATTCACAATGCCAAAGGTGAGCCCATGTAGCTTTGATCATTACGATCATGAGAATCCCTGTTCCTGCCTCAAATGTAGTTGCACAATTCTTATTGATTGCACAAATCTCACAGTTCTTTCAAGTGTTGACTCAGACTTGACTCAGACTTTGTGTTGTGCGCCCTCAGATCTTTTGTTATGAATCTACCTGAACCACTGAGTGCTATTTTTTCATTCTTTTCCACGTGGATCTTCCATGTAGCTGTAAAATAAAACATCTCCAATCATCATGTATTTCATTGTATCTCTTTAAAATAATAGACCCATAACTTCAACCAGATAAATTAAGGTAGCTGTGAAAATGACTATAATTATCATTTGAAACATTGCTGTAAATATCATAAATTTGATTATTCCTAGAAAGGTTTTTTTGAGAGAGTCATCAGTTACAATACAGTATCATTATTTTTATCGATCTGCTTGGAGTTACGATGCTTTTCTTTATACAGTTGGTTTTCTTTCTTATTTTTCGTGCAATGGGATTACATACAAAGTATTTCACTTCACTTGCACGAGTTGAAATACATGAACTTGAATGAAAACTTTGTGTGATGCGATGTAGCGCCAATCTGCCAGAATGAAATCCACAAGACACAGCTCCTGACACAAATGAAGCTCAGCCTAAGATCCATCAGAAAGACTTTCCCCCATTCAATTTGAATACTCTCACTCTCTCTATGTTTATTAATCAATTAATCAATCAATCAAACATTATTATTTGTATAGCCCATATTCACGAATCACAATTTGTCTCATAGGGCTTAACAAAGTGTAACATCCTCTGCCCTCAACCCTCGACATGATTAATGAAAAACTACTAAAAAGGCATATCGTATTGTCTTTTTGAAAATAAAATCTCTTTAAATTCACGTTCCATCATCATGATTTATTATGTGGCCGCAGCTTTGGTCCTGGATCTGCAAATGATGACGCACAGGGACCTGTTGGAACAAATCAAGTCAGTAACATGCGTTGATGAGACATTAATATCTTGAATGTAATAAGGAGGGAGAAGAGGAAAGAGAAGCTCCATGTGTCATGTGTCCCTCGACTTTCTAAACCTATAGCAGCATAACTAAGAGCAGGTCTAAGACAAGCCTGGACCAGCTCTAACTATAAGCTTTATCATAAAGGAAGGTTTTAAGTCTACTCTTGAACATAGAGATTCTGCATCCCGAAGAGAAACTGGGAGATGATTCCACAGGAGAGGAGCCTGAAAGCTGAAAGCTCTGGCTCCTACTCTACTTTTAGAGACTTTAAGGATAACTAAGTCTGAATTCTGGGAGCGCAGTGCTCTAGTAGGGTCATATGGTACCATGAGCTCTTTAAGGTATGATGGTGCCAAATTACAGTATTAAGGGCCTTGTAGGTGAGGAGGAGAATTTTAAATGATATCCTCGATTTAACCGGAAGCCAGTGTAGTGAAGCTAATACAGGAGATATGTGGTCTCTTTTCCTGGTTCTTGTCAGGACACATGCTGCAGCATTTTGGACAAGCTGCAGAGTCTTTAACGACTTACTGCTGGAGCCAGGATCAAGCTGCCGACCTACTGGTTGGAGGACGACCACTCTACCCCTCAGCCACAGCCCAGCCGCCCACAGTCCAATCAATCCAACCTGACTCAGACCGCTGTCTAGCTTATTGTCATTATTTATTATTTATTGACACAAAATCTAAAGAATGTGAAGGTTAAAGACTTATATTGATGGATGGGTGGAGTTCACACCTACCCCAGGAGAGAAGATCAGCCTGTAGCACGTGTCATGATTTAAGCTGCTGGACTGATGGGGATGAGTAAATTAGTAAACTAAAGATGAGAAGCTTCAAATCAATAGGTTAATTAACAAACATTAAAGACAATACAGTGGTAGACACATTTCCCTCCCCCATCTACTTAAAGTCCATTACTTTGGGTTATTTGTCCATTTGAATTGGCCCTTTTCCCAGGGAAGAAAAAACGTATACAGTATGATGATGATTATGATGTTCTCTAACTGTATGTGTATGAGATTGCTTTTTACCTCAGTTTAGTTTTGTTTGTCAATTAGATTCAACCTTCAAGATGTGGAAATGCCACAATCTTACTGCAGCTGCAGTGAAGCCGTCTTTCACTGAGTCTTACTGTTGACTCCACTGGGATGGTCTTTTTTTCTTGTAAGTACAGATTCCATGGGAATGGTTTGTCATCTGGTGACTCGTGTGGCTGTTGGAAGCAGAAGTGCATACGTGCACACACACACACACACATACACACACATATTATCAGGGCTATGGAGTACAAGGGCCAAGGAGAGAGTAATATAGTATTTCTTTAATTGATAAGTAATTAAGAATCAATAGACTAAATAATAGACTAAAATACAAGGTTATTCAATATTTGAGTTAGTTGTTCATTATCACACATACTTGCTTAATGAGTGCGTTCAAATCTGTCCATTATTTAAAGAACCTGTGTCCACCATTGTTTCAGCCAGATGCTCACTACACTAAGCAACAATGGCCAGCATGGCAATATCTGTATTGATATAAAGGTATTGTTATTTACATTTATATCAATACTTTTGAAGACATTTGGGTGTGGATGAGAAGTTAAAATACAGGAAAACGTTCATTTTGCAAGGTATCCGTGTTAGTGTAAACAAGTAAACTTCCTTTTATTGAGTAGGTAAACAAACATAACTGTATGTTTACCTGTATTAGAGTTTTACTCATGTTGTGCCCTGATCTTCTACAATGGTTTAGTAACTCTTAATCTCAGTTTTCCCAACTCCTCACAATCACATAACAGTAGGAAGGAAATGCACAGGAATTTGCATTTTCTTTTTCCAACATTCTGGAATTCAATGAACATATGCTCTACATTTCAATAGAAACTGGAGTTTCTGGCTCAGAGGCAGCTTTCTAAGGTCCTGACACAATAATCCTGGTGCTGTTATCAGGATTATCTCAGCTTGGCCTTGTAGACTACAAATACACACACAGACTACAAAGTATGTTGTACAATTTGGCCGTGTGGAGTCTGGCTCTAACAAAAGGTGCCATTGAAACAGGAGCTGACTTCAGGGATTGAGCATTACCCTCATTTCACATCTTGGTGGACAGTAAAAAAAAAAAAACACTCACAATGACAATACAGCAGAACTTTTTTTCCCAAAAATTCCTCTTACAATTACATTGCATCTTAATCACTAACAATGTTGTTGTTCAATTCAATTTTTATTTGTATGGCACCAAATCATAATATACATTATCTCGAGGTACTTTACATAGAAGGTGGAAACCTTAAGCCAAAAGCCTATAGCTTTAAGCAGATATGTTGAGCAGGCTACAGAGCCCTGGTAACTCCACATTCTTACACTGTAGACACCCCCTCCCCAAACTATTCATCCCCACCCCCTCCTCCACCACTTAATGTTTTGGGTTTTCAGCTGCTGTGGACAGAAAGCCCATTTAGACACTGTGTGTGTGTTATTGTGTGTGTGTGTGTGTGTGTGTGTGTGTGTGTGTAACAGTCCTTCTGCGTCCATTTTGGGAGGGGAGGTGCGTCAGAGCGTGAAGGCTAGCTGTCAGTCCGAATTACATTCAGTTGTTGGGCACCCTGTATGTGTGTCCTGTGTGTGTGTGTGTGTGTGTGTGTGTGTGTGTGTGTGTACGTGAGTGTGTGTGTGTGTGTGCGTGTATCTAGGAACACAGCCCCAAATGCTGTAAAACAAAATCATGCCTCTTAATCACCTTAAAAACACACTCACACTTCCCATCTGTACCTCATGGGCTGTCTTTGCATTGCAAAGGACACATTTTAACCAACCTCATGCCTCACCCAGCTAGACACGCACATATAGGGACGTGGTAGACACACTTCACTGACATCCTTACACCTCATATCTCTTCCTGTTTTCAGTTCTGCTGCTTAGACATGACCCCTAATAACCTTTCTGGTCTGCCTCCTGCCCTGCTGTGTGTGTGTGTGTGTGTGTGTGTGTGTGTGTATTGAGAAAGAGATCATGAAAAGATAAGGGATGTTGCCCTCAGTGAAAATTACAGTGAATCTCATGACACAAATAACATACCGTAATCATGGTCATAGAGACATTTGCTATAATGTAGAACAAAAAAGAAAGCAGAATAATGTGAGAAATTATGAAAAAAGAGAGTTTTTAAAGATCTGTGCAGAGTTGGATTATAGAAATTGAGAAACTAAAAGCTTAACAAACATCTGATCACGAACACAGTGCTGTGGAAACTGACAGCAGGTTGAAATGGGGTTTACAGGACTGGAGGGCAAGACGAGACTACCGCAGGCTTCAGGCTCAGCTGCCACAGGGCTGCGGTGGTGTTCTCACACCCCTCACTTCCTCAGCCTTCTCACGCAATGAGGCTCACTACTGCTCCATGTGCACATTTGAGTGTGCACGTCATGAAAGCTACAAACTCTGCCCGTGCGTTGAGATGGACTGGGTAGAAGGTTACAAGGAAATGTAAAAAAAACAAAAACAAGGCGTTGTGACAGATGAGTGATTTTCTTTGCTTCACGGGCAGAATGTTGAGAATGTTGTAGTTCATGAACATTAATAAAGTAGATAAAAAGACATGGACAAGACATAGAACACACATATAGCACATATTGTAAGCAGTGCGTATATTGCTTAAAGTGCTGATCTAGAAAACATTTAAGCACAATAGAGTGTTTAGGACCAAGAATGGTCCTTAAATAAGCACAACGACCCAAAGGTATGTTTCATGCAGCCACTGAATTTCATAAAAACCTATATTGTGATGACCTCTAGTGGGTGTTACTGGATACAGCATTAGATCTGCCATTAGTACTGTATCAAGATTTTTTCTGTATTTAAACTATTCAATCCTAACGTCATAAGGCAGTAAATTCAAATCAACCAATTCAAAAATAGGTACAATAAAACAATGCTGGTAATGTAAGACTTAAAAATATAAAATATAAGACAAATCACGTCAGCTTATTGTTTCAGACTCTGAATACAAATACTCAATCATCCCAGTGTCTTCAGCAAAACAATGAAAGGTGATGGGGTGTCTATCAATATTGGGCCTTAGAGGAGAGTTGTATAAGAAAAATAAAGTTGAACCTTGAGAGTGTCGATGTCAAACAAATTCAGAGTGAGGTGTGAAAGTCCGTTGGTTCTCCAACCTTGCTTTAGGCCATGTGTTGACATATGGTAGTATGTGCAGAAACCTGCCAATGTATGGGAATAGAGCAAGTCTTAAGTCTCAGGATGTTTTTAGTCCATTAAAGTAAATGGTAGCATTTTGTCTTGATACAAATGTCTTCTTCAGCTTTGAGATGTTCTTAAAGACATTCAGAGAAATTTTGCAAGTCAAAACTAGCATCCTAATTACTATCCCAGAGAAACGTGAATCACGGATGCCCCTCACAAACCAAGCTAGCTACTTACTGCGTGTTATAATGTAATGAAGCTGTTGTTGTGATTGCTTGTTTTACAATGGAATCAAACATCATGATCCTCAGCTGAGACTGACTAAGCCGAGAACCTGTATTGGTGGGATCAACGCTGCATCTCAACGCCACGATCACCATATAATGCAAACTCAGACTCAAGATGGATATTTTGGATTTCTGTTTATACAATTGGAAGAAGTGAAGACTTGTCCATCATATATGATTGATAAGACTTCCTTTTTGCGGATGAGAGGTGATGGTACATTTTTTTAAAGAAAAATTTTAATAACCTTTAACTCCAATTAAAGGTGTGTAAGATTTAGGTGATAGGGATCTATTGGCAGAAATTTAGAATAATCTTCATGATGTTTTCACTAGTTCATTTCATCTAAATTGTATGAATTGTAGTTTTCTTTACCCCAGAAAAGGCCCTTTATATTTAAATACTTTATATTTACATCGAGGGGGTCCTTACTACTGAGATTTTTACATTAGTCCAGACTGGACAAACTAAACACCTTTTGAGTTTTTATGACAATTAAAGGCTGCCACAGGTTCTTGTTCATGTTTGGAAGGAGAGGGTGAGGTGAGGGGTGTTCAGCTGCAACAACTTCAACACTAGATATCACTAAATTCTACACACTGTACCTTTAAGTGATGAATCAACTCAAGCATAGTCACCACCTCCTCAGGTGAAAGTATGTTTTTAAGTAAGTGAAATCACCTTTTCAGAATTGTTATGTCCCCTCGTGTCCAGGGGAAACTGGAGACAAGAAAGTATACGAAAGCACTCACATCCAAACTTGATCAACTCCAGATGCTGGACAGAAGCGAGGAAAACCAGAAGACACAAAATGTCTGCAAGCTATTGAATGCTCCCTTAAACACAGCTGTAACTTGCAAAATGGCAGAAAATGTGATTCTGTAGTCTGTACCGAAAATATTACGGCTAAATATTTCAGCAGTTTTCTGTAGTGCTGCTCATATCCATTTGTTTGAATCACTAAAGACATAGTAATAGAAAAGATGTGTTAAAAGTGTCATAGTCTGCTGCTATTGTGAATCCTAAATAAATGCAAAATTGAAAACATTTTCCAATCTCTAAAATGTTCTAAATGTACCATATTCCTCATGATGACTAATCACAGAACACTTTGACGAAATAGCCATGTCAGGGTGATTAAAAAGTACATAACACAATGAAAGCACAAAGTCAAATATCATTCCAATGTCCTCTTATATGATTACAATACTATGTATGCTGCTATTGTTAAACTTCACAAAAGATATATGCCTTAAAAACATATTTCGGGAAAAATCTTCACGTAAATCTTTATAATACATTCAAAACTTCATTAAGTGCAACATTGTTGTCCATCAAGAACACTGGAAAGATGTATCTGGGAATTTCATGGGAAGAAGTATTTTTATACTGCAGCTCGCAATTTACAATCAACTCGTCTACTTCCTTCAAACAAGGAGGCAAACAGCTGATAAGACTGAACTGTGCTATGGCCATAAGAGATACACTATAATAAAATATAACAGTCATCATATTAGACAATGTGAGCTATGTTTAGGTCTAAAAACTCAATTTCAATCGAACAAACTGTCTCACATATTTATACTATAGATACACCTCTATTCATACATTAGGTACAAGTCTGTTTATACCACACCCAGCTCTATTGATTCTATAGATACAGCTATATCAATACTATGGATACAACTGTATTTTTACTATAGATACATTTGTGTTTATTCTACAGCTACAGCTGTATTTATACTATGGATAAAAGTGTGTTTATACTACAGCTACAACTGTATTTATAATATAATCACAGCTGTATTTATACTATAGATACATTTGTGTTTATTCTACAGCTACAGCTGTATTTATACTATGGATAAAAGTGTGTTTATACTACAGCTACAACTGTATTTATAATATAATCACAGCTGTATTTATACTATAGATACATTTGTGTTTATTCTACAGCTACAACTGTATTTATACTATGGATAAAAGTGTGTTTATTCTACAGCTACAACTGTATTTATACTATGGATAAAAGTGTGTTTATTCTACAGCTACAACTGTATTTATAATATAATCACAGCTGTATTTATACTATAGATACATTTGTGTTTATTCTACAGCTACAACTGTATTTATACTATGGATAAAAGTGTGTTTATTCTACAGCTACAACTGTATTTATACTATGGATAAAAGTGTGTTTATTCTACAGCTACAACTGTATTTATACTATGGATAAAAGTGTGTTTATTCTACAGCTACAACTGTATTTATATTATAGATACATTTGTGTTTATTCTACAGCTACAACTGTATTTATATTATAGATACATTTGTGTTTATTCTACAGCTACAACTGTATTTATACTATGGATAAAAGTGTGTTTATTCTACAGCTACAACTGTATTTATATTATAGATACATTTGTGTTTATTCTACAGCTACAACTGTATTTATACTATGGATAAAAGTGTGTTTATTCTACAGCTACAACTGTATTTATACTATGGATAAAAGTGTGTTTATTCTACAGCTACAACTGTATTTATACTATGGATAAAAGTGTGTTTATTCTACAGCTACAACTGTATTTATATTATAGATACATTTGTGTTTATTCTACAGCTACAACTGTATTTATATTATAGATACATTTGTGTTTATTCTACAGCTACAACTGTATTTATACTATGGATAAAAGTGTGTTTATTCTACAGCTACAACTGTATTTATATTATAGATACATTTGTGTTTATTCTACAGCTACAACTGTATTTATACTATGGATAAAAGTGTGTTTATTCTACAGCTACAACTGTATTTATACTATGGATAAAAGTGTGTTTATTCTACAGCTACAACTGTATTTATACTATGGATAAAAGTGTGTTTATTCTACAGCTACAACTGTATTTATACTATGGATAAAAGTGTGTTTATTCTACAGCTACAACTGTATTTATAATATAATCACAGCTGTATTTATACTATAGATACAGCTGTGTTTATATTACAGCTACAGCCACATTTATACTTCAACTACGTGTGTATTTATACTATATATACAACTGTATTTATGTTAGACACATGTATTTATACTACAGCTACAGCCACATTTATACTTCAACTACATGTGTATTTATACTTCAACTACATGTGTATTTATACTTCAACTACATGTGTATTTATACTATATATACAGCTGTACTTATGCTAGACACATGTATTTATACTACAGCTACAGGTGTATTTATACTATTGATACAACAGTTTTTATACCATAGATTCAGCTGTGTTTATATTAGAGATAAGGCCACATTTATACAGCAGCTACATGTGTATTTATATTATAGAGACAACTGTATTTATGCTAAACACTTTTTTGTTTATACTACAGCTACAGGTGTATTTATACTATAATCACATCTGTATTTATGCTATTGATACAGATGTGATTATAGTATACATATGGATTTATACTACAGATACAAGTGTATTGATACTACAGATACAGTTGTATTTTTTTATTTTATTTCATAGTGTTCTGAACATGACAAGACTTAAATAGTCACTCTCATATGTAACCAAGTCGAATTAACAGACAGACCCTAATGCATGTGTGACACAGAGGCATCCAGGACAGTCTAAAGAATCTAAACATGGGATACACAAGTCATGAGCAAGGTTTTCTTTTCACTTTGCAAACTGATACTGGGTTGCTTCTATATGGAGCCTTGTATGGCTGCTGGTGAACGGAAATTAGATCTGATAAATAATATACAGAAAGAAATAGCTATAGTAGAATTCCTGTTTGTGGGAGGGGTTTGGTGAATGTTCTGTTGTTTTTGTTCCAAGTAAGAAAGAGATACAAAGACGAGTCGTCCAGGAAATCCTCAGTCTTCTGTTTTGTTGCTGATAAACGAGGCAGAGCAGCTTTTCTCACGAACCATGAAGAGCAGACAGTACTTTTCGATTGTTGGTAAGATACATTTTCAATATAGATCTTGAAGCAGTTTTCTCTTTCATGTCTCCTTTTTGAGAGTGCACATAGAGAGACACTGAGATACTTGGTTTTCATTAAATTCGCCAAGGAGGTTATGTTTTCACCCCCATCCTTTTGGTTTTTTGTAACCAAGATTACACAAAACGTGGTGTAAAAATGTGGCATTGATGTCTCACTGAATAATTAATAATAATGCAGGTTGAATTTAAAATGGTTTCATGAGGGGACAGTTTGGTTTATGTACCATTCTAGTTATAACTGAATGTTTAATAAAATAGAAATCTGAATCCGAAACCTTTCAGCACTTTTCAGTTCACTGTATTAAGAAAAAGCATTTTTCCCTCCTACAGTCTCCTTTCTGTTCACCCTAACTTCACCTGCTAAAGGTAGGTTTACTCTCCTGTGTCATATAAAACCTTATTTTAGTGTTGAGCAAAATATTAACATGCTGTTTGTAATGCCTTGTGCCTGATAGGTTTTCAGATCCGATTAGCTGGCTCTGGATCCACTCGGTGCTCGGGAAGAGTTGAAATCTATCACAACAACACCTGGGGAACAATATGTGATGACAACTGGGACATGAATGATGCTAAGGTGGTATGCCAACAACTGGGCTGTGGTATGAATCTGAGGGCCCCTAGAGCGGCCCGTTTTGGCGAAGGAACTGGCAATATCTGGCTGGATGATGTGGACTGCTCGGGCAGTGAAGGGTCTCTAAGTGACTGTAAGCACAAAACATTTGGGAAGAATGACTGCTCACACGATGAGGATGCTGGTGTTGTCTGTTCAGGTGAGGAGCATTTTAAATCACCTCCCATATCTCTGAGATTTGAATTAGGTTTTTATGTAGTTATAGTTGTTTGTTGATACACACATGTAATTGAATGATAACATTTGAACTCATGATGATGAACACATTCTGTTTTCAATTCTTTGCCTCTTGTTTAGCAATAAGATTGACTGGCTACACTCGTTGCTCTGGAAAGGTTGAAATTTATCACAACGGCACCTGGGGAACAGTGTGCGACGACTCCTGGGACTTGAATGACACTGAGGTGGTTTGCAGACACCTCGACTGTGGCACAGCAGTGGCCGCCACAGTAGAAACCCTTTTTGGTCGAGCAGGTAGAAGCAGGAATATCTGGCTTGATGACGTGGACTGTTCAGGAAGTGAAGGGTCTCTAAGTCAGTGTCGGCACAGTGGATTTGGGAACCATGACTGTTCACATAATGAGGATGCTGGTGTTGTCTGCTCAGGTGAGGAGAATTTTGAATCACATCCAGTATCTGATAGATAGATCGACTCATACACATAAACCACAAAACACAAACTAGGGTGGGTGCAGTGGTAAAGTATATCCAAAGTATGTGCAAATATGAAGGTAAAATGTTTGCATGCATCTCAACAGATGATTCACCTGCCTCTGCTCAGAAGGGAGTCATTATAAAGTGCAATTGCCAGGGTAAAATAGTATTTCTGTATCGGTCTTTTTTGCAACTCAATGGGAGAACCCACTGTTGTTTCACTAGTAGATGTGCAAAGGGTGTGAGATTTTGGACATTATATGATTTGTGCAACATCCTTGTCCTCTCCACCACCGGCCTCCAGCACAGAGGCAGCCTTCTCAATCAGCTTGTTGAGTTTTTGAATCACTGGTTCTGATGCAGCTGCCCCAAAATATGGCAGCAAAGAAAATTATACTTTTTACAAAGAGTTGATATGGTGTGAATACAATATCAAACAGACATACTGAGGGTCACAACTGTGACACATCCGTACCAGGAGGTGGCACTGTTGATGATGGACATAATCCAGCACTTCTCAAAATTGTAAAAGTATTATTGTAAATGTGTAAATTCATTTTAAGAATCTTGTTCAACAAGAAATATTGTGTAACGATTCCTACACGAAAGACTGTATCTGAAATATGATCAATTGTCCCTCCTGAAATATAAATAGAAACAATTTGCACTGACTGTATGTCCCGGATATGTAAGTCTGTGCAGTAGTGATCGAGGAGCAGAGCCAATAAACAGGCTCAACCAATCATGAGTCAGTCACAGCTGTCATTCATTAAGGTTCTCTATTTTTCTTTTTATATCATCAAACAACTAAAACAACCAAACCTAAGTACGACAAAAACTACGTAAAATGACTTAATCCATCTATAAAAAATCAAATGTATTTTCACTTATTAATTTGATCCATTTTCAATCAGCTAACATGGAGGAGGTGGGCATGTGGTGATCAGGTTTCTTTGGTTCAATTAAGGCAGCTGTCATGTCCATCTTCATAAACATTCGATCACAATATTATTACTTGAAAATTTCAAATCCTTTCAGTACATCCCTTTAGAGACAGGGTTGGAGAAGAATTGTGATCTAAAACTCTGAGAGCTGTGTCTAAATCTGATTATTGTGTTTTCCTTTTGTTTTTTCCAGCAACCCTCCCGAAGCCCAGCATCTCAGTGAATCCTTCTGTTGTGGTCAGCTGGGGTCAGAATGTCAGTATCACTTGTTCAAGCTCACCTGAGCTTTCAGGTGGAGCATATATTCTGAAGAAGAGTCCGGGCTCCTTCACTGGGACGGAGAGCTCAGATTCCAACATTGCTACATTCAGGATCTATAACGTGGACTTTGATCATGAGGGATTGTATCAGTGTCAGTATGAGAGAAAAATTGCAGATGAAACTTACAGATCCAGCTTAAGTGACTCTGTCAGACTCTCTGTTACTGGTAAGAAAACATAATTCAGATTTCCCTGTCTCCTTTGCTTGTGTAAATCATTAGAAGCAAAGTAAGTAAGGCTGTAATATTGTATTGCTTTTTACAGTGAATTTCCCCAAGCCCAGCCTCTCCATGAGCCCTATTGGTGAGGTCACCTGGGGTCAGGACGTTCACATCACATGTTCGATCTCAACTCAATTTTTAGGTGGAAGTTTCATCCTGTTTAATACCCTGGGCTCATTCAAAGAGATACAAACCTTAAGCACCAACTCTGCCACCTTCAGCATTCCTAAAGTAGGGTTTGCTGATGGGGGACTGTACCTGTGTTGGTATGAGAAAATGAACATCAGCTCCACTCTGAGTAACTCTGTGAGACTCTCTGTCACAGGTAAGAAACATAAATAAACCATAAAACACAAATAACAGAAGCATAAGTATTCAACACAGAAAACTGCACCCGAGGAATGATATATTATTAGATCAAGATAACTATATTTTCAGTGTCAGATTAGATTAGTCTGCAGATTACTTACTCCACCAACCAGTTGTTTGGTTCATAAAACTTAAAGAAACAGTAAATGCTCATCACACGAGTCAGACCTCAAAATTATAAATTATATGTATTTTAAATTTAGTTTGATATACAATATAGGGAGTGTGATTTTCTAAATTATGTTTAATGTGATTGTATTGACATGTAATTGTCAAAAGCTAACCATATTTGTCTTGAATGCATCACTTCCAAGTTTTTCCTGAGTTTTGTATGTAAAGGAAAAATGTAAAGTAACCAGCAAGGCTATCACACAAATGCAGTGGAGTACAAAAGTACAACGTTACCCGCTGAGGCGTAGGATAAATGATGAAATGAAAGAAAGTAAAGTTTAAGTACTATGCCATCTTAGTCGCCAAGTGTTTGCTCATTGTGAGAACTGTTTGGATTCAACTGGATCCCAACTTTGAAAGTAGCAGTACATTTTCAGAAAATGAGATATGTTCTGAAGGATAAACTGTTTTCTCTCTTAGTGCCTTTGTCGCTGCTGGTCTCATCAATAGCAGGAGGGATCCTGCTGCTGCTCCTGCTGGTCCTGGTGGTTGGTCTGGTCTACAGGGGAAGAAGAGGAAAGGCCAAGCAGCCAGGAGCCCTCATCTTAAGTCAATGTCTGTACCCACCACAACACACCTGCCCTTGTTTCAGATTCAGACTTTGATCAAAATGCTTTTATATGTATTCATGTTCTTTGTGTGACGCTTGCATTTCAGTGTCCGTCAAGGCCAGGAACAAGTTTGAAGATGACAAGAACCACGACTATATCAACTTTGATTTAGAAAACATTAACAAGGAGATAGTGGGCAAAGTGGCAGATGATACTTATGAGAAGCCAGAGAGTGATGAAGATCCTCATTATGATGAATTGGACCCCAGTAAACATTTGAAGTCCAAGGTGGTCTGTGTCAGTGTAGAGCACAACAGAAAAGATCAGGAAGAAGACGTTGACGAGAATGTCTATGTAGATGTTAGTCATTTTTACAAACTGGACGTTAATGGAGAAAATGAAGATATGAATATGAACATTTAGGTCAAACTGACTTAAACAGACACAAGATTTTGCCAAATTGAAATGAAAATTGCCAGTAAAACATTTTATCCAAATGTTGAATGGTGCTGGACTGATACTCTGTATACATTATTAAGTTATACAATTTTACAACATTCTTGGATTAAGACAAAAAAGCTTCACCCATGTCTGCCCCACCGAATTTTCCATTTTCAGTTATTGTAGAGTTTTCTTCACTCACTATATTTGATTATTTCTTCTTGAAAAAAAATAACCATTATCTTTTAGATGAAATGAGAGTTTGTAAAATAGTGTGGATGTATAGTTGAGGCACTTAAAGCCATAAAGCAGAATGATGACCAAGCTGTTGATGTTTGGTGCATTGAGGGAAAGTTGCAACGTGTAAGAACAGTCAGTTACTATCTAGACTCTAAGGTTTGTTATATGCACTGTTCAAAATCCCCACAGTTCCAATCTGACAACCAGCAGCAGATAAAAAATGGTAGAGCTCTGTAATGTTCAAAAACAATACAGTTATACCCTGTCTTTTATGATTGGCACATAAAATAACATTTTCTTGTCATAGTTTTACAGATTGTTCGCTGCAATTTGACGAAACATGTAAAACAATGCTAATTTTGTCCGAAAATTTAAATACAGCAGAAAGTGTTCACATTTTCTGCCACAGACTAAAGACACATCTCTTCTGAATACACCTTGGTTAAGAAGATGATGTATAATAACCCCCAAAAATAGAGAAATAAAAATAATATAGATATAATATATATTTCTTGTACTTATATTGTTGCATTTTGTAGTTTGGCTTTTTTGAAGCAAATTGTATTTACTTGATTCATGTTGTTCTGGGTTTGTTCCCTGATGGTTGATGCACTTATTGTTAGTTACTTTGGATAAAAGTGTCATCTTAATGAAATGTAATGTAATTTTTTTACAGTAACTATAACTACAATGCATAGATCACATTTTCAACATTTTCAATTCTTAGATCTGTCACTAAAAAGGGATTCAGTTGGTTTTTAAATATACTAATACAGTATACAGATATACGTATCTGTAATCCTACAGTTTGAAATACATTATTTATTTCTTTTGAGGTTGTCAGAAAATAAACTGATATCAAAAAAGAGACATGAGAGTGATCATCTTATATCAGACTCAAGAAATCCTTCCACTGCTATTTACTACATCAATTGAGTCTTTGATCAGTAGTGTCTTTCATTTTGAAAGGCGATCAAAAAAATATGATCAAACTATTATAGAAATATAGCAACCCAATTAACACTTAACCAATATGACCAGGGTTGATTTCAGCAGCCATAAATAACCACCAAACTGAGATGGGTGGTGTAATAATAAACCAGCGATTTACAGCTGAGGGAAAGGCAGCCATGAATCTTTCTTTTCTATTTCTGTCTGCTAGTTCACTGACACACATCTTTATTTTTTGCAGTGGGCTTACCGCTCTGATGACTCAAAGATGACAGTTGATGTCTTAAAACATCCAACTTCAAACTTTTCCCAAATTGAAAAGACGGTCCATTACATGCCTAAAAGTGTCAAACATTTCAAAACAACAATTTACTACAGTGTTTAATTTATATGAACATATAAATAGTGATATTTATGATATTTTTTATTTTTTTGTCTCAGTCCACTGTTACAAGCAGAAGTGGCGAATACCACTCTGAGGCAGCTGTTCTCAGCCAATCACATATGAGCCAGCTCACAGTTTGAGCCAATGATATGGAAGCAGATTTTTAATATGGTTCCTTGACAGCCACAAATAGACGTGACACAGGCTCCTCGTAATTTCAGCACACTGGCTTAACACACACACACACACATATGTAGACAGAATGTTTGGCCTCTGAGCTCATCTCTGGAAGAAGCAGTGATGAAGAACTGTAACCTGAGACAAGACAGGCTTTGTTTACACTCCGGGTCGACATGCTCAGTGACGAACAGCTGCTCATGTTCTTGTCCATCCAAGGAAACGTGTACACACATCTCTGGTTTGCCTAGAAACAATGAAGAGGCAGATTTGTGAGCCATTACGATTACAAAATAACGTCAATACGTTTTAAATACTCTTCCCACTTGTTTTAACCTCCAGTATACAGTATGTCAACACTCAGTTTTCTATGACATTTCATTAACTGCCTAAAAGGAGATTTCCATTTGTGTCTCATTGGCCAGTGTAATACTGTGTTGAAATCAACAACACTCTTATATTTAAGATGAAGCTGTCACTAACAGCTGGTTAGCTCAGCTTAGCATTATGATTAGGGGGAAACAGCTAGTCAAGCTCTGTCCAAACTAAAAAATCGAAACCTCACTCACCAACATCGTATATCTGTACAAAAACTGAAGTAAAGCCCTTGGTTCAGACAGAATGGAAGTTTTAGACATGCTACAATGGAACTGTATGTATCACGTCAATGAAAAGAGGTAAGAGAGCATGAATCCAACCAGGACTTTTGTACAGAGTCTGAGTGATCGGGGTATGGAGCCGTAGTATCGACACCATGCACTCGACCAAATGTGAGTCAGCCTCTCGGTCAATCATAATGTTTCTCCCTGTTTTTATAGCATCAAATAACCAAACTTACCAGAAAAATAAAGACATCAGTGTGAAGAAGTGTGCTAAGAACTACCTAAAATACCAGAAACCATCTTTGAGAAAAATGCATTTGACACGTATATATCCCATCCATTTAAGTGCAGGAGACGGGAGGTGTTGATCAAGACGCATTGGCATAATTTTTGGTGTGCTGTAATGTCAACCATCTTTATGTACAGTCTAATGCCGCATTTCATTACACCTCGGAACTCAGCCCTTGGAATGACATCACACCTGAATAACCAGAACTGATAATGTTCATGTGGCACAGAAACAATGTTTACGTTAGCCAGCTAGCCATTGTTCGCAAAAACAGTTCATAATAACACATTATGCAGCATTTCACATAAACTACCACCATAGTAACACATCTACAGGCAGTAATTGAACTACCCATTTAATGACAGAAGTGCTAATAAACAGTAAAAACTCCAGCATTTACTACTGTTGATATACGGAGGGGCCATCTTGGATTTCGCAGTTGGGGTTGGTGAGGTTCCTCTGACCTTCTGAGTTGAAATTATGAATTGAGGGGCTGCCCAGTTGCAACTTCCGACTCAGGGACTGGTCACTTCCGAGCTTGGGGTATAATGGAATGTGGCATAAGACAGATACAAAAAGACATTTTAAAAGGTTTGGTTTTGTATGGGACTAGGTTCCTCTTAAATCAAAGCTTAACATCATGGTCACTTACAATTATTTAGTTACTAGGGAGAGGTACAGTTAGCAATGAAGGAATAAGTAATAGGACATTTCTGGCTAGAGTGTGGACACTCACACACAAAAAGGATGTGGCCATGAGCTGTCTTTAGCCTTTTGATGAGTTGCAGGGCATTCCTGACCTCGCTGGCACACACTGACAAAAAGCAGTGAGCTCATGGGGTGTAAATAACACGGTGGGTGGGTGGGAGCAAAGCTACTGGGGTATATAAGGCAGAGTGTCATGTGTATATGTCCAACATTGCATGAGAGACAAGTAACAAGAAGAAGACACGTGGGAAGTTTTCACACTTCACTGGAGCCTGAAGACATTAGGTCTGGAAGAAGGAGACGAGAATTAGGGAGACAACAACACACAACACTCGCAGTCTGCTTGTACCAAAGTTTTGCCAAGAAGAACGCTCCTCCAACGCTGACATGATGTCCCAGCGCAGTGCTTTGAACAGCATGTTCACAGATGACCCATTCTTCAGCCAGGAACGGCTTCTGTGGCCGCTCCATCACGGGGCCCTTTCCTCGCTGCAGCAGGACTTCTTCAACCGGAGAGCCAAGCTGGCCGACAGCCTCTTGAGGGAGCTCCACGATGGGCACCCCCTGCTCAGACTGAGCCAGCTTCCCCTCCTTTCCTCCACTCTGGCTGGGTGTGTAATGTAATAGTGTATCTTTATGTTTGTGTGATGTGTCAGGGCAAAGTTTATACCTATAACCACTGAGCTCTGGTCCAAATGTTATTTGCTATGATTCTTTCTTGCTCTAATCTCTGTCTTGTGTTTGTCTGTTGTGTGCTGGAATGTTTTTGTGGTATAACCTGTTCCCATTGTTTCTTTCTATCTATCTATCTATCTATCTATCTGTCTATCTATCTATCTATCTATCTATCTATCTATCTATCTATATAAGTGATATAAGTACACATGCCATGTATTAAAATTAAGGATAAGTTGAAAGAGTAAAAGATTAAACATGATGAAGTTGATTCTAATCAAGATCCTGTTTGTATTTCAGGCTGAATGATGGAAAAGAGCAACAGCTAGAGCTTCCCAGCACAGAGCTGCAGAAGCAAGTACAGCAGCCTTCAGAAAATAACAGTGACCTCCTGGTCACCCTGGATGCACGTGGTTACGCCCCCAGTGACATCACTGTCAAACTGGAGGGGCGCAGGCTAGCGGTGGTGGCCATGAAGCAGGCTGGGGCAGAGGAGAGCCAGACCTGCTCCTCCTCCTCTTCCAGCGCCGCCTTCTGCTCTTCGGCCTCATCTCAGCTGGGGTTCGTCCAGAAGATCGACCTGCCCGCTCACCTGGATCTATCTGGCCTGTCCTGTTCCCTGATGGATGATGGACAGTTGCGAATTCATGCCCCTGTGGCCAAGCAGTCAATCAGCGAGGAGCACCAAGTGCCCATCCGGTTCAGGTCATCGTTGGAGTTTCCCATTACAAAGGACAAGACAGAGGGGGAGAACACAGACTAATGCACAGTGTGACTGAAATTCTTTTTCTAAATAAATAAATATGGATATGCTGTTGTACCCACACACGAACACTTCCACTAAAAGTCTTTGAGGAGAGTTTACAAATGAAGAGAGTATTTATTTTGTAATTATCTGCAATTTGTACAAATCTTTGATGAATAAAGTTTTGGATTTTCAGAAACTTTTGATGCAGTTGTGTCTGCCTGTGTTATGGTCTTTTGTGACCACAAGATGGGGCCAGCAGCCAATTTACATAGAGGATGGATGGAGGGAGACAGTGGGAGGGTGTCCTAAATGCTGCCATATTACGTTTTATTGCCCTCCGCTGCCTGAATTAGTACGTTTAGAAGGTTCCACTGACATTTAGTTTCCCGGGGTGAAGTTATTTGTTGGTGCAGGTGACAAACAATAGCAGCGCTCTAATGTTTTATGAGTCCTACCCTGAGGGTGTCACGACAGAGAAGAGAAGAAATAAAGGCATTAGGAGAAAAACAATGAGAGCTGCCAGGAGAGGAGAGGAGAAGACAAGAGAGTGGTTAGCTCATAATAACAAAACACACAAAAAACGAAATCAACAGCAACAAAACATGCTGTGTGTTATTTCTTATCTGCTAGAATCCAGCCACGTAAGTGATTCTGGTTTCGTTTTTGAGATATCTGCAATGGAGGTGAATGGAATTTAGTTTTTGACGCTCAACGTAGAGAAAGACAGAATATAAAACATTCCACAGCAGCAACATTTAAGAACCAGGGTCACTTCTACTTCAGCAGGTCAACAGAACTGTCTGCTTCTGTGGCGCTGGGAATAGGCACAGGTTTGGGTTAATGAAATAAAACTTATGGACTCATAACCTGGAGTGTAACAACTAAGTAAATCAGTTAGACGCAACAGACACTTTGCAGTTATGCTAACCAATGATCTACACTTTTTCATGTCAAATATGTTACAACTAGTATTCACCTAGGTTTAAGTTTAGGTTCATTTAGGTAGTTACCATTGCAATCCTTGGTAAAAGTGTCTCTGTTTCCTCCCACTAGCCAGAAATTAAACCAAAATATCCTGGTTACCAATACTGCCATGTTGCGCAGTTAGAGCTAGAGTCTGAGCAGGGGGGGAGCTGTGGTGGCAAAGTCCTGCTCCAATACCTGCTAGAACACCATGAGTTGGTCTCCACTGTCAATCATGACATTATTTCAGCCTGTTTTATAGCATCAAATAAGTAAAGGCAAGAATTCTTAAAACAAAAATTAGCAGCTTATTTTAACCTTTTATTTGTCCATATGCCATCCACTTACATGGAGGAGGTGGGGTGAAATGAAATGCTTGACTTGTTTTTCAACATATACTAAACCAGGTCTGTTGGTTATCTCTATTTTGGCCAGTGTTACTAATCTGTTTGGTGTTAGAACAGCCAGCCTGTCACAATCCCTGTCACAGCTAAAGTTATAGCCACAGGAAAATAGATATGACGATGTGTGGAGTACAAATGACAAATGACGGTGGCACTATTCTCCCTATCAAGGGAGGGTGGGACCCTTAAGGATTTTGTATATCATTTTAATTTCAAATATTATACAAAATAACTGTCTCGTGCAAAGGCCTTGAAAGCAGATTGAAGGTTAAACACATATACTGTTTTTAAAGAATGACAATATATGACTGCTTCCAAGATACCAAAGCATCTTCATCAGCGCCTGACTACAGTAAACCCCATCTCCTCCTTGTTAGCAGATGAGTCATTGGACATATTGAATTCATTTTTTCTCATCAATGGTTTCTATCATTTTAAATATTTTGATCACACTGGTGTGTGTCCAAGTGTTAATGTCTCCACTGTGCTTGGTTTAAATTAAGTCATCTAGGTCAAACATCTTAATAACAGCAGAGACTGACTTGGACAATTGGTTGGCCACATGTTTATATCCAAGATATTTTGGCTTCATTTCAGGACAGTGAGAGGAAGTGGATCCACGTTTATTAACAGAGACACAGCTCCTCTTGTTACTTCGGCAAAGAATGAAATGTTATAAAGAATTTGTGTTACCATGCAATGAGTGTTGAGAAGTGACAGAAAAGACTTGGAAGAACCAGGCCTGATTCTGATCAGAATAAGAAACAAGGTCTGAGATAAATACTCCGAATTCTTCTATTAATGGTGGATTATATGCAGATGGTCTATATGTAGCATCACGGTGTGGAGCAGCCTTCATTACTGAGGTTCTCTATCTCTCTAATAATGTGACAGAATGATGAATCTCAATGAATCAGAAACCCCCCCCCCCCCCCCCCCCCCCCCCCCCCCCCCCACCCCATTCACAGGCTCTACAGGGATTTGCTGTGTGTAGGTGTATGTGACTCTGACTGTGTATGTATTCCTGTTATTTGTGCATGACTCTTTGCATGTGCGTACGTTCTTGCATCCAATGTCGGAGAATGGCGTCAGTTAGTATTGCAGATGCAAGTATGTGAGTGTGTGTGTGTGTGTCCAGGTAGAGAAAAGTGTGCATGGCTTGCAGATGAATCCCTTTAGGACACACACACACACACAAACACACATATATGACTGAAAAGACTGCATATTTTCCACAGCGACAGTTATGAGGTCATAATCATGATGGATTCCTCAGTCCTGTGAGGTGGTAAGCTTGGTTTCTTGTGGAGCGAAGCGCCCTCAGAGGAGGAAGCTGTTTTCACTGGCAGCTAGTTCACTCTAAACATACAAAATTCTCATTCTCAATAATCCGATTTGTGCTCGTGTGTCCTCCAGTCTGAGCACATCTGCGGTTGATTTCCCAGCGTGTCAGCCACAGGATGAATGGCAGAGGGGGCACATTCCAGACATGTGATGTGATCATTAGCATAAAGAACGGCCCTGTCTCCAAACCAAACTTTTCCTCCTCCTCCCTCAACATGACCGGCTGCAGGAGGATCGATTCACCTGCATGTAGTTCCAGAGATGGCTCTGAGCAAAGGTGCTGTTTAAATGTGAGCGTGTGCTGAGGTCACGGGCAGTTTGAATCCACACCTCTAAATATAAAATTATGAATATGGGCTGTATGCATTTCTATATAGACTGAGCTTTTAGATACTGGTAAAATAACATGGAAATATCACGTTCCACAAAAAGAAGTGGCCACTATATACTTAAAAATATAAACATTTTCTTACTGACAGACCAAGAAGAAGAACAGGTGATATAAACCAATTTCATTATAACAACCTAAGCTTAAATATGATGATGACACAACTGTTCCTGGTCTCTCTCTCTCTTCTCTCTACCCCTCTCTTCCCCTCTCGCTCTCTCTCTTCTCTCCCCCATTTGTCCTTGGTCACCCCCACTGGTTGAGGCAGATGATTGAGTCTGGTTCTGGAGGTTTCCTCTGGTTAATCTGCTCATGCTCTTTGTTGGAACTGTGGAGTTCCTGTATAATATTGAAGGGTCTACACATTATAACTCTAGCCCTTGAGATATTGTATGTTGTGGTTTGGAATCATACAAATTGAATTCCATTAAATGTGTTTGATTTGATTTAAAAGAAAGTCCAGAGACACAGTAGTTTGGGGGGAATTTCCCTGTTTTCTCACAGAGTCAGAAACAAATATAAACTTAAGGGCATATATGTTTATGTACACTGTTTATCTCATGTGCTTTTAAATGAGTAGTAGTAGAGTTTTCATGTGAAACAATCAAAAATAATAATAATTGTAAATATAAGTAATAAGTAATTTTTGAAATTGCAACAGCAGGTTTTCTACTCCGCTGTTACTTTGAAATAAAGTGAAATAATTGACTTTGAAACTACATTATATTTATTTACTAGTCTAGTTACTTTTTGGAATTGTAAAGTAATATGTTATCTTAAGAGATATTAAAAAAGAACAGCAGCACATGTTGTATAGCTCTGGGCTGATACGTTCTAATGCCAGAACACTGTGTTCAGCTGTATCCCACCTGACCAACAACACTGGTATACACAGTGGAAAACAAATTCATCCTGCAGGTTTAATTTTGTGAGCCCTTCCTCCCTCTGCAGGTATCACAATAAGACACAATCATCACTAACTCGTACATCGGTGTGTGCGCTGCTCGACTTCACACTGCCAAAACCTGACTGATGACTTAAATAAACATTATATTCGCGTATGTAACCTGGAGGGAAGATGTCATGGCATTATTAAACTTATTAAAGACTAATTCTAATCCCTGATCGATCGGTCAGTTAGACAACCGTAGTGACCCTCTCCGCCCTGTGCGCCTGTTACTGTGAAAAGTGGAGCTTTGGAGTAAGGGGAAGAATACACAAGTTGAAGACCATCAACAGAATACATGAATGTATTTTCACTAAATCCTCACCTATTGTGGAATGCACTTAAAATACATTTTGTCTTTACCAAATAAATTCATGGATACAGTAGAATGAGATTTAGTGAATTTAAAAGAAGTATCAATAGGGGACAGTCAGGCTTTGGCTGAGGGACGCGCTCTACTGAGTGAGGTCATTAGAATAGTTATTGTAATTGCTCTATTTTCTGGATGGATTACCCTTCCTATCTTTCCTTGACATCATGGCAGTAACCATCTAGTTTGTGTGGCTGCTTTCTTTGCAGGTAGTTTCTGGAGTTGGGCCTGGCAGACGGTGCCAGTAGTTTCTTTCTTTTGGAGCTGAAGTGCTGCTTCTCTCATGCCTCACATACCCATTACATTTTTAATACTGCACAATGTACAGTCAGTTTGAATACTATCTTAGGTTTATCCCTTCTATATAAATATTTGGTTTCAATTACTTATGTTAATAACTATTTTTATGGCAGCAGCCCCTTTTGTCATGGCCCTGCAGCCGAGTTTGAGACACAACCTATATTTCATCTTAGTTGTGACAGATTCTATGAGTGATAACTCACTTTAAAACCCTCAAGCACTAAGAGCGAGCTCTTAAATTCTCATCGGGCCATCCGTGCTAAACGTGGATTTGCTTTGGTCAGCTATTGTGAGTCATTCAGGATCACAATGTCCAGCAGGAGAATAATGACATCCTGGCAACTGATTCGTCAAAGGTCACAAATGTAGCTTTATCATGTACTGTCAATTCTGACTCATTAGTTGACAGATAATGATAAACAAATTTACTTCTACTGGCTGACAAAGGTGTTTGGGATTCTTCATATAGAAAATCCAGAAGGTATTTCTGTGTTGTACATGAAGCCAGTATATTTTTGTGGGCTGAAGTCCAGAATTTAGAATTCAATGATTGCTTTTTTTGTTTCATTTACTTGACTTTATTAGTTATTGCACAATGCTTTAATATGATTGAATTTTGTTATATAATGAATTGAATGCATTGTGTTTGAAGTGCGTTAATGCTGTCGTAGAGTTGGACTGAGGGTTGATTGGTTATGCCCCCTGTGCGTATTCAGCTGCAAGACGGTGTGGGACATGTTTGTGTGGGACTGAGAAAATGTCGAGGGGGCCAGAGGTCTTTAATGTTTGTGCATCCAAAGGATCAAACCATTTACCTGTCTCGGATTCTCTGCAGATGTTCTGGACCTTTGACCACTGATCATAAAACCTGGTCTTATGTTCCATTAGGATTCATCTTTATCTGACACACAAAGAGCTGTGGAGCATCTCCAGTGTTTGCATTTGCAGGGTCTTAAACGTGAAATGGTTTTGAAATGTTTGGGAAAGGTTTTGGCACACAACCGCATTTAGCAAGACGAGGCTGACCCTGACCGCTCCTGGGTCTAACCCTGTTGGTCAGAGAGTTTCATAGGAAAACAACATGGCCCAAGAACTTCCGAAGATTTAGACCCTGGTTTCATCACGTCAAAGTCCTGCCTGCAGTGTAATAACAACAATAATAATAATAACAACAATAATTATTATTATTATTATATAAGGGAATACAATTACACATGCTGCAGTCATGAAACACAAGCCTTAGATAAAACAAACCTAAGTTAAAGAATGAAAACCATTTTCATAATTGTCCCAATACCATGCTGTTCTTTGGCTCCAGTGGCAGGAACATGGCAGCTGCCATGGAAGTCTGTGTCTGTGCTTCTGAATGTCTATCTAGTTTAAAACAAAGAGGTTCATGAATTCATGATTTTTGCTTGTTTTTATCTCATTACCCCCACGAGCGCTTTCCTTTTCTGTCTTTCCCCTACACTGGTTCATTTGGTGCTGCTTTCCTATTGTCTTAAAGCTGTTGTTGTTGTTAGGTGTGTGCAGGATATTGGGAGATCAATGGTTGAAATGAGCTTTATTGATCGAAGGAAAGTCCATCAAACAGAGAGGCCCTGAGGCCCTTCAACCACTTCTTTGCCCTTCTCTCATTCTTCTTTTTGATTTAAAAAAAATGTTTTGCCCTCTCTTGCCCCCAATGGTCCCCTTTGTCTTGAAAAGAATTGAGGGGAAGACAGAGGTTTCTGTGTGTATAGCTATTTTGGGGGATATTTCACACTATTCAATTCCCAGCAGCAAACCTACAAGGACCCATGGGACTCTTTTGTCTTAACCCTTCTTTTTCAAAGTCACACACCGACACATATGGCTCTCTCAGCATCAAATCATAGGAGCAGGACACAGACCCCAAGACAGCATTAAAGCTGTTTCTGACATATGGTAAATATAACGGACCACTCTGTATTATGTCAGGCAGAGCTCCATGTCCGGGGGACAAAGAGGGTCTTGCTACTCTCACTTCCTCCTGCCTAGACTATTCTTTATTCACCTGCCGAAGGCCCAATCCCATTTCACCCTTTGACCCTACCCCTACCCCTTGTATTTGAGGGTTATCATGCCCCTTGGAGTTAAATGGAGTTAAAAGGGTAGTGGTTGAAATCTTCCCCTACGAATTGGAACAGCACCTCAAGAAGCCGTTACATCATTATTAGTCATTGTGAAAACCCGACACATCATCACTAATGGTCAATGTAAACAGAAACAAAACATTTTTTTTCAGTGGATGTAATTGTAATAACATTGTTGAGATCTTAAATAAACCAAAGCCATTGCTTGCAGTTACTAAAGTGACAAACCTATAATATCCAAATAACATCTATGTAATGTCTTTAGGCAACCCTGCCACAATGCATTGTTATTGGAGGAGCATTTAAGTTCCATTACATCGCTGCTATATGCTGGTTAAATCAAGTACATCGGGAATCATCAATGAGGCTGTAATCGACATGAAATTATGTGAAAATACAGGATTATCATACAGTAACGATGTAGTGTTTTTTTTAAGGTTGTTGTGAAAAAAAACGACCATAATGTGGGTCTCTCTCTCATCTTGCTGGTGATTTGCAAGGCAATCTGGGAAATTCTCATAGCCCAAGGGAGAAGGGGTGAAATGGGATTGGGCCTAAATGTAGCAGCCGTTTATAGTTGGTAAAGAAAACAGCAGCAAGACTTTTTACAAACACTCGACATACAGAGAACATGACACTCCAGTCCTGCTGAACTACACTGGCTCCCGATCGGCTACAGAATTCATTTTTCAAGATTTAATTGATCACTTTTAATTCACCGCGTGGCTCTGCTTTATATTTCAGAGCTTTCAACCCCTTACACTGCTCCAAGACCCTTGAGAGAACCAAATGCCGTAAAAAGTCCCACAATCCTGCAGGCTTAAAACAAAGGGGATCCTGCTTTTATGGTTTAGCTCCTACTCACTTTTGAAATAAACTGCTCCTCAACATCAGATTGGCATCAGATACAAAAATTGCATCAGATACAAAAATGGTTAAAAAACCCTAAATAAAACAAGCTTTTTTATATTTTTATTTTATTGTTTTAACTATTGCAAAGCCCATTGTACACTTGCCTGTTTTCTTGGCCTGTGGTAATGCTCCAGCACTTACTGTAGAACTATTCCTTGTCATTAGTGAGTCCTCCTCAAACTGTGATTGATTTACTGAACTGCTGTTATTTTTTCATACTTTGCATGTTAGCTGTTTCAGAGTTCTATTAAGCATCAACACTAACTTCCGGCCTCAAGTCCACAACTTTTCACAATAAAGGCTTTGCATTCTGCTTGATACATTACAGCAAAAAAATAAACATTGTGCTTTTAGTTGTTGCTATGACGATGTTAGATAGATCCTGTCTTGTGCTTCCCCGTCCTGATTGTACTCACCGTGCACTTAATCTTGGTGTGTCTTCCCTCATGTTAACAGTTTGTTGTGTGTTCCTAGTGTCGCCTCGTTCAAGCATTGTTTTCTTGTGAGTTTCCTAGTGTATGACCATTGCCTGTTCAATCACAAATGCAGCACATTCGTCAGGTTTTAGAGCAGCTGCTCCGGAACAACCTCTTGATGAAAGCCGAGAAGTGTGAGTTTCACATCTCCATGGTCTTCTTCCCAAAGGATTTCCCATGTCCATCCTACATCCTAGTTATTATGACACATTAGTGGCAAGGCACTCCCAAAGTTGGATGGGACACAAAAAAAGTTCCGTGCCAAGAAGACAGTTCTAGCCTCTAAATGCCTGAGCCCCCAACCACGCATGTGCTCAGCCAACCAGTTAACAGAACTAATTTTGGACTTCTTGCATCTGCAGTCTCATTATTTTCAGTGTGTGAATTGACAACTTAGGCAGCAGGTTCAACATATCCACATGATGTTCTGGTACAATGCCAGTGTTACTGGTGATGCCGGACACTTGAACATCTTCAGTTGGGCAAGACATGGGGGACAGCAGTGGAAACTTGGGTAACATTTGTTGAAAACATTTGTTGAAAACATTTGTTGAAAACATTTGTTGAAAACTATAGTGCCCAGTTGTTTTGTAGAGTTTTTTAAAACTATATTTGTGAGGTATTTTTAATTTTGTGTCTTCTGCAGGATATAATGTCACAACTATCTGACAATGCCTTTTTTCTCATCACCTCTCATTTCAGATCCAGCCACCCTCACTAATCACCTCATTCCCATCACCTGAGTCTCCCCCCACACACTCACCTGCTCCCCATTGCCTCATTAGTTCATCTGTGTATTTATATCGGTCAGTTTCATTCACTCTCTGCCAGATTGTCTAGTGTGTTCCTGCCTAGCTATCCTGCATTAGATTCTGTATTCTTGCCTGTCTGTTCCTGACCGCTACCCCGTTTGGATTTTGGATTCCCTTCTTGCCTGCCCTCTGATTTGTTTGCTGTACGGACTGATATCCTGGTTTTGACCTCTGCCTGTCTTTTCTCTGGTCTGTTGGTGAATAAACCACGTTGTCCACACTAAGACTGTCTGTTGTCGTGCTCCCGTGTTCAGTTCTGTTGGCGTCGTTAAAGAACAATCAGGCCAGTATGAACCCAGCCGACTCAAACCCTCTCAAGTAGGAGGTGAGGGCTCAAGCAGAGACAATTCAACGTCATGAACAGAAACATACCTCCAATCACTGGGGGTTTGCAGGAGATCGCAGCTTGTTTTGAGAACAGCCTTGCCACGCGCTCTTATGGATTTCCCTGAGCCCACGCAGCTAGGTCAAGCCCGCCTTTCAGTTGCGGAACGGAAGCACGGCTTACGGAATAACTGCTGCATGTACTGTGGACAAAGCGGCCATTTTGTTTCCTCCTGCCCTGTGAAAGCTATGGCTCACCAGTATGCCAGAGGGCGCTGGTGAGCCGGACCGTGAACTCTATATGCCCCTCTCGGCCTCTGCTCCATCCACAGCTATTCTGCCTCGGACAAGGTTTTAAGATCTCTGCGCTCATCGATTCCAGTGCAGATACCAACCTTATAGATGCACGGCTCGCTGATCAGTTGGACCTCCATCGCTTTCCTCTGGAGAGACCCATCAACTCCACCGCCTTGGATGGTTGAGTCCTGTGCACGGTTACCCACCAGACGGCTCCTCTTCGCGTGGGCATATCAGGTAACCACTTTGAGACAATTACCTTTCACCTGATCAGTGCTACCCAACGACCGGTTCTCCTGGGCTATCTGTGGTTAAAGAAACACAACCCCGTATTGACTGGGAGACTGGGACTATTTTACAGTGGAGTAATTTCTGTCATGCTGTGTGTCTTGATTCGGCCTGCCCCTCCACTTCCAACCTTTCAGTTTCCCCTGAGTTATCTGATCTTTCAGGAATTCCCCCTGAATATCTGGACCTAAAAGAAGTGTTCAATAAGTTCCGGGCCATGTCTCTGCCTCCTCACCGCCCCTATGATTGCGCCATCAACCTTCTCCCCGGCTCCACACCTCCTAAGGGTTGGCTCCGTCGCTATCAGCTCCTGAGAAGGTCCATTTAGAAATACATTACCGAGTCGTTAGCAGCTGGGCTTATCCACCCGTCCTCATCACCACACGGAGCAGGGTTCTTCTTTGTTGAAAAGAAGGACAAAACCCTCCGGCCCTGTATTGACTACAGAGGTCTCGATGATGTTACCATTAAGAACAGGTCTCTGCCTGTCTTTTCTCTGCTCTGTCGGTGAATAAACCACATTGTCCACACTAAGACTGTCTGTTGTTGTGCTCTTGGGTTCAGTTCTGTGTGTCGTCGTTAGAAAGAATGGGTGTGGAGCTCAGTGCCACAGACAGAGCAGGGAAATCAAAAATGATTTGACACTGTTTATTCTTTTCATAGAAATTAACTGAACCCAGATATGATTGGATTTGGATCCAGGTGTTATGTGAGAGAAACAATGAGATACAGTTTAAAGTGCAATCAAAACATGCTGCCACAGTTTTTATTTCTTTGCTGTGTATCATAGGAAGAATAATGCATGTGTTGGTAATTGCTGGGCTGCTGATATTAAAGGAGGCTATGAGGGACTATCATAACATCACATTGTCAATCAGCACAAACAGATAATAGAGTTAGCAGCCAGACAGAATTTCATTTACTGCATGGTATTTAAAAGGAAAATAAAAGTGTAATAATACAGCTATGAAACCTGAGCTCATTAAGCTCACTCATTAGATTATCTGTAGTTGTATTTAATGATGGGGTTATGGCCTGCTTTTTAAATCATTGTCAAGCTTTAGATGTTACCTCTGTCTGAACAGAGATGTGCAGAGAAAGAACTGAGCACGAGGCAGGACGCAATTCAGGTGAAAAATGAATGCGAAAATAAACAATAAGAGGCAAATTGAGATAAGCACACACACACACAAGCTCACAGCAGGGATCCATTAGACGTGTTGTTCTTGGCACTGATAGGGCCGGTTATCAGGGACGTCTGGCTGTCATAGTGTCGTGATAGAACAGAGATACAGATTTAAGACTCACAGACTTAAACAAACACTGAAAGGCTCCTGAACATCAAGACAGGAGATGGGCTTTAAAAGCATTTGTGTGGGTGTGTGTGTGTCTGTGTGTGTGTGTGTGTGTGTGTGCCTTCACAGGCTTACTTATGTGTTGAGATATCTGTATGTATATTACATTTACCATTCTTTATGAGGCACTTTACAGACCAATAATATACATTAAATAAATAGGAAAATTGAATATTGTACATAATAAGTTAAAAGTGTAAATGGGAGCAGGTGTGTGTGTGTGTGTGTGTGTGTGTGTGTGTGTGTGTGTGTGTGTGTGTGTGTGTGTGTGCGTGTGTGGCAATGTTGAGTGACGTGCAGCGACAGCGACGGCACCAGCACAGTGTGTTTTATCAGCTCTGGTTAAATGTTTCCTGCCACTCTTCATCCCGGCTTTCAGCGACTCTAACCTTTACAAGGCTGCTGTTGATACAATCAGACACAAACGCACAGATGCGAACACAGACACAGATTCACAAACCGGCTCTTCCCCGGCTTTTTTTATTTGAAATTGTATTAATCCACATCACTTTTACAGCTGGTCAACAGTCTGCAGGAAACCCAGTATGGGACAGCCAACCTGCTGTTGTCTATGAACAGAACATCATGTTGAGGGTAGCCGGATGAACCTGTACTAGTCTGTAAGTTGCTGAGTAGTAACAAGGAAGTACAAATTAATGTTTTCTTTTTGTTTGTTTTTTGTCACAGGCGTGATGTGATTTTGTGGATGACAATGTTTGTTGTTATTTAGAACCACACTAATATATCTCCACAACCACTGGTTTGATGGTGATGACAAGTACGTTTATTAGTAGAATATCAATCAATCAATCAAATGTTATTTGTAGAGCCCATATTCACAAATCACAATTTGTCTCATAGGGCTTTACCAAGCTGTGACATCCTCTGTCCTTAACCATCAACAAGAGTAAGGAAAAACTACCAAAGAAAACATTTTAACAGGAGAAAAATAACTTGGAAACCTCAGAGACACATGTGAGGGATCTCTCTCCAAGGATGGACAGAAGTGCAATAGATGCCACGTGCAATGAAGAACGTCTGAAAAATAAGAGTAATTACAGCATTGTTTAGAGTAAATAGTCTGTAGCTTGATGGAAGGTAAATGAATTGAGGAATTATTGTCAGTAATGGTCGAGTATCTGAGGAGACATTTTTTATATCAAGCAGTCTTGTTGTAATCATAGTCTACGACCAGCAGCCACCACGATTGTGCTCCACCACTACGATCAGCAGCCAGCACGATACAGGATCCGCCATTATGATCACGATCTCTGATTCGCGATCCATCATCATAATCCACAATGTGGCCGCAGTCATGGATCTGCAAGCGATAAGACACACGGACTCCGGGAAAGAAGTCAAGTCAGTAAGATGTATTGATGTGACATTTAGTTATTTGATGTGATAAGGAGGGAGAAAAGGAAAGCGAAGCTCCATGTGTCATGTGTCCCTCGACTTTCTAAACCTATAGCAGCATAACTAAGAGCAGGTCTAAGACAAGCCTGGACCAGCTCTAACTATAAGCTTTATCATAAAGGAAGGTTTTAAGTCTACTCTTGAACATAGAGAGGGTGTCTGCATCCCGAAGAGAAACTGGGAGATGATTCCACAGGAGAGGAGCCTGAAAGCTGAAAGCTCTGGCTCCTACTCTAGTTCAGATGAATCATCTCGTTTTCAAAGGGGTCCTTCTCACAAAAAACACTTAAGACAAATCGCAATACACATATATATATTCAAATATAAGCTCTAACAGGTCTAGTCACACCCATTACTTACCTAATGATAACAAATTATGAAAGGTTATAATAAATATGAAGTAAATATTCACAAAAGGTATACATACACCCATGTAAAGCTTTAAATGTATGGTAATGTGAAAATGCATCTGCACATTATGAATGAATAAGTTCTGGTTGGTTATTAATTAGAAAGAACAGGTTGTTTCAAGATAAATAAAAAGAAATGAATTAAAGTAATGAAAAGAAATAATAAATCTGAGAGAGCAGGCAGGTTTTAATATCAAGGCACATCACATTTTTAGAGGTTTTGTTTTTTAGAGGAGAAAAGTATTAGCAGGTTCTTCCTGTCCTGGATGATTATGTTGGATCACTCCCTGCCTCAACAGTGTCTTTGTCAATCAATCAATCAATCAATCAAATTGTATTTGTATAGACCATATTCACAAATCACAATTTGTCTAATAGGGCTTAACAAGGTGTAAGAGTAAGGGAAAATTGAAAAAAGAAAAAAGAAATGACTCAAAGTAATGAAAATAATAATCGAATAATCGATCTGAGAGTCCAGGCAGGTTTTCATTTAAAGGCACATTTTTTGAGATGATGTAAATTACAGAAAAGTAGTCAAATGTTATATTAACATTTTTGTGTGCATGTTTTTCTATAAATGTATTCAAAGAATGCCCAAGAAATCCTACATGGAATGTTAAAAAAAGGCAGGAAGAAAGAAAGAAGGCACTGCTTGTGAATACATCATACTGGAGTTAATTTACCACTGGGTTACTCAGACTTCATTGCAAGTGGACCAAATAGTAAAATCAATGCAGTTCATGGGCCACCCTGAGAACTTCTCCACTAATGGCTGCAAATAACTTTTATGTTAGTAGATGCATCACTATGTGGAAGAAACAAGTGACATGTGTCCATTATCTTTCACTTTGATAACGATTATATTAATACCAGCAGCTTCCTGTCCACACAGAAAAATATGTGCAATATGTGCAAACAGTCACGTTCCAGCCCAAAAACCTACAACATTCTTCTTACAGGTCCATATCAACAAATGTAAATACTAAAACTGTCACATTGAGACTTAACAGCTCTGATTGATGTAAGCTCAGAGAAGGCTTTCCATCCACAAGGGTATGGAACGACAGGCCAGTGGGAAAAAGTGGGGCAGCAGTAGTTCAGTCCATAAAGATTAGGCTTGGGAACCAGAGGGTGGCCAGTTCAAGTCCAGCATGGACCATAAGCATGGAAGATGGAGAGGTGTCAGTTCACCTCCTGGGCAGTGCTGAGGTGCCCTTGAGCAAGGCACCATACCCCCCAATTGCTCACAGGGCGCTTCTCCTGGGGCTGCCCATCACTCTACTCTACAATCTCTATCCAATGTGCATGTCTAAGAGCCCTCTGTGTGTGTGTGTGTGTGTGTGGAACTGGGATAAACTGCATGTATAAAAAATGTAAAAATGAGTGTAAAAAGAATTTCCCCCTTGTGGGATTAATAAATAAAGGAAATTTAATCTTTAATCTTAATCTTTAAAAGTAAAAAAAGTATAGGGTGCTCCTGGATCTAAGAAAAGTCGGTCTGTAAAAGCTTAAATTTGGTAACTCTGGTAAATTCTAGTGGCATGGTTCCTTCAAACATTCTGATCTTAGTTATTACATATTTAAATGAGTTTGTCAGCTGATGGTTGACATGTAGGAAATTATATTAAATTAAAAGTAGAAGAATTAACAGTCACTTAATACAAAGATATACAAAAGACAATTGACAAGATAAACCACAAATATAAATGATGAATAAAATGTATGATGAGGAGAATCCCCCATTCTTCCATCGTGTAGGCCGCTTATCTCTTCAGTGCAAGCTGCATTGGGAGAGAGGCGGGGTACACCCTGGAGAAGTAGCCAGCGTATCACAGTGCCGACATAAAGAGACACACAAGCATTGGTATCTAAACTGTTAGCAGATAAATCATTGTTGTGAAGCTGAGGAAAATCTGCAGCATTAATAATATGAAAATCAGCCGGGGTGACTTTAATATTTCCTGTGAAGTGGAGTTAAAAGGTGACACTGAGAAAAAATGGGAGATGACATCTCTTGGCGGTTGGAGTCAATCCCAGCTGACATCGGGCACGGGGCAGGGACAGGTTACCAGTCTGTCACAGGGCAGATATTCACACTCACGTTCACACCTGTGATGGGATTTAGAGTGTGCATATGTTTGGGCTGTGGGAGGAAGCAGGAGAGAACTCACACAGACACATTGTTCAATTCACATCCCACAAGTTAATTAGGGATGATACAGTATTGCCCAAGCAAGCAATTAGACAGACAGCCTTTCAATTCTGCTAATAGAAATGACTGATAATCGACTGCTAACTTTATCTGGTGTCATCAGTGTCCGTGTGTGTGTGTGTGTGTGTGTGTGTGTGTGTGTGTGTGTGTGTGTGTGGGTCGTGGGGCTGACCTGCACCAGATGATGCCACAACAGACAGCCTAGGGCAGTGAGAGAGGCACCGAAAGAGAACTGTCACCTTTAATCCGCATCCAGACCCACTAAGAACTGCAGTCTATCTCCTCCTCTGCTGTGAGAATATACATCTGGTCACACCAACTTTTACAACAGCAAAACTGATATCTGAACTAAAATCAAGTCATTCTAATTGAATTGCCAAAGTCAGTAATAAGAGACAGATACCAGAGGTAAATATGTAAAAGGTGTTTTAGTGATAAGGCAAATCATACAAATATCTGGAACAGGTAGGCCTACTCTGAATTTAGACCATTTCATCACTGATACTTACTTCCACATTTACCTAGGAGATCTAAATATATAAGGATATTTAAAGGAATTTGTGACTGACCTCTCCAGCAAAATTTGTGGAATAGGTTATATGATATATAAAAATTAAATGAATGTGTGCAGGTAAGATAGAGAAATCTGATATCAAAAACATTGTGCAGTATTTTTAACATCGGAGCCCAATCAGCCAGAAGGATATGTTTTATTGTGAAAGCCTGTGACGCCCCCTTCACTTCCAGCCATCCAACTAGGTAGTGCATCAAAATGAATCACATGGCCTGAAACTAAATTAGCCTGTGGTGAATATGTTTTCAGTGGTTTTGCTGCTTGTAAGAAGTGCCATAATATATTAGCTGTTGATAGTTTCAAGCTAGCTCAGCACATTGTCACGCAGGAAACACATTGATCGCTTCAGTCAGACAGAGCTTTCAATCACATCTCATTAGCAGGTTCTTCCTGTCCTGGATGATGATGTTGGATCACTCCCTGCCTCAACAGTGTCTTCGTCAATCAATCAATCAATCAATCAAATTGTATTTGTATAGACCATATTCACAAATCACAATTTGTCTAATAGGGCTTAACAAGGTGTAAGAATAAGGGAAAATTGAAAAAAGAAAAAAGAAATGACTCAAAGTAATGAAAATAATAATCGAATAATCGATCTGAGAGACCGGGCAGGTTTTCATTTAAAGGCACATTTTTTGAGATGATGTAAATTACAGAAAAGTAGTCAAATGTTATATTAACATTTTTGTGTGCATGTTTTTCTATAAATGTATTCAAAGAATGCCCAAGAAATCCTACATGGAATGTTAAAAAAGGCAAAGGCTGCTTGTGGATAAATCATACTAGAGTTAATGTACTACAGGGTTACTCAGACTAAATTGCAAGTGGTCCAAATAATCAAATCAATGCGGTTCATGGGCCACACATTGTGGGACTAATAAAAGACTTCCTATTCTTAAACTACCAAAAATACCTATTAACAGGGAGAAAAAACATAGAAAGCTCAGAGAGCCACATGTGAGGGATCTCTCTCCCAGGACGGACAGAAGTGTAATCGATGCCGTGTGTAAATGAGAACATCAGCAAAATAACAGCATTTACAACAGTGATTAGAAGAAACCATTTGTAACATAATGGAAAATGTTTTCAAGTATTTGTAAATGTGAAATTGAATGTCAAGCAGTCGTAATTAGTTGTAATCATAGTCCACAATCAGCTGTCACCACGATCAGCTGCCAACAAGATCACAATCCACAATCCACCATCACGATCTACGATGTGGCTGCAGCTGCAGTCCTGGATCTACAACCAATAAAACCCAAGAAGAAGAAATTAAGTGAGTAAAATGGATTGACGCTTGTCAAACCCATCGCTCCATCTTCCCCTCACTTGTAAACAGGATACTTAAACTATATGAAACTTTATGAACTTCCCCCACCCCCAACTCAGGGAGTTAGCAATCCTCATTTCTCGGCCAAGAACCATGCCCGGACTTGAAGGTGCTGATTCTCAGCTTGACCACTTCACTAACATGGAGGAGACATGGTTTACAACCTCTTCATTCAGCAGATAAAGAGCAACCATCACATTCATTTGTGCATGTAGACATGCACACACACACACACACACACACACACACACACACACACACACACACACACTAAATGTACATACACACTGCATAGTCAGTAATCACCCTTTTAAAGTAGCATTATCACAGGTAAAAATATTTGTGGAAGGAACCACGGTGTGCTGGTTTTTCCAAACACAGATGCATTCCTCATCAAGCGTGCACAAACACACACACACACACACACACAGGGTAGGGGAGCTGGCTCCTGTGTTTGCTCAGTGAACCACGGTTGATATGTTTGCACTGCTGTTATTGACTCTCTTGAGTGTACAGAGACAGTTGCCGACAGAGAGATTAAGTTGGATGAGTAGATGTTTAAAAAAAAGAGAGAAAATATAATAAAATAGGCTGGATCTTTTTCTCTCTATTTAAACCCTAATGGTTTGCAGGCGGCTTAAAAGGATTATCCAAATAAATCAAACACAATTCTGTATTTCTCGGACTAAGAAAGTAAGTGTGTGTGTGTGTGTGTGTGTGTGTGTGTGTGTGTGTGTGTGTGTGTGCTAAGAAGGGACGAATATAAAGAAAGAATAAAAACGGCTGGCTGGCTTACAACATATTCTATAGTGAAAAAATTGATTTCTTAAATAAAATCTGTGCAGTTTGTACATTGTCCAAATATTAATAATGTCCCCTCCTGAAAGCAGTACAAAAATCTGATTGGTAGGTATCATTTGTTTATGGTTATTTTTTTATTCCAAGGCTGGGTCATATTCCAGCAGAACAATTACATTTACATGATTGGATTTTAAACTTTCCATGTATCTTATTGGATTTTTCAGTGGGACAGTGTTTTGTTACATCCAGTCTTCTTCACACATCTACCTTGTGTGTAGACCAAGGCTTTATATTATTGCCTCAGGACTAAGTTAGATTACATGTGACTTAATGAATAAGGGCTGCATGTTGAATGAAATTAAACATTCATATTAGTTTTGAGTAACTGATGAGATTTTAATGTTTATTCTGATATGTGGTGCCTCTCTCTCTCTCTTATTATGTCCTGATAGGATTTAAAACCATATATAAATACTTTTCTAAATATTCAGTTACAACCCTTATATCAGGAATCTGTTCACTGGAGAGGAAATGGCAATTTGAGCTTCATCTGCTTAAAGAACAGCACTGCATACAGATGGAAGACTGATGGTTTGTTTTCTTTGGCAGTTAAATAAAGAAAGTGTCTAAATGATAGAGTCTCTCATCAGATTGAATATAAAAGGACTAGAGGCTCTATTTCAAGGATCCAAGCTCATGGTTTAGGTGCATTGTTACAAACTGTTTCTTCTGAGGGTTAATGATGACACACCTTGTTAAGCCCTTGTTAAGTTATATGGGCTATACAAATAAAATGTGAATGATTGATTCCCAAATCCACTTTTGTTGTAGTTTTAGTTAAAGTAGCTGCGCCAGGTTCATTTTATAAAGGAGATAAGATCTTACTTTGTCTCTTAAGTATAATCATAGGTGTGTTTTTGGTGCAATAAACAAATCCCTAAGTGCCATCTACTCTTTAAAAGCCAAGTGAGCTTGCACCTCGGTAGGTTGCTACTCCTGCACTTCTCTGCAGAGGAAACAGTTTAATTTGGTCACGAGCAGATCATCTGTGTATGTAACAAGCAGAATATACTGTATGTGCATACATTAGCAATGTATTGATGAGCTCCGTCACAAATACAATTGTAACCATGAGAGAAACATTTATCACCTCCATCTAATGACTTTCATAGATGTTTTGGGATGTCAGACTTCCTTTGAAAAGCAGACTCTTCACACGGATGTTTTATCGAACTATACACCTCCCCTTCATTTCTAAAACCCTTGAAAAAGCGGTGGCGAACCATTTGTGACCTCAGACAATGGACCTCTCTCTGTGATCGTCCTGCTGGATCTTGGTGCTTCATCTGACACCACTGATCACAAGATCAGAGGAGACTGACAGTTTTTAAATAGAACTGTCCAACTTTGTTCATGTTCACAATGACTCTTTCATAAAAGTTAGTCATGGAGTGAAGGACCACAATATGAACAGTCTATGGGGCGGCTGTGGCTGATGGGGTAGAGCGGTCGTCCTCTAACTGGATGGTCTGTGCTTCGATTCCCAGTCCTCCCCATCTGCATGTCAAAGTGTCGTTGTAGGCAAGATACTGAACCCTGAATTGCTGTAATTGAAAGGCAAACTGTTCTGTAAAGCACTTTGAATGGTCATCAAGATAAGAAAAGCCTTTATAAATACAGACCATTTTTAACAGGTACTAGTTCTGCAGATGAATGTAGGCCAACTATCAACATTATATTGATTTTTATTAACTGTGATTAAGTAATTTCCATGCTTGCAAAATACTATAAACACTATAAGTATTATTGGATTCAAGCAGAAAAACGATTTTGACTTCAAATTAAAAGCACAAAGTCATCTCCAGTGAGTGTGAGTCTGTGTGCTGGGCAGAAAACAACATTTACTATAGCTTCACAATGCCACATCGCAATTTGAATCCTGCATGTTGCTGCCATGTGTGAACATTTTGCACAGGCGCTCTGTGAAAGAAGTGAAAGAAAATGAGCCTACATGTACGTCAGTGTGAGACTGTCTGAAAGAAGATGTTACCGGATTTGAAGGCTGACAGAGCTGAGCTTCTCCGCTTGACATCCTAACAGCATCCTGCCGAGCTTATCCTCAGTTTAACCCCTCCACCCAGAGAGTGTTTATTCTGAAAGGGACCGAATTCAAATGATGAGTGAGCAGGAAAACATCACAGATTGGATATTAAAATTAAACTGCAGCAATTAGCCGACATGGTGGGAAAAAACAAATCAGGATTTGAGTTGCAGACTAAGTTTCAGCCATGAAGCCACAGTCTGCTTCCAAAAGAAGCTATCACACACACACACTTGTAGCAAAACTCTGATGTCATTATATCAAAGCATAAGGTCACAAAGGAGAGGAGATGATTGGGGGATGGTGGATCGTCAAGCCAGGCTGGATGGAAACAATGTGATGCGTAAAACCATGGTACATGGGTTTGTGCGTCAAAGCTTTGGGGAGCTGAGACACTGCGTCATCACACTCTCTGACTGGCCCTAACACCCCTACTTTCCAATGGGATCTGTGTGTCCCACCATCTATTTGTCTGCCCGTCTGTCTGTCTTTCAGCCACACCATTGCTGTATTAAGGCAGGAACTCCACCTAGTGGCAGGAGCTACGCTGGTTTTTGCTTCTACCCAATTTTTGTGATTAATTAATATGTCTGCTCCCTCTGGAGCCTAACAAATAAAATAAACCTCCGCATAATTAAATTCATGTATTTTCATCCAATGCTAAAATGTGTGGTTTTATAAAGACACAATGGCAAATGGCTTCATTTATGGGTCGAATCCAATTTAAATGGAATTAATTCTTTCCTAACGGACTAATGTGAAACAGCTCATAAACAATAAGTGACATTCTCGTTAGTCACACTTCTGCATAGGTTGGTTCCACAGTGTTTCCAACAAAACCCAACCGCCTCTGCAAATGTGAAAAAACACAGAACAGGAGAAAAAATTATCCTCTTGAGTAGATTTGGTTTTGTGTCCTTATGGTGATGTCGATGTTTCTTAATAAATATGTCAAAGGTCTCACCAGAGCTGGAGGACTGCTGTATTGTGGTGTAAAACAGTGTCCCGTATGCGTATGATTCGCCAGAGGAAGGAGCATGAAGAAGAAGTGCTGAAATTAATGGTAAAGCTTCTATTTTTTCTCCAATGATGCAGGTTGTGAGTGTCATGGACCAAAATGTCATCTGTTAACTCCATCAAACACAAGGGACTTAATGCGTTAGTAATGTCTCCATCACCATCACCATCTGACGCATTCGGCCTCCTCATCACCCACCCTTTTCCCTCACACACACACACACACACACACACACACACACACACACACACACACACACACACACACACTCACACACTCACACACACACACTTACTCCTGTGGCATAACCCCTCCTTTCTCCTGTGCTGCTGAACAATATAAAGCACCACTGTTTGAAAGCAGCGTGCAGCATGAGTAAAAACTGACTGAGAGGAGAGAAGAGAAAAATCTGACCTCAGCTGCTCCTGTGACAAACCACCTGTGGCTCCAACTGCAACCTGCAACCTGCAACCCCCAAAGTCTCCTCAAAGTAAGTCTTCGCACTTTACACTCTTATTCCTCTAGCGCTCATTTAATTCTAGTTCTTTTCTGGATGGCATAGGCAATTACTTTTTTAATTCAGGACATTTTAATTATTTTATACAAACATTAATATAAAAGGTGATTTAAGTCCCAAACAGATGTTTAACTTAATTGTAGTAATTCTTTTCAACATTGTTCATACTGTTTTGCAGAGAAATTCATGCAGATTCAATAATATGAGACAATTTTTGACTTCTATGTGCAAATCCTTTGAATTATAAGACACAATCCTGATAAGCTTTATTTCTTCAACTTTTGCATAGATAATAACAATGCAGCCTGGCTAATTTGACTGCATCACATTCCTGACAATTGTCAGAATAATGGCCAGCAGAGGTATGAAACCAGGACAATCCATAACTAGGTGTTAAGTTATTAATAGGAGTTTTTTTTGAGCGATTAATAAAAATGTTTTTATCCAAATGACCAAAAAGTTGGCTCTGTGTGCAAAGCCTGTGCGTAATTACCACCCATGGTTTGTCCTGTGAAAGTAAAGCATTTAAGCAGCTTTTACTTCGTAAAATTGAATTTTTTTATTTTTAAGAGCACCTTCACAGTGTGGTGATGCTGGGGGCGAGCTCAGCACCACTGATATTACATTGTTGCACCACACACAGGAGGTGACACGTTCGTTTCCAGACTGATCTCCAGTGAGGAAGGCAGTAGAAACCTTTTAGTTCATATCAAGCATGACTTGCAGCAGTAGGGGAAAAAACACAATGGTCATTAATTCAGTGAATCTGGAATAGCTCTGTTTATTATTAATAACCTGAATTTATCTATGTATTTCTTTTACAATATGACCATATCTTCTCTGATGTTTTAATTAATGACTCAAAAATATTGTATTGTACTTACATCAAATATGTCATTCAAACATAGAGTGGAAAATGGTTTTGAACGCAGTATCTAACTAGGGGTGAAGGTTAGAGCTACTTGAATTTATATTCAAAATATATTTTTGAGTTTGCCGTTCCCAAGAAGCATCTGCTGATCTGAAACACACCAAGGGACACAGATGAAGATTAACGATCAGACTTGTTGATTTGCATGACTGAAAAGCTCCATAAACTCACCTTGGAGAGTTTATATATTGGATTGGGTGAATTGTTTGCAAGCGTAAAAAGGGCACCACATACCCAGATAACAACATCAACCTGATGGTGAAATACGGTGGAGGGGAAAACATTCATTTTCCCCTCGATGGAGGTTTTTATTTATTTCAGCTGTGCTGTCAGCCAGCAAAATACTGAAGTAAACTAAGAAAAAATAAGTTTTAGAGTCAGGGCCCAGAGCTTTACACTGCAGACACCCTGTGGAATAACATGTAATCATTTGTCTGAGCTGAGGCAGCTCTGTAGGAAAAACTGTCCACACTTCTTCCTGAACATTGTGTTTGATTTGCTTTGAGTTACAGCTACACACAGAGTTTGAAAAGAAAGACAAAGGAGGTTCCATCAGTTATTAAATCCATGTACTTTATTTGTTTAGTCATTGTGTTTGCCTAATGGGACTTATCTCATTTTATGACCAGTGTAATGTAGAAAAAAGGTTTCTCCTTCTGCGTGCTACAGAAGGGATCAGACTGAGCAGCAAACAGAGAACTGTTGCTCATTATGATTCTGTTTCATGTTGGAAAGGTGAAACTAAAAAGACAGAACAAGATTATTTATACCTCTGATTCACAGTGTCATGACATCACTCTTTTAGTTGCATATATTATTACTATTATTATTTACAATATTTCAGTAATTAATTATTATATCAATTGTGCCTGTTATCAATAATAATTAATATTCTTCACACTGTTACTGTTTACAATTTAACTGGTCAGATCTGATAACTGATGGTGCTCAAGTGTTCCCGGTCTTTCTCGCCTCTCTCTCTCCCCCTCCTCCCCCTCCCCACTATCTCCCTCTCTTCTCTCCCCTCTTTTCCACCCATCTCTCCTCTCCTCCCCCCTTTTTCTTTGCTCACCCGAACCAGTCGGGGCAGATGCCCGCCCACATTGAGTCTGGTTCACAGTCGCCGAAGTGCTGCTCATTGTGGGAGCTGTTAGGTTTCTCTATATTAATACAATTTTAAGGTCCTGACCTTCTATGTAAAGCGCCTTGAGATAATGTATATTATGATTTGGCGCTATACAAATAAAATTGAATTGAATTGAATTGCATATACAGGTAACTAAATCATATTTAAAGAAAAATCTATGCATAAGATAATCTAGACATTTTTTTTACCACATATAATAAAAAGAATTATAATATTGATTGATATTATTTTAAACGGTTTAATTGGTGATAAGTGGGAAAACTGGGAGAAATCCTGGTCTGCTGGTGCTGTTTGTAGCCTGAGTTCTGTATATTTTTAATGTAACTGATTTATGGGATACTCTGCTGATATCTCACCTGCTACATTTGATGTTTGTTTACTCTCTGACCTCCTCAGCAACCTTTACCCAAGGAAACAATGACCCACTGTGAGCCTGCTGGTGAACAGATTTGATCAGTTTATACAGGAAACAAACGTTGAACCACTTCATTATCATTGCTATTAGTAGTAAAGCTAGTGACAGTAGTCAATTTAATAATAATGATAATAATAGCTTTGTTATAGAAAATATAACAGCCTCATTCAGCTGCACAAACCATATACCAAGTATTGCTAACAGCATATTATTAATAATGACTCATAGCAATAGTTTCCTTCATTGCAGTCAGCCCATCTTTTCCCCGGATATAAATAACACTTTCTCTGATGGGCCTGACAATAAGTATAATAAGCCCAAAGGTTATCTTTTACTTTCCATGGTGTGTTTCAACTTGTTTAGCTGCCTCACAAACCTCCGTTTACTCGTCTGTCTTTAGGGCAAACATTTCCCACTAAAATAAATCACACTGCTTTTCCATGTCAGGCCCCTCAGGAGGGGTTTGACAGGCACCAAACATTTTACCTTCAAAGAGGAAACATTGATTTCCAACATTGATGTCATTTGTTTCTCGTTGTGACCAATGATACAATGGAAATAAGACTTTGGGTTTCTTTTAAAACAAAAGTGATCAACCTGATTTGTTCATTTTTTGATTGATGTCAAATGTGGGAGCTTTAGTGTTCATAACTCGCCACATCTTATTGCCCCGTCTCAGATGGCCACAATGCTGAAGCTGTGGACAGTGCTGGTGGCTGTAGCGCTGTGTGTGCTGGTGTGTCTGGGAACACTGGCGGACGCCTACCCACCCAAACCTGAGAACCCCGGTGAAGACGCCCCGCCCGAAGAGCTGGCCAAGTACTACACCGCCCTGAGACACTACATCAATCTGATCACAAGGCAGAGGTACAGTAAATACACACACACACACACAATACAAACTGAGTATGTGGGAGTTTGTGACACATGCACTGCTTTTGTTCAGTCTTGTATTTCTGTATTTTTTGCCAAAGAACTCATAAAGAAATTTGTGTTTTGTCAGTGTGTGTGTTTGTGTGTGTGCGCTCGTGCATGCGTGTGTGTGCGTGCATGCCAAATGAATCATATCTCAAGAACCATTCCCCAAGCTGATTCTAGCAGCATTGGAACTATTTTGCATCTGGCTGTTTGCCTCCACATTAATCCACATTTGATTTTGCTTTATTCAAGTCATTAAAGGTCTTTGACTTTAGCCAGGAGCTCAACGTGTGATGCCCCCCCCCTCTACACTGCCCTAACCCTTCACCAGAACTCCACAGCGGCTCTGTAGATTAGATTACTGGCCACTCTCCAAAACCTCCAGGCCTCCAAATCAACAGGACCAGAGCAATAAAATTGGTACAGATGCATCCAAGAAAGAATCCCAAATTCATTTAGCCGAGCCTGCTGCTCTAAGGTAGAAAAATCTTTCTTATGGAAATGTAGCGTGGCATATTGTTTTGGTGCAGTCTGGCTCATAAACCAATAGCTTTTATTCATGAAAGTCAAATAGGTTGTTGATATTAAAGTGTGCGGTCTAAAGAGGACTCCAAATGTAAATTTCTTTCAAGTTGAAAGTTCCTCTGTTCCACTGTGGAGTTAAAAATGAAGACACGTCATATGTGATAAGGAGAATATACAACAGTTGGCTGAATAAAATGCTGCTCATGCAGATAAAGGGTCTGTGCAGGTGAGAGCCTTCGGTCGATTGCGACTGGTGGCTCATATCATTGTGTAACTGTACAAATATACTGGTGTCTTTACCAAAAACACAAAATGCAGGGCTGTCGCTGTCACTCAGGTCACATCCTCTTTCACGTTTGACATATTTCAGTTTCATAACAGTTTAAATTTCCATTGATTTCAGCTGCATTTTTCAGCCTTTCTATGCTTCAACTTCTGCAGAGACCTCAGCTGCTTTTACTGTCTCAGCTTCAAATAACTTCAAGTCTCAGGTGGAGATTCATGTAATCTGGCACAGAGAACTGAGTGACTCTTTATTTCAGAGAATAGTTTGTCAAATTATTTTTATGTGTTGCTCATCTTAGGAGGAAATTTCTTGTTAGCATAACTCCAACTTTGAAGAACGTTTACAGAAATAATAAGCTTTAAGAAAATCAGAAAATTAAAAACATGTTAAATATCATCACAAGAGACGTTTAGCTTCTGTAGCCCCCAGTTTGTGAATCTTACGTTTACATTTGTGCCAAAAATGCAACTTACTGATCATTCCAGAATTGATGCTTCCAACCATTTTGATGAAAAAATATTCTGTTAAAAAACTAGAATGGCACCCAGTAGAGTGGCCCGACAGTCCCCTTGTGAAATGACATTTAAATTAATTCAATCCACATTTTTATTTGGATCTGCACCAAACTGCACACACTCATATTAGTCCCCTAACCATGCCTGATTTGTTTCATCAAGATCCATGAATTATTCTCTGAGAAATCAACAGAAATGTCACGATACACAAATATCTTCCAAGAAAGAGTAAAAGATGACACCATGATTCCCTCCAAAGTTGAAAAATTCTACCCTGGTCCATAGCACATCCTTCTACCAGGTTTTGTGGTGCTCCATCAAGTAGTTTGAGTGTGATCCTGCTAACTAACAAACTAACAGACAAACTGGCAGAGGAAACTTTATATTGATGTTGCTTTTCATTTTTTTTTTAAATTTTCATTCAAAAACATGACAGCATTATTTTGCCTATGTTTTACAATGCGACTGCATGTTATTAAATGACCTTCAGAAGAGCAAATGCTCCCCTGCGTAGATTCCAATGAAAAAGGGAATAGAGGAGAGGCACAACCTGGGCTTTTTAAAAACAAGGAAGACTTCTGAATTTGAGAAAGAAATCGAGCAAGGATGAAGGACAAGCAGACAGGAAAAGATGTGGACCGACAGAGAAGATATACCTCAATGGAGAGAAAACAGTGAGGCGTAGAGAGAATGAGAGCAGGACCCACCAGGGTGAAATGTGGGTGCAGACGGGCCATTATGGGAAGAGGAGACATTTTACATCCTGATGTGTTGCACTGTGTGACAGCTGCATGAGACAGAGCGTGTGAGCTACTTGATTGCTTTCCCACAGAGCAAAACACACTCACACACACACACACACACACACACACACACAAACACACACACACACACAAACACACACACACACAAACAAACATCTTCCTGTGTGTGTAACAAAGCATAAGATTGGGTGCTGGGGTCGTAAGGGGAAGTGGAACAGGTGGATGATGGGAAACCTGAGGAGCTGCAGGGCTGTGTGGAGTATTATGGTTTCATGAACACGTACACACACATACAACCAAGTAAACTTTCTGTTGAATGGTTCTGTGATTTTACATGTTTTACTCTCTTGGAGCCCCTAGTTTCCCTATTAAGAGAAAAACAATAAAGACTCATGTAGACTTGGTAATGACACTTGCTCACACATGCATTAGACTTGAGTCTGACTGTGAAATCAAAGCATTAGGAGCGAAGGGAGGCAACAAGTGAAGCAATTTACAGGCACGGCAGGCAGACAGAGGCAAGAGGACAGTGAAGCAATGGACAGAAAGAAAGACGAGCAGTCTCAGACTGTACCTCTGTGCTTCTTTCAGTCAATATGAACACTAAAACTTTAGATTTTGAAGGGGACCAGTGGAGGAAACAGTATCAAGAATTAAACAAATTAAACATCATCGGCCTCAATCAGAGAGTCCTGTAATAAGACACTCTGATTTTACATGTAAAGGTCCATTATAGGCTGTATTAATTTTGCGTCTCAACTGTCAATCATGAGGTTTCACGCCATATTTGTAGCATAAACCAAACTTGCTTGAAATATGAACACTGGATAAAGCATCAATGTTATAAGAACTACCTAAAATGACAGAATATATTTGTATTCTCATTTTTTGGTTTGGCCCATGTCCCATCTGCCAACATGGAGGAGGGTCAGTTTATGATATATACTGCAAACGGCCACCAGGGGGCAATCAGGATGATTTGGCTTCACTTTTGGGGAACTGTCTCTCCCTTCCCCATCACTATATCCAGTCTTTGGCCACCACATGTTGCGCTATAGGTTAGCATTAGCAGTAAAAGTTAGTGCACCTCTGCTATGTGTGTGGGAGAGTTAACATTGGAATCTGAATCCAATTGGCGGACTCAACCTCTAACAATAAAAGTAATGAAAAGTTATTATGTTATATTCATATGTATTTATTAGTTTGTAATTATTAGCCATAAATAATATCAAATCAGGTGGGATTTCATGAAAATCATTCAGTTTGACTTTTCAGTGTTTGATGTATTTAAAAAAATATCCTTTTATCTGTCTCCCAGGTATGGAAAGCGCTCGGCTCAGGAGGATATGGTTGCAGAGCTCCTGTTTGGTGCCGACAATAACAGAGACCAGAGATCAAGGTAAAGACCCCACACACAAGCTGAAGCAGCAATGTGAGCTGCAATAAACATATTCTTTATTAAATCAATTCATCTCTTTGATACCAAGACATGTTTTTCATTATAGAGGTGACAGACGTCATCATTTTGTGCTCATATTATATTCATACTCATTTTATTACATATAGTCATATTTATTATTTAATCATGTTTGCACCTTGTCTCTTTGTGTTCTTACTCTTGTCCTTGACGTGCTGCTGTTACACAACAATGTCAGCAGCAGAATGTCCGAAAGTTATCTTATAGAAGAAGTGACATGTCCTTCCTCCTTTTTATGTCTTTCCACAGATATGATGATTCCTACATGTGGTGACTCCCCCTGCCCCCACCCTCCTCATCTGGCATTCCCTCTGAGTGTGTGTCCCACACTGCACCTGGAGGGGCCGAAGCGTGCCTCTGACCCCTCACCGCTGAGTCCTTGACCATCACCGACCACAATACAAGCTGTCTCTGTTTCTCTTGTCACTGTGTCACATCTCACTCATTGCAACATGTTTATACATAATGTATTATTGAAATAAAAATATATATGTGAGATTGTGCTACTAATCACAAGGTGGAACTGTGTCTGTGTGCGTGTGAGCATTAACGCCCCCTACTGTCCAGTAACTGTTTAGAGGAGAAAATTCTTGTTTTATTGTTGCTCCTGTAAAAAGTAACATCAGAATAAATTAATAAAAACTTTTCTGTGTGATTAAATCATAAAGATTTCTCTCTTTTTTTGGGGGGGGTCATATGATATATGATGTCAGTGTTTAGAGTTTATTAATATTCTATTCTAATAATCACTCTGAATAATGAACACTAAAGTTATAACATACATGAATATCAGCTGCTCACTACCACAGATCATGTTATGCCTTCGGACTGGTGATAGCCAGAGGCATTAAGTTTCTAGGTTGTCCTTCATTCCCACTATTAACATTTATTACAGGATTTTAAATGCTTAAAATGTCTCCCATAAAACACATGGCCTCAGGAGTGTTTAACAAATAGGAACAAGAGGCAATAATGCATTCTGGGGGGATGTGTCCAGCAGTGGATTAAGAATTACAGATTTTAGTGCTGATAAAAATGTGGTTGTAAAAATGTTGTCACCAATGTGACAATAATTGTTTTACCTATTGTTACTCAGATAGATAGATAGATAGATAGATAGATAGATAGATAGATAGATAGATAGATAGATAGATAGATAGATAGATGGATAGATAGATAGATAGATAGATAGATAGATAGATCGATAGATAGATAGATGGATAGCCAAGTTCAAAAAAGTTAGATCCCCCAATTCCTATATAAACCTTCCTTGTCTGGTTAACGTCCACATTTATGAAAATAATTAAATAGTATAAAGCCTAAACCTATCCCTGTTAACCTCATTATTGCACTCCAAATTATTTTTTATTCTTGACAAAACTCAAAAGACATAATATAATATAATATAATATAATATAATATAATATAATATAATAATGTATAATAATGTAATAGCCTATAGTATAATAATATAATACAATATAGTATAATGTATTATAATATTGCTGGGGCAGATAATGTACCGCATTGGCACTTGTCAAAATCCCGGGAATTAAACCGGAAATAGAATAAATTTGCCTTCAAATTTAAATAATCATTTTCTTTTACTTCCTAAATAAGGCCTGTATTGTATCACATACATATACTGCAGATTTACATTATTCTATAAACATATTTTACATCCACGCAACAATAATAGCTGAGCAGTGAAAATCAATGTAGCTGCCATTAGGGTTTTATTTTTGAACACTTCCCGGAAGTCTTGTGTGTTCCTCCTCGTCACTTGACGCTGTGGCTGCCGATGACGCTCCCGAGGAGCAGACAACAACAATAAGAGCCAGAGGAGCAGAGACCGTGAGGAGCTCGTGTTATTGTGTCGAAAGGTGAGTGGACCACTGTTTATTCCACAGCGACATGGCGGCTCTCATCAACAGTCCACGTGTGTCACAGTTACTGCTCAGCATCTTCTCTCTCTTCTTCACACTCAGTGTTTATTGTGAGAGCCCCACTGGGCTGACAAAGGCGCGTGCTCGTGAACGCGTGCGGGGTCCATTTAAAAAACAGTGTTACTGTGTTTATGATTCACACAAATTGTGTTGATCACTTACCATCTTCTCTCTCTCTCTCTCTCTCTGTCTCTCTCTCTCTCTCTGTGTGTGTGTGTGTGTGTGTGTGTGTGTGTGTGTGTGTGTGTGTGTGTGTGTGTGTGTGTGTGTGTGTGTGTGTGTGTGTTCATCATGCTTTGTTACATGGGACTCATGAGACTAACCCCTGTGTGCATGTGTGAGAGACAGAGATACAGTCTGGGTAGCTAATGATACCAAAGTGAAAAGGAAATAATGTTAAATGAAGAAAGGAGCACATGGAGCACCTACTGTTCAACACACATCCTTCACACAAGCAAACACACAAACTCTGCAGACCAGTGGACACAAAGATGGTGTTGAGGTCCCTGTATTTACTGGATCATTCATCATACACATTCTATTTATCACATTGAAGCAATTTCAAAATAAAAAGAACCGCATTGCTCCTTCAACACCAGAAAGCTTTATTCATAAATCATCACAACAACAAAAAAAGACCTTGTTATGTTGCATGAACATTGTGAGTGTGTGTTCCTGTGCTTCTATCTTTAGAGAGGACACTTTGAAGCATAGACCCTACCGAGTCACTTTGTTAATGGGCTGTTTGAGGGTTAAGACTTGGTTTGAGGGTTAGAATTAGTTTGGGTATTTAGTTTGGATGGTTATGGTTAGAGTAAGGGGCTAGGGAATGTATTACGTCAATGAGTGTCCTCACTAAGATAGAAGTACAACGGTGTGTGTGTGTATACATACACCTGGGTCTCTGTCTTTACATACTGGTGCAGCTGAGCAGATGGATGACGGTGGGAGACGTAGGGAGGTGGGGCCTTAAGCAGTGGCTGGGCGTGTGGGATAAAGGCGTGAGGGAGGGGAGGATGTCAACAGAAGGAGAGGAGGGGAACGTTGGGGGTTAGGGTGGGGGCTGTGAGCAAGGAAGAGCATAAAGGGAGAGAGAGGATGGGGCAGCGTGGGAGAAAGAGAGAAGTGCAAAGAAGTAAAATGTATAAGGAGACACGAGGAGGATGGAAGGAGAGAATGTGAGGAGGAAGTCTAGCAAATGGAGCACATCAGGGTGATATCAGTAATTAAATGTGTGTGTGTGTGTGTCTGATTCAAGATTCAAGAGGTTTTATTGTCATTGTACAAGTGCAACGAAATTGTGTTTGGTAGCTCTCTGCTAGCCAACAGCAATAATAATAATATAACAAAACTATAAAGATACAAATAACAATGCTATAAAAAATAGCATGTTTATATAATTCAGGTGAACAGCAGCTGAGCAAGCTTTTTATCCTACTTTCTCTCAACCCATCAGTCATCAACAGAAAATGATGTATTCATTTAGCCCCTGTTAGCTGTGACCAATGCAACATAGTAAAAAAACATTTGGCCATACTTTATGTCTCAGAGGAGCATTTTCAACCTTTTCTCCAATACATTTATATGATGGGCTCTGGCTTTTAAAAATCATCAAATCATGTCAGAGACTCCACAGTCAACTGAGATTATCCAAGTCGTGAAATCTATTTTTTCTTTTTTTCGTCTGTTAGCTGTGTACTTTACATTTCATTCCCGCACACTGCTTTCTTGGGTAAAATCCTTCCATTATGTCTTAGTCAGATAAAGCTTTACAAAATACAGTAGATTCATTTACTAAAAAGTACATGTAGAAGTGTAGCAGTTAATGTTTCACCTCCTACAATATTAAAATACATTTTATGTTGTAATCTTAAATATTTAATAATATAATGGAGAACAACATGATGTAAACATTGACAGAATTATGCTGTAGATAATACTCAAGTACTGAGTATGAGTAAGTCCTTACAGCTTCTCTCTCTACGTCATCTTTTCCACTTTTTCCCGCTCTTGCACGATGTGTTGTGTAATGCCTTCCCCAGCATTAACAGAAATGTGTGTGTGTGTGTGTGTGTGTCTGAAACTGAAGGAGAGAAGGTTTCCATGGTAGCCATGAGTTGAAGTGCTACAGTGTAACACTAAGACAGTTAAAGCTGCAGAAGATTTTATAGTTAAAGGGTTGTGAGTCTTTGTTCTCTCTCTCTCTCTCCATTGTATTGTGTCTTTTGTCATGGTGATATGTAGATTAGTTACCCCACATGCCCTCCCTCTTTCTCTTGCATTATTTATTTTTCTATATTTCCCCCAAATGTCTCCTCCACTTTTGGTACGGATGCTCAATTCCAGAACAATTTGTGGACGTCTGCCCTTCCCTTGTTGCTGTCCCGTGTACCTTTTTGTATCTTTTTAACTGAGCAATAACAATAAGATGAACTATTTAAGTATTTCTCTGCTGCTGGAAATAAAAAACTTCATTTCCTTCTGTTTTTGGGACGCATTTTACAAGATGGACTATTTTCGCCCCTCATCATTTACTTAATTTTCCCCTTTCCCTCATTGTCTCTCTCTCTCTCTTTCTTTCTCTCTCTTTCTCTCTCAGATTGACTGAGGCTCAACCATGCCTGTGGCCTCCACCAGGACAGAGCCTGGTGAGACTAGACCTCCTCATTAGCTCCTATCCCCACATGACTTTCCTCTATGTATTGTTAATTTATGTTTTCCTCTAAAAATGACAATGAGAGTTGGGTAGGGCACTAATGACTTTTAACAATAATATGTTAATGGAGACGTGTTGCAGGACTAGTGGGAGATGTGGACATGCAGAGATTCAGGCATCCTTCGATCAGTAGTGGGTGGCACTTCAAATGGTGAAACAAATTTGTGCTGCTGCGTTTGTTGTTGTTCTTGCGTTTTGCAGGTAACCATTGTTTGTTCAAAATGTTCCTCCTGATAGACAAACCTCTGCATCACCATGGATTCAGGAATGTTTCTTTTTGAAACCAATTCGTCCACATCCATCTTTTATCATTGAACGTAAACAATAGTGAACTAATTTTGTCACTTCACTTCTTTGGCTCCACCCAGGAGGGATGTGATTCTTGTGTCTGTGGGAGGGAGGGAGCCACAGGAGAGAGCAAGAGAAGCAAAATGCCGAAGCAAATCTTAAATCTGAATAAAAAATCTGACAACTCATTCTCAATGTTCGCAATAGAGTCATTTACTATCGATATCTTCCACCCTACCTGTATCTGCAGGGCATGGAAAAGCTTTTTACCTCCGCCCTGTAGCCACGGCCAAAATGGCTCTGTCATTTTCTGTGTTTCATTTATTGCTCCTTGTTTCCTATTAATGCCCCCCTGACCCCCTTCTCTCTCTCCATGTATGCGTCTGTGTTTGTTTGTTTCAGTGCCCCAGGTGTTGGACGTGATGAGTGACAGCACAACCAGCTCGACCACGGCCAATGACCTGGACCTCATCTACCTCAAAGGAATCATGGAGAGCCCTCAGGTGTGGCATATGCACACATACACAGACAAATACGAAAAACACAAAGCTTTGTGTGTACGTCCTGTGTGAATGTAGGCAGGCTTCTTTCACCGTGATGTTTGGCAGCCCCATAGCTACTGTTGGCATATAAAGACACATCTCTATCATAATTTGTCTGTGTGTATCCATGTTTTATACTGTGAATATATATGTGTGTGTGTGTGTGTGTGTGTGTGTTAGGAGCACGAGGAGAGCCTGAGGGAGCCACACCTCTCGCCGGTGAGGGAGAACAACGTGGAGCTCCTGCTGGAGATCCTCAGAGATCTGGACCCCTTCACGCACCGTTCGGACACTGCAGCTGAGCTTTCCCACATCCTCACACAGCCTCATTTCCAGGTGTGGAAGAAACAAACCAATACGAGTCGCCACAATGTATTACAACAGTGTCAAATGTAGTGCGATGTCAAATTATCTCTAATGTGCTCTATGAAACCTTGACTTCATCATGGTAGTGTCTCTGAAACTGACAATGAAGGGGGGATTTTATAATAATCATGATGCGATGAAAGCTTGAGTCTTAAGAAGAGAGATAAAACAGGTAACAGATTCTGCCAGTCTAATCCCTTCTGGCAGATTGTTCCAAAGTGTATGGGCCCTCACGGCAAAGGCTCTATCTCCTTTGGTTTTCAGCCTAGATTTTAGAATGACTAGCAACACCCTACCAGACAATCTCAGATCTCAATAGGGAGTCAGTTAGCTTTAAAACTAATTAAAAGAAGTTTAAAATGAATCCTAAAATACGAAGGCAGTGCCATGATGCTAAAACATATGGTAAAAATGTTTTGATTGTGTTAAAAGAGTTACACTGAATGATTTTTTCCAGGTCTGTATGTGAGATAAAAGATTTAACCTTGGCTATGTTTCTTAAATGATAATGTGGGGTTCGGAACTCAGGTTTTGGTCAAAGAACACACCCAAATTTCTAAATGCGGACTCGGTAAATGGTGCTAGTTCACCAAGGTTTGTCTTGACAAGTGGATTTGGAGAGGTTTAGTTAGAGAATGTTGTTTGCCATCCAGTGTTTTATTCCAGCGATGCACTTGTGGAAAGCTGCAGTGTTTGATTGGTCATTAAGACTGATTTGAATGTAGAGCTGTGTCTCATCAGCGTAGCAGTGAAAGCGAACATTATGTTTGCACATGATATTGCCAAGCAGGAGCATATAGATGAATACAAAAAATGGGACCTAGGATTGAACCGCACGCATGAGTATGTAGTAGTCAACTGTATCGAAAGCAGTGCTTAGATCCAAAAGAACAAGGATTTGAGATAGCTCTGTAATTATTGAGAGTGGAGGGATGTACGTTGTATTTTTTGAGGAGTTGTTCAAATAGGGCAGTTTTGAAATTAGAATGGATGACACCAGAAGTCAAGGAGCTATTTATAATTGCTAGAATGAAAGAAGCAAGAGTAGACTTCCTCAGTAGTCTGGTGGGAACCACATCCAAGGAGCAAGTAGATGGCTTCATGGGCTTCACCATATCATTGAGCTCAGGGAGAGTCACTGGTTAAAGAGCTATGGGATAGCACATAAAAACTGGTCTAGCATCAGGGGCAGGTAGGCTATGGATTTGGCTGCTGTCAGTCATTGATCAGATTTTTTTTTTTAATTGGTGAAGCATATTTAAATTTTTTCAGAGATGTCAGGTGATACATGCAAATGAATGTTAGTGGGGGCTCCCACAATCCAGTCAAGAATTTTAAAGAGCTCTTTTGGGCATTCTGATAAATCAAGGTGGAAAAGTAGTTTGCCTGTGACTGCAGCGTTATATTTTTTCACGAATCCTTCATGTGCTCATGGTGAACATCAAGTTTGCTTGCATTCCATTCGGCTCCACTTTACGAACCTCCCTGTTTACAGAGCAGGTGGTGTCATTAAACCATGCAGGCACATTTGAGACTTATCTGATTCTGGTTCTGATTCAGGCAACCGAATCAAACTTGCAGGCAGAGGTCATTAAATGAGTTCAACAGATGTCAGGTATGTGGGGCAGGGCTGAAGAGAGGAATGAGAATGCATATGAAAATGTGCCAGCTGTTGTGGGCAATAATAAGTTCCATACTATCAATCTACAGGCCATATGGTATAACAACATCGAGAGTATGGCCCAGTGGGGTGTAGAACAAAACAGAGAGATTCTAAGAGGTAAAGAAATTCCTCTGCCACAGTATAATTTGCACAACACATGTGAATATTAAAATCACTAATAATGCAGATGTGGTCATAAGTAGGCAGAAGAGAGCAAATCTGATGATTCAGAGAGACAATTGGGTTTGGGATGCCTGTAGACAGAGGAAGATGCTTGTTAACACAGAATGTTAGGCTTTCAAATGAGACAAATTCCCCCACAGGAGACGGGCTTGTAGGAAAAACAGTCCTTGTATATGACTGCCACTCCCCCACCTCTGCCAGATGGCTGAGCTTTCTGAGCATAGGAGTAGGCTGTAGGGGTTAGATTAGAGGAGATGTTTTTGGGTTTATTTGCACGTTTGTTTAGTTTCCATATATTTGTTCATATTTTAGCTGAGATATAATGTAATGTTTTTGGGGGCTGCTTATTTTGTTTGGTTGATGGTGTACAACCGGTAGAAGGAGCAAGTGGGTGTAGGTACTGATGTGCCACACACGAGGAAGACTCTTCTGGGGATACTTTGTGGAAAGTAAACAGTCTCGTGCAAAGACACAGTTTTGGTGAACTCAAAGTTGTAATTGTAATAATATTTTTTGTCTGTGATTTTTTTTGTCAGTCTTTACTGGAGACTCATGACTCAGTGGCATCCCAGACATGTGATAGCCCACCCCCTAGCCCCTGTGATGTAGTGGATCATGAACCAGAGGATGGCCACACTCACAGCCAGCACCCACCACCTGATGCAATCCGCATGGTGGGCATACGCAAAGTGGCAGGGGAGCATCTGGTAGGTAATATTACAGAGTAAACACAGCTGACACAGCTGAGTTCATCCCATGTTTAGTTGCCCCGTCTCCAAGATATATATATATATATATATATATATATATATATATATATATGTTTGTTGTTAGTTACAACTGTAGATGCTGGTTTTTATTCTTTTTAACCACAGAAACACAACAATTAATCACAGACACATAAATTGTGTTTCAGGGGGTGACATTCAAGGTGGAGGCTGGTGAGCTGGTGATAGCCCGCATCCTTCATGGTGGTATGATAGATCAGCAAGGACTGCTGCATGTTGGAGATATCATCAAAGAGGTAAGGTTGGCCATTGTAGGCAGACCCCATGTTTTCAGTCTTTATGCTGAGCTAACTTCCTTATGGCTCTAGCTTAGTATTTCACATATAGACATCTAACTTTTGGCAAGAACTTCAACAAGTGTGTTGTGATCTATCTCCAACTCTCAGATGATGCTGCAATTATCCTGTCGGTCATTAAGAGTTTATTGTCTACTTGCACTTGCAGAGCTCTTTTCAGTAAACCTTATCTTGACCCTTATATGGTACATAATTTGAGATCAGACCTCATAGCTCAAAAGTCTGCTTCAAAATAGAGTACCTCATGGCTCTGTCTCTGATCCTCTGGATTTCTTATTTCTTCTTCTTCTAATTTGTAAACTCCTCGGTAAAATATAATGTTGCATTAAAGGTACTGCAAAATATAATTAATGAAAAATCTTCTCGCTGGCAGGTGAATGGAAGAGAGGTGGGTCAAGATCCCAGGGTGATCCAGGAGGAACTGCAAGCAGCCAGCGGAAGTGTGGTTCTGAAGATACTGCCCAGCTACCATGAAGCCATACCTCCAAGACAGGTGACATTTACAAACACTAACATGATCATAATGTCAGGTGCATCACTGGCACAAGACATTAGGCTGAGACTCCAACTGTGTTTCCCCAGGTGTTCTTTAAATGTCACTATGACTATGACCCGGCCAATGACAACTTAATTCCATGTAAGGAGGCGGGCCTAAGGTTTGAGACAGGGGACATCCTGCAGATAGTCAATCAGGATGATGTCAACTGGTGGCAGGTAAAGTACAGAAACAGCATGTGTACATAACACTTTATTTTGTGTTGCATGGCTGATTATACCTATCAGATTGAAATTCAGTGACACCACAAGTTTGTTTTTATTATCAATCACTTTGTGTGTGCTTGTGTTGCACAGGCCCGTCATGTGGAGGGGGGTAGCACAGGGCTGATTCCCAGTCAGATGCTCGAGGAGAAAAGGAAAGCATTCGTCAAGAGAGATGTGGAACTGGCACCAGCAGGTAACAGCAAGCAATAAATTAGGAAAACATGGAAAAGAAAGTAGTTATTGAGCTTTCTTGTAAGTCTCCTTGCTGTTTGACATCTGATGATGAACAGGTCTGCAAAGGCCATGTCAATTTGAAATAGAAATGTAATTATTATCCTAAGGCTAATGGATATTTTTTAATTTCAAAATCACCCATATAATCCTGCTCTGTTCATGTACTGCAAAACAAAAAGTCTGATGTTTTAAGAACTTTCAGATGGAACAAGAAATGTTCAAGACAGAATATCAAGATGATAGTGGGCTGTGGATGAAAGCTAACCACTGAGAATGAACTAAAATGAATGATTGCAATAATCCATAAATTAGTTCAATTTCAAATCAGGGTTTATCAATAACCTCATGCAGAAATAAAATTACTGAGAAATTATAAATCAGGAATAATCTAAATAAAGTACACAATCACTGGCAGATTTTTAAAAAATCTAAGCAATAACTCTTTTACCAAAATCACCAAAAAGCATTGTTCAAATCATCAGGCATGGTCAAAAACTGAGTAAGTCCATTGGCAGGGAATAAATGTATTTATCAGATGAGAGTAATCAAGTGATCAAGGATCAAATGTGAGTAATAATTTGAGTATAACCTTATGTGAGTATAAGTCAAAGAAAAGAGAAATTAAAGGCAGACTCAGACCAGTCACAGTGAGACACAGGAATGTGTGGGACGATCTCATCTTCTCTCTTTCAGAGTGTCTTGCAAACTTGCAGAGGTGGTCAGTGGTTAAGAGCTGAGGTCTGGAGTTAGAGGTGGGGTGTTGTTGAGCTCGACCACAACGCAGTCAGAATCTGATTTCAGACATGCACTGAACTGTCGAGATCCTCTAGAGTTTCTACAGAGAATGTGTATATGTGAACGCAAATGGCCGAGTTATAGCCTCTGGAATTTCTCTAGACTCTCTCAGCCTGGCCTCCCTCGTATAAAGTGGTGATAAGAGTTATCTTTGTGGTGATACGAATTAATATTTGATGTGCTGCCTCTGCCTCTGCCCCCCTTGGCTGAATCCTGCAGAGGTATTCTCTGCTGTTGTGTATGCGTCTGTGCTGAGAATCTCCCGCTGGGTTGTGCATGTGTGAAAGGCAAACTGCGGAGAAAGTCCGGACCCCATTCTCTGGAGGACATGTCATGAAAATTGTCATGAAAATTGCCAGATTAACTTTTTTTGAGAAAATAACAAAACAGATACGGCTCCGCTCTCTAAAGGGAGCACCTAAAACAATGATCAGCAGTCAGGAGGATGTCATCCTCTTTAAACCAAACTGACCAAAAAATCATCCCCATTGATAAACTGCCAATTCTGCCATCTCCTTCGGCTTCCACTGTGCACATTCAGGCAACAAGAATACAGTTCTCTACTGCAGGGGTGTCGTCCTACACACCAACATCCAACAGATCAGCTGACAGGGGTGGGGATGTAAAGAAAAAATTAAAGTTTTTTTTAAAATGTGGATAAACCAAGAAATATCACTCTAGTTTGGTGAAAATCTGTCCATGCGTTAAGTTATTGTGCATGTGTGCACACACTGTCCCAGTTAAGAATCAAATAATGAATGTGATTATTAATGTAACATACAATAATAATTTATAAAGTTAAATGAAGATCAAGTAATTGTTTATGAATGAAGAAGCTGATGGCCCTGATCAGCTAGTGCTAGCATAACTTTAGTTCTCTACAACAACTGATGTGAAGCTGCTTTTATGTGACAGGAAATCTTTGTACTGGTGTTGGAGGGAAGAAGAAGAAGAAAATGATGTACGTGACCACCAAAAATGCAGGTAACAGACCCGCCCCGTAAAATTACATCTGCAGAACCCAGAACTGAAGTTCCATGATTTTTCTTAAAGCCACTCCCCCCCACTTTTTTTCAAACTAAAACATTTCCCTGTCCTTGTACCTGTGTTCTTCTCTTTCTTCCTCTCAGAATTTGACAGACATGAGATATTGCTGTATGAGGAGGTAGCCAAGGTCCCACCTTTCAAGAGGAAAACTCTGATTGTGATCGGTGCCCAGGGTGTGGGGAGGCGGAGACTGAAGAACATGCTTCTACTGAAAGATCCGCAGCTCTTTGGTACCACCATCCCATGTATGTCATCTCATTTAAGAAATGTTCTTTCCCTGTATGTAGCTGAGATAACTCTAATAAAAAGCATGAACAGAGCTGTGCTGCTGTACTCTCTGATTTACTTTTTTATTTTTCTTGGTCACACAGTCTGTAGTAACTGGGAAAATACACCATGACCTCATACCAGAGGGAATTTCCCTGAAAAATCTTCAGTATTTCAAAACTTTGTGTCAAACTATTTCAAAAGCAGAATTTTGGGACTAAATAGTTTGAAAGCTGTAACGAGCTAATACATATTCAATGTGTAACATTGAATAATTAGGACAATAAGTGCAAATCATTTAAAGAAGAAGCAAAAGGATAATGCATGTGTTTGCATACATGTCTTGGTTTGTGTCTGTCCAGATACCTCCAGAAAGCCCCAAAAAGGGGAGCGGGAAAGTCGGATGTATGCCTTCACCAGCCGCAGCAAAATGGACACTGATATCAAGAACGGGCGCTACCTTGAACACGGGGAGTATGACGGCAGCCTCTATGGAATCAAGATCGACTCCATACATGAGGTGGTGGAGGCAGGACGCATCTGCATTCTGGATGCCAACCCTCAGGTGATATTACACATTCAGTTATATTATCAAGTCAAGTCAAAGCTGTTCAATCTGATTTATACAAATTTGGATCGATCCTAATAAGATGTAGATGGTTTGTCTTGAGGTTCAGTGTGTAGAATGTAGGGACATCTAGTGGTGAAGTCGCATGTTGCAGCTGAATACCCTTCACCTCACCCTCCCCTTCCAAACATGATAGAGAACCTGCGGCAGCCTTCAGTTGTTAAAATTAAGGTGTGTAACACCCACCAATGTAATAAACCACAACTGAATACAAATCTGTAGATTTTAATGTAATAATCGTACAAATGTAATACATTTACAGACGTAATAGCAGTTGTCTACTACAAATGTAATGCATAATTTCCTGCAAATGTGATGGCTATTACGAAATAGATTAATGTGCCACAAAACAATCCTGTGAACTGACAAGGAATGATAAACCTGGAAGAGAAGTAGAAGAAGGTGGACTTGTTAATGAATAGACTAACTGGCACTAAGGTTTTTATAACGTACTCGCTGCTTTGACACATTTTGACCTGCTCTGCCCAAAACCCTTGATATTTTCTAATGAGCTGACTCAAACCCATTTTTTAAGGAAATTACATATTATGTTTGTAGAAGGCAACTGCTATTACTTTTGTGGAAAATGTATTAGGTTTCTGGGATTATTAAATTAAAAGCGACAGATTATTTATTACGTTTATTACCTTTGTGGGCTGTTAATACATTGGTGGGTGTTACAAGATGTAAGGTTGGTCCAGTTTGGAATCATATAAAAAAATATTAATGATCAAATGTTAAGGTCATGGCGACCGCATGATCCTGCTATTTGCAAATTTAGGGAATTTTTATTACATCTGGTGGTTTAAGATCAAGGTCACTGTGACCTCACAAAACCCTTTTATGCCTGAATTCTTTATCTTAAAATGTCTTTAGACAATCCCCTCAAAAGAGGACTCACTGATTAGATTTGGATGGTCAAAGATTACAGAATGTAAATCAATTGAAATCAATGGTGATACCTTCTTAAGGCCTGACAAAAAAACTGAAAAAACATAACATGCCACCATGCTGCTTGTGTGGTGTGGTAAGCGCTGACATTCATATTCAACTGGAAACTGTGTCATTTACACCGTGTTTTAAGCCTAAAAGTCCACTGGAAGTGGCTAAGCTAGCTGGCTAAGCTAGCTGGCTTAGCCACACGATGGAGTGCCTGAGGGTCTGTTAACGCACCTTGTAGGAGGATCTATCAAAACAAAGGTTTTGACCTTATTTAGAGACGAATATAAATGTCAGGGCTTGCATGACATCATACTGGTTTGATATTTTAATATTTACAGTGAGTTAGTTCATTGTGGAGCTGCCCCTTACAGCCACTGTGAAGCTCCATTCAGTGACTTCAGCATCATGTGTCTTTCTCGAGGGCATCTTATATCAGATGACATTGTAACACAAAGTGAGTCATTCACGTCACTTCTCAGAGAACTCTAACCAGTCAGTAGGGTGAAACCGAGCTGTTCTCAAAAAAACCTCAGAGCGATTAAATAGCTTGGTGTGTTCTTGCATTCTAGTCTCTCAAAGTGCTGAGGACCTCTGAGTTCTTACCCTACGTGGTGTTCCTCCAGTCTCCAGACTTCGAGGTGCTGAAGGCAATGAACCAGTCTGCTGTAGACGCAGCGGTTGTAACTAAAACACTGACGGTAAGAAAACCCTCATCTTAGCTCATAAACTTCAGTGAAAACATGCTCAGAAAGCAGCTAAGACAGTAGAAAGAGTTCAGCGAGTCCTATAAGAAAAGGAAATTCCTGTTTTTTTCCCCGGCCTCAGGATGAAGAACTGCAGAAGACGTGTGACGAGAGTGCTAAAATCCAGGCAGCGTACGATCACTTCTTTGATCTCAGCATCATTAATGACAACCTGGATGAGACCTACCGCACGGTCAAAGCCGCCCTGGAAACGGTGTCCAAAAACCCACAGTGGGTCCCCGTCACCTGGGTGTTCTAGAAAGAGGGGGAGGAGGAAGGAGGAGAGGAGGAATGTAAGGAGCAAGAAAGAAAGCAAAGGCACTGAAAATATTCCACTGTCTAAATAATGGATGTTGTTATTTAGAGTTTCATACATTTCCACAGAGATTTAGTTTGCCCTTAGCAGTAGCTTTGCATGAGGAAACGTTTTTATCACTAAAGCAACAGCTCTGCAGGATAAATTACAGAATATTTTTTTGAAAAAGTGTAGAATTAGACATCCACAGTTACACAGGATTATATTTTGAGGACAGGAATGAAGGACAAGAAAAAACGAGGGGTGGAACAAAAGAATGAAGCCCTGAAATTACAGATTTCACATACACGTCATTCAACTTTTAGTGTGTGAGCTTGTGTGTGTGTGTGTGTGCGTGCGTGCAGATTTTTAAAATGTTTGCATGTTTTTAAATGATTTGTGCCATTAATGATGATCATCAGCAGACTGTCATTGTTTACATTTCATGAGAGTTGACAATGCTGATGGTCACACTTGATCTACAAACTATGGATCAAAACTACTTTATCAGACAAAACATTGAACCTATAAACTCGATTACTTGACTTGACCTTTTCAGTTATAAGCAAATCTAATATCAATACAAAGGTGGAATACAATAAAACACATGCAGCACTTCTGTTGCTTTATACTGAACCACTTCAGTGTGATCAGCTGCTGACAGTAGCAAGTTAACCTCACTCATCTCATTCTGTCAGTGGTAATGAGTGAAGGTTTGCTTCTCTTGTCTTGTTTTTTTTTGTTTAGTGTAGTTACACACACTGCCATGATGCAGGATAAAGAGAGGACAAGACCCATCTCAAACCATATTTGGGGTTAAAGGGGGATATGTTGTATTGTCACATGTAACAGCTATGTGTTAGTGTTAAGACTTTAGTGATTGACCTATCTGTGTAAGTGTTTTAACCAGCAACACACTGAACTGAAGAGATTCAGAATCTGTGCGGATCCTCATGGCCAAATTATGTAATGTGTTACTGATGCACGTATTATGCACTTGCCTGCTACAGCAGGTCACCAATACATCCCTGAGCAAAGTCACTACGCCACCAAACTTCTAAAACCCAGTAGACATGCAGATTCATTTTGTTGCACCACTTTTATTGAGTGAACAGGCACCTACACCTGGGCTTCACTTAAGACTGTCACCAAACACATTATGAATTACATTTGAGAGTATCTCGTGTATTTTCTTCAAAATAATTGACTTCATTGGGTGTTTGCCTGCCAGCGGTATTCCCATTATTTTATTGGTGCTGGAACTGCCAGCCAATAGTGTGTGGGTAGGTGGGGGGTGGTTGATGCTAACACAATGTGGCAATTTACAAAAAAAAAAAAATATAGTACATGAACACATATCACATCAGTCCCCAGTCAGACAATAATAATGAGCACACATTTTTGTCACCCACGACCCCCAGTATGGTTTACAGAAGAACCAGTCCATAGTGAAAACCCTGCCATACAAACACACCTTTTCACACAGTAACCATTGTACAGAGGCTTGATTTGATGACAACATTGTATTTCATAAGATACACGCTATTGTTCCTAATTTGCACTTTTTATTTTGTCGCATAATTCAAAATCTTTGTTGTATTTGTTCTCTCAGTTGTACACAGTTTGTAGATTGCATCTTAGATACACACTGATATAATAGATACTGATATAGTAGGTATGAGATTCTTGCCTTGTATTTACAGTATGTGACACTTTTGTGATAACTTTCTGAATGTCAGTAAATACATGTATAGTGGCCTTCGAGTGAACAGCACAACTGAAAGCTTCACAAAAAAATTGTGTTGTCTCATTTGCTTTTCTGCTGTTGTGTGGTGCTCCTCCCTTTAGGCCACCGTACATGTAACACTGTCCACGGTGCCAACCGCAAAAAGCTCCTTGAGCAGCTTGTTTGTACTCAGATCTTTAATTGTGGCAGCTACTGAAGACTTTTTATGTACGATGATAAATTGATGTGTGTCACTCAGAGGTACTGACTAATGACTGACAGGTATTTTGCTCTCTGCTCAATGCTTTGAAAAGTGGCTTCAGCTGATTTTTGTCTGGCAGCTATATTTGGATCTGTGAAGTGTTTGGTGTTGATACTCACACATTTGTTTCTCTCAAGAACATCCCAAAACCTCACTGTGTCCTTTTTTTCTATGAAGTCTCACAAATGCAATAAACCCATGTTGTCTGTATCTTCACTCATTCAGTGCAATTATAACTCTGAAGTTATTTGGCAATGCTACATGACAAGCACATTAATTCAGGCTCAAAGAAATGTTAAATTAAAGGGCACTCCATTCGATGTGGTATTGACTTTTCATGTTTGGCAAAGTACAATATACAAATTAAAAACCACTATGTTTTCGTAAGCTTGTACAGGTCAAGCACTAAAACCCTGAATCCTGGATTTCCCAAAATGCAACTCAGTAGCATCCATGTTTTTCAATCCCCAAGCAAATTACATCATGGAGAATGAATGTCTATTCAACTGAATGCCCCTTCAAAATGACTGGTCTGCATTTCAAATAACACCTAGTCCTGTCAGTCACAGTGAAATGTGGTTGACTGTTGTTTAGGCCAGGAATGAATGAGTGATCAACAACAAAGTGTCGATTTTTCCAGATTGCTCTCATACTTTGACAAGTGTATTTGTTGAAATCTCGGCCAATCAGAAGAGCAGAAAGACTCCACAGAAAATATCAGCAGCAGCCTTCAGAAAACACACAACTCTAAAACCAGACGGCTTGAGGCCTGTATTTTTGTTGTAGGACTGACGATTGTAGAATCAGATGTTGATGCTTCTGTCTGTACTGAATAAATTATTGATTTGAAATTATCATCATTATTGTAATTTTCTTTCTGTGGACAAAAATTAGAGCATGCACCATGGCAACATACTGTACATCCATGGTGAGTCTGTGGGTGGAAATTAAGCTGTGTAAGTAAATACAGTAACAACTCATTTGCAATTGTCTAGTTAGATTTTAATAGTTAGTTAAAAATGAAACGTGTCCAACCTTCATCTTGCAGCAGGATGACAACTTTGTTGTTCTTTGCCATGATGATGTACTGAGCTGTTTAATGAGATAGCACTGGCAAGATATCAGTATTTATCTCATTTGTGTTTATTAAATAACAACACACAATTGTCTTAATTCATGATAGCAAAATATACGGTATTTAAAGAATGTATCTTACATCCCCCCATGCAGTCCATATGATGAACATAAACTGGTTTATTTAACAGTCACACCATATTCGCACCAAAGGTCTGGTTTCTGGTCTAGTCCAGTTTGTGTTCTGAAAAAATGCAAAACTCAAACAGCCCAGAAAGTAAAAAAAAAAAACAATCACACATCCATTTATAATTTAATAGTTGGCCGATGCGCTGATCACATCCTACCATGATTTGTTTGTGTTTTCCATACAAACTGGACCACTATGGAAATTTAACTTTTTAAATTTTTTTATTCAAAGTGAGAAAATGATATTCGCAGTTGGCATAATCTGGTTGAAATACATATACATTCACAGATGTGGGGAGTATAGGGATGTTAAGAGAGCAGCAGCTGGCCCTGAAACCAGCCATAAAAGCCATCAGTTTATTAAAAAAGAAGAAAATGATGCAGACTCACAACAGAGAGAGAGAGAGAGAGAGCATGTGGCTATACAAAAATGTATATACTTTATATTTACATCAGGAGCAGGTCAGCATGTTTTTTACATTCGTCCAGACTTAACAAACTAAACACCTTTTGAGTTTTATGACAACTGAAGCTACCACAGGTTCTCCTTAGTGTTTGGAAGGGAAGGGTGAGGTGAGGGGTGTTCAGCTGCAACATGCAACTAAACCACTAGATGTCACTAAATTCTACACACTGAACCTTTAACTTATTAAATAATTATAAATTGTGAAATTGCATCCAGCAGCGGGTTCCCTCTTCATCTCAATGTTATATTAATATTATTATTAAGCAGCAAATTCCTATGAATACTACCTGGTAATAAAACTTATTCTGATCTTGATGATAATATTTTTATTTCAAGAGGTAATCATAGCCGTTAATAACACCATGAGGCACAACTACATCAAAACTCCATCTGCAGCTGAGCTGAGAGTCATCATAAAAGCCTTCCTGACCTGGACAAGCGGCACTTCCCACAAGCTGAGTTGTCAGTGGTACTCAAATTTGGATCCAAGCTCCCAATAACACTCCTGCTGACTACTTTAATCAGAAAGGCTTTGTGCTGCTGTGAGATGTAATGGATCATCACTTATGTTCTGAGACATGAACATATTTCACAAAGCCAAATCCTCACTGTACCACTACAGCCAAAATGGAACCCTTTTGCCAGGGTGGACAGAGGCATTCGAGGGGTGGATGTCCCTCTACTCCTCTTAGGAGATTCTGCATACCCTCTGCTCCCATGGCTCATGAAGCCCTTTCCTGAGGGATGAAGTGTTACACCAGAACAACTCCAGTTCACCCACCGGCTCAGTCATCCTCCTCAAGTGATACATTCTTTTAATCATCATTACAAGGCAAAGAAATCCAGCTGAATACCCCTCAGCCTGTGGTAGTGGGGGGTAGTTAGCGTCAGTGGCAGGAGGGAGAGAGTGGGCAGGTGGCTCAGGTCTGATGGTGTACAGCTGTACTGCATTTACTAATTACTCTCTCCCCCCTTTACCAGCAGCAGCGTGCTCGGACACGACAGTCACGATGAGTAGCTGGAGGCAAACTGGAAAAACCCAGCAGGACAATTGTGTATATATATGTGTGTGTGTGTGTGAGAAAATAATAAAAGAGTTAACCGAGCACTGATCACTCATCTGTGGCAAGAACCTGTGGTAAACTAAGAGAGAACCTGTGGTAGCCTTCAGTCGTCAGAAACGCTCAAAAGCAAGTTTTCAATACGTACTTTACCGGTAAGTCCACAAATAACTGAATTAAAGAAGTTTGATATAAGAACCTAATTGTGCGAGCTTGGTACCCTCTGGGTGTACACCAAAGAACAATTTACAAACATAGACAAAAAATATTTTAACTATGAAGAACAACTTCTGGATTCTCATTTTCCATGCAAAGGCACAGGGGGAAAACATCTTGTTGTGTAATTTGACAAATGTGACATCCTGATTACACCCTGATTACAAAGAAATGATCATTTGTTGTTTTGTTTCTCTGAAACATGCAGCTGTCCTCACAGGCTCTGGGACTGTGAATTTAAAATCATCAGTCATGAATCTCTGCCAACAAATTCTGTTCATGCACCCCAGTTACCATAAAGCTACATTGTCCTCAAGTGACTGACATAACCAGACAATGTACCAGACAATAGTAGCAAGATGGTGTGTCACACTAATTAGCTACGAGTGTGATTTGTTTTAAATAGGTATATTTTTCAGAACACCACTGCTTTCTTTTTTCAAACAATTTTTATAAAGGCCTTCTTCATCGTGGTGTTCTTCATTCTCTTTCAAACATGTTGAATATGACATGCCAAAAATGATGTCATGACAGTTCACTCTTGAAGTCTTTATTTTGTTGTTCCAGTTGGGAACCAACTTTTCAGGGTTTCAAAGTTTTTTTCAGTTGAAATGCTCCAAATTGTTTAAAAGCACGGCCACAAACCTGAACAGATCGCCCTCCATGCTGGTGGGAACGATAAGAGAGAGTCCCTTTAACATTTCAGTTCCCAAAACCTCTTTGTTCACTTTCATGCAGTGGAACCACAACTTAAGCCATACAAAATATATATATATATATATTGTAAATGCACTCACCCTAAGGCAGTTCAATATTGAGCGAGAAATTGTTATTGGAAAAACCAGATCTGATAAAACGATTAACAATCAGCTCTCTCTTCTCTGTGTGTCTCTGCCAGCCTCATGACCTTGGCATGGAGAATGTGTTATTTGCGGTGGTCTTTGTGAAGTCAGACTTTTTAAATGTCATGTGTTGTCCGATTATTGCTCTTCCTATAACCTTCATGACCATATCCTCCTTTTCCCTCACTCCACCTTTCATTTCATCCCTCTCCTTCTCTACAGTTTACTGCTCTTGTTGGGGGACGGCCTTGTCGGGGGATAGCTTTCTTTTTTCTTGTCTTGCCCTCTCCTCATCCTTCTCTCCTACCCTCTCTTCATCACTACACACGTTAGAGTATTCCTCCGCTCTGCCTCTTCTTCTGGGCTTGCTCTTCTCCTGTCTTCGTGTTACTTCCTCCCCTCCCCACTCTGCTCTCTCCACTAGCCACCTGGGTATTGTATAGTTGGTCCACAGCTCTCTTCTGCCATGTGGTGGCTGCTCAGTATACTGGGCTGTGTTCTGCTGGTGGCGGTCATCTTCTTCCTGACCACTCGACAGCGTTACAGGTTGTTCAGTGAGAAGTGCCTGAGGCCACCGGGACCCTTGGTCACAGACAGCAAACAGAGGGACGACAGACTGAAGAAAGGTAAAAAAAAAAGCTTTTATTCACATCAGAATCTAATGTTTCTTGATTTTTTTAATGACAAGCAAGTTGACAGTCTAATGACTGTTGTTGTGAGAATGCTGCAGTGTTTTAAAGTGAGAAAATGTTGAGGGAGTCCAAAAATACGATATTCACTTGGAGTAATCAAAAAAAATCTCTTATGAATACATTTAAGGGAATGTATTCTATATAGTCTGTCGTGAAATTAACTTTAAAAGTAACCCCCCGACACTGCAATGTGGCCAAATGACTATGCACAGTATAACTCATTTAGATTCTCTACAATCAGTGCTGTGTGGTTGAACTCAAGGTACAAGCAAGGTATACAAATGATAGAAGATCAATCTAACCTGGACTCTTTGGACCTGTTTGACTGCGGACATCCTCTGAGAGCTTTAACTGTATGTCTATGCCTCAAAATCTCCCACCAGACTGATTTTCAAAGTATGTATTCTGTATCTCTTTGCAGGTTTTCGTGTGGACCGCGTTCCCCCTGCTCTGGATGCCGTGGTGATCGGCAGTGGTGTGGGAGGTTTGACAGCAGCAGCGCTCTTGGCCAAAGCCGGGAAGAAAGTTTTGGTTCTGGAGCAACATGATCAGGCTGGAGGCTGCACACACACCTTCCAGAATAAGGGATTTGAGTTTGATGTGGGTAAGATGTCAAAGTGTATATATGATCTTTTATATTTTATTAAGCCAAAATGTTGCTCACATTACGCTTTGAGTTTCCTAAACAAAAATAATAGCAGTCCCGAACACAACATAGAGTTGGTAAACAGTTCAGTCATTCTAATAAATTTGCAAAAGGAGAAAGAAAAGGTAAAACATTTAACTTTTTATTGTAATGACATTTGCTTATACCACATCAGGCCACACACGTTCTCCTGCTGCCATCATGTCCTCTGAGTTCTTCTATATATTTGCATTGCCAAAACTAATGCTGTCACACAAAGCCCTGCTTCAGTCTAAACCGTAACATACCCACAAAACTATGCTTGTTAAATACAGACTTTCATCAAATGCAGGCATTCAGTTGCTGTGGATATGTATTCCACCCCGTGATCTGTTATTTTTAAATTGATTATTTTAAATTAGAACTTGTTTTTCAGAGAGCGTTGGTTTAACATACAGAGCTCCACAGGTGCAAGTACTATTTTTTAAATCTTGCATGCTAATTAGTATGAAGCCAAGCAAATGCCATGGAGGAGAGAAAAATAATGTTTTTTGCGCACATGAATGCATCAATCATGGACTTGAACTCATGATTTCTAATTAAAATGAAATACAAATTCTAATCTAAGGTAATTAATCTAATTACTTAAACAGTTTTGTGCTAATTACTTAATTGATAAAAGAAAAAAAGAAATAGGCTACACTGACTCTATCAGAGTTAGCCAGCACTGAAAGTGTTTCATAATTCATAGTGACTGAAAAGTCACTCATTGTCTCCCCTGAGGTCTTTACAGCAGAAATTAGATACACTTTTCCTATTGAATTTTGTTTTGACAGCCCTTTCTAATGTGTTAAAAAGATGATCATTATGTTTCTGTAGTCCCCTAATATTTCAGTAGCTTGTGAATACTAATCTATATTTTGAGAGCAGAAAAAAACATTTTATACTTTACAACAAACAACAACCTTGCCAAACTGTCATATTGGACACAGGAAGGACATTGATAACATGTGATGACCTTTATAGAGGACTATTTTTCTACACTGTTAAAACGTTGTCCTTTTCCGACTGTAAGATCCTCTCCATTCATTAAAAAGCTTGACAATGATTCCTTGTAATACACACTTTGGGACACAGATGTCTCTTGATTTGATTTAACTCCACTCTGCTACCACCAGGTATTCATTACCTGGGCCAGCTTCATGAGAACAGCCTGCTGAGAGTCACTCTGGATCAGATTACAGAGGGACAGCTGCAGTTTACACGTCTGGGACAGCATTTTGACACACTGATCCTGGGTCAGGCTGACCAGCGCAGGTATAGTAAAGTTATTACAGAATTGCACTTTCATTCTGTCTTTTTAGCTTTTTGTTACCCTCTTGTGGGTTTAATTAATTTGCTCTGCATTGCATTTTAAATTCATTACCAAGAGTAACATACAATATGCGACAACATTTGATCATGAATACTGTGTTTCTGTCCAAAGTTACCCATAAGTTAAAACATAATGTTTATTTTTATTAGATTTTTTTGCACTTTGAAAGGACATGTCCTACCTGACTGATTTTCAGGGAGTACCATATCCATGCAGGGAAGACTGAGATGGCCGAAAGTCTAAAGAAGCAGTTTCCAGGAGAGGAGGGGGCCATTGATGAATTCATGAGATTAATGAAGGTACAGGAAATAGGGAGCTAATTACATTAGCAATGGAATGTATTGGTGGAGAAAAAGATGTCTCTGTTTTTTTCTGTCTAATTATACAGGTCCATGCACATATTCTATTTTTCACTTTCAAATCGATTTAATTGTTAGTATATGTTTACAATTAAATTGCTGTTAAATCTATGCACCACAGACTCATCACAAATTATACAGCGGGTTAGGTGAAGTTGTGTGACACAGAAAAATGTTTTAATATAAATTTAATATAATTATTATAAAAATTAAATAGTTATAATATAATTATGTAATTAAATTAATTTAAAAAATGATACTGGCCCACAGACTTTAGGGTTATGCAACTACATGATTATACATTTTGAGTCAACCATTCCCTTGTCCATCCAAATTAAACTATGGGTCAGTGTTTCTTTTGTAAACAGCAACGGACTGTGTAGAGCAGAGTGTGCCACCATTATAAAATTAACATTATTTGTCAAGGGGCAGTTTGCAAATGTTACTGGATAAATAATACAGTTTGAAAATATTACAAATACTACTATAGAAATAATTACATTGTATGTCATTAATATGATTTACAGGGATCTGCTGTTATAAAGTGCTCACGTGTTTGACGTCTTCACTTGAAGTTGTTAGAAGAGGCAGCATCTCTATCACCATCAGCAACTCTAACTCAGCTGCTATCTAGCAGTGATAAAGTGGCACAAGGCCGTTTCTATTGCAGTCTGTGTTTGGGTAGTTCACTTCATTTCTCCAAACTTCAGGTCATTAGAGGTCGTATCTGTTTGCCTTTTTTTAATTAGTTCAGTTATCCAGGTAAAGGTCAGTCAATATTTTTCCCAGGAAGGCAAACCACCTGGCATGACCCACCCTTCTCAGCCTCTGATTGGCTTACTCTGATATTCTTACCCTAGTTAACCAACCCCCACTCCTCATTCCTCATACCTAGAAGTGGGTATACACTATTGAGAAATAAGTAGGTATAAGCCGTATACCTGAATAAACCCTGCACTACAACACCTGTTCTGATAAATAAATATGCATATGTTTCCTCCTGTTGCAGCTAGCCTCACAGCGAACACCACTTATCGCCATCTTGAAGATGATACCCTATTGGCTGGTTAATTTCCTGGTTCGTAACGGCCTTTTACATCGAATATCTCAAGTGTTCAGCCTGGCAACAACCAACCATTCCGAAATGATGTCCCGCCTTACACAGAACAAGGACCTGCAGGCTCTGTCTGCCTACCTGTTCTATGGTGCTGGGCACATACCTACACAAACATGCAGTAATAACAGATCACAGACAGATCAAGCCTTCTTCAATGCTCTGTGTTCTGTCATTTTCTTCAAGGTGTCCCTCCAAAAGAGTCCAGCTTTCTCATCAATGCTCTCCTCCTTCACCACTACAAACGTGGCGCATACTACCCACGAGGGGGCGCCAGTGAAATTGCCTTTCACATCATCTCTGTCATTCAGCAAGCAGGGGGCGCAGTGCTAGTCAGGGCTCCTGTGCAAAGCATCCTCCTCAACCAGCAGGGGAAGGCCTATGGTAAGAAAGGGGGACTGCACAGATTCAAGTGCCTACAGCTCATTCTGGTCATGGAAGTCCACAGTGAAGCACTCCCTGATTCAAAGCTTATTTCTTATCACAAGAAAAAGTCAGAAGTCTCCATAATCACATTCACATCCAAAGACTACAACTTATAGTTTAAGATGTATTACCTTTAGTATTTATTTTTTATTGTGAAGGACTTAATAATTCTTGCTCTGTCGTGCAATCATAATAAGCTCTATGTAAGCAATGTTATTTGTGTGTAACAGGTGTGACAGTGCGTAAAGGACAAGAGCAGATTGAGGTCCATGCCCCTGTTGTCATTTCCAATGCCGGCATCTTCAACACTCTCCAGAGGTTTCTTCCGAAGCAAGTACAAGACAAACCAGGTAAAACTTATGTACAGTACATTGTACTTTTTTCTTGTTTCCTGTCTTTATTTACTGCATATTTCCTGTGATATGTTTGTGAGCGTAGAGATCCAGTCACTGGTGGGGAGGCTACGTCATGGTATGGGTTCCTTCTTGGTCTTTGTTGGTCTGGATGGAACCAAAGAGGAGCTGGGCATCGTTTCTACCAACTTCTGGATGTATAAAGACAACGACTTGGATCCACTGTAGGTTTTTAAATATCTTTTTATTCTTTCTCCATCTTTGTACCTTTCTCTTCAATTCCATAGCTGGCTGTACTATGTCGTCTCTGTTCTACTGTATTTTGAATTTTCCGGATCACTGTGTTTGTCTGTCTGTTTACACAAAACTGTGTGAAGAATGGAGCGATACTCTTCCCTGAGCAAAGATCAGGTACTGGGGAACATTCCCATGATGTTCATCACCTTCCCATCCGCTAAGGATCCCACATCGAACATCCGACAGCCAGGTAATTAAAATGTATTCTTGTTTCAGATGTATAGTTGATAAAATAGTTGTCATCTTGGATTCCTCTCTTGTGCCTTTCCTTTCTGTCTTTCTGCTACCACTTTATCATAGTTGAACATGATCCCCTCCCCTGTTGGTGCTTGTCTTATTTGGTTACCCACTACCTGTCTACAGTGATGCAACTTTTCAAGTTAACCATCTTACAAATTTCCAATGGGCCTTTAAGTTCCCACACATTTAAACAAAAGACATCTTTTTCATTTCTAGCTTAGAATCTCATGGATATTGTTAGTTGTAACAATGAACATGTTATGATTCTGCCCCAAACCTATTCCCTTTTTTGCATTAAATGAAAAAGCTTTCGCTAATTTTAAACTTCCTCTAATGACAATATTCTGACACAATTCTGCCAGTTACAAACCTTCATACAGGGACGTACCCTTCCAGATTCATCTGTAGAAATCTTTAAGGGAAGATGATTGTGAGATCTCCGCAGCAACAGAGAGCATGCAGGCACGACTTTCAATGAACTAACTGTGCTGCAGGGGTGTGATGCACATACAGTGTTAATAGCTATTGTACCAACTTAATTCTCTCCATAGCTTTGTGTTTTTACTGAGCACAAATGTGAATCAATTAACAGTCTGGCATCTGTTTTACAAGGTCTTTAAAAGAAGAACCCAGTAGAAGGGGTCATAAATATGAACATGATGCCCATACAATGCTAAAAATAAATATACAAGGTGAAAAGTAAATGTCTTCCCCAGCTAATGATCTTTTAAGAAGACATGAAAATAAAGGTGCAGCTTTATGTCTTGTAGTGTCGAGCTAGTTAGCTTTACCGTTACAATATAAATGAAAATAAAACAATAACAACCTAAAAATAAGCCTTGAATGGTTTGGATGGAGGCTGGAGTGGTTTTGAGGCTTGAGGGGTTAACAAACCATCTTTTGACAATAAGATGAACAATAAACAACTACTCAAAGCTCTGATATAGTTCAGCCTCTTGGCTCATGGAGTGGAGGCTTCAGTCCTGGACAGATATTTTTCAAGACCTCATAACATACAACCCCTAATTTTTGCTCTTGACAAAACAAGTTTGCAGCTATATGCTATCCAGTTAGCTGTACATGCTAACATTTATTTATTCCTTAAACTTATTTTTCACCTAGTCAGTCAGTGAAACCATTATGCTTGAAGATAAGGGGTTCAACAGGTTGTAATAACTGTGAACTGTATAAACATGTAATGGGCTCTGTTGTTGAGAATGTTTTCCTGTACTGTCAGAAAATAAATCTGTTTGAAGGAATTTGAAGGCCTCTTGGAGTAAAAAACAAAAACAATTTCTACTGGTGAATACATGAATTGAACTTTTTTATTTCCTTTCCAATCTGTCTGCAGGCAAGTCATGTATGACATTGCTGACCATGGCTCGCTATGAGTGGTTCGAGGAATGGGAGGGGACAAAACTTGGCAAGAGGGGACAGGACTACATGGATCTGAAAAACAGCATGGCCCAAGAGCTGCTGGACTGGGCACTAACCATATTTCCACAACTGCGAGACAAGGTATTGTGTCAATGCTTTTGCGTAAAGTTTGTATGCATATGTATGGACCTTAACTACTTCACTCAGACAAACAGAAGATTGAAGTTAACACTTTTTGATCATTTAATCTTCATTGATCTCTGATGAAATTAACAACTGACAAAACAGCAAGCATTGCTTACCCTCTCGTTCAGTAACAGATCCACCTTGTTGTCGGTCCAAGTAAAGAAACCCATGGTCTTACTTCTCATTGTATTTTCTTCACCTCACAAACCAGCTGCAGAGTAGGCTCTCTGCTTCTCGTTTACATGGCCACAGATTATTTCTGATACAGAACTAAAACAGTCTCCTCGACAAATGGTTTCTTTTTTAAACCCAACTCTGCATGTTTGCATTTCTGGCAGCAGAAAAACATACACTACACAAATCAAATCTGATTGGTTGATTGATAATATCGGCTAACGGTTTTGTGATGGTCACCATCTGATGTTGGATGCCTTTAATGTTCTAATGTTGATTCAAGATTCAAAGATTCAAAGGTTTTTATTGTCAAATGCACAGGAGAAAGATGTTCCCCTGTGCAATGAAATTCTTATGCTGTCCTTTCAGGAATACCAGCCGACAAAAATTTACATCAAATACAATAAGGCAGTAAATAACAAATTAAAAATAAGGCACATTAGGTAAATAAGGTGAAGATTGTACTTTCCACTATGAATACAAAGTGTGCATGTATAAAAAATTCAGGTGGTGATGGTGGACGCTGCCACTCCTCTAACAAATGTCCACTATTTGGGAGCTCCAAGAGGCGAGATGTACGGCGCTGAACACAACTTGGAGCGCTTCACCCCAGAAACGGTTGCTCGGACACGATCACAGACACCAATCGACGGACTCTACCTAACAGGTGACTTGACTGATAGGACAGTTTTAATGTGGTCTAGATTCTACAGTGACTGACACACTTGCACAATGTGTCCCTGTGTGTGTGTGTGTGTGTGTGTGCGTGTGTGTGTGCGTGTGCGTGCAGGGCAGGACGTGTTCTGTAATGGCCTGGCTGGAGCTGTGCACGGCGGATTGCTCTGTGCCTCTGCTGTCCTCAATCAGATCCTCTACATTGACCTTCTGGCCCTGAAGACCCAACTCAAACACAAACAGACCAAAAAACATAAGCTGACCTAGTAGTGACAGGGTGAGAGTGATTTGAGTGAAGTGAGAAAGGAAACAAAGGAAGTGAGGAGGAAATCAAAAGAGAGGAGGGTTAGGGTATGTCATGTCTTCCCACAATCTGAGAGCCAATTCAATATTAAAGTAATCCTGTCCTTAATCTGCCTTTACCCAGTTGGTTTATTAATCATTGACTGCGTCTGCTGTGATCACAAGACAGATCACAAGTAGCTAACATGGCTGCTAATGCGGACATTGGAAATTGATAAAAAATTAGACAGATGGTACAAGTTATGTGTGAATTTAAATAAAGCTATTGAGATAAATAGAACATGTGTTTGGTTTTCATTTTGAACTCGCGGTGTGTTGCTGCAAGGAAAGGTTCCCCAAGGACAAAGTTATATGAAGCATGTGAAGCAAAGGTGTTTTTTATTTTGATTGTGCCAGTAAAATAAATGATTTTAACAAATTCTTTAGCTTCTATCATAATTGTCATGTCTATTGAATCAATTTTTTTTATTAAATATTCAAAATATGTATAATCTCAGATCCCTGAGGCAAATACAACAGTCATCTTTTATGCCAAGGCCCTTTGATATTTATGTTTATAACATCAGTCAATTAATACTGACTGTTGTCTAATCATCTTTAAAGCGTGAAATGTCCAAACAACTTGTCCAAACATTATCAGCAGCTTCTCCACAATCACATTCACCTCCAGAAGAGTCGAGCAAGACCGAAGAATCGGTCTGAATGACCGCAAAATCAACCGTGCAGTATTCGTAACGAGACATGGAGACAGGAAGACAAGCATTTTCTGTTTGTTGCTTTTGAAATATAATAACGTTAATAACACAGCAACTTTGACACCTCTACAATATGTAGCCTACTTACTAATTAATCAGGCCATAAATGGTGGCAAACAATATAATTTGCTTTTACTTTTACATCATTTTAGTCTTCTGGTGGACTAAAATTGTTAATATGGTAATTATTTTAGTGGCTAAACATTAATTTGTTATCACCACTGCAGGCATGTCAGCATTACTACAGCCTTGCAGAGCTTCATAAGGTCGGACACCACAACAATCACTGACACGTTTTGAAACCTGCATTTCTCTAGACTAGAGGATGAATCAGTCTGGTGATTTCAAATTGATTCAATGGTGGTGTTCTTAGGGTGTTTCATTTGGACTTTCTCCAACTGCTCCAACCGACTCCACCAACGGACCCTCCTGCATTCCATTCAAGGGTGCAGTGGCACATGCAGTGGCACCAGGCTCCGAAGCTTAGGAGTGGTACTGCAACAGACTGGAGAGGAGGGTGTTCGTGGAATTACCCTTGTTATTATTCTCCTTAGGAGAATAGATGTTGCTCATTGACTTTGTTTCTCACCCTTCCCTGCAAGCTTTTAAATCAGTAGGTCAATTTGGTTGACTTATTCCATATGAAAGTACATATGTGTTTGTGTGTCTCCAGGATCTCAAACAAACAGTTAAATATCACCTCCATTCAAATAAAAATCACCAGGAAACTATGGCAGTGTGGAAAATAAAAGTATTTCTTTGTTATTTTATTTCTTTATCATTACCAATGAGGAATTTTGTCACATTGACTAACTTCTCTACTAAAAATGTTGGGTCTTGATAGGTGGTTTCTGCTCATGGTGTTGTTGCAGTCAGTCTGTACATGGCTTATCATAGAATTTAGGGTTCTCAAAAAATGGATCTTGCTGTGGATCAGTTGTTCTCAGGGCCCGTTTGCATTGTGCCTGATCAACAGAAAAAAAAAAATTAATTTTGATTTGATAACATTAACACTTCATTCTGACTTGATTTTGTTTTGACAACAGTATTATACTGTATTGTCTCCAAATATGCAACAAAGGAATGTTAATACAATAAATGGAAACTACCCAGAAGCGGTTTTGTTGATCCAACACTAAATCCTAACCACATGGAGTCAACTTGGAAATTTACCCGGTTTCGCTAAGAAAGGGAAGAATATTCCACACCTTTCGGAGACTTGCACTTACATGTGATACATGTAAAATTTATAACAGTCTTTTCACGGCAGACATTTAATCCAGACTTCCTCATAATTAGTCTTGGAAATTCCCCCACACACAAATAATTACTTTTCATGTCACGTTCACGTCAATAGAAACAGCAGTGACTCTATCATTATATCATTGCTTCATCAGGAGGTTTCTCACTGTCATTAAGCTGCTGACAAAGGGCTGTGCTCAAAGCAGTGGCCAAACGCTTGCATGTAGATTGAGTTCGACTTGGCTCTACTTTCATTTATAAAGCGTTGCAAAATTTCTATCCATCATAATAATGTTATTTAAAGAACTAAAGTCCTTATTTAGTCATACATTTTGCTAGATTTGCTAGATTGTTATTAACAGTGATTATATTGATAATGACCCATAGTTTGCAGTTTTTACATTAGTTGTAAGTTCAAGTTTCATAATGTTAATTACCTGATAATTCCAAAGAACTGTTCATCTTATCGGCATGTGTACTGTTTAGGGCCCAGGGGAGTACAGTACCTAATTTGGTGTGATTTGGAAATGCTACTTTCAGTATAACAAATATTGTCCAAACAGTCGGTAAGGTCCTGTGCCCTCAGACTGTGCTCGAGTTAAATGTGTCTTTTTCTCGACCTCAGATAAACTACAGGAACTGGGTCAAATCTCTACCAGATAATTTTGATAATTTGATTATTTTTATTTCACCACATTGTCAAGGCAAGATCATTCAATTCAGTTTTATTTGTATAGCGCCAAATCATAATATACATTATCTCAAGGCACTCTACATAGAAGGTCAAGACCTTAAAATTGTATTAATATAGAGAAACCTAACAGTTCCCTCAATGAGCAGCACTTTGGAGACTGTGGAGGAAAAACTCCCTCATTAACAGGGAGAAACCTCTAGAACCAGACTCAATGTGTGCAGTCATCTGCCTCGACTGGTTGGGGTGAGCAAAGAAAAAGGGGGGAGGAGAGGGGAGATGGGTGGAAAAGAGGGGAGAGAAGAGAGAGTGATAGTGGGGTGGGGGAGGAGGGGGAGAGAGAGACCAGGGACACTTGAGCACCATCAGGTATCAGATCTGACTAGTTCAAATGTAAACAGTAACAGTGTAAAGAATATGAATTATTATTGATAACAGGCACAATTCATATAATAATTGATTACTGAGATATGTTTGTTAATAATATTAATAATATTAGTAGTTGTTAGGGTTAAAGATATCTGAAATGAGAGAGAAAAAGAGAAAGAGGGACATTCACATAATTACTTCCTGTTCGGCCTTTCTCTTCAAAGTAAAAGCATAGCATTTGTTTTGTTGCTGAAATGCTTTATATCAAGTTATATTACATACATATATCAAGTGTGTGGCTTTTCTAATTAAGTTTCATTTTATAAAAAACACTGACTATAAAATCTTCACTGCAGATAAACCAGGTAGGATGAATGCAAACTTGACTTTGCACTATAGATAATCAGGGTAACCTGATAGCCAGATGGTTAGGTCATATACAAATTGGGATGCAAATACCTTGAGCAGCAGGTCACTTGTTCAACTTTTGGCCGGCCAGACTATTTACTGTGCATCTTTTCACTCACCCCATTTCTCATCTCTCCTTCACTTTGTCTTCTACACAATTTAAGTTACCAACTGCCAGTAGATGTTAATAGGTGTTAGGGGCATAACCTCAGGTGTCCACTGTAGCGTCATCAAGTGTTTTGGCCTTGTATTCAACAATACAGGCCGAACTTGAGGATACGCTGAGGCTTAAGGTAACTGGCTACTGGCTTGTCATTACCTCAATGGCTTTTTAAACTAAACAATGTCCCATTTTAGAACATAGGACGAGATGGAGAATATCCCTTGTATGTTCTACCGCACAAATTAATCCCTACCACCAGTTGATGTTGACATGTCTTCAGTTGTCAAACAAAGACTTAATAAATGGAAAAGGAAGTAGAAGTAAAAAGTCTCAATTCTTTGTGGCATGGATTCCACAATATTTTGGAAACACCCATCCATTACTTTTACTGCTTATCCTCTTTTAGGGTCATGGGGGAGCTGATGCCAGTCCCAGCTGTCTTTGGGCGAAATGCAGGATACACCCTGAACAGGTCACCAGCTAATACTCATATTAACACTTACAATTAATTCAGAGTTAACCAAACCCCAATCTGCGTGTGTTTGGACTGTGGGAAGGAAGCCACATTACCAGGAGAAAACCCATGCAGACAAGGAGGGATTATACAAACTCCCTAAAGAAAACCGATAATCTTTCTTGCTGTGACGTGAGAGTAGTAACTGTACCATCCAGCCGCCCCAGTTTGGAAACATTTCTTACTAGTTTGAAATGAGCCACTAACAATGTATACAGCACTCTGCAGTCTGGGTTTATAAGTAGCTGATGAAATCAAATCCAGGCTCAGAGATTCAAAACAAAAAACTGATTCTGGGATAAAATGATGCACATATGTATCCTCAGCAGGTTTGCATACAAAAAGATAACACCTTTGCATGTATTGTGTTGAAATTTTATTGAATTCAGCCTCAGGTACAGAACCTCATAATGGACCAGCATATTATACCAATGACAAACACAATGTGCAGGACATTAACATTAACATATCACTTTCAGTTTCTACAACACAATTAATAGCCACATATATGAAGCATGCCAGACTTCCCTGCTACCCCTGAAAATATGTCACAACAAACAACATAAATTAGTGAATAAATACAAAACAAATATCTCACTCCATGATTTGAAAATGGTGATGGGTTTTGCAGATTACTATGCAAAAGATTCCATCAGCTCTGGTTAATAGTGAATATCATATAAAAAATAACAAATTCAGTCATGAAATAATACTTTGTAGAAGGGTTTCTCAGACATCCATCACTTGCACCCTAATGACAGGTGTGTGGCAGTCTGACATTGTGGCCATGACGGTGACATTTTGGCCTTTATGAGTGAGAGCGCCGCCCTTTGCTTTGCCTCTGACAAAAGCTTTGCCCTTATTCTTTGACATATCCTGAAAAAGACCATGATTACAGTTTCTGCTGATGTCAAAGACTCCCACTGCAAACTCGTTTGACTTTATGTTGCGATCAAATGGCACCTTGAACAGGACGGCTATTTGCTCAGTGGTGTCTTTTGTAGAAGTGTTGAGGAGTTCGTACGTGACGATGCCAACAGATCCACATGCTGTGTTCGGAGTCTTGGTGAATTCCACCTCCCCAGGTGAGGACTGGCTGATGGTGGGAGGCAAAGGCTTCCTGCAGAATCCACGCTTAATGTACATCCTGGACATTAAGGATAGTAACACATGTGAGGATTTTAACTTTTAAATGTGAAGATTTTTAATACAGGATAATAAATGCTATTAGACAAAAATAGTATTTACCTGGGGTTACTAAGAGTGTAGTGAAGAGAGTCATTTTCAATCTCAATGTTGCACTGGCGATGTGTTGGAACTGCTTTACCAATGACACCACCAACTGAGATAACTGTCTCTATCATCCCCAACACCACGTCAATTAAATCCATGAAGTTCAACTTGGCAATGCAACCACCTGTTCAAACACAGAGACAGAGAATTCACTCATAAGCTCATTCTGAAGTAACAAAAACACAATGTTTCTCCCTTACAGGTATTTTTAAAATACATGCAAGTTGTGTTTTTATGAGAAGTGCATCATAAGGTGGACTGATGTCCTCAGTAGACCTACCTTGCTGCTTTTACGTGGTATAAACACCTCAGAGACACATCTGACAGCTCTTGCTGTCCGCTTTCTTATACACACGATGGAGGCCAAAACCTGTTTCTCCAGGAAAGCCCTGTCCAAACTAGTTGGATACTTCTTTACGGTAATTGTATACACCCACAAACACACAAATACACATTAAAACACAGTAAAACACATTATAAATACAACAGACACAATATAGCCTAAATAATATTCTCTATAATCTGTTACACTGCATTTAAAACATTGACAAATGCACTGTTTCCACTCTACAGGGGCGTCAGTATGCTGTTTTATGTTTGTAGACTTCAAGCCAAGTGTAGTGCTCTGAAGGGAATATGACTTCACCTGCCTCAAGGCTGAAATCCGTTGGGATTAATTGTAATAGGTATGACAGTTACTTAATTTGGAAAGTCCAACTTTTTTCGATTTCACAACTTCCGATTTCATTTAACAACCATGGGTATGTGCCAGAAATAAAACCATGGAGCTGCATGTTGTTTTTTCGTAGAATTTGTGGCAAACACAGTTCTTCATGATTACTATATTAAAGGTGATTGTTTTGCACCAGAAGTGTAAAGAACAAGTACAGCTTCTATAGAGGGCAATATCACTGAAGCTACAAGAATGTGCAATATAACTACAGGACATAACTTTAAACTGTTGTTAAATGCTCGGATATAATTTACAAAATATACTACTGAAAGTTGTGGTTTTATTAGATGTTGGACACACCTATCTTTTCAGTTACTTGGGTCATTGTCCTTTTTATTTATGAGGCAGTTTACTCTGGATTCCATCGTCATGCTCTTTAAATTGCCTGGTGTTCAGTCTGCTGGTCGTGGAATATTTTTACCTTGTCTGAGCCTCACTTTAGACCGGTCACTCCAATCCTAAATACTGTTGAACTATAGGTGCACTGGTGATTTCAAGACTCTTGAAGATCCTCATTAAGGGCACCCTTCAAACAAACTATGATTCATACAGCATGTTCGGGTGTTTGGTGAAGAGAAAGCCTCAGCTGTCCGGGACACAATGGCAGAGTACCTGAGACCAGTGTTTGTGATTGGAACTACACAGATTAGAAATGAAGCTAAGCAGCCATCGCGAATCATCTTTAAAGACTCTCTACTGCATGATGAACAGATGAGTTCCAATGGGTTCAAATCTGGGTTTAAGGAGCCTTCTTCCACCTCCAGATGCTGATCCATGAGGCTTGCCTGATGAGACAAACCTGTATCAAACTACAGTATATTCACTCAATCAACATTTTCAATGATTTGTATCTGCAGGACCTGGATTATTTGCTGGAGCAATACAAGACTAACTTAATCACTACTATTCAAATCTATCTTTGAGTGTATTGTATAATGTTTGGATGCATTCATGACATTTGTCACATAAGAAATAATAAGGCAAACTGTTAAAAAAAAGGCCCCCACAGATAATTCAAGCCCCAGGTGAAGGTTATGATTTGAATAAGTCCTATGCTAATCACTCAAAATATGGATCAAAATATCATATATAAATATATTATATATATATAATAAAACCAATCATAGGGTTGAAAAGTATTTTTTTAAATCTCAAGAACAATGTCTATTCACAGTAAATGTTTCTAAGTGCATATATAACCATAGAGTGTATATAACCCACAAATGGACAAAAAGCAATGTCCAAAGACAGATGTGAAAATGTAACCTCAGCTGTTAGTTTATTACTGATTTGTGAATGAACATAAAAGTTTTACTTTAAACTTTTACTACATTTACAACAACTTGAGTGAAGCTGATTTACTTGTATGTTCTGATCTACATATGTATTCTATCTCCCCTTTTTTTTCTCTGGATATAATATTTTTAAAGATTATTAGGAGTTGAGTGATTGTGACTTTGTTTTGCGGCACAGTGATGTATCTGGTGCTTCTTGTTAACAATTTGATGATGAAAATAATTGATGTAACCAACAAAGTTTGTAACATTTTATTTAACTAAATATGCTGGAAATAAGAAGCTATCTTTGCATTCATGTGGATTTTAATTAAATGTCCATGTTAGCAGAAAGATCATAATGTTGCATGATTATTGTTGAACAAGGTACTGAAGGTATGAACAGAAATATTGTGATTGTAGAAATGTTCTGAATCAGTTGGGCTAAGCCATTGTTTACCTTGACAGTTGATTTTAAATTAGAAATTACACTGACATGTTTTGTCGAATTTTATTTACAGTTCAAAATGAAATAAGTCAGTGAAAAAAAATATATAGAGTTATTCAAAATTCTAACCAACATCCACCCAAAATGTACGATTAGAATGACGATACCAATTTAATACCAAACTAATAGCAATGCAACCAAGAGCAGGAGTTTTCTAGTTGTGTTTGTTTGGTTTTTATTCACTGTTATTTAGCAGGATTACACAAAAACTACTGGAAGGATTACCACAAGACTTGGTGGACATATGTGGGACCAGCCAGGAAAGAACCCCTTAACGTTTGGTGCTTTAAAATTAAAATTTTGACAAATTGTTTTTCAACATTTTCGTTGATTCCTCAGAGAACAATTCATGGATCTTGATGGGGGGGGGGGGGGTCCCAACACGTTTATGAGTGTGTGCAATTCGGTGCAGAGCAGACCAAAATAAAAACCTGGATCTAGTGAATTTAATGTGGTTTAATAAGGGGACTGTTTGGCCTTGGTGGAGGCTTGTGCTCCATGAGCGTAGTTTCCTTTTATTCCATTTTATCTGTCTTTGTCTATAACGACTGTGTCGCAGCTGCATATTGGAAGTTAAAAAGGTTTCTTTGTTTTATTCTGAAAACATCTCTCCGCTTCCGCCGGCCAGAGACCCGCAGTAGTTCCGGTGTGTGAGAGAAAGGCGGATGAACGCTCCTCACTGGGAACAAAGGACGACTCAGTGAGTACTGCTGAATTTCCTCCTGTCTTCTTTCATCCAAATGTCTCATTTGACCATTTTCTAACGTCCACGTGAATTGCTTCTGCTACATTTGGTCTGCCTCTCGGCGGTGACGCCAGAGAAGTCATTTGCCTTTACGCACAAAGCTAGCTGTAGCTCGCATTGTCGTAGCTTTAGCAGCGAGGTTAATTCAAACATCCTGAAAGTGTCGCACACTTCTCACGTGACAAGCAGTCTACAGAAACACTTGGAATTTGTGCCTGCGGCTTTCCCGGAAATAAAAAGTATTCAAAATCCAAGGATTGCATATTAGCCGCAAGATTATTACAGTGCAAACAGCCTCTTTGTGTTAGCGGGGTTGGCTAGCAGGCCAGACATGCTAGCCTTTAGGCCCCGTTAGCCGTGGTTGTTATGAATGAATGATATCAGTCATTTCCCGGTTTGTGTTTGATGACTTCTGTACCAAACAACTAAATCATTATAAGGAAGTGACGGAACTAATCCTATAATTGTGTTTTCTGATTGGTCTTTTTCTAGGCTAACCAATGTGTGAATAGCTCTTTCCGCTTAAATCCAGACTGCATCCACGATGTCAAGTAAGTAAACATACACTTAAACGGAGAGCGTGTTTCTCCGTACACCTGTATAGCAGGGCTGAAAATGTATTTAACCAACCACTCAATGGAAATGTCTGCTAATGTTATGGAGATTGATACAGTTGTTTCCTCTGTGATATGTTGCTCTTGCCTGAAGAGTATAGAATTGAGGTGGTGCAACAAAAACAATTCAACCCCTGGCCATTGTAGCTGTACACATGCAGATGTAGCTCACAGCATCCAGCCTACTGACTTCTTTTTCAGTGCTCAAAGACGCAAGTGCTTAAATGATTTTGTATTGATTTGGACTAAGACAGTGTTTATTAATACAAATCCCTCCTTTCTTGGGTAAACTCTAAGCCAATTTGAATTTTTTTTACCAGGGGTAACAATTGTATGTGGGACAACAGGAACAACAATATGTTCTCATGTGTTTAAAGATCAAGTAGACAATAGATTAATATTTCTTTTCCCGTTCACAGATTACCAAGCATATGTAGCTAGTTTTAGTCAGAATCAGATGGTTTGGTTCAGCCTCACAATTTAACAGGCAAGACTCTTTGAACTAGATTTGTTGTGAAAACCCTTGAATTTAATACAGTTAAAGACACGTACAAAGTGTGCTTTCTTGTCGTCTAACAAACTGCAGAGTGTCTCTGCTGCCCACTTCCTTACACTACCAATTGTATGTCACACTGGATAGCAGAGGGAGTGCCCCAGTATTCAGCTCTCGTGTATTTTATCTGACAATTGAAGAGAAGCCATGGTGAATTAACAAGACACATGCTGCACTTCGGTGCATCACGATGCTCCATATCATTCCTTTATATCAGCCTTGTCATTCCATGCCATTAAAGTTGGTTTCAGACATGCACTGGACACCATAGTTCCTCTGTATTTTCTCTGGAGGAGGTGCATGTGTGAACACAAATGTCTGAGTGAGACAGTACATAGTTTCTTCAGACTTTATCCGCCTTACCTCCTTGTATAAAGTCTGTAGAAATCCAGGAGAAGTTGGTGTGTGAACACAGCAGGGGATCCCCTCTTGGATCACCGCAAATGGGGGATGCATGGTGCAAAAAGGAAAAATCTCCCAGATGTTGTCTGCACAGACGCGTTCACAACAGCAACAAATCCTCCGCATTATTCAGGGGAGAGGCGAAGCAGCCGGGTGCAGCAGACAGAGGCAGGAAAAAACGTATTAAGTCTGCTGCGTAGATCACATGATCATATTTACAGCATCCAACACCTTCGTCAGCTCTTATCACCACAAACTCTCTTGACATCATCATCATCATCATTGTCCTGTGTCACTTCTTTTTCACAGAGAGATTTACTTACTTACTTATTTGAGTAAAGGTTGGGGACAGTCGTTTAGGTGGAATGGAAAAAGTGCAGCGGTTCTACTGGCAAAATGAGACTCAATCCTTGACTGATTTGTATCATTGATGTTTAGAAGGCAGTCCCAGTTTTACCTGTATATTGTTTTTATGATGCAAACGAATATATAAAATGTATATATGACCTATAAATAATCAAAACTTTAAAATATATGAACTATAGGTAGTAGCAAGTTGCTGGGATAGCTTACTAACGTTACTTATTTTCTTTCTTGTGCAGAACGGCCATCCTACGCACCTCCCCCTCCCCCGGCCCCAACAACAGTAAGTGTTCAGCTCTCACTTCCAGTTTTTGTTCTTTGGCTGCAGGCCACATCAGTTAACTGATAGTACATGTTAGTGTACTGTTTTTGTTCTTTCTTCAGTGCTATCGTACTCTCTTTGTCCATATTTTGCATTGGTTTGAGTTAACGTTTCTCTGTCTGAATAGACAGAAGATGCCACAAATCTTGTTCAGCTTCCCATCATCAGTTCCACTCCTGCTTTTCCTTTCATGACAAGCACCTATCTAAGATCTTTTAAAGAAGGGGTCATGTTGACACGACTCTTATGGAGTATTATGGCTACTGGGAAATACATTTCTTTGAAATTAGATTTTAGCACTTTCATGTTAATAGGAATCAAAATGCTTTTTTATTGCTTTCCGTTTACATTCAGCAACAGGGCACAACCTACTGAAAGTTAAAGTGCAATGGTGCCCACATAAACCAACATGCACAATTAAATGAATACAATATGCACATAAAAATGTATCATTTGAGCTTGTTGCAAGATCTTGGTGTAGATGCAACATTGACACGTTGTGGTCTGTCTGAATGGCAGCCTGTTGCACAGTTAGTTTCTCTTTTTTGGGCTTGCATGATGATTTCATAGATAACAAACAAGAAAACAAATTTATTTTCATGGTCCCTCCTACCTTTTCACTTATTTCTGTTTATCCTTCTTCCTCTTGTTTGTAAGCCATTTCTCATTCGTGTTTTGTCTCATTTGTCTTCCATCAGCAATTGCCTTCCACCCCTGGGTTTGTGGGCTACAACCCTTACAGCCATCTGGCCTACAACAACCTCCGCCTGGGAGGGAGCTCCGGAGGCTCCAGCAGGGTAATGAATTGATGGAGGGAGGGAATGGGTATGATTTATGGTAAAGGGGGAGGGGGCTCACAGGTATGAGGAAACGATGGAAAGACATGAGCATTAAAAAGTGGAGCTAATACAGAGGCTGTTGGGTTGATAGTGATGGAAAAAATGTTGATAATGCTTATCAATGGAATGAGATGCGGTATTGTATAATTATAGGTTGTTCAAGTGACATGGGAGTTTTTCTGTTTAGTTTCACACTAGGAGCCGTCACACTTCAACAGTTTCTTTGTAAACAGGCATCATAGTTTCCCCAGTCATATAGTGAGAGTTGGCCCATGTGCATGATGCTTTGTTTTGGCAAAGTAGTCATACTTGTATTATTTGCTGTGTCTCAAATCAGATTAGTCAGTGTGAATGTACTCAAAGGTACAGTGTGTAGAATTTAGTGACATCTAGTGTTGAAATTGCATGTTGCAGCTGAACACCCCTCACATCACCCTCTCCTTTCAAACATGAAAAAGAACCTGTGGTAGCTTCAGTTGTCATAAAAACCTCAAAAGGATTTTAGTTTGTCCAGTCTGGACTAATGTAAAAAACATGGTGGCCTCCGTAGCGGGGAGCCCCTCAATGTAAATATAAAGTATTTAAATATAAAGGGTCTTTTCTAGGGTAAAGAAAATTACAATTCATACAATTTAGATGAAACAAACTAGTGAAAACATCATGAGGATTATTCTACATTAAGTTTCTGCCAATAGTTCCCTTTCACCTAAATCTTACACACTGGACCTTTAAACACATGGCAAGCCAGAGTACGCAGCATTTCAGACTATTGGTTAATTTAGCTACTCAAGCATGAACAAGTTGTTTAAAATGAGTATCTAAGAAGTTGATGCAAAAATTTACTTGAATTAAATTTTGAGGTAAAAAAAAAAAAAAACATTCTATAAAAATGAAACTGTTTATGTAAAATAAATGGACTATAATTATATGATCAAAAGGTGAAAAGGATGATTCCAGTGTCTTCACTGTGATTTGTGTCCCCCATTACTGAATTGCTTTAAGAAGGGAAGTCTTAATAGGCAGTGTGAACATGAGGAGGGATTACAGCAAGTAAAACATGTAGATAATTGTACGGTGCATCTGTCCTGTTAAATTAATACATTCTCTTTTTCTTGCTTTTGATCGTTCTTGTAGATGTACGTTTCCCAGAGTTCAAAGTTCTTCAGATGTAGTCGAAATGCAAATGAGGAATGCACAAAAGGAATTACACAGCCAATTTATTTTGTGGTCTTTCTTGGGTCCAGGTCCTATAAAACTCAACTGACTCTCTTAACAGGCCAGATACACATTTGTTATGGTTTGATACCTTTTTATCCATCTCTTAAAATACCTCCAGGTAAGGCTGGGCGATGTGGCCAAATATATAATCCAATATATATTTTTAAATAATGATCAATATCAATACGCATCACAGTAAATACAGTATATCCCTGAATGTAATCATTGTTGGTTTAAAAGACCTTGTGTCATGTGGGATAATGACTAAATAGATGTGTGTGACTGCTGCTGAGGTTTGACACACAAGAGGCATGTCAGCGATCCTGGCCTGACAGTTTGGAACCTGCTCACTGTCTCTACACTGTGATGGTGGGGAGGTAATATTCCCTGAATGTTGGTTGTCCGATCTTTGTCAGCAGGTGACCTGGGTGTATTGCTCCACTATAAATCCAGGTTTAGAAATCAGAGCCAGTTCTGAATCGCATATGTTGCGTGACTTCTCTTTGCCACAATTTCCTCATCTTGTGCAGATGTTTGATTCTTCTCATGGTCGCTCATCTTTACATTTCCAACAACAAGTGTGTGTGGTTGTTTTTTTGGTGTGTGTCAATAAATCTCATAGTAATTGTCAAGATCATTTTATCACACAGCCGTATTTCATGCCATGCTTGGCAAGTTGGCTGCTGAAATAAATTAATAAATGTTTAAACGTGCATGTTAATGGGTTGAAATGCATGATTTATGCTTTGATGTGGTTGTAAGAAAGCGTATAGAGCCACTTGCATGTAGTGATTTGTCATGTTTATATGTGTACCATGTTCAGATCTTAATTTAACGGATATATTATGAGAGTTAATTTTGTCATCTCTCTCTCTCTCTTTGAACCTCTGCTTTGTATTTGTTTCCCTTTAATCTATGTCCCTTCTATATCCTCACTTACACTTTTCTCCCCTCTTTTCTCTACCTCCTGCAGAACGCCTCCGGCATCACCGTCCCAAAGCCTCCCAAACCTCCAGACAAGCCACTGATGCCTTACATGCGGTACAGCCGGAAGGTAAGCAGGAAGGTAAGACACCCATCCACGGTGTCTGCTTTTACTGCTTGTCCTCCCATCCCCTGAAAAGGTGCAGCGGTTTGAGGGTGGGAGACAGCCAAGCCATGACGCCTCACCACCACCTCAGCCATCTAGTGGAGACTTTCCACTCTGTTATCCAGTTGGCTTACAGTAGCATCCTGTTTTTGTCAGCACTAAAAGAGAAATAACAAGCATGTGCAAGCATGATCCGCTTCTGCGCCTTTTATTTTCCTCCTTGAATGGCTTTGCCTTCCTGCCTCTCTAGATTCCCTGCTCTCATTCTGCTTAAAGACAAAATCTACTCTAAACATTCATATTGACATAAAACCAGCGATTCTGTCTAAATAAATATTTCATTCTATGCCATCCTGCTTATTTGGAACTACACTTTTGATTCCAGTTAAAAATTCTGTTAAGTAGATGCCTCATTTAGGCGCTTTTAACGATTTCCTTTGCACCTTTTCCTCCTTAATTTCCTTCACTGTCTTGTAGTAAACTTATTTACAATTGACCGCAGTTTACCCGCAATGACCATGTGTTGTGTTTGTGTGTGTGCGTGTGGGGCGATGCCTCTGCTTGTGCATGTGTTTGCGTCTTGTGTTTGCGTACATGTGCAAGGTATGGGACCAAGTGAAGGCATCCAACCCCGACCTGAAGCTGTGGGAGATCGGGAAGATTATCGGAGGGATGTGGAGAGACCTGACTGATGAAGAGAAACAGGACTACCTGAACGAGTACGAAGCTGAAAAGGTGAGTGACCAGCGGTGAACTCATTCCTGCAGTAATGTCTCTGTCCTAAACTGAGGATCTTGACTCGTGTACACTTGAATGCACTGCTGTAAATCAGCTCTGAGACAGATAGAGCCATGAAAAGAAAAACATTTCATAGCTTAAAATTTGGCTTTTATGTAAATCATTGCCTTTCCCTAAGTTTTGAACATGAACAAATATCATTAAAGACGTCTCTTACTGACTTTTGACAGGTCAGTAGGAACATCGTTTAAATTTTCTTCAATTTTATTTTCATGGTTGTTTTCCTTCAATGAAACTCTAAACTGTTATCTGCTTGCCTCGCTTAGATCGTCAGCCATTGTCTTAGACGCTAGTTGAAAAAAGATTTTGCTGGTCAAGAGTGCAAACTCTTTTTTCCCTTTAATGTTTTTCACCTTTCCCACAAGTATTTAAGTGAATCAGTGTATTTCAGTGAATCAGTGTGTTTCACGATGACATTGTGGTTGAGATGCACACAAACGTCATATCCGGTCTTAATGGTTTTAAGCATTTGGCAATAAGGAGGAACAGTTATATGATGACTAAAATACTGTTAGTTATAACACAACTTTGCTAGTTTGAAGTGTCAAAAAATACTAATGTCCTTCATAAGTAAAGAAAGAACGACTTGATGAAAGGGTTTTTGAAGAGCATCCTGTTAGTTTACAATACAAATGCACTCCTACTTAATAACAAATCTCATGTAGGGTCATTAGAAAGTAAAAGCAGACAGTAGTGGTATCATTTTACTCAGCATATTGTTTTTTCTCTTCCCCCACCTCTCCCAGATTGAGTATAATGACTCTTTGAAGGCCTACCACAACTCCCCAGCTTACCTGGCCTACATCAATGCTAAGAACCGGGCTGAGGCTGCAATGGAGGAGGAGAGCAGACAGAGGCAGAGTCGTATGGACAAAGGCGAACCATACATGAGTATTCAGCCTGCTGAGGACCCTGATGGCAAGTTATACATGTTTGGTCTTCTGAAAATAATTCAATTGCCTCAATTAAGACGTGTGAGATAAGGAATTAAAATATAACGTGCAACCAATTACTGAAAGCATGTTTATTTTTTATTGACACTAGTTAAAATGCATTTTTCAGGGTAAATGTTTTCAAAGAATGTTTAAGTTAGCAGTTGTCTTCTTCTCTTCTGCCCAGACTATGACGATGGCTTTTCAGTGAAGCACACAGCAGCTGCTCGCTTCCAAAGGAATCACCGGCTCATCAGCGACATCCTCAGTGAGATTGTGGTACCCGATGTCCGCTCAGTGGTCACCACAGCCCGCATGCAGGTCCTCAAGAGGCAGGTCCAGTCTCTTATGGTGCACCAGGTACGTTGGCAGGACAGGTTGTCTGCATTGCCCAGTTGATATTTGAGCTGGAAGTCAATTTCTGATTGTTTTGGGAACATGTTGAAGCCCTATGAGACAAATGGTGATTTGTGAATATGGGCTGTACAAAAAAAATTTGATTGATTGATGCTGCCACTGATCGTCTGTGTGCTTCATTCTGCGTCTGTTGTTGTTTTCAGAGGAAGCTAGAGGCTGAACTTCTGCAGATCGAGGATCGCCACCAAGACAAGAAAAGACGATTCCTGGAAACCACTGACTCATTCAACACTGAACTCAAGCGGGTACAGCAGCTTATACACATAGAGACAACTGAGTAGTGGGATGACGTGTCATTGCAGATTACAAAACGTCCCTTTGGAATAATGTTAATCACCCTTGAAGTAAATATGAACCCAATCATGGAGGAAGAGTATTATCACTCAAGTAGAATACAATCTAAAATGTTTGATTTGTAAAAAGACAAAGAACTTTGTCTTATATAATTACACCTCATTTTATTTTTGGAAATGTATGACCCTGAAAGCTTTTGTAAGCAGAGAATAAAGTTTTGTTGACGCAAGTGATTCGTGTGTCTCCAGCTTTGCAGTCAGAAGGTCGAGGTGGACATGGAGAAGCTTGCAGCAGAGATGGCCGCTGCGGAAGAGGCAGCCAGGCGCCGGGCAGAGGAGAGGGAGCGTGAGGCAGCTGAGCAGGCAGAGAAAGCTGCTCAGCAGCAGCAACAGCAGCAGGCACAACAGCAAGCGCAACAACAACAACAACAGCAACAACAACAGCAGCAGCAGCAGGAGGCTGCTGGCAACAAAGCTGCTGAGCAGAGCAGTGCTAATGCTAAAGGCACAGCTAACCCCACTTCAGGGACCAAGGAGGAGGACATGCCCCCACCAGTGGCGACAGGTACAGGGGGTGTGTGTGTGCATGTGTTTGTGTTGAATTGATGATAATCATCCTGTAAGTTGCTAACTCCTGCTGACTAGCGTCTTAGCTTTTATGAATTCATCCTGTTCAAATATTGATTTGAGTCAGGGTACGACCCCATTGAAAATGTCTTTTTAAAAGAAAAGTATCTCTGACCAGAATAGCATTTTGGCTCTTAATCAAAAATCATCTTAGCCCATGCTAACACATTTGAAAAGACATATCACATGAACATTGACATTCACTGGGTATGACGAGAAGCACAGTTACAGTTGCCATCAGCAAAGCATGTAAAAGGTTTTCAATGTTGCAGTCATTGGTGAGACCAGGAATCTCTATTTAAGGAACTTGATGACCTTGGAATAGTGTGGATGTTGAAATAGTAACAATTATGCATATTAAAACTAGGGCTGCACAATGTATCGTAAATCTATCGTCATCTCGATATCAACGGCACAATAGACGTATCGCAAGAGAAGGCAAAAACTGCACAGCGGATCAGATGGAGCCCTGCTGCCCTAGAGGATAAATTAAAGACATTGACAGGGTGTTCCGTCTGTGACACATTGTTGGAACAAGAGAATAGAGAAAATTCCACCTCTTCCAACTAAAGTCTACTGTGAAAACTTCTAGTGATCACGTTTGTCCCGAGTTAAATCACCACTAGAAGTGGTTGATTATATAAAATAATTTTGAAGCTTATTTATGATCCCAGAACCTGAGGGAAAAGTAACAGTGCACACACAGTCTGTGTCTCTCTCTCTCTCTCTTTCTGTGTGTGTGTGTGTCTCTCTCTCTTCGTCATCGCATTATTAAACAATGTTATTGCATGTTTTCCTAATATCTTGCAGCCCTAATTAAAACTAATATTTATTTGTGTGGATCTTGCTCAAATCTTATATTCTCTCTATGGCCTTCCCCAGATAAAGCATCCCCCGGAGAGCCCTCCTCAGATTCCCATCCTGCTCCACCTCCTCCATCTGATGCGCCCTCTTCTGCTTCTGATAAAGCAACTCCTCCTCCTGAGCCTCCCAGGGAGAGCAGCACCCCCAACAGCAGCATCCCCAGTGACGACGGCAGCAACAGCAGCAACAGCAACAGCATGCCCCCTCCACCCTTAGAGAACACCCCTGGAGTAGCAGCCCCAGACCCCCCAGTGGCCCAGGAAGCCAACTCCACCGCAGCTAACCCCAATGTGTCCGCAGCACCTCCACCTCCCTCAGAAGACCCAGCCCCTCCTCCTCCACCACCACCACTACTGCCCCCTAGCCAAAACAGCCAACAGTATGATATGTAAGTGTCAGTGTGTAATACACACAGTGGTAGCTGTAGATGTCTTCCCTGTGCTGCAGCTTTTCTTTTGTGAGAGGAGCAGCAGGAAGAAGTGTTTGTCATTATTAGAGAGTAAGATTGACGCCCTGTTCAGACCTGGTGTTAACATTTGTCATAGGTGATCCCATCACAAGCAGAAAGCTCTAAGTACAGGTGGGAATGCTCCCATCATGCTTTGAGCTTTGGAACAGAAATGATGATTGTGTTTATTGCATTAAGTGGGATCAGATCACATGTGGTCACTGGAGACACTTTCTGAATTCAACTGTGAACTTATCGACAGATATTGATACCAAGTCTGAACAAGGCCTGATGGTGCTGAATGGTTGAGGGTCTGTTATTAAGGTCAGAACATAGCTAACGTGCATTTGAATTTAAGAGCTATGTGTGGTTTTCATCTTGTAGCGTCAGGCATCCGGTGCAACAAAGGAGAAATGAGGATTTCACGTAAATCTGTATGTTTCCTTTAGATTTATTCATCAGTAGTAATGAGTGAGATTTTGGCCTGACTGAGTTTGTGCTCCAGGCTTTGTACAAACCTCTGGTGTAATCATCTCACCCAATGCATCTCTCTATTTGAAATAACCACGCATAGGACACTAGAGGGCTGTTAAAATGTAAATGGTCAACAATAACCTCACTGTCTGCTTTGACGTCATATACAGGTATCTCACGTAACACCTTAACATGACTGGTACTGATCTGCTCTTCCTTATCGTCCAAAATCCATTAGTTACCTCTACTTGAATTTCCAGCTGACAGGGTCCACATTCACTGAACTTATACCCAGAAGACATTCTGTCATGGGCTGCATCTGTTCATTATTTACTTAGCATGCATGTTCAAAGATGTTTTGACTAAGCACAGAGCCTGACTGTAGGTCATCAGCCCATGCCCTCATAAATCTGCAGGAAACGCTATTCTCTAGCCCTGACAGGCAGCTTTCCACTGACCTAACATACTAGCAGTATCTAGCCGCTCACTCAGCCTCGTACCTACACTATATCTGTGAAATATCATGTGCTCGACCTACAGCCCAAAAACTCAAAAGTTAAGTGATGGAGAAAAGCAGAGGATCTTCATTATGAGCTAGAAGCAGAGCACAATAAAAGCAATGATTAATCAATAATAAACTTTGATCTTGATGCTTAAATTATGTTATCGTTTCAGCTATGAGTCGACATGACTGCTACGGACTAGTGTACATTGTTCGATAGTAGAAAATGTTGTGTGACACAGGATGAAGAGACGTTAGGAGTTGCTTGTAGGGAGAACGCATGTCTTGTTTTTTTGTGTGTTTTTTCATATCCATAACTGCCACTGTGTAGACTAGATACTGTTGGACGTGGCTGAAATGTTAAGAGTACAGATACCTGTATATTTCTCAGTCCAGATGTATGAACCTTTAAATCAGCACTGTATAGTTTGCTGAGATAAGACCACAGCTGCAAACTCAAGGGGTTCCTTGTATTTACCTTCTGTCTGACTAGCTGGGAAGATTTTGTGGATAAAATCCGATGCATGAGAAGGCCCCGCCCCCTTTTTAAACCTCAGAATTTTCTACTTTATCATTTTGTTTGATTTGTCAAAACAACTACTGTTAGTTCTACTTTGTGTTTTTTTAGAAATATAGAGGAACCTTTTCAGATAAATATAATCAAATTCAGCCTATGTATTAAACCTCTTTCACAACTTTGAATCAGATGCCATTTCCAACATGTTTTAGTGCGGCAGGGGGCAACACATATTGTTCCGGGACTGGAAGAAAGCCACATTTTAATTATTTATGCACCCATACCCTGCATGTCATACTGAATACTAACTATTGAAGTCTTACCCACTGAGCAAAGGCCACAAGAAACTGTTAATTGAAAAATGAAATTTAAACTTAGGACAAAATGCTTCAAAAAAACATAATTTATTTACATGATGGGCTTGTCTCCATTGTGTTTTTTAAAATCTGTTGATCAAATGACCTGCATGAATTATAAAATGTTGATGATATGGATGTCTGTCCCCCTGTATTCATCACATTTATTTCGGAAAGACTCTTAAAGAGTTGAGGCTATTTTTTTTTAGGTAGCATTGCTCCTTTAGAGGTCATATTTCCTAACACCACAACTTCAACAGAGAAATGCACAGGCTCCCATCATCTTAATATAACCTCAGTCACTTGTGCATTTAAAGGACTATTTTCTTACTTGAATTAGACTGTTTTTAGTAATATGCCTCTGGTTTTTTTTTTGCATATTTTTTTGTACTGTCAACTTATCTATCAAAATAAAAGTGATTTCTCAGTCAGTCGTTGGCCATGTTGTGGTTTTTTTGCTCGTTTCATTAATATTTTCCCTGCATTGCAACTGCAATTTTAAAGCAGATCTTAATTTATATTAAAATCGGGCATCATAAACAATGTTAATGATACAGAAAACCTACAGGACAAATTCATAGACACAAATTTATCATAAATATATACATAACTAGAATTATCACACAGTGGTTGTATGCCTTATACATATTTCTACACAATTTCTTTTCTTTAGATTCATATAAGGTCACTGTGACCTTTACCTTTGACCACTGAATTGTAATCACTTTTCTTGGGGTTGAAGTGAAAACTGATCAAAATGTGAAGAAATTCCCTCTAGCAGTCTTGAGATGTCCCAATCAAGAAGCCACTGTGACCTTTGACCACCGAAATCGAATCAGTTAATCAGTGAGTCTAAGTGAATTGTACCAGATGTAATGAAATTCACTAAGGGCAGTTCTAATGTATCACAATCACAGGGACCGAGGTCACTGTCCCTCGGGCTGATTTTAAGATATCATGGTCATGAAAAACATAAACATACTTTGTGATTCCACTGTGACCTTGATCTTTGGCTGCCAATATCAAATGAGTTCATCCTTGACTCCTAAGGCCTGAACTACGAAGATGGATTTGTGCTTATCGGGGGAACTTCTGGGTTTCCAGTCCTACAAAGCTTGTTCACTTTTTATCAGGGTAAATCACCATGGTAACTTGTGCTGAATGGCTAACCTGCTCTGGAGCAGTGGGAGATAATTGATCAAGCAGTATGGGGATCCCGTGGTGCTGGGTGTGGATTGTTAGAGTATCTGAGAGGACAAGGCCTGACGAGTAGCTTAATGAAAGATGAAGATTTTCATCAGAGCGAATGATAAACCTTTATCAACTGCTGGAGTCAAACATAACCAACCTGACTGTAGGAGCAATGTGCTCACAGTACCACATGCTGTCTGCACAGATCTACTCTTCTTAACTTAAGTTACTAATGTTGATGTTGTGGGTGTGTTAGCGGAGGGATAACCAGACATAGTTTAATACTATTATCCTTCACTTTAAAGGTACAATGTGTAGAATTTAGTGACATCTAGTGGTGAAGGTGCATGTTGCAGCTGAACACCCCTCACCTCACTCTCTCCTTCCAAACATGAAAAAGAACCTGCGGAAGCTTCAGTTGTCATAAAAACTCAAAAGGTGTTTAGTTTGTTCAGTCTGGACTAAGGCCTCCATAGAGAGGACCCCCTCGATGTAAATATAAAGTATCTAAATATAAAGGGTCTTTTCTGGGGTAAATACAATTACATTACATACAATTTAGATGAAACGAACTAGTGAAAACATCATGAGGATTATTTTATATATAATTTGTGCCAATAGATCTCTTTCACCTAAATCTTACACACTGGACTTTTAGCTTTAACCTGTGAAATTAAATGGATGGATGGATGGATGGATGGATGATGGATGGATGGATGGATGGATGGATGGATGGATGATGGATGGATGGATGGATGGATGGATGGATTAATGAATGAATGGATGATGGATGGATGGATTAATCAATGAATGGATGATGGATGGATGATGGATGGACGGATTAATGAATGAATGAATGGATGGATGGATTAATGAATGGATGGATGATGGATGAGTGGATTAATGAATGAATGGATGATGGATGGATGGATTAAAGAGTGAATGGATGATGGATGGATGGATGGATTAAAGAGTGAATGGATGATGGATGGATGGATTAATGAATGGATGGATGGATTAAAGAATGAATGGATGATGGATGGATGGATGAGTGGATTAATGAATGAAAAAAAGAATCAATGAATGTGCTGAGCAGCAGTTGAGTGACAGCCCGGACTGACACGCATGCATGTATGCGCGTCACAGACAGCACCTGACTGTGGGTGGAGAAGCTCGCCGCGCCGGAGCGCAACAGATCCACTCGCGGGTAAGCTCGATGTCGGTGCGGGTGACCTGTTCACCATGAGCCCCCGGCACTGTGCGCGCGGCTGCCTCCCCATCACGCTGCTCCAGCTGTTCCTGCTCCAGCTGCCGCCGCCGCTCGCACCTTGGCGCGTCGCGGAGCTCGCGGTGGCGGCGGAATACTCCACCAAAACCGACTTGGACTACGAGTTCGGGGACTACCGGGGGAAGTGGTGCATCGACGACCACGGTTTCGTCTACGGAATTGGAGAGGTCTATTACCCGAGCCCCTCGGCGTGTCCGTGCACGTGCACCGCGGACGGTCCGGTGTGCGTCCGACCCAAGTGTCCCCGCATCCACCCCCGGTGCACGCGGATCAGATATAAAGCGTGCTGTCCGGTGTGCGACGCTTTGGCCAGGGTCTGTGTCTACGGGGGCAAAACTTACCGGCTCCTCGAGGAATTCAGGGTGAGACACATCCACCCAGCCACACTGCTCTGTCCCATTCACAAGTTCACAGAGCTTCTGGACACTCTGCGTGCGTCCTGTCAGATTGACGCACCACCCATGATTTTATTCTTTTAACCCTCTAGAGCTTAACGATGTTTACCTTCTTAGCTTTTTTGTCTGCATGCCATAGTAATATGCAAATGCAGAGTTCCAGTTGTCTGGTCAAGATTATCTCCATTTTGAGAATATGACACATGTATCAGCGTGTACTGTGTCCACTGATGGGTGCCACTTTATATGTGATGTTTATTTCTTTCCTTACGAGGAGGTATGCACAGGGAAATTGAACTATAAAAACACAGATCCTCTTATTATTCCTCAGGATAAAGTGTCAGGTTTGTCCACATAACTATTATTATAAATATCACTTTCATTGTGTTATCATTAAAATACCAGTAAGATCTTTATATATCAATAAAAAGCAAATTTGCATTGTACATATATATATATATCTAATGCAATTTTAAGCTTTATATATATATAATATTGGAAACATGACTGTGTAATAGATATTCCCAAATTCAAAGAGAATCTTCCACAACACTGCAGTCCCCTCAGTGTTTGAGCATCTTTCAGCTCACTGTTTTGGTTTCATAGTTTAACTTTCACAGAGCTCACATTGACATAGAGTCTGGCTGTATGTCAATGTTATGTTTTGCTTCTGTTTCCCGCATGCAAGTGGAGAAATGATCTATTATTGCTGCAGTAAATTCATTAATAATCATTTCATTAGCTCACCAAGGTGGGGTTTTTTTTCCCACTAGCCCATTTTCTTGTTTTGGATTCTGCAAAAACTACTGAAGGGTTTTCCTCAACACCTTGGACATGGACTGAGAAAGAACCCATGAATCCAGGAATTTTGTTATCACTTTCTTTAATATCGTAGGTTCATCGACATTTTCATTGATTTCCCAGGGAATAATTCACGGATCTTGATCATGTTTAGAGGACTGATCTCTTGTGTTGCAGCTTGATTGAACTTTGAGGACTGTGGATCTTGGTGGAGGTGTTCACTCTGCCTCATCCTATCTCCACATTCCAACTAGCTATGAATATGCAGCATGCTTCAAGTCGGAATGAGCAGTCAGGTGTCAGGTGTGAGGCAGGTGGACTGTGTTTTATGTAATGATGGTGTATTGAAGACCATTCATCAAACCAGCAACACTACATACAGATCCCCCCCCCCCCCCCATTCTACTGTAATCTCTCACATTGTCATTATTGATGAGACCGACAGTTCAAATAACCTCACGTGGAAGCTGTAAGTCAATGAAGTTCAAATGGGTTGTGTGTTGCAGTTGTCCAGGTGTGAGTGGTGTCGCTGCGAGGCCAACAGAGAGGTGTACTGCAGCATCTCAGACTGCCCCGCCCCCCACTGCGTCAACCCCACCTACGAACCCAACCATTGCTGCCCCATCTGTAAGACTGGTGAGTCTCAGTCAGTCCAACACAATGGTCTCAGGGACATTCATGGTCCTCAGAGGACAGTGAATATCTTTGTCACTTCTATTTAGCATCACACTGATCTCAAAGTTTCTATTTGTACAGAGCCACTTAAAGAGATGTGGTATATTGTGATGAATATATGTGTGTGTGTGTGTGTGTGTGTGTCACTTTATGGAACTTGTCTTTGTATGGGGACAAAAAGCAAGTTCCCATTAAATTAGATTAGATAAGGATAAGGTTGGGTTTAGGTTTGAGTAAGAGTAAGAGTTAGGGTTTGGCAAGTAGTTAGGTTAGAGTAAGTCTCTGGGAAATCAATGTAAGTTAATGTACTGTCCTCTGAAGGCATGGAGACACAACTGTGTGTGTGTGTGTTAAGATGGGATGTGACAGCACGTGTTTGCCTGTAGTACAGAGGGGAGTACATGTGCATGAGGATCAAACTATTTTCACGAGCAAGCAATCTTTTGACAGCCACAGCTGAGGGGTAGGGCAGTCGTCCTCCAACCGGGAGGTCGGCAGTCGAATCCAAGCCCATGCCAAAATGTCCTTGGGCAAGATGCTGAACCCTGAATGGCCCCTCATGGATGGTGAATGCATTAATTCAAAGTCGTTTTGGATAAAAGTGTCAGCTAAATTACATGTAAATCTAATGTAATGTCAAACTATAAATCAGATCAATTCTGATCTTAATACCAATACCAGTATGGCACCTACACACACACAAACACACACACACAGACACACACACACTGAAGCTGGTGCCTTGAGTGTGTGACATCAGAAGTTTGTGACAGCGTGTGTTCCTTTGCAGCTCCCTGAAGCAGCTCTAGTTACATCACCTCACAGAGCCAGCAGCTTATAGCACCACGCTGTTATGTCATACATGATGTTAATGCCACCGGCACTGAAGTCTGTTTCCAACATTGGTGGGATTTATGTGTGTGTGTGTGTGTGTGTGTAGGACAGGAACAGCAGGGATAATAATAATGAGACAGATGGTTTGGTTTGATGCGTCACTTGTTACCCCCCCTCCCCCGCTCCTACCATTTCGCTCAAGTCAGCTGTGTTTTATTGAACCCAGTTGGGTCTGGCATCAGATGAACTGTACTTCCTGTCCTCCCGTTGTGGCGTTGGTAATTGTTTCAGGCGGGAGCTGCCAAATAAAGGAACCCCCATCTGAGAGAGAGGGATATCAAAGACAGGCTGTTTACATTTCTGCCTGGTATTCAGTGTGTGCATTCCAAACATCACTGAAAATAGTATTTGAACCATTTTGGTGTTATAACTTTATTGTGTAATAGAAAATTAATCTTTTTCTGAAATGTATGCAAATTTATTTAAAAAACTACACTGAAATGTGTCGCTAAAGTATTGTGTAATCTTAATTTAGTAGTCTCTGGAACCTCTGTGACAGCCTCCAATTCAATTCAATTTTATTTGTATAGCACCAAATCATAATATACATTATCTCAAGGCATTTTACATTAAAATCTTTGGCGCTTTGAGCACCTGGATTGGGGCAGTTTAACACTTTCTTGGAGGCAGATCCTCTCCAGCTCCATCAGACTGGACGTAAACAGTCTGAACTGCCATCTCCAGGTCTTCTTCTCCTCTCAGTCCTGTGCGGTGTACCTGTCCCTGTCACTGAGAAGCCATGCCACCACTTTGCATCACTGTAGGGATCAAAGCAGATTATATTTGTACAGCCCATAGTCACAAATCCCTGTTTGCCTCATAGGGCTTAACAAGGTGTGGCATCCTCCGCTCTTAGATCCTCTGGAAAAACGTCCCCAAAACACAAAAACATGTCTGAGGGATGTGTGTTTTGGTGAAGTCTGTTCCTTCCTTGAATAGTGTTTCTCTTTACATTAACCAAACCAACCTTTTTACCTCTGCTTGCCATCACCTAACATAATGTATAACCCCAGCCGTGGATGGGAAAGCCAATGGAAGCATTATTCCAACATGAGGGAAACTTAGCCACAAGACCGACTGTACCATGTTTCCTGAATCTTTAGGTCCCAACTGCTTTGCTGGGAGCAGGGTGATCCCAGCAGGGGAGCGTGTCAACATTGACCGGCAAACAGTTTGCTACTGCACCTACAGGGACGGGACGTGGCACACCCACCCCCACGCCACCTGCGAGCAGCAGTCCCAGCCCAGCCCATCGCCTGATGCCCGCACTAAGCTCTCCAGGGACGAGGAAACCAGGGGGAAAGGCGTGAGACCATTTATTCCCAGACTGGATGCAATTCCATGAAGTGGACTGTAAAATGTTCAATGTGTTCAGAGAGCCGCTCTGCAGGTACAATCAAACTCTTATCTGTTAGTATCAGAAGCGATCACTGGGCATCAGTATAGCAATAATCAACCTGCACATTTAAGTTGACAACACAAACGTTTGGTTTATCTCCAGTGTCCACCGGATACAGCTGAATTGCTTTGTGGTTGTGCTTCGGCTCAGTCATGGCTCCACATGTTTCAGAGGTGGGATGTCTGTTCTTCAGCAACCACAGTTCTGATACAGTTACAATATAACACACTTGCATTTCTCATTTCGATGGATGGAGAGAGGTTTGTGGTGCTACGTGAAGTATTTACTACCCAATGTCTTTTTTACCTGAGTGGTCATAACATTGTGTCCTAGCCTACGTCCACTTTAAAGCGCACAAACTCTACATTTTGGGCCTTCCAGGTTATTTTCCAGAGAAGTGGATTGGAGGTGGTGTGTGATTAAACCTCAACCATCAACCTTTTTTTTAACACTCATAAATGTCAGTGTAGATAATCACACAGAGCAGCTGCTGCCATTAACCTCTATTTGTGTTTATTTTCTATCAAAGAGAAAAAAGAATTTAGAGACAGAGAGTCACAAGTGAGGGATCCCTGCAGGACGGACATATGTGCAATAGACAACACATGTAGCAGAGCCCATTAACATTAACGTATCAATGTATTATAAAAGTATTTATAAAGAATAAAATGTCTGACAAAGATGAGGCGAGCAGTGATTGTAATGATAGAGGCAATAGTAGTATATGTGGGCAGGCATATTGTATATCTAAATAATGTAGTGATGATGAGACAATGATTTCTTTTTACAGGAAAATCTGAAACTGAGAATTTTACTGACATAAGCTAAACGACTGAGCTTAAGTTACAGAGACACAAACATGGTAGAAAACTAGGTCACAGGAAACAGCTGTTCACAGTGATATGAGGATCCTCATATCCTCTGCACACACCAGGAGACAGAGCTGTTGAAAAATGTATATTTGTAAAGATGGAGTCCAGGAGAGACACACTCGAAGTTGGTCGACCAAGGTCACAGGGTGTGCTTTAGTTCTATATGATACATACACACATATACAGTGGTATGAAAAAGTTTGGGCTCATTTTCAAGATTTTCCTTTATGTATCATTGGTTGTTCGGAACAGCAATTTCAATTAAATATATCATATAGCAGACAAACACAGTGATATTTAAGAAGTGAAATGAAGTTTATAGGATTTACAGAAAGTGTGCAATAATTACTTAAACAAAAGTAGGCAGGTGCATAAATTTGGGCACCCTTGTTGTTTTATGATTTGAATACCTTTAGCACTAATTATTGGAACACAAAATTTGTTTGGTAAGCTCATTGACCCTTGAACTACATACACAGGTGAAGCCAATCATGAGAAAGGGAATTTAAGGTGGCCAGTTGCAAGTTGTTCTCCCCTTTGCATCTTCTCTGAAGACTGGCAACATGGGAGCCTCAAAACAACTGTCAAATGACCTGAAAACAAAGATTGTTCAACATCATGGTTTAGGGGAAGGATACAAAAAGCTAGCTCAGAGATTTCAGCTGTCAGTTTCCACTGTGAGGAACATAGTGAGGAAATGGAAGACCACAGGCACAGTTCTAGTTAAGGCCCGTAGTGGCAGGCCAAGAAAAATCTCAGATAAGCAGAGGCGAAGGATGGTGAGAACAGTCAAACTCAACCCACAGACCAGCTCCAAAGACCTACAACATGATCTTGCTGCAGATGGTGTCACTGTGCATCGTTCAACTATTCAGCGCACTTTGCACAAGGAGATGCTGTATGGGAGAGTAATGCGGCAGAAGCCTTTTCTGCGCCCATGCCTCAAAAAGAGTCGCTTGAGGTATGCTAAAGCACATTTGGACAAGCCAGCTTCATTTTGGAATAAGGTGCCTAGGACTGCTGAAACTAAAATTGAGTTATTTGGACATAACAAGGGGCGGTATGCATGGCGGAAGAAGAACACAACATTCCAAGACAAACACTTGCTACCCACAGTTAAATTTGGTGGTGGTTCCATCATGCTGTGGGGCTGTGTGGCCAGTGCAGGTACTGGCAATCTTGTTAAAGTTGAAGGTCGCATGGATTCCAGTCAGTATCAGCAAATTCTTGCGAACAATGTTTAAGAATCAGTGACAAAGTTGAAGTTGTGCCGGGGCTGGATACTTCAACAAGACAACGACCCTAAACACCGCTCAAATTCTACCAAAGCATTCATGCAGAGGAACAAGTACAACGTTCTGGAATGGCCATCTCAGTCCCCAGACCTGAATATCATTGAAAATCTGTGGTCTGTTTTAAAGCAGGCTGTCCATGCTCGGAAACCATCAAACCTGACTGAACTGGAGATGCTTTGTAAAGAAGAATGGTCAAAAATACCTTCAACCAGAATCCAGACCCTCATTGGAAGCTATAGGAAGCGTTTAGAGGCTGTTATTTCTGCACAAGGAGGATCTACTAAATATTGATGTAATTTTTCTGTTGGGGTGCCCAAATTTATGCACCTGCCTACTTTTGTTTAAGTAATTATTGCACACTTTCTGTAAATCCTATAAACTTCATTTCACTTCTTAAATATCACTGTGTTTGTCTGCTATATGATATATTTAATTGAAATTGCTGTTCCGAACAACCAATGATACATAAAGGAAAATCTTGACAATGATCAGGGGTGCCCAAACTTTTTCATACCACTGTATATACAGACAAATCCAATAATTGTTTCATGGGTGCTGGAGTTTTTTTTTTTTGTGTTCACCAAATAATTATTCAGTGTTGTTGAAATCTCAAAGGTGTTGATCAGAGAAGTTAGTGGACCAGAGGCCTGGACATGACACACTTACTTCATCAATGAATTACACATGAAGAACATAGTCTTAAATGTTTTATTCTAAGTCAACTTCCAGCAATGTAGGCATTCACGAGAGATTGACACAGTGACGTGAGCTGCTCTGTGTATATATATATAAAGATTGTGGCAGTAGAGTGGAGGTGTGAGAGAAGCTCTGGACTGCTGGATTGCATTGCACCAGTTACAATGGCTGTTCTCCAAAGGAGCCTCAAGCCAGTGCAGCTGGATCTGGTTGACAGTAGCTTTCAGAAATGCTTTAATAAAAGTGGACAAGTCTACAGGGAGGTGGGTGTTGAGGGTGGAGAAATCAAACACACACACTGAAAAGCACATAGACTCACAGAATATATGGCTTTGGGACACCTGCTAGTTTTGATCACATTTTGATTCATTTCAAATAAATGTCAAACCTGCTGTTTTCAAGCTGTCTTTTTTAAATGTATGTCATAACATTAAAAAATAAAATGTAACTGTCACTGTCATGGAGAATGTGAGATTTGACCTGGTACAAAGTGGAAGATTGCTGGTAATTGTTCAAATGATCAGTCAACTCACAGGAAATACATTTTAAACAATGTCATTACAACTTGTCAGTTATGAAGTAAAAATTACGAAATCTCTGTTTTTCCTTTTGTATCGTAATTAGAATATTTATTATGTTGGTCAGACAAAAAAAGAAGGCATAGGATGATGTTCATGTTTACTTATTAACTAGAGTGGGACTTTACAGACTGTATTGAAACCACATTTAAATTCACTAGATCTGGAGTTTTATTTGGATCTGCAAACATTTCATACACTCGTAAATATCGGACCCAACACATGCCAAAAGAATCTGGATCTGCCCCCTGATCCAGATCTTCACAAAAATGTATTATGTTCTTCCTCGGATCATGCTCCACCTCTGCACAACATTTCATGGAAATCGGTTGAGTAGCTTTCTGTGTAATCCTGCTGACTAACGAGCAAACCTAGATAACAATGTAACCTCCTAGAGTTAGTAAGTTACAAGCAGGTGTAAGATGCATGAGGAGGAGTACAGTGAACATGGGTATAAAAGACAGTGAGGGGCTTCATCACTGTCTTCATGCAGTCCCATTATGAGAGTGTCACTGAGGGTGAGGCTGGTAGGGAGGAGATAAATGTATGGTAGGGTGACAGAGGGGAACTGAGGGCTAGGTACAGGTGGCAGCCTGGTGCCTCTCTGCCATGACCCTGCTGCTTTCCATCTGTAAGCATAGAGATGTCCAAGCTGACACACACATACATACACACGGTGACTTTGTAGCCAGAGAAGCATTGTAAATAGGCCACTCTATGTGACATGATCAGAACGCATGCTTGTCCAGTATTCACCACCCGCACTGTAAAGTATGTAATGTGTCAGTCCCGTTCCCTGTGATTGTAGAGCCGTGCCCCGGAAGTGTTCACACATAATTTGTGATTTTGCCCAATTTTAAAGGTACAGTGTGTAGAATTTTGTGATATCTAGTGTTGAAGTTGTATGTTGCAGCTGAACACCCCTCACCTCACCCTCTCCTTCCAAACATGAAAAAGAACCTGTGGTAGCTTCAGTTGTCATAAAAACTCAACAGTTGTTTAGTTTGTTCAGTCTGGACTAATGTAAAAAACATGGTGGCCTCCATAGAGAGGGTCCCCTCCATGTAAATATAAAGTATTTAAATATAAAGGGTCTTTTCTGGGGTAAAGAAAACTACAATTTGTACAATTTAGATGAAATGAACTAGTGAAAACATCATGAGGATTATTCTACATTACATTTCTTCCAGTAGATCCCTTTCACCTAAATCTTACACACTGGACCTTTAAGTGTTATTCTTCTGAAAACTCTGCCACAGCTTGTACATAATGCTCTCAACTGTTGAATCACCGCTGTGCATTTCTTTCCCCCGTCCTTGTGTCCTGTGATCAAGAGTAAATGTCCTCTCAGCTCCTCACATCCTCTGCAGGGGATTTCATTGCACTCTGGTTTGTAATAATACATGCAGGTGGTTTGTCTGGATGGATTTTAGAACCCCCTCCCTTCCAGATACATGTTTTCATCTGTAAGAAGCTCATAAGGTGTGAACTGTGCAGTACGTCACTACAGGTTTCTGTACGCCCTCTAATGGTAGAATAGAGGAAGTGCATTAACAAGATGCAACAGTGCTGTTTGAAGATATTCAGAAATTGTGAAGATGTGAGGAAGTCTTCAGAAAATGCTTCTTAACACAGCATGTTAAAAACCCAGTGCGTAAGATTCAGGTGAAAGGGATCTTTAGCAAAAACTAAATATAAAATAATAATAGTGATGTAATAACACAAATACCAATTGTTTCCTTTACCCTAGAATAGACCCTGTATAATAGCTGGAGCGATCCCTCTCTACAGAGGCTGCCATGCAACTTTACTCACTAATTGCAGAGCAACGCGTTCCCTTGACGCAGAACTTCGAATGCTCAACGACTGACGGAGTAGGTACGGCGTCGACGTGACGCAGAAGCATAAACTAGGCTTAACTCTACAAACTGAACCTTCAAAATTAACATGACTCAGTACACAAGCAATTAATACATCCAGGATTCTATGCTTTTTTTTTTTCTATTCCTAAAATCCTCAGGTGTAATGCCCATAACTCAGCTGTTTGAATATAAAGATACCTTTGTCTGAAGTTCAGCTTAAAGATGCTTTTTACTTTGAACAACCCAATTATATAATTAAGAGATTTGTGCAATAACACGTCATTACTTATTGGAATTAAACTGCTCTTAAAATATTATCACATCTATATGATACAACAGTAACTCATGTATTAACTAAATTCTCTTCTACTGAAATCATCACAGACACGTGGCTTGTTTATCAACAGCTTTTATTGAAAACGAACAGAGGTGCAGGGTCCACTCAGGCAATGCTGCCAGCATTGGAAGCAATCCTGGGCCAGAGGTCAGCGCACTCTTTGGCCACTGGGCCTGTGATGGCTGAACCTGCAGATACACAAGGGAGGCACCGTTATTTAGTCCAAAACTCCTAATTCATCCACATAAACAATTCATGATGAGTTGGAACGTGAAGATATTTCCTGGACGTTGGTTGCATGACAAGGTTGAAGTTGTCTCATCACTGATTGAGATTAGTCAGCCACTGTTTCGCTGCCATCTCACCCACAGTGATGAGCTCAATATTCCCTTCTACGACAACTCACCCAGCCACTGAGCAGACAAAGCAAGTGCTTTTTGAAGGGGGAATGTTTTCCAAAATGCCTCAAAGCAAATATCTACCTGGCTGATCGCAATTCTGTGCTCCACGTTATTACTAAAGTTAAAACATTAAATCCATAATTGCCCTGTGTACGCTCCAGTATTTCTACAACTATTAAAACAACCCACCTTTCATTTCTCCTTTGTTGTTTACTATGACACCCGCATTATCTTCAAAGTAGAGAAACACGCCATCTTTTCGCCGATACGACTTCCGCTGCCGTATCACCACCGCAGGATGCACTGTGGAGAGGTGGGATTAATACAAGCTCATTCACAACCACAGAACACAAACATCTTGAATATATTCACTTGGATGGGAACTTAAGAGTTGTGGTTGGTGCAACTGAGACTTGCACAAAAACTGAAACGTCCACATTGTGCCAGAAGGAATTATTCGGCGTAAAATAACAGTCCTGCAACACCGGAGTAACCTGCAGACACTCACCCTTCTTCCGGAGTTCTGGCTTGCCTTTCTTCACTGTGGCCATGACCATGTCACCCACTCCTGCTGCAGGCAGACGGTTCAGACGCCCCTTGATGCCCTTCACGGAGATGATGTACAGGTTTTTGGCCCCTGAGGAGGGAGAGAACCATGAGAATAAAAACTGTGTAGAAGACGGGCAGACAAACACGAACCGATCCTGACGGTGAATTTTACAGAAAGACAGGTTATAGAAGTTTAGCTTGTCTCATCACTGATTGAGATTAGTCAGCCACTGTTTCGCTGCCATCTCACCCACAGTGATGAGCTCAATATTCCCTTCTACGACAACTCACGCAGCCACTGAGCAGACAAAGCAAGTGCTTTTTGAAGGGGGAGAGAAGTGAGAAAAGTCTAAGATGCAAACCAGTGTGGCAACAAACCATATATATATATCGTTATTCCAATATGATTGGCTGCGTCGCACTTTTGATCTGGATGAGACATACAGGCGTTTCATATGAAACACAAATGACCCATGAAAATCACTGTGATTGACTAAAATTAATTTGGGGACATTAAAGTGGATTGATGGGAATGTTTCTTTACCATGATCCTGAGAGGCCAAATAATTGCACTTCAGATTTCAGACAATGGCAGATGACCTTTCAGCATACGCCAATTTTTAAAGGAGCTAAGATATCAAAATGTTTATGAGTTAGGGCTTAGGATGTTATATAGTATAGTTATAAGTTATGTCAGCATGCGATTGCTCATGTATCTTTTTAGAAAAAACAAAAATGATTTGTATATTAAGAGCATCACAGGTGAGAGAGAACATACAGGACTTGGTTTGGTACATTTTGTAAGTCGAAAGAAAAGTTAATTTCTTAACCAGACAGGAACCTCAAGTATCAAGAGCTAGAGACTCGACTCACATGTGACCAACACACCGGAGAGCATATGCATCGGCTGTTAACTTGAGAGCCAGCATCACAACCAGGAAAACTGATTTCCATTCATTCCTTGAATGCATGTCTACGGCCTGCCTCATAAGCATCACTCCTAAAAGTTCAGCCTGTCTTACAGTAATTTAATAAACCACACTGAGAGTACCTTTGCTGTCTGAGCATCAATGTAATCACAATCTGTTTGATTTACAAGACTGATCACTGAGATGAAAAGATACGAGACATACCTGTGTTGTCAGCACAGTTGATGACCGCTCCCACTGGTAGACCCAGCGAGATGCGGAACTTGGCTCCAGATGAACCACCACGTCCTGAGGGAAGAGGAGAACACACAAAATATCAGTTCGGCCTTCAGAAGCTCCAGGACAGCAGATCATGGACATATCACTTGGCACATCTGGATTTACCTGATCAAGCTGTGACATCCTGATCACAGAATCTTTAGTTTACATGAGCTAATGGCTGAGCACACATGGTTCAAACAGTCAGCACGTGAACAACTGAGACTAGTAGCTTATTAGTAAAACTCGATACAAACACATTAAATATATGTTTCACAGAGATAACACTTCTCATGCACACGCAAGGTTTTCCAAATCACAATGAGACTTACTGGAAGTTCTCTGGAGAGAAAGTACACTAGCCTAAAGTTGGATTTTACAAAGGTGCCGCAAATGCCACCCCAACTAGTGAAGCTACATGTTAGCTTCAGCTACAAGCCCGGTTAACGTGGCTTCTTTGACACTGCTAACCTGCTGCTGCCTGCTGATCTGAATGTTCTCTAATCAATGAACTAGAAAGAAAACAGATAATCCGCGTGAATTTAACAACAATCATTCAATACCAGATTCCGGCCTCTAGCTTTGGTTCCATGCCTACATGGCGCTGACATCGAAACATGGCTTCCTCTAGCTAGCTGGAGAAAACACCATCGTTAATATCACGAAAACTGTAACAATAAACTGAGAACTAATCCCAAACATATGAAGTCTGCATCGCTCTCTCACACACAAACTACTTCATTCGACCTAGCGTGGCGTCAAACCGCCAGATGAACATGGATCATGTGAGGACGGCTACATTACCTCTTTTAGACATGGCTGCAGAGGAGAAAGAGGGAGGTGGAGAAAAGGATTGTGGGATATAAGGTTGAACCAATCTACATCCGGGTCACGGCAGGGAGACGTATGGCGTTCAGGGACTGTCGGAGAAATCACAACACAGCAGACATTCTATAGGCAAATATTACGACATTTATCGGTCACCGTTTTATATTTGTACCTTTTCCCGTGTTAATGAATCTAAGCAACACACAGACACAAAGTCGTTTTGGAACGATGTTCTTTTTAAAAGCTTTCAGGTTTAACAAGTCCCGTGTTGCATTAAAGGTACAGTGTGTACAATTTAGTGATGTGTAGTGTTGAAATGTCATGTTGCAGCTGAACACCTCACCTCACCCTCCACTTTCAAACATGTGGGAGCTTCAGTTGTCGTAAAAACTCAAAAGGTGTTTAGTTGGTTCAGTCTGGACCAGGGTTATTAGAGTTAACGAAAACTAAGACTAAAACTAGCAATAAAAAAATAATTCAGTTAACTGAAATAAAAATAAAAACGTCAATTACAAAAAAAAACCGAAAACTAAATAAAAACTACAATGAACAATGCAAAACTAACTCATACTAAACTGAATTCCAGATAAATTCAGCTTCGTTTTCGTTTCGTTTTCTCCTGTCCTGCAGGTGATGGTTAAAGAATGAAATTAAAGGACTTGATAAACCATATTTGGTGTCACACATTGTTTCATCCATCAGCTTCTACGAATCAAGGCTTTCTCTTTATACCTGGAAAAACTAAAACTAAGACTAAAACTAAATAAAAACTAAACTGAAACTAGTCGATTCCTCAAAATAAAAACTAAACTAAAACTACAAAATCACTTGTTGAACTAAGTAAAACTAAACAGAAATAAAAAAGCAAACTGAAAAACTAAATAAAAATAAAAACTAATGAAAATTTCAAAACTATAATAACCTTGGTCTGGACTAATGTAAAAAACATGGCGGCCTCCGTAGAGAGGACCCCCTCAATGTAAATCTAAAGTATTTAAATATAAAGGGTCTTTTCTGGGGTAAATACAACTACAATTCATACAATTTAGATGAAGGGAACTAGTGAAAACATCATGAGGATTATTCTACATTAAATTTCTGACAATATTTCACTTTCACCTTAATCTTACACACTAGAACTTTAAGGGCTGGAAGTGATGGGAGAGGAGAGAACTTTTAAAAGTTAGTTAAAATTAGTTTGGTTTGAATTCATTCTGTTTTCGTCAAATAAAGTAACCCTCTTATCATGTACTCTTTGGAATGAATAGTTTGTTATTTAATCACACCAAGAGACCACGCACACTATGCACATTAAATCTGGTGGTTTTATATGTGTGTGTGTGTGTGTGTGTTCCTATAGTAGATACTTGACTATCCTTACAAGATGCTAAGTCCGGTTTTCATCACCTTCCCTCATACATACAGTTCCCCTCAGCCCCTATAAGTACTAATTTTTACTCTGCTGTCAGATCACTCGTGGACATCTTATTTGGACATTGTAAGGTCTTAGTTTGATAAATATAGCCTTTCATATTTTATATATAGATTTAATATAATATCCAATCAAGTATGGCTATGCACCGGACAACATATAAGCTGCCATCTTCACCTGAATGGAAAAAAAGATCAAATAGAAGTGAGGGAATGGAGATTTTGATTATGTCCTCCCTCTACAGCAGAACAGGCTATCACCAGCCGTTTAAAAAAATCTCCACCAGATAGCAGCAAACCACCGTCACATTTCTACAGACGAACGATGCTCACACAGATGGACACCAAGACACTGTCTAATATATACAGATCTGCATATACAGACAACTGAAGTGTTTCCAGGCAATATACAAGCCAGCTGTGTTGAGCTCAGAATGACTGATATCCTGTGATATGATGGAGAGAGGCTATGACATGATATCTTACAGTTTTCGACAGCTGTGGTTATTATGATTAAATATGTCTTGTTTAAAACAAACATGTCCTGGGCTATTTTGATCATTTGTCCCAGTTTGTCCCGTTATTTCCCCTCACAGTTTTACAGTATAATATTGTAGTGTAGCACATACAAATTCTGCAGGAGGCGAATACACAGTTTCCATATGATCTGATGAATTTTTTATGTTAACCATGAAATCCGGTCCAATCCATATTTGGGTGATGGGTATTCCATCCCCGTCTCCATGTGTGAATGATAAAATGGGGTATAGGTTTTGGTGATATTGCTTCGATTCTCTGAGGAACATTAGGAATGCTTCTCTATGTTACTGTATGACAACATATCAACAATATTTTTTCTAATCTAATTCTTATTTTTCATTATCGATCAGTTCCACTCAGACCATAAATATTTCATATCGAGTCAGTCTGAGTATAATTTTATTTTGGAGCCTATAAGTTGGCTTTAGTGTGTGGTGTGAGGATCACTCAAATATTTGAGTCGCTCTGGATATTCAATATGGAAAAATACAGACTGATTAAAGGGATATTAGTTCTGAAGACGTTATTAGCTCATGGTCAAAACATATGAAAACACCACTGTCCAATTATGGTTTTCGAGGAATTTTTATAAAGGCCCTAAACACCTAAACACACAGCTCTTTTCACTTATTATGTGAAACAGCAGACTGTGCTTGACTTGCCTCCCACTCTTGTTATAACGAGGTGCTTTGACATTCTGATCTTTTTATGTATCTGCTAAAACCTGAGTGGAAACAATGAAAATATTAAAATAAAATTGAAATAACCCAAAAAAGTTTACATGCTCAGGAGAGGTAGAAATGTTGCTTGATAAATATACTTAAACATTTAGATATTGATAAAAGGTAAATGTGTTTAAGTGTGACGGAGACAGATTCAGCATGAATGATGACATACAGAAATCCTGTGACATAAAATTGAATTTATTTGAATAAAAAATGGTGGCAGACGCGAACATCTGGCATGTGTCAATCAACAAGGGCACGGCAATGTTCCTTGAAGTAATACAGAAGGAAAAATTCAGCCATGTCTCTATTCAGGGGTCACATTCTATGAAGGTCTCTGTATATTTTCTGTATTTTTGATGTGGTTAATTGAACACATAAGTGTTGCTGTATATCAGATGTCAGATAGTGAGAGTGTCTAAATCAACTCTTTTCACCCTGGACTAAGAATCCCCACAGATACATAGTTAAAGCTCAGATAAGCTACCTTGACATTTGACATTTCACTCTGTCTTCACCACATAGGTATTATATAGCATCTCAACTGAAAAGGCCTTGTGTCTAAGTATAATGTCAGTGGAGGACGCACGATCCACATTTTGACAGATCCCTGCTGATACAGAATAATAGAAAAAAAATGAAAATGTCAAGGCATCCTTTCAGTTTCTTTCTTTGCATGAACAAGCTGGAAGCTCTGAAGTTCTTGCAGTCTCAAACCATAGGAGTGCCTGTCACAGTTCAGTATTTTTAACCCTTAGTTTGGGAAAACACAAAGTATTTGATTGATTTCTTAATTTCTACGTGGACAGATTTTACCTGCATCACATGGTCTTCATCTGCACAGGGTCTGACATGTGGCTAAATGTTCCTGCTGTCCAGAGTCGGTGAAGTATAAAAACACAGTCTACTGCTTGTAGGGTCAGTTACACGAGACTTAAATTGTGTAAAAATCCTACAGAAGCCATACAACCCCTCACATTAAACAGTACAACATTATAGGGTTGCCAAATTCCCCATATTCCAGGAAGGAAACTCAAATGACATGACCTCAATTCATGGAACAGTCTAGTGATGATGTGAGAGTTGTGTAAATGCTGTAAATATGTGTGAATAACTGGACAGAGACTGTCATCATGTGCATGCAGGCACACAGCACACAGGTATTTGTTCAGCCTTGTTGTCCTTTTTTCAAAGTCTCCTTGCGATGTGAATAGACAGACGGCTGTCGGACATTGTTCAATAATTCACAACAGATGTCCTTCCTCTGCACAGTGTCTTTTCTTCTCTCATCAAAGGTGGTGGTGGCAGGATGAGGGGGTGTTGCTCTCTTCCTGCTCTTTTTGTAGTTCACTGATGTTCAGAGTGCATATCGTGTGCTTGTGGCGGTGTGCGCTGGCGTCCACTCCGTCCGTGCTCTTACCTTTGAAACATCTCTCACCTTTTATACCATTTTTAAGAATCGTGAGTTTGCACGCCAGACAAAGAGGAAACTGCCTTGCGTCGAGATCATGCACATTATGTTCATCCTGTGGCATTCATTAGTTACAAAGATTTACATAGATGGTTTGCAGACGGTGGGATTGTGCTGCAGTCCACCACTAAGCTCTGTGCAGGTTTGCAGCACTTACTGCTAGCTCTTATCCTCTAGGTATGTCAGATCAAACTAAACTATCCTGCACAGTGTTGATCACATACACTCACTTTATTTTTAATATTTGGGGAAACAGACCTTGTACAAACACGTGTATCGGATCAAATTAGGGTCACTAATATGTACTAATATAATTTGGATCATCCTCCTGACCAATGCCCATCTTGCTCTGTCATTCTGTGGTTTTCCAATTAAAATGCTTACTGGGCTCCTAGGGGCACACAAAGCTTTATCCCCTTGTACTGATCTACACCACAGGTTATCACACAGAGAGTTCCTCAGACCTAATGATTTGATTTTTATGCATTGGGATTGGTGGGACCTTAAATACACCAGTTTGTGTGACTTTTTAAACTATGTCTAATGGATTCTATTTACCACTGGTTGACTCAAGTGGTGGAACCTAGTTCACCAGTCACCTCAAGGATAAATACAGGGACAGGATTTTAGTTTGTTACATTTTAACGCATTTGCAAAATGAATTTTTAAAACAGCTTTACTTTTGGATGGGGGTTGGCACTGTTGCATCACAGCAAGAAGGAGTCCAGTTAGAATCCAAGCTCTTCCTTTGAGGAGTTTGCTTTGCTCTCCCCGTGTCTGCATGGGTTTTCTGCAGGTAAAGAACCAATATCCTCCTAACATGCATGCTAATAAAAATCTGTATTAGGATTTTAATAGGTGGTAAAATGTCTTGTATGACATTATTGTACTTTTTCATTGATCAAAAAAATATAAAGAGATTTTCGTATCCATCCACAGTTGTTATGCAAAACAGTTGGTACATAGAGATCAGTTGGTGTCTCCAGCTGAAAGCTATGAAACCACTGATGATGAAATAACTTAAAAGCATTGGTTAAACCTCAAGCAAAATAAATTAATGTAAAGTCTCCTTATCGCTCCTTTCCTTTGTCTCGGACCATTTTTTTAAATGAAAGTTGAGTACATAATACAGAGAGAGAGGTGAGATGTAGACTATATTCTAGAGTGCTGAAAGGCATTTCAAAATGTTAAAGTTGTAGGTTTTCTAAAACACTGTGTGTGAATGTGTGACTGTATGTATGTGTGTATGTGTGTGTGTGTGTGTGTGTGTGTGTGTGTGTGTTCCCGCAGGCATATGCAGCCTCGCCCTGGGAGGAAAGGAGAATCATGGTGTATGTGAGTGGATCAACATGAGGCTGCTCAGACATATATCTTAGTTTTATTATATCACACATCACATCCAGTCTTATATGCAGACAGTCTTGGGGGCCATCAAAAATTTAACAAGAGCCTTATCTGGCCCCGCGGGCCACTAGTTGAATGGGCCTGATTTAAGAGATTTTAAAATCTCTTCAATCTTCAAAAAAATTGTTTTGACATTAAGTCATTCTATTATCTTCTTAAATGTATTTATTCACTTACTATAAAAGAATCAATATTAAAACATTATAATGGTTTATAGCAGTTATTATTTACTTACTTTTGAGTTTTGCAGGAAACAAACTAATCAAAGGAAACACAACTTATTTTCAGGCTTCACTTTTTATTGAATTAAAACTCTGATTATTTAATGTTGTTATCATGGACTGTCAGTCTGCAGCAGACATCCTGTAGACTGCTGAAATGTGTGGTTATATATTTTGCAGAACATTTGGAGCAGTGGTCATTACTATCTGTGTGGAGGCAGCATGGATCTCAGCTCCAAGCTCATCTGGCTTTTTGCAAGTATAGAGTTTTGGTATAAAGAAACTAGTAATTCTCAGTGGTAGATTTACTATTGTTGACAGTTTGACAATTCTACAATTCTACCTATAAGGACAGTTTGATTTATACAATATTTATACAATATTTCCATTTATTTCCATTCCTATATATTTATTTCATACTTATAGTACCTGGTTAATTTCAAGTTGAGGATTTTACTCAGTGGATAATGTTATTAGTTATTTAATGTTTTTAAAGATAATTATTATTCTATGTATTGTTTACTATAGGTTTTAGGTGGTCTGGAGGTTTAAGTCAAAATGTTTTAATGGTTTGTATTTATATCGAGCTTTTCTAGTCTTGATGACCAATCAAAGCGCTTTACACTACAGTTTGCCATTCACCCATTCACACAGTGCATCTATTAGCAGCAATTTTTTGTTCTATGGGGCAGCATCGTGCCCAAGGACACTTCGGCATGCAGATATGCAGATGGGAAGACTAGGGATTGAACTGCTGACCTTCTGGTTGGAGGATGACCGCTCTACCCCTCAGCCACAGCCGCCCTTTAAATTCCTGTTGCATTGTAGATTCTGACTCCAATTTAGAGACGTAAGATGCAGGGGACGGAAATTTAAAAAAAGGAAACTGTGATCGGCAAGCAACACAGTCAGGTCTCATTTATATGAGATGATGAAAGTCGCATGAATGTAACGAAACAAAAAAATCACATATGCCATGGAACTCGAGGCTTGAGTGTTTGAATTGACTTTTGATTGTGAGATCAAACTTGTGAATTGTTCTCACACATTGTCATCCCTCGCTCCTCAGCCATTATTGCTGTATCAGATTTGAGCGAGTTAACTTGTCAGAGATCTGTCAGAAAACTGGTACTTAAACAATCAAGTGAAACCAAATATTTGTCCAAGCGTCTGTCTGTAAGCCTGCTTATTGTCCGTTTACATCCAGCACATGTTCCTCCCTACCTGTGCTGCTACCACCAGTAAACTTAACAATCATATTAATCTGTCTCTAGAAAACCACTCTGAGAATTGTGGGACGGTTGGCTGCTTGGCTCTTGTGTCATTACACCTCTACACAACCTTCAAGCATTGAATGCTTTTCAAGATTCAAGATTCAAGGGGTTTATAGTGCTTAGCTCATTGCCTCTGCAGGGGCCATTCACGCTAATTAAAGATTGTTTGTTTGTGTGCTAGCGGGGATATATGTATTACAATTCTGATGTACAGTAAAATACTGTTAAGCCTTGACTGAGGTGCTGCAAAACTGTAAAATGTAAAAAAAAAATACCTGATGCAAGACATGTATGGTGTAAAGAGCCAAATCAGATGGCACTGTCACTGAATACTATCAGACATGTTAGACCGAGAGTGGGGAGAGAGGCAGGAAGGAAGGGTTATTATTTGAGTTGCTCTGTATTAACATGACAATGTTTCATGTTCAATGTGCTGCCACAGATCTAGAAGGGTGCTTGGAGAGTGCATGTCTCACCATTTTAAATAAAGTAATAAAAAATAAACCCTGAATCTGTTTCTGGGTCTAGTTCAAAATTCAATGGGTTCTTCCTTTGCTCATGCCCCACCCCTCCAAAAAACGTCATGGAAAGGTTTTGTTTGCTTGTAATCCTGCTAGATAACAAACAGACAAACAAACCCAGACAGAATGAGAAGGGCGATCTGACAGTGCATAGCTTCACCGAGGCTATCTCTTGTATTGTATTTGTTATAATGAGAAGTATCAGAAAGAATCAGCTCATTATGAAACTGTGGAGGGACAAATTAGAAAATGAAAGCTGCCACAGTTTAGGTTTAGTTTAGGTCATGTCTGAAAGCGGCTTTGGTTAGCAGCATTACACGTGGTGGGAGGATGTGGTATGGGTTAGTGCGGATTGGGATCAGGGTTAGTGCGGATTGGGATCCTGGAACTTGTTTTTAATTTATAACCGTATGATTTTCACTGATTTCCAAGGGAACTTTACATGGATCTTGATGAAAAAATCAGGCATGCTTTCAAGAGGAATATATATTAATATGTGCAATTTGGTGTGGCTTAATTGAAATCAAGGGGACTGTTGGGCCTTGGTGGAGGTATTGAGTCCCATTCTAGTTATCTAAGAAATACATGAGCTCTGTGGCTCAGAAGACCAATGGAAAGCCACACACGATCACGAAAGGACCATGCGTATGGAATCAGATAGTTAAGATACATTCAGACATGCACTTGACTCAGGACTTCCTCTGGAGCAGCAGAATTAATATGGTACACAATGTCTCTGCCCGCAGCACCACCCCTCGCCTGAATCCACCGGAGGATTTGTTGCTGTCGTGAATGCGTCTGAGTGGAGAATCTCCTGCTGCGTTGTGCATGTGTGAAAGGCAAACTCCGGAGAAAGAGACACCTTTTCCAGAGGTCAGCCCTTAAATTGGTTTAACTGTATTTAACAATATGTCATCTTGTGTTAAGTCTAAATGGAACTGAGCGATCTAACCCAAACAATTGAAAACTGCCTCCGAGAAACAGTGCATACTTTTGGACCCAATGTAGAATTAGAGACTGACGTGATTCATAGTTGTTTATTTCTGTACAGTATTGTGCCAGAAGGCATGAAAGAGTGAAAGAGGTGCAAGGGTTGACAGCCACACATACAGTGATGGTGAGGGAGACAAAGAGAGAATAAACTAAGCAGAGAAGCAGCATGCTAATAACCTGAGGGCAGAGCAGAGTGAGATATTCCCATGGCTACTCGGGTGACACACACAAAAACCAGAGCAGACAGCAGGCTGGTTAACACTCTGCATCAGACCTAATCTGACAGCATTCAGCCCAGGTGAGAGCTAAATACACACACACACACTCACACACACACACTCAGAAAACAGGCTGGCACATCCACAGCCTCCTCTTTGCAGTTACAGCTCTGAATCCAAAATGAGAATAAATATTTGATAAGGAACGCCATGTGAGTCGAATTTGCAGCCAAAGCACGTCGCTCAGCATGTCTTTGGATAAAATAAAACAAAACACCACACTGTTTAACGGAGGATCTAGGTCAAATACAGTGTCGCTTCTTCAGGCGGCCTGCAGCTGTAAGTGGACCTCTCTGTGTGCCTGCAGACCCGTGTCCCTCCCATGGATCACTCCAGCGGTGGTTGGGTAACAGTCACCTTTTTTTTGTCTGATCAAAACAAGGCTCCATTACATCCTCAACAATGGCCTGTTGAATCCAATATACTCCACTATCATATCTGATATGGTATAAAGATGTTTTGCATTGGGAACCCAGCTGAGCTAAAGGACAAAAAGAGTTTCAAGACCACTTACAGCAGATCTGTCTTTACTGTCTTTAATTTGAAAATTAAGTTTCAATCTCGCAATAAAGCAAGTGAAAAAATAAAATGGCTTTTCTAGGCTGATCTGAAATTCTCCAGAACTCTTTTATTTTGTTAAAAACTATTGTTAAATGACTGTTTTTCTCACCAACCACACAGTCAACAGTGTAAAGGATAATACATTGGGTTTTTTTACACAGCAAAGATTATGTTGCATGTGATACATCATCTTTGTATTCAGGCAATGCATGGAGTGAAATTGCTCCAACTAAATGTGTAAGCTTCACTTGGATGTATTATTTACTTAGTATGGCTCGTTGTTTTACAGAACTGCATTTTATCACACTGATGGGATATTAGAACTCTTCACAAATCTGTTTCTGTACTATTACGTTTCACCTCCACCATTATATCAAGCTATCAGAGGTAATTGAATATAATTACACTGAATGCATTGATGAGCATTAAGATAAAGTGATAGGGTTAGTTTTATAACAGCTCTATGAGGGTTGTCCTCTGGGTTTATACAACTTTCATTGCATCTTACCTGGTGTAATGGACAGGCTCATATAAAGAGACTGCTACTGCCTCCATATACTGTGTGTAAGCGCAGGCATGGCCTTGAGCGAACAGCAGCAGTCTTGCAGCTAGAAGAATTGTTAGAAAAGAATATATTTCATGATGCATTTTCTTCATACCTCATGGACTCTTGAATCTATCTATTTTTATATATATATATAATTGGCAGTGGATATATTTACAAATGCTCCAAAAATGATATTCCACATTCTGAATGTAAAAAAGATCCACACCTTGTATGATTTGAGTAGGTGTCCCACAGGGATCCATTCTTGTGCCTGTTATATTCTTCATCTACATCCATCCCTTGGTAGCTGTATTATTTATATTATCTTTCTGCATGGTATTGGAGGTACCACAGGGGCTAGAGCTGAAATAATGAGATTGAATTTGTATATCACTGTATTTACTCCTGTTTTGTGTACAGTTGGAGTTTCTTTTTCTTTTCTTTTTGTGGTTGTTTAGTGGTATAGTAAATGGTAAATGGTCAGTATGTATGTAACACTTTTCTAGTCTTGATGACCACTCCAAACTCTTTACATACAGTTTTTGCCATTCATCCATTCACACACACATTCATGCAGTGCAACTATGTGCAGCACTTCCTCTATGAGAAAGAACAATTTTGTGAGTTTTACTTGTGTTCTTTGGGCATTGGTGGCCTCCAGGCTAGCAGCTTCCCTCTGTTTCCAGTTTTTATTCTTCGCTAAAGTTGCAGGGTGTTGGCGTTAGGTGTTGGCTGAAAGTTGACAGGGCTAAAACTGGAGTGGTCTTTGGGTATTTGAACAGCACTGAAATTAGACCACAAAATTGTTTTCCAGAAGGAAGTGCAGGCTAGTGCTTGGAGCTGCAGCTGCAGGTGGAATGGCATATAATGGTGAAAATGTGGTGCTCCAACAAGAAAGTCCAGTCTCTTACACAGCTGCACTTACACTCTGAAGAGAAAGCCAACAGAGAAAGAGATCTGTGTAAACAAAGAAACTACACCAGAGGGCAGCACAAGACTTCTAATTATATGTCAAATGTTTTGCATCGTTGTAATGTAATGATATGAAATATTGTTACACTGTCATAGAAATACAAAAGACAATACTTTGTAACTTCCAGAGATTAAGATCGTAGTATTTTTTTCCAAGGTGTACAGAATAAAAGTCTTGAAATAATTGCCTACAGCCAACTGTACTTTGGTGCAACAAAGATCCAAACACAAAGATGAACAGTCTTATCTGATCACCAGCATCATTGCTTGTGTGTAAAGTATCTAAACAATAATACATCTATATATTTTTTTTTTATTTTGCCACCGCACCAGACCGTTGAATCAACCCTACTGGTAAATTGAGAATTACAAGATGAGATAATTACCATTTGACTGCTTGTTGCTTGATTGCTTCATTACCCACCACGGCATCTGACCAATAGGTTCTCTGCGCTCGCACATACACGAAACCAACAGTCTTATCAGAGCTGGATCTTAAGTTGGACTGCTAAAGTTTAGCCAAAAGTTGAAATACTTTTCTTTGAATTTAACTCCTGTACAGGGCTGAAAAGCATGTTAAAATAAATTACCTCTTTATATTATTATTTTCCCTGCAAGATGATCCTAGCAGGAGCTGGTAACATTTGCATATAAATATCAGTTGAACCTGCTTTCTTCACTGACACAGAGGAAAATGAAATGCCTGCATCAATCAAAGCTCAGCTTTGTGAAGGGAAGAGATACAGGACAAGCTGAAGAGGCTGAGTGAAAGAGAAGATGGAGATGAGAGAGAAATAGTAGATACTCCCCACTGTTCACAGAATAGGTTCAGCATCATATCCCTGTGCTTACTAGCACAAACAAAACTCACTGACATCATTGCATTCAAACTATGTGGGCCTGAATACAATGTATTTGTTGGTCAAATATATTTTCAAAGATAGCGAAATGCACTGCAAATGATGACAAGCTCTGCTAGTTCAGCATTACAAGTAAACGGTATCAAATTAATCTATTTTCACCAAAGTTATTGGCTGTGACTCAGGGTTAAGAACTGTCTATCTACCTCTATCCCAGTCTTCCTGTGAGTCGCTTTGACTGGTCATCAAGACAGAAAAGTGTTATATAAATACAGACCATTTACAGAAGTTTCAGCTAAGTTTCTCAGGGTTGTGCATGAATTCTTTTTTGGAGGACACTCTAAACTTTGGTTTATTCTTATGTGCAGGATTGATGCAGAGCCTCCGCAAGTTGGGAACATTTCTGTTGGCGCGTTGGTGTGTCTGTGTCACTTTGAAATTACATTGCCATATGCTGTTTGGTAGTTGGGTTTCTATGGCACTGTAAGTACTTCAAACAATGGCAACTGAAACTGAGAAGATCATGGTGGAGCAAGTAAATGTTGACTGACTTTTACTGAAATGACTGAGAAAGAAAAGAGAGACGATGCAGGAGATGGTGCGTGATCATTGACCTGACTGAGTGAGGATGAGTTTTGTGTGCCTGTCTGGGAGATATGGACGAGACATATGGTCTGTGCCTATGAGACGGGGTTGTTACATTTCTAGGGAGGCACACATTCGACTGTCCTAGAGTACACTGCTGTATTATAACTAGTACAATTATAAGTCGTATGTTGTTGCCCTTTTACTTCTTATTTCACTTAATTTCCTACCTGAGTTAAATTCACTTGTTTCATGCTTTAAACAAACAGTCACAGCAGCCATATTTGTCAAAACAATGCGTTATCAGTTATCAAGCTAATTCCAAGCATCCATTCCTTGTTTTCATGGGGTTTTCAAGGGACTCGGAAAGGAAATCATGTTCATAGCATGGACCATATATAAAGATGGACTATACTCCCCAAAAGTGAAGCCAAATCGTCTTGATCCCCCCCTGGTGGCTGACTGCAGTATAGGTCACAAATCCTCCATGTTAGCAGATGGGACATTTGGCAATCTAAAAGTTATTCTTAAAGATGGTTTCTATCACTTTATTTTCTTTTCACACTGATGTATGTATATGAGCTCACTTATCCAGTAAGTTTCGTTTCAGTTATTGGACACTATGAAGAATATGACAGAATGTTTGTTTTTGCACAGACTCAATAAGACCATGTTTACTGTCTTTTGCACTACACTGCACAGATGCTTTATTGTACTTTTTTTATAACTCTTAAAAGCACGGTATTCATAGTGGAAGGCAAAGAAAGAATTTCATCGTACAGGACTGTATATATGACAATAAACGCTTTGAACTTGAACTTGATGAAGATTCCAAATGTGCAAGATGGCAGCATTCGTATGAAGGATATTTTGGCTTCATTTCAGGATAGTGGGAGGATGTGGAGATGCGTTGTCCATCTATATATACAGTCTATGCTTTAAAGGTGGTGATGTTTGTGAATATCTCTACTGAGCTCTATATGATCACACTGATCTCCACCCTGGTGACAGTTCCATCTATTTATTACAGTTACATTATGATTTGCATCAAACTACATTGTTCCCCTCATGACATAAAACATCACAGCAAACTGAACAAAGCAATCCAATGAGTGTTATGTCTGTGTTGATCCATGGTTGATCCATGGTGTCCATCCACAATTTGCATGCTTTAGGTCACTCATTTTACAACTTTTTACAAACTGCATCGACTGATTTGGGCACAATTTGAAGATTTATGACTCCAATAACAAAATGATAATGTAGAAGGACACTCTGAGACCCATTTGAAAGAATGGGTTCTTCCTTGGCTCATACCCCACCCCTCCACCAAGTTTCAATAAATTAAACCATTTAGTAGTTTTAGCAGTCTCTTGTTAATAGAAAAACAGACAGCAATGACAAGATGTGGAGTTAATTATCATCAACAGCAGTTTTCATCATCAATGCGATTTCAAGCCAGTGAAATCTTATTCTGAAATGAGGGATCTGAACTCAAAGATCACTTTTACCTTGTCTCTCTCCCTCACTGTTGTTAAATGTGACAGAAATCCATCCATGTTATAATAATAATGCATATCTCAGTTTACAATGATTTGAGTTGATTGTGGATTCTTCCTTTATAATACTTCTAGCAGACCCCTCTAAAAAGGGGTAGTCTTGTGTTTGAAACATGGTGTAATGCTAAACGAAGGTAAAGCTGCATCCTCCAGGCAAAAAGTCAGCAGTTTATGATCAGTGTAGAAGATATTCTATTATAGAAATGTAACAAAAATAGGGTATCCTATGGTTTTGATGGTAATTATAGACAACATCCGGACAGGAGCAGAGAAGTGATATTTATGTTTTACTCTATTTACACGAATGTTGGGTGAATGAGTTTGGCAAATGTAACGCTGTCACCTGCAGGTTTAGCCAAGCATTGTGGCTCCCACAGAGTCATTTTAATAACCTCACAAAACAATGTAGTAAGCTAATGATGTGCCCCCTGGCTGTTTATGAAAAATGCTGTTGTCAATTAAGCTAATTTGCTGGACACGCTAACATTTGCAGTAGGTTGCAGATGCACACATTGTTTAATCAATTCCTCCCACTTTTTGCCCTTGTGATTTTTGTCAAAGCCATAATCTGGGGAAAGTGGTTAGTGGGTGGTCATTCTGCTAGCGTAAGAGAAGTAGTCCTTCACAACTTTTGATTAAACTTTTTTGGTGTGTCTCTGAGCTCTTGAAGTTGCAGAGGGGAGGCCTGCCCCTTATATTGTGCAAAGCAGGGACCTGATGCAGAGCAGATTCTCTCAATTCTTTTTAACTGAATACCTTGAAGACAAGTGAACTATAACAAAACCATGGAAAATGAGTGACCTATCCTCTTTCCACTGTCAGTAACTCCGGCTGTGTCCGAAATCACTTTAGTGAAAGGTTGTATACCCTATATAGTGCACTCTATGAACTATATAGTGCATTGTTTCCCACAATGCATCATGAAAAGTAGTGCACAACTGATGGTCACTAACTGAGCATTATATACCATCATGCATTGCCCTTGGGGGGTAGAGATGAGAGGAGAGAGGGCACCAGGAACAGCCGCCTGTCGTACAAATGTGAATACGAGCAGAGCAGAGCATCACAGCACAAACTGTGGCCATCAGCTTAATTTTTACATTAAAAGGTTGTCAATTAACATTTTTATGAGATGTAAAAGTATCAAACCTAAGTGTAAAATAAACATTTGAAATGTATTGTGCCAATGTAGAGAAAATGCACCAAGTAGTGTGCAAAAGCGTTTTTTTCTTTTGCTGATTTTTTGCTGAAGTAGGGGTTAGTAAGTTAGAGGGTGATTTCGGACACAGCCTCTGTTCGGGTCTGTAAAATGTCAGAGGTGCAGTCACTTCCTGTTCCTTCCACCTGTTATTAGACATTTTACATTCTCTTTTTTATATTCTCTTTCTTGTTACTATTTGAACCATCACATTTTTATATCTCACATCATACCACAGATATGTAACAATCCCTCCAATCAGAGGATGATCATTATTGCCTTGAATGTGGACAGGTAATGATCACAGCCAAACAGCACATACTGTAGTCTTTAGATAACATCCATTCTTCTGAAAACCAGAGAAATAAATTAAAATGATTGAGTCTTTACATCTCAGTCTTTGTGAGTTTACACAACAAGTAAAAACATAGTACCGTGAAGACATCATGGGTCTTATGCTCTTTTTCACACCTTGGACTCAAAGTCTGATCTGTGTCCTCACAGTGCTGGCCTGCACGAACTGTGTTTAAGTTGTGGATGTGTAGGAGGCCACCGCAGCAAACTGTTGGGAGTTTGGTCAGTTGAGCTCAGGTGCGATTGAGTTGTCTGTAAGTTGTCTCTTAGCTCCAGCAGCAGGCTCACTTCAGTTATCGCGTGTTCAGCTCAGCTCTGATTTGCGTGTGAAAAAGAAAAAGAATTAAAATAATGCATTCCGTTTCTCCTCCTAGGGTGCTGCAGCTCGACATCTTTTCATCTCCTATTTCAGGAGCCACTGATTCACTGGTGAAGAGAAGTGAAGAAAAGAGAAGAGATTAATACAGAAAACTGATAAGCCAAGCGGAATATTACAGAATAAAGGTGTGCTTCAGGTTTCAGGAAATGTGAAGAAAAAGACAGTGAGATACGAAATGTAAGGATAATGAGAGGCAAAGTTAGGAGAGAAATAAGACTGCATCTCTGTTCCAGTTCTGTTCTACTTCTTGACTTTATGCAGTGATGAAATCATGTATGATCAAGGTGGCAGCTGATGGTGGATCCTGATGGCGGCAGTGGATCATTATGATGGATTTTAATGGTGGAGTATTCTGATCTGATCGTGGACTATGATTACAACAAGACTGCTTAATACGTCTCCTCAGATACTCGACCATTACTGACAATAATTCCTCAATTCATTGACCTCCCATCATGCTACATACTGTTTATTTTAACCAATGCTGTAATTACTCTACTATTTCTGACGTTCTCCATTACGCATGACATTTATTGCGATTCTGTCTGTCCTGGGAGAGGGATCCATCACATGCGGCTCTCTCTGAGGTCTCTTCATTCTTTTTTCCCTGTTAAAATGTCTTTTTTGCAGTTTTTCCTTACTCTTGTTGAGGATTAAGGACAGAGGATGTCACAGCTCGTTAAAGCCCATGAGACAAATTGTGATTTGTGAATATGGGCTATACGAATAAAATTTGATCGATTGATTGATTGATATTTGTACAGAATGCAGGCTTTTTAGTATACTAACTGCTAAAAATGTTATTATTATTTTATATATATATATATTTTTTGCTATTACTAGTGCAGTGCCCATTCTAAACATGCCTGTTTGCTCGACCTGTGGCGATGCTGGTTGCAGCTTCCTTTCTGAAACAGTAAAAGTAATCTGCTGTATTTGCGCTGCTACAAGTAAGGACCTGCTGCAGGACTCCACAGGACCCCACGGCTGCACCACCGCTGCTGCACAAGGAGCTGCTCAAGTTTCGGTGAAGCTCGATTCAATTCACAGACCCGTTGTCAAGTGACAAAATGAAATATGTTGATGCATCCCAGCCGCCGCTGCCTCAGAGTGCTGGTCACCTGTTTATTCAAATCTGGGAAATGTTTCCTTCCCTTGGCCTTAATATTTGTTACATTAATGATCCTCCATGAAAATATAACAGAAGCAACAAAAGTTTAATTTGCAGTGTTAAAACAGGGGTACACCAGTTTCTTGGTTTTGGACTAAACAGGACTTTCTTTCCTTCTGTTACTTAGGATAAAGTTTGCGTCTGAATGTGACTGACTGTGACTCCATTAGGCTGTTAGTTGCTTGTTAGTTGATCAAATAACACAATCAATTCCAAGCTCTTTGTTTTCTATTAATTTCAATCTGTAAAACCACTAAGACCAGACATCAAATAGCCTTGAAGCCAAAAACAAATTATCCCTCATTAGTGTCCCATCAGACATGAAAGCATCTAATTGTGCTGCCACCCTGCTTATATTCTTATTTATTCATTTTATTTGCTGGAGGCCATGTACAATATCTTTACCATTTGATAAAAAATAGTGCCCACAATTATTTTGTATCTGCATTAGTAGTTAATGTGAATTGAGTAGTAGGATAAATGTTGCTATTTAAATTGAATATCTGTTGACCTTCACACATTAAAAATAATGCATATTTGACTTGATTATGTTTTCCACCTTACTTTCTTTTTCTTCTTTACGTCTTCCATCTATTTCCAATTATTCACCATATCTGACTCGATGATATAGGGTCATACAGGGTCACTATAAAAATGTAACTTTAGAATGTATGCGATGTTGCAGCTCAGCTTTAATTAGGTCCACATGGCATTTCTGTTTCTATTTCGGTTCTCTTCGACTGTCCAGAATTAGTCTGTCTTCCTTTTTTTACACTACAAGCTACGACTGGTTCCTGACAACTCGTTGCCACTGTGTTCTCTATTCTCTCTGACCTTGAAAACCGAAATTTATTTTGCAGCTCTGCTTTGTAACAAGCTATTATCAAAGGGAAGCAGAGGCCCAAAAATATTTGATGCTGTGGAGAGCAGATCAATAACAAAGATATTCACAGTGCACAGGAGGGGTTGTCAAGTGTGTTTTTCCTAAAGGATACGAAGACACCTACACGCTCTCTGCATAACACATCCATGTTTGTTGCATGTGTGCTTCTCTTGAACGCCAACCAGCTCACCTACGCACTCCTGCTTTTACATCTGCACCAATATACAATAAAGTCCCACTCCTACTGTACACACACACACACACACACACAGACACACACACACACACACACACACACAGACACACACACACACACACACACACAAAGACACACACACACACACACGCATGCACACACACACACACCCTTCTCTTGCTCCAAGGAGATGTTTGTCTCTGTTTAAATCTCCATTTTTTCTGGCTTCTAGTCGCTCTCAACTAACTTACACCTATTTTGGTTTGAGACCATAAAAGATAACACATTAACATTCCTGAACAAAATTATACTGTGTATTTTACTACTAATGTGTATTTTAGTACCACTGTTGTTCTCATTAGACACTGTTGTGCAGATGCATAAGGCATATAACATAATTCCATTTACACCACAGTAGCAATTGCCAATTTTTTTTAAAATATGAGCGATGTCTCCAGCTCACAATAGCAGCGACCTAACAAAAGTCAAGTCTAGATTTTCTGGTTTCATCAGTAGTAATGTTAGTAACATCATTCAGTGCAACATATATACTGTATTTACTATATATATACTATTTATTGCAGCTATCTAACTTGCTGACATCTGTTAGCATTATCTCATGTGGTACCACTTCAGTTTATAGCCCGCAACTTACTGCAAAGTGTGTGGTGTAAACTTTTGTGAGAGACAATAAATAAAATGCCTTCTACTGTCCTTTGAACTCTGACTGTCATGTCCACCAAATTGTAAATGTAATATGGATAAATATTCCACTGTAAAATTTGGCTAAAACATATGAAAGTGACAAGTGCTAATAGAGATTTATTTGTCATTGGGTTTAATGGGAATTTTCCTGGCTGCTTATAAGGGAGTAAATGGGATCCATGTATTGTAGACATTTAGCAAATTTAGCAACAAGTAAGACAAGTAAAAGTAATGGAAAAGGTCTCTCTCTCCATCCTCCAGATTACCTCTGTATTGTGGGCGGAGGGCGCGGTTGTTGGGGCAGTCGCGGCCCTGCTTGCTGAAGTTGATGTTGGTTCGGATGCAACGCTGCAGCAGAAGCTGGGTGGGCCGGGTGTTGTCGCTCATACTCATGAAGATCTTGTAAGGCTCGTTCTGGCTGAGGAGGCGCAGGGAGTGCATCTGTGGAGGACAAATGTTATGTCCAAGGTGACTGGGTGAAGGTTAAGATGGGTTTATCAGAGTTAAAAGCCCAGAAAGAATTTAGTTCAGCTAAGTTTAGTTTAATTGAAGAGGTAGCCACCATGCTACGTCTTAACCTGCTAACTCAATGCTGGCTCCAGTAAGTATAGAAGTCAAGCACTTTGTGTGAGTATACAACTTTCGGTTCTCTCTGCTCTAGAACTGTGAGGCAAAGAATGCTTTTGATTGTGAAATCAATAAAATTGGACAGAGAGAGTGACAAGCCGATTCAATATCAATATGAGCCAAAACAAAAAACATGAGAGAAAGTTCATGAGATACATTCTTGAGCTCCTTGTTGGGGATCCTGCTGCATTTCCAGTCCAGATTGGATGTGTAAGCTTGTTCTTGGTTTAACCCTGAGTACCTTCACAGCAAACTCCAGGGTGCCAGTTGGATTCCCATATCACTCTGAGCTCCTCCTGGATGTCCGGGCTTCAAACCCCATCCCTGAGGGGGAGCCCAGACACCCTCTGGTTCTTTGTGTCTGCTGTCTAATTCTTGCGCTCACATCCCAATGCATGCTTTTAGGCTTAGAACCCACTCCGCTAGAGCAATCCAGTATGACACACACCTTTCTGCCAACAGTTTGTAGATGTAACTCTGATGCTTGTCCAGAGATACATGGGTGGGGGTAACCTCATCTAAGGCAGCAACTTGTTCCAAACCCAAAAGAGGAACTGCACCCTTTTGATAGAGTATCATGGCTGTAGGCTCAGAGGCGATCACTCTCATCTCATCCACTTAACATTTGGTTTCAAACTGCCCCAGGGTCTAATAAAGGTTCAAAACATCATCAACACAAAGAGGGGATACAATCTCCAAAGCATAAGCTCTCCACTCTATACTGCAGCACCTGTATACTGACTGACCATGGAAATCACAAACTACCTTCAAGTCATGACAGACACATGAGTATGGAGCCCATATTAAAGAGCCAACTCTGAATTGAATTTGACGTGACTTGTTTGTCTTGATTTAGATCACTGTAATGTGGGTTTGGGGTTGGGTTTCCTGTGCTGTGTTTTAGTTTCTAAGGTGTGCAAAATCAAAAATCCCAAATGAAATGGAGCTCCTCTCCCCTACAGAAATACTGGACCTGAAGCTGCTCAAGCACCTCCTCAGAAGTCCTCCTGACACCTCCTGATACTTCTGATTATGTCATGTGACAACACAACTCCCCACATTTGCATTGTGCACACAGAGTGTTTGGCACAGACTGCTCAAAAAGCCAGATAAAGTGACAGCGAGGGTCGACAATTCACACGCTAGAAGCGACTGACTTATCACAACAGAATGAGCCAGACAGAGGCTGAAGCAATGGACAGTGTTTTCTGAACATTAGAACCTGTAAAAGTTTTCAAATAATGGCACTAATTAAAATGATTAACCAGAATACAAGCAGAATATGTCATCTTTAAATGAATGTACTAAATGTATTGATAGATGACATTTAAATTGATAACTAGATTACAGTGGCAGATGGTGCTGCAAAAGATTTAATGAGCTGGACATTGCTGGAGAATGCATTTATGTATTGTATGAGAGCATGTGTGCATGCTCTTGATTTTGTTTTTATAATATTGTTTTAAAAAGGGAAGATGACATGTTGACATGCCTGCTAGATACACAGCTGAAATGCTCTCAAAGACACTGGATGAATCAGTTATGGTCGGCATCTGACTTCTCAGATTAGGACACACCTGACTATCACTAAATGATCACACTGTCTGATCCAGTGTGTTTGAACACATATATACACATGTTGTTAATTGGCAAAAACTATATTCTATAAAGTACAAATATAGGTTCAATTAATAATGGATTAACTTACGTGGTACAAGGGTGTGCAAGTGTAAAAGTCTACCTTTCATGGTTTTGACTCTTATGCACCAAAAAACCAAATCAATTTGCTTGTATGTGAAAATGTACTTCACATACATATTAAACCTGTTTCTGGTTTCTCCCACAGACAGGGGAGACATGTTTTTCAGACAAAAGGTCAAGAAAGTTAGAGATGAAAAAACAACTAAATAATAAAAGAAAAAGAAAGATGAAAGAGATTAGAGAGGGTTGGCAGACAGTGAGTGAAAGCAGGAGTAAACTAGAATAGCATTCAGAGAGAGAATACCTCTGCCAAGGCCAAACAGTCCCTGAAAGAAACCACATTTGATTCACTAGATTACATTACATATATTATTTAGCTGACACTTTTATCCAAAGCGACTTCCAATAAGTGCATTTAACCACGAGGGCACAAACCCAGAACAGCAAGAACCATGTGACTATAATAAGTCTTCAAAAAAGCCAAACTACAAGTGCTACATGTAAGTTCAATATTTAAGTGCACATAAAATAAAAACTATTTTTTATATAAACACCAGAGTTATTCATCTTCTTAACCAAGGTGTAGCCAGAGGAGATGTGTCTTTAGCCTGCGGCTGAAGAGGTGTAGACTTTCTGCTGTCCTGATGTCAATGGGAGCTCGTTCCACCATTTAGGTTGATGCAGTGTGAAGTGGACGGGCTGGGGTGTAAGGTTTGATGTGTCCTGGATGTGGACTGGACCCGATGCGTTCGCAGCACAGTACGCAATCACTAATGTCTTGAGGAGGATACAGGCAGCCACTGGTAACCAATGAAGGGGGCAGAGGAGCGGTGTAGTGTGAGAGAACTTAGGTTGGTTGAAGACCAGTCGAGCTGTTGCATTCTGGATGAGGTCGGATGGCATTAGCAGGCAGACCAGCCAGGAGGGAGTTGCAGTAGTCTAGACTTGAGATGACAAGAGCCTGGACCAGACTCTGAGCCGCCTTCTGAGTGAGAAGGGGACGTATTCTCCTGATGTTGTGCAGCATGTATCTACACGAGCCGGTTGTTGCAGCAATCTTGGCAGTAAGAGAGAGTTGACTGTGGACTAGATCTGGATTTCTATTTGGATCTACACCAGGTTACACACACTCATCAATACTGCTTGTTTAATCACCATGTTTAGTCATCCTGACCTAATTATTAGACCAAACATGTTGAAGCAGAATTGAATAAAAAAAACAACAAACAATTCAGTTAGTTAATTTAGTAAATAAGTGCCGCCACATCTCATCCACTGGTTGGTCCTCCTGTCAGTGTGTGTGTGCCTCTGTGTGAGATGCTTTGGTCAGTAAATGTGTGTTTTTAAAACTTGTTGGTGTGCTGCACTCTGGGTTTGAAGAGCGAGTGCAGACCCAGCCTAACACTTTTAATGAAAGTAACAGTGGTATGAGGATTTGGTCGGTTTAGAGCATATTGACCAGTCAAACAAAAGAGACCACATCCCCTATTTGTAGACCTTCAGACTACTGAGAGGCAGTGCAACTGAACATTCGGATACTTTTCTGTGCTGCATGTATATGCACTGCATTTTAGTACATTTCTGGTGCAAGCACACAGCCGCTTTTATCTAAAAACACTCATGAAAAAGCAGAGGCTTTCACTTACAGGTTATGAGGTCATAATTTGCAATTCAAAATGCCCAGCACCAGCAAGGAATTTGTAAATTACAGTGTTTTTTCCCCAGCCCCCAGAATCACATTTAGGTATCGTGCCCTCACATACCTGCATCTGTGTCACGTAGACAGGCTTGTTGATGAGTATCCATGTGGACGTCTCGTAGCAGGGAGGGATAGTGATGGAGCCCTCATAAGTGATGTAACGTGTGGTGTCAGGGTAAAGGTCCGCTATGTTCAGGCCCATCAATAAGAACGCGTCATCTAAAGAGAGAGAGGACGAGAGAGAAAGAAGGTGAGTGTTAAAGAGATGCCGTTTATGTTCAGACACATTAACAAGAATGCTCTTAAAAAAGAGGAAGTGTGTGTGTGTGTGTGTGTGTGTGTGTGTGTGTGTAATGGAGAACATTACGTTTGAGTATAAATCTATAAGTTTGGACCTATTCAAAGAAATTGCCTGTCTGAGAAAAAGCATAAAAATGTTAATGAAGAGAGAGAGAGAGTGTGTGAGTGTGTGTGTGTGTGTGTTATTGTTTGTGTGTGTTCTTGTCGTAATCAGGACTGCATACAATCACATTATGGGACTCACCTCCCATTTGTGGCCAAAAGAAAGATGTTTCCCACAGGCTTCAACATTCAAGGTTAAAGTTTACTTTTTGTTTCATATCAGTGTACGTCCCCAGATGATTAATATAACTCACTGGCACTGTCTTCCTGAGGGACGAAAACAAGATGCTGTATGCGTGTGTGTTTGTGTGTGTATGTGTGTGTATGGAGCAGAGATTTCGAAGTTGGCAGTATAGCTGTGAACTAGCGGTGTGATGTATGTGCAGTTTAGACCAGGGGCGGAGCTAGGGGTGGCTTTTTCCTCCCTTTTTTCCCCCTTACTATTCTCATAAATCAGCGTCTGTTGTGTTTTGTGTGGGCTGGAGGTCGGACTGTAGAGTGCTACCGCCAGTCTCCTTTCAAAACAAGACAATGCAAGACAACATGTAACAAATTAAGGTCCTGTGGCCAAAGTATATTAGAGAACCTCCACATATCGAGATATTGATATTTAAGACACTAACCCAGGATTAGAGGCATATATTACCAGGGAAAGAGAGACTTTTTCACAGGTTACAGATGGTACAACAATACATTTTGTGCTGTATTTAACACTATACTAAAGCCAAAATCTTACACAATACACATAGGGCGCACTAAAGTTGTGTGCTTTTAAAAACAAGTTCCAACTCTGACTGGACCAGTGTCTTGTGTTTGCAGAACCAAATGCATTATGCAGTGCTACTCTTCACAGTACATTTAAGTGAGTTTATAATAATTGTTATTAAGAGTGAAACTTCTGAAGACATTTCTATCAACTGTGAAAGTGAGTGAAATGTCATGTTTGCAGTAATTATACAATTCAGCAAAATTGAATTCTGCACATACATACCATCCCAAAAAAATGATAAGCCCAGAGCTGGGGTGCTCGGGCTTATAGCCCCAGATCTTGTCAACTCCTAGATCCACCCCCGGCTTAGACTATGGCCCTGGTCAGACCTACCAACATGTGTCTTGAGAGAGGTGGAACATCATTTGACGCTGGACATTATAATGCATCTCCGCACGGGTCTCCTGTGACCACTTGTGATGTGATCTCACTTTCCAGCTCTATATGCAAATATATTATTGTAATTTAACATTTAACATCTAGCAAAGACCACATGATGTGTTTAGCCTGTCTGACTATAAAGCGAGTGTATGTGTGTTTATGTATGTGTTTGTGACGTGTGAGAACAAGAAGAAGAAGAAGAAAGAGAGAAAGAAAGAGAGAAAGAAAGAGAGAAAGAAAGAAAGACAGGAGCAGCAGAGCAAATCAATGGGCTTCAGGCAGCTCTACAGCTCGATGAAAGATTTTACTCATTTGAAACAGTTAAAAGAAATTTGAAAATCAATATGCAGCCTTCAGTGTTAATATTATGGCGGTGGCCACAAAGAAATCAATGTATATGAGACTAGGAGAAGTGTAAAAATACTGAGTCCATTATGAAAGTGAAGCAGGACAGAGGACGTCAGCTCAGTCCTTCAGTGTGGCCCAGGACACACTCGCTTTCATACAAATAAACAAACGTGGCCTCAGAATATGGTCTGAGTGATTAAGCCTCAAATCTGGCCTCAATGTGTCCTGGGTTCATTCACACCTGAACTTAGAGCTGCCAAGTTATGATTGGATCAAGACAGACAAATGATCACACCAGGTCTCAACAGGGGCTGTTTGTCAGTTAATGAATGCTACAACTTCTCAAGACACAAGCCAAGACCCTGCACTCGCCTTGCTGTCAGATGCTCAGACAGCAGAGCTGTTCTCACATATCATATTATGTTCTCCGTCAACAACAGCTGTCAAGTATCTGTCTGGTCTTTCTCCAAAAAGAGCAAAATCAGGATAACAAAGAAAGAAAGGAAAGAAAGAAAGTGGTTCAAACTTATATCAGCAGTTGTGCACATCAGGCCACTCAGCCTCGGAGAATCTAGGTTGGAACATATTTGCATTGTATAGCATAAATGAATCAGTATCATAAATGAATCAGCATCATAACTACAATGCCATATGACACATCTATCAACATTAGCAGAGCTACACATCATGAAACACATGGCCCTCAGTTTCAGAAACAGCCAAAGAGCGGAGCTGTAGTTGTGTCCCCACAGTCCCGACCAAGGATGGGAGACAAATTATGAAGGAGTATTTATTTAAAGTTGTTGAAAGCAGTGAAGTGTTTTGAGCCTGAAGTAAAGTCAAGACTTGCATAACATGCTTGGTAGAGCTGTGCAAAAATATCCAGACAGCAATATTAAGATTTTTTAGGCTAGGAGTGCCCAGTGCATTCTGGGTGTTGAAGTATTTCTATCTTTTGGGCAAAAGGGAATACCACACCCTGTTTCTCTGTTTTCTCCTCGTCATGTTGCACCAGCTGTGATGTGTTTTTTTAAAATTTTGATTCCCTAAATAAATACATCAAATAATATTCATGAATAAATTAAGTTGTGTTAAAGCCATCCTCCCAGCAGTGAATTATTCCTTTAAATATTATTTTATTTTCGTACAATGTTACCGACAAGTTCATTTCAGTTCAGTGTGTTCGCTGCTCAGTGCCAATATGTAATGCAAACATTTTTCCTTGGAATGAAAAATTAAGGAGTTTTAGTCCGTTGAATTTATTTTGTTTCATCAATAACATGTGATGTACGAATAAGACTATCAAGGTGATACACTACAAATTGTGTTTTTCACATCCTGAGTATAAAACAATATAATAATAAGTGTAATAATAAGTGATGGTATGTATCACAATCTGTATCGTGTCGTAACGCAATATATTGTGATGTATCAAATCGTGACCCATGCATTGTGATATGTGTCATACTGTGAGGTCTATGCTAAAACACAGCCCTAATGTTTTGGTTTCAATGGATTCATGGAAATCCTGCTCACACTGTAAATGATAACCACTGCACTCAGCCTCTCTGACTCACTGAGCTGCTGCAGCTTTTGAGCTGTAGTCATAACAGTGATGATGAAAAACGTCACGCTCACAGACTAGATGAGAATATTCATGCCTCAACTGAAGGATTCACCATTAGTATTTTAGAATTTTTAGTGTTTAACCACACCCAGCGTCATCTACTGGTGCTGCAAAATGATGAAGTGGTCACTGATTGGTGCATCAACAACAGATGAAAAGATCCAAACCCTCAGCATCAGCACAGACAGAGAGGTCTGCTGATTTGGCTCTTTTCATTTGCCGTTATGCTCATATGGATAATCATAGATTCATCATGGAAGTGGTTTTTATATTTATAATTATAGTCACAAAATATTCAGACTTTCAGTGTGCAGGATCTAGTGGCATCGAGCAGTGAAGTCTAAAACTAAATAGTTTTTCCTTACTCTTCAAAGTTCAAAGTTTGCTTTATTGTCAATTCTGCAAATGTACAAGACATATGTAGTATTGAAATTGTGAGACTCTCAAACCTGTGGTGTAAACATTGAATAAACACTAATAATAAAGCAATAAACACTAAATTGTGGAATCGGAATGTAGTGTAACCGTGTGTAAAACTATAAGCAGTGCATTGAAGTGTAGAAGACCGTGTATAAAAATGCAACAGTGCATGAAAGTGAAAGAAACTGTGTAAGAATATAAACAGTTTATAGCAGCATTAGAAAATGTAAGCAGTGCATAAGAGAGACGACATTATATAAAATGTAAACAGTATATAGGAATTGTAGGAAGTGTATAGAGTAACAATGTGCAAACCTGTTAATGAAACCTGACAGAGTACTGACTTGTTGAGAGTTAAGGATGTCACACCTTGTTAAAGCCCTATGAGACAAATAGTGATTTGTGAATATGGGCTCTACAAATAAAATCTGATTGAATTAGATTAAAATGCCCCTCACCTCACCCTCCACTTCCACGCATATCAGAGAACCTACTTTGACCTCCGGAGGCCTCCCTAGAGCTGTATGGTTTTGTCTCTCCCGAGCTACTATAGAAACATGAGAAGTCTGTTAAAGAGAAATTGGAAGGGCTTATTCTAAGGCTACAAAAATACAGCAATTCTTATTTTGGATTATTATTTTTTGTGTAATTATCCCACCCAAAAACATAATTCTGAGTATTATATTCCACTGATGCTGATAGATCCTCCTAAATCCTACACAGTGGACCTTTTAATGCCACGTTCCAGACAACTCAGATGTCTGACTTTTTATTATTTTCCCTCCTCTGCTTTGTTTATGTATGCAAGGAGGCTGCACTGGTCACAGTTGAATTGTCTCATCATGAGCAATATAAACCTCAGCTTCTCACAGTCAGCCTTGTTTGTCTAGATTGGACGTCGTGCCATATGCACCGTGCACTGGAACGCTTGGAAGTCAGAACTCAGAAAATCTCAAGTCGGAATATTCGACTTCTGAGTTGTCTGGACCACGGCAAAAGAGGGAATTTATTCATTCTTAAAAATATAAGTAAAACAAATTCCATAACAAGAGTTAATGTAACTTGTTATTATGACGTTTGTTAATGATTTGGTTGTTTTTTTATTCTAAATGTGCCCGGTGAAGTGCAGCCAGACACATACGTGTGTTGATGTTCAAAACAGAATTAGCTAAATAATACAGGCAGAGAGAGAGAGTGTGTGTGTGTGTGTGTGTGTGTGTGTGTATGAGCTTGTGCTTCTTACGTTTGTAGTTGATTCTGGTGATCGTGTCTCTATTGAGCATACGGTTGAGGAAGGCGTTGGAGTTTTCAGAGAGCTGAGATATGACAGAGAGAAGAGGATCAAATATTCATCACAAAACACTGTTCAACACACACACATGCACTGTTTATTAGGTGTATTTGTTTCTTAATTGGTCCTCCACACTGTTCCACTGTACGACCGGCTGGACATGCTGACCTTAATGAAAATGGAGACCACAGCGATGCCGTGAGGGCTCTTAGCTGCCTCGGTGTAGTTGGCGTACAGATCTTGGTTATAATGAATCAGCTGGACCTGAGAGAAAGACACAATGACACGATGACATGAGCATCACAACTCTTAGTACTGATAAATGTACAAATAATTTCATATTTAAAAGATAAAAGAAGTGAAACTTTCTATTACAAAAAAAGCAATGTGTATGTCGGACCACCACCATAGTAGGCAGACACCTCCAGGTGTTCCTTGTCTTTGGAAAAATTCGATTACCTGTCAATTTACCCAAAGACTACAGGCCTGTATGTAGTGCTTACCCCTCATGAAATCATGAATCATTGGAGAAGATTGTGTAAGAGGTAATAAGGGTAATTTGGATTATTGTATTCAGGCCCACATTTTAGCAATTATGGAGCATCCATAATAACCCTGACTGATATGTTGGCTGACAGATTCTATAAGGTCCCAACCATCACAACATGTGAAGGTGTGTCCTCCAGCAAATCCCTCCAGGTCTCCATCACCTCAACCTTTTTCATCAGTGTTTGTCGAAGCCGACATATGGGACTGCATGTCATTATGTAATTTTATTCATAGTGACCCTGATCCTCTCCCTGTAGTAGCAGAATTTACAGAGTGGTGTGAGTGATCCTTCCTCCACATCAGTAAGACCAGAGAAACACTATCAGCAACCCAATGGTGATAAGCAGTCAGGCTGTTGAGTTTGTAAGGTACAATAAATACCTCAATTGTGTGTTGACAATACTTCTATAAAAATGTTTTCTACCTGTTTTGATGAATCTGTCCTTACAGTCTTCTTTGTGTGAGTGACTTCAAACACAGGGAATTTCAGGGACAACCCTGAATGCTCGGCTGTATGAGGACAGGACTCTGAAAAAGGCTTGCACTTTTCTGGATGTACCACACAATCCCCTGTTCTGTATATAGAAGCTGCTCCCGTCAGGCCGCAGATACATGCTGGACACACAGCTACAGAAATTAATTTGTCTGAGCTGCTATTGGTTTTAATTCATTGAAGCCCTGCTTTTACATTTCTGTGTTATTCTATGTATTTTATATTGTATTTATTGTCCATCTCTTGCGTTCAGTTAAGGTTTGTGTGGCTACTGCTGTCTGTACTAAAGGGGACAGTAAAGACAGCCTCGATTCTTGATCTCTGAAATTTGCAAGATTTGCTGGACCCCAAAGGAAAAACATGAAATTAAAAGATAACATATTTCAGGAAAAATGGTAAATTATTGGTTGTGGGTCAACTTCTTATTTATTCTCAGGATAGCACTATTCTTTTAAAATACTATCAGCTTCTTAGTTATTAGCAATACAGCTAATACAATTTTACAATACAAATAACTTTGGATACCAGCTATGTGGGTAAAGTGACCGTCAGTCTTTCCACAGTGTTTGCTGATAAGTGCACTGTTTGATATCAGGCTTTTTAGAGTCAAATTAATTTAAGTGGCATGAATCCTCCCGAAATAGTAACTGGCCCTTTCAATGCTTTCAGTTTTTTTAATGTTGTTTTTTATGCCCTAATGCACTCTTTTATTAGAGTGCTTCTTATTTATTTGAGCTTCAAGCTTCAGTTGTATATTTCTTAGTTTTATATTGTGAGAACAAAATTGAAGGTTCTTTATAGTGGTATAAATGCATTAGCAGGCATTATAGATACCCAGAATTATAGTCCTTGTATGTCTATCAGAGAAACTTACATTTTCCCACACACATACAACTTAAACCTGCTCATGCAATCATAAATTCACCAAAATTACTGTTCATGAAATGACATCCTGGAGCAATGGCTCTTTAGCTGGAAACGCTCCAGTTCTTTGGCTGCATCCAATGAATGTTAATTCCTCTGATGAGATAACTCTTCCGAACATTGTGTGAAACATAGAACCACAAAACCAAACGCACAATAAGATTATGACTTATCTTACAAGGTCACAGCTTTGGGTGCCTCTCTGGACATGTTGGATTTACAAAGCAAATGCAGTATTTTGAGACACAGAGACACAGAAACATCAGATTTTCCAATTTTGTCAATCTGGTTTGAGTTGCTGTCATGATGGAGATTAAGATGAGCTTTAAAAACAGGATTGAAAAGCACAATTTTTAATGTGAAATGACCGTGGAAGAATAACTTACTACTGTAAGAATGTCATGTTTGCAGCTTCCTGTGCACATGCAGGTGTTCATCTGTGATAAATCAGAGTTAAAATAATCATGTAGTCGTTAATCCAAATGAGTTTACCAGTTGTTCTGTCTGCTACCAGCAATTATCAGCCTCTTACAGTTCTTTGCTCTGTTGTTTACCCGTGTGAACATGTGTCATTTGTCCACGTGTCTCTCACCTCTCCAGGAAAGCCCTGGCCATTGAGGAGATGCTCTGAACCCTGGGAATCCTCGCTCCCAAAGTGGAGGCGGACCTCCTCCAGCCGGTAGCTGTAACCCAGCGGGCCCCCTGAGATGTTCACCAGGTGGGCTTTGTCGGGCCGCAGGGACACATGCTTCCCTGTGTTGTACATGGTGCCTCCCATCTGCGGAGAAACAGATGGAGAGAGATGGAAAAAAAATTACATGTCTCTAATTTCTCTGTGCTCCTGAAAAACCAATTAACTTTAACAATAAATTAAATAAGCAGTGTTAAGTTCCTGTAATTGTCCTGCCATAGAAATAGACTGGGATCAAATTTGATCCCTTTCAAGTCTTAAGTCCAGTCACATCAGGAAATCCCAAATTATTTTCGAGCCACAAGTCAAATTAGAAGCCGACTTTGTTTTGAAGAATCACATCCTGCCTTCAGTTACTTCCTGACCAGTTACCTTGTTGAAACTGTTCAGTTCATGTGACTCTTGCCAAGCTTCTCTTTGACCGTCAAATCTGTGCTGCAGCAGACCCAGCGTATTAAAATTGAAAACATGGCACGAGCATCAAAAACAACTCTGATTGAATGAAACCCAGGTTAAATTAAAAACTGGGGTCAGACAAATAAAAAGCGCTTCTCTAACCACAGCTTGCAGCTTGGCTCCAAGGATGGTATATAATAACATTTTACAGCTTGCAATGGAATTTAATAAAAGTTGGTAAACCCATGTTACCCTCAGGACGAACAGTTATAACTCTGGGGATCCCCCTGACCAATGGTAGGTACAAAATCACAGTCTTGCAATTTCTTGCCATCTGGCTAGCGTCTCTAAGATAATCAGTAAGTAATTAACACGATGAGCCAATCAGGTTGAAGCCCGTACTAGAATTCAAATAAAAGCAATGCTGAGCCCAAGTATAGCCTCACAGACCAATCAGCATTTAGCAAAGTGTAGAGTCACAAAAACTCAACTCAGAAAATGAACAGAGAAGAATTGCTTAACTACTTCAAGACTTGAAAAGTCAGAGACAGCTCATTTCTACTGAGACAGTACTCACAATAATCTGATTGTTGCTATAGTTATTTTTTTATGATTTTATCATTATTGTTTGTATAATTTTTGTATGGTAGTATACAACATGTGCTTATTACAGACTCCTTTACCCTAATTCCCAACGTGAGTCATGGTGATGTGGGTAATCCAATTGCCTCCAGCGTTTGCGGCACCATGGCTCTGCTATATAACTATACCAGTTGACAAAGTGCAGAATGGAAACAGTAGGATGTGTGTTGATGTATGAAGAGGTTCACGTCCACCACTTTTTAATATTTATATGGAGGCTTAAGTGCAACAACAGGACACTTCTCCTTTTCACTCTGCATATTAATGTCATGTTATACTCCAGGCAGTGTATGCTGTCAGCAGGGGAAAATACTTGAGCGCTGTCTTGGTTGGCAATGGTGTTTTTTTTCATGAAGGAGAAAATGAAAATATGCATATCATATTTAACTGAATTACTATGTAATGGGCCTGGAAACCTATTTAGACTGATCCATGGACCTCTTGAGGGGCTTATGCTGTCCTACTTCAAACACAGCCAGCCAACCACAAAGGTAGCCCACAAGGCTGCAGCTTAATCAGCAACTCCTGCTGTGGCCGCAGCAGAAATAGTTAGCACTGATGTTAGCCTTGAACTCCAGTCCGAGATGAACATTCCAAATAATCCCCTTTGTCCACTTTTCTCAATTCTTTTGGTGACTTTCAAGGCGAAGTAAAATTTGTAAGACCAGGGTAAAGGGACGCTGTTCAGTTACTTTGGCCACACAACATACAACATACTGCAGTCCTGGAAACAGGCAGAGTGGTGAAAAAAAATCATTCCTAGAGATTTGCCCACCAATAACCAAGTTACATTTTACATGTTAGTTTGTAGAATAATTCATGGAATAGTGACATCAACATTTATAGAATTGTCTAATGTTATAGTTGTTTTTTACACTGGGTTACATCAGATTCTTTGGTGATATTGTTTGAGTCAAACAACACAAACAAAGGCTGTATAAAAGAACACTGAGCATTAATAAATGGGATAACTGGAGTTAATTGAAGGTCAGTTTGCACAATCGCTGCAGTGACAAGTAAAACAGAAGAAAAGTTTTAGAGCACAACCATTTGCTTCAGGCTGTGTTCAATGGTTCATATGGTGAGTAAAATGCAGGACATCATGTGGCCTGAATATACAGCTGGATTAATTCAAATAGAAGTGTATCTGTTCTGTCAGTTGTACAGACGACTGAAGAACACGACTGGAGCACCTCTGGCTAAGACACAATATTTCGTTTACTATCTTTCATGTTGTAACAAGGCTTAAGATAAGACTTAAGACATTGTGTCATGAACAGGAACTAGATAAAAGTGTCCTAAAGATGGCAAATAAATATAAATATAAAATATAAATAAATATTTTCTTAAAACAACAAACACTGAAATTAAATCCAAATGAAAAGCGACTGGGGGATATGAACACTCCTCGCGTGCTGTATATACCACAATCGAGCATCATTTCATAATGATGTCATCACTATGATGACGTCATATACTATATGATGACGGATGATTGGTTATTCTAAACACGTTGTAGATTATGTCTTGAATGTTACTGAAAGTTAATGGATTGCAGTACTATGAGACATCATGATGATGTAATTCTATATAATCATAAATTATTTTTCAATCTATATAAACTCTAGGTCATGTCTAATCCTATACTGATTATACCGACTGTAGATTTCAAATCTTCTTCTTCATCTTCCACTTTGCTTTGTTATACATCACATTCCTCTGCATGTCTAACACACATGTGACAAATAAAGCAGTCCTGTATGTGTGGATTCAAACAGCTTCTCCTATTGCTCAGAGCTGCATGCTGTCACTTCCTCACAATGCCCCCTGGCAATTCATATAAACCACTAATGCACATTACCTGCATACCAACCATATTCATCATACATTTTTTATGATGTTCGCTATATTCACATATTCATTAGTGTTGTTTGTATGTAATAAATTAAGGGAAAGCACTCAGCCACAGTTTAATTATGACATGCCACTGCTGGGGTGGGATGAAATTAAGCCATTACTCACCAGCCTGGAATCTATTCACAGGATAATCCTGAAAGAAAACTGTTTTAATGAGGATTAAACATCTAAAAATGACCAAGTTATTTCACTCCTCTGTGACATTCAAAGACAGGTTCTGCTACAAACAGCACAGCGGCTGAGCACAAGATATTAATAAAAGAGCAGGTTCCATGCAAGAACATTTGAGGATTTTTTTCCTAAAGCTCTCTTACTTTTTGACTTGTTTGTACAAGTGTTCTAAGTTGGTTTAAGCCAACAATGGTGTAGATTGTTTGTTTCAAACTGATGAATGCCATCTGTTCATGTGGAGTTGTGTATTTTTGAGATTAACTTTAAAATGCCAACCAAGAGCATAGAGTCTCAGCAGTAATTTTAAGAGATCACAAAAGTCCAAAATAAAAAAAACCTTTCTACAGCTGTGTATGTAGATACATTTTGTTAGAGATGATTTTACATCGTCAGTGTTTGAATGCAGCATGTTCACCTGGACAGCGATCCAGGTCTGTGTAAAGACCCTGGGGTAGCCACAGCTGAAAGAATTGTCATCTGGCCCCGAATGACCTGATTATACATACAGTTTCATTATTGGCCTGTCTTCGGAACCAACCAATATTTGACACCTGAAACGATTACTTGATTATTTACAGACAGAAAATCAAGTGGCATCAATGTTGATTGTAAATTAATCATTAAAGCAAATAAAAAAACATTCACTGGTAGCAGCTTTTAAAAATGTGAAGACTTTCCACTTTATATGGTTGTAAACACAACATAAATTTATTTGTCAAAAAAAACAATTTGAGTGCGTTAATTTAACCTTCAGGGATTAACGATAGACATTTTCTGACATTTTCTGGACCAAACAGGCAACCAATTAGTCATGCAACTGTCAAATGCACTGAAAATACAAGAATTGTTGGTTGAAGCCTTATAGTCTCAACCCAGTGCCACAACTTTATGATTGGAGGACTATGTGCTATTGCCTCCCACTATTCCTGTAGCGCAAATGGAGCCAAAAATTAAATTTTAAAAATCTAGTGAGCCACAGTTCTGTAGACAGAAACACTTCAGGTTTTGGGATAGAGGCCGGAGGAGAAGGAAGAGGCTACTTCAAGCTTACAGAAAGGCTACAATAACTCAGGTCACCAAACATATGAGGACTTTGCTTTGGTGTGTTTAGTGCTAAAGTTTAGTAGTAAAGTATGTAAAAACTGGAGGAGAATTAATGCACAAGATGTCAAAACTTGAGGTAGATAGTCTACAACAGCAGAGACCATGTCAGCTAAGATCCGAAATGTGAGGCTGCACTGAGACTCACAAACAATGGACAGTAGAGGATTGAACCTGGTCTGAAGCACCTCGATTTCTGCTGAGGCTGCAGATGATAGAGTCACAATTTGGCATCAGCAACATGAATCCATGGATCCAACCTGCCTTGTGTCAACAGTCCAGACTGCTGGTGGTGGTGTGATGGTGTGAAGACTGTGTTCCTGACACCCTTTGGGCCCTTAACACCAATAAAAAGATGTTTATCACAGTCTATATGAGGATTGTTGCTTACCATGTTAATGCCTTTATGGCCATTGTCTTGTAATGGCTTCTTCCAGCAGGATAATGCTCCATGTCACAACGTAAAAGCCTTAAACTGGTTCATGAACACAACAGTTAACACAATAACTTCATTGCCCTCTGAGATGTGGTAGAACAGGAGATCAGCATCTTGAACGAGCAGCTGACAAATCTGCAGAAATGATGAGATGCACTCATGTCAACATAGAAACGAATCTCAGAGGAAGGTTTCCAACATCATTTGGAATCAATGACTTGAAGAACTGAGGCGGTGGCCACAGATGAGCAAAGTGATTATTCACATCTTTTAACAAAACTGCATTGGATGATGGGGTTGCTGCACAGCAGGTGGGATATGGCAATTGCGCGTGGGAGCTCCCTGCACTGGATTGGGGAAAACAAATCAAACATACTCCCGGTAATTGAGTACAAACAGGTTAAAGCTGTTTGATGTGAAAACCAAACCAGAGTCAGAGAAATCTTCAAAGCCTTCATCTGTTTTCTGTCAAATGTAATAGAATCAAATATCTGGAGAGAGAGAGAGAGACAGGAGGGTGAACAGGGGAAATAAAGGTAGGAGGAAAGAAAAACAGATACACTGGGTCGTTGCAGCTCACATTGGAGGAAACTATGAACTGAATTCATTATTTCTTCTCCTTTTTCTGACCTGAACAATCAGAACCATGAATGTACTGAAGGGTTTCTCCACAAGCATTGCACTTTCAATACCTGGGGGGCGGCTGTGGATCAGGAGGTGGAGCAGGCTGTCCACTAACCAGAGGGTTGGCGCCTCAATTTCGTTCTCCTCTATTCTGCGTGCCTAAGTGTCCTTGACAGCTGTGCCGGGAGTGAATTGTGTGTAGTGGAGAAAGTGCCACACCTTGATGCACTCTATAAATGTGCGTGCGAATGGGTTAATGGCAAAGCATCATCAAGAATAGTAAAAAGCTGTGATGCAAAAATACTTGCTTTTCATTTCCCCACCCGTTTAACAGATTCGAGCAGCCGCACTGCCCTCCGAGAGATTCGTGCTCTCGCAGATTTTCTCCACGTTTGACACGTGGTTCACAGCACAATAGAGAATAGTGATGATTATCTTTCAGCACAGTTTCAATGTCTGTCTGTTGAATATGGCCCAGACATAAACATTTGCAACACTTCCTGAAGACAAACCATTTCAATATAAAAGCACTCAAGCATTTCAGTTGTATGAATCTATTTGTTTTCAAATGGTGTTTATGCAGCAGAGGAAGATGCACAGCTTCATGCTGTATAGTACTGGTATTTATAGACCACTTTTATACAAGGAAATACAGTTGTTATACAAGAAACCTCACAAAGGCTTCCGTTATATTAAAAGTTAATGTAAAGAACTTGATGGGCAGAAGTCTCTCTCTCTCTCCCTCTCCCTCTCCCTCTCTCTCTCTCTCTCTCTCTCTCTCTAGTGTGGCCCGGGCATTAAGGACCTTGCAAGGGACAAATGTTCCTTTTTTGTTTATTTTTATTTAAGCCAAAATGAAAGCAGCTGCTGGACATAGATAGACCCTGCTTTTTCTGGTAAACACGTATGGCGTTCAAACAGGCTTCATTTGTTTGCTTCTGACGTGTATCTTCAGAGAAAGCACAACTATAGATGGAACCTGTAACGTACTCTTAGTTTGTTTTTGTTCTTATGTTTGGTTCCATGTCTCATCACTAACTCTCCTGTCATTTCAGGGCCTGCCTTTCTTCCCTGCCATGCAATCATCTCATTTCACTCACCTGGTTTTCCACGCCCACCTCCTCACCTGCAGTCCATTGGCTCATTAGTTCCTCAGTATATATTCCAGTCATTCTCACTTGATCCCTGCCAGATTGTCTTGTATTTTGCCAAGCTCTCCAGTATTTCCATTTTTGCCTTCTTGTTCTGACCCTGTTTTGCCTTCTTGGACTTCGGATACCTGCCTGCCCCTTGACGGATTTGTTTGCCTGATTTTGATCTCCTGGTTTTGACTCTGCCTGTTTCTTGGACTGAATAAACGGATCTTCCCTTGCAACTTGCCTGCCTATCGTCGTGCTTTTGGGTTCTCCCTTGCCAGCACCAGTGACCGTGACAGAACCGTGCTTTAAATCCAGCAATACTAAAGATATGAAGACATGCAGTAGATACGTAGACATGCAGTAGTTTTCAAATTTCTCACAATTTAAAATGTTCTAGATTTTGACCATGTCTTGTTATACTTGGCTTTAGCCTGCTCCCTCTGCTTGTTACCATCCCCTGCCAGTGTTATCCAATCTGTAATGTTTACAACAAAACCCCTGTGTATTTTTAAGTTGAAGTGTGAGGTGCTTGATGTTAAAAAGGAGTTTTTCTTCCCCACTGTTGCCAAGTGCTTGCTCATTGTCTCTTTCGTCTCCTCTAATGTTCTCATGTTCACCTTACTCTATGAACTGAATTGAGTTGAACCATAGAGAAAATGCAGTGCTCGACCTCTAAAAATGAACCATAATTTGTTATTTATGAAACCTTGCAAGGGAAAACAGAAGGTAAATACTTCTGACTTGGCACAAGGGTTATCTGTGGAAATTGGTGTTTCAGTGACTGATCAGAGTGAAGGACTTTTCATGAAGTAAACAGACTGCGTCCAAGAAGGAAACCATTGCTCACAAAACAGCATACAAGTGTGAGACAAAACAAACATTGCCAAAGTGCTTGAAAATAAGTCTGGTGAATGTTGGCAGAAAATTATTTGGTCAGATGAAACCAAAATAAATCTGTTTGGATCAGATGGAGTCCAACATGTTTGCTGTGGCCAGAGCTAACACTGAAACTATGTAGTGCTGAATGTGTAGGTGGGAGTGTGCTGATATAGGGCTGCATGAGATTAAAAGGTGTGGCGATGACATGTATACATATCAGCTCCAAAAGTTAGTCCTCTGGAGATACCCTAACTAATATTAATAAGTATGGGCAAACTCCATCCATTCATTTTGATATATTTTGCGCACACACACACACACACACACACACACACACACACACACACACTTGTACTTTTATCTAAGTGAAGACACTAATTGGAACAATGCCTTCCTAGCCCATAACCTAACCATCAAAACTAAAGGCCTGACCCTAACCTAAACCTATTCTAACCCTAAAACCAAGTCTAACCCTGAAATAGCTCATTGAAAGTGGGTCAGAAAGTGAGAACTGGCCAAAATGTCCTCACACACACACACACACACACACACACACACACACACACATAGACACACACGGTATTTGGGTCGCCAAAGTTTGATGAGCAACTCAGTGGAAGCATGTAGCTCTTCTTCAATGATAATCTGTGACTTGCAGTGCACTTGAGCAACAGTTTAGACAGGAGGAATCAATCAAAATACAATTATTCGTCGAGAAATATCAGTCACATTTATTTATAATAAAGGATTTCAGCCTTTATTCAAATGTTTGTATAAATAAATCGTTCTTCACCGATGCAAAATATGTTAAAAATCATGAATCCTGAGTTCATCCCAAATTTTAGACAGTGCACACTTTTTTAAATTGGGGCAATTGTGTCATGAACTTTTGTGGCAGTGAGTCTAATTATACCCTTGAAGTATAAAGTCAAGCAACAATTTACAGAGAATGTTGCTTCTTATGTAAATCACACCAGGCGGGATCTCAGAGCACCTCCAGTGTTGCAGTGGCACATTTCTGGATTTGGGGCACAGTTCCCTTCATGTTGGTGCTTTCCCTCATATGTGCTTTGTCCTCAGACTGAACTGAGATATTCCCCACTCAGTTGTTAATGCTGGAATCTGGCAAAAGATCAACAATCAGATCTCAAAACACACTGCTACCTCAGGTTGTACATTGGTGCCAGGGTCACAGATGAAGATAGCCCACACAAAATGGTCACAAATTCACATAAGAAAAAGATGTTCCTTATAACTTTAGATCCCGGCTCCAAAACATCACATCAAATATTTTCCTTCACAATTAAACTAATGAAGCGTTATCTGCATAGTGGAGACAAGAACTGCAAGGAGCCACAGTAGCATTATACAGATCTGACATGCAACAGAATAGATTAAAAAAAGGAAACACAAAAAACCCCACTGAAATCGACTGTTTCAAATTCAATATTTAGTTGAGGTTCATCTTCTAATTTTCACCAGATTTCAGCAGGTCTGTTGTTCTGTGGAGGATGAAGCTTGACAACGTTGCACAGCTTAGATTTTGAAAACCTCATTGAAAACAAATTGACTTGACAGTGGATGGAAAATGATGAGCTAGGTGAAAAAGTGCAAGAAATTGGCTGAGATAACGTTTTTTTAACAGCCTTCTTATTTGATTATTATGATTTCCCTCCACTTTAGTCCAACTATATTTTCATCTGGACTCCCTTCAATTATATTCACAACATTTATTTAAAAAAGTCGTGAAATAAGGACTAATAATAGCAGCAGTAATACTTGATAACTAATTAACAGTAGCCTGATTTCCATTTGTTCTATATTAACAGAACTTGTAGACTTTTTCTTTTTTTTTGGTCAAATGCAATGTTTTGGGGTTGTTGGATTAATTAGACATTTTATGATGTAAACAGATACAGCTTCCTGTCACTTTCTTGGGAGTAGATACAAAAGACACATCATCTAATAACTGAGTACAGCCTATGCTCATTTGTGTAACTGCTGTTTTTTTAATTAACAGGATGAAATGAGAAAAAAGTATATAAGAAAGAAAACAATAGAGAATTCTATTAACATATACAGTAAGAGAGATTATGAAGGTTGACTTGACATTATTTTTTCTGTCTATACAGGATTCTTTGAGAGACACAGTTTGCACTTGGTAGTTATGTATCTCCCAGGTAGTCAGTGGCAACAAAGGAAACAGATGGGAGAGAGTAGAGCTTCCTTTTATAAATGTAGGAATGTGATGGATTATTATTGTATAAATTCAAATGTTGTAATAAAAAGGAGAAATACCAGTAGCTAAAAACATCATTCTATACAGACAAAGAGAATGATCAGGAATGAGTCAAACAATGACAAGAAGGAAAGAGACAAAGAAAAAATAATAGCAGAGCCGTCACAGAGAAAAGCAGAATAATACTGAAAACAGACAAATATGAGGAAAGAGAGGTATAGGTAGGATGGACGGACAAAGGTTCGGAGGAGCTGTAGCTGCTGAGAAATGGTAAGGAAAATGAAATGCTAATATTTAAGAGGAAAAGTGATCAGTCCCACCTGGACTGTGGCTGTAATAGACCACTGCATAATGTATGTAACCCAAATGAGCACACAGTGAGGGCCAAGGTTTTAATTTAAGCCCTCTGCTTTGTCGGTGTCTATTAGAGACAAGCTCTGTGGCTATTCCTCTGCGGGTTTAATTATCACAATAGAGGAAAGTGAGTAGATAGTTCTGCTTTGCTAGCGCTTTTATAGCTTCATGCTGCTGGGGGCCAATGATTTCCAACAAATCCCAGCTACACACTTGTGAAAAAGAGACACAATGCTACAGGGCTGAGCATCTCTTACTTGGCTAATCCCCACTTCAAACTCACATCCTAAAGATGAAAAGAATAGTGTTGTATATACTGTCATTGTGAAGTTACAAAACTTGGAAAAGTCAGCCATTTTAGCTTGGTATCGGCATGTGTTTCAAAATGAATGTTGGATTCGAAAGATAACACCTGGTGAAGGTATAATAATTTGGTCATGCCAAATATAAATCAAGAAGTTATGTCTGAAGATCAGCCACTGCTAAATCTTGGAATTTTCAGAGTTGCTAGATCTAGAAATAACACCATTGATGTATGAAGTCAAAGGTCCAGGTTTTTCACCTTGCCAAGTTTCTAAATGATTATGCTAAATTACAAATCTATTATAGAAAAGCCCAAGTCAATACGCAGTACATTGGAAATCAAACCTTTTTGTGCCTTTCTAGCAATTCTGTATTGGTTTTGAAAAACGTTTTAAATGATCACATACAGAAGGCAGAATGTTGGAAATCAAACTCAACCGATATGTCTTCTAAAGTTATTAATTAGAGTTAGATGGATTTTCAGTATAATACATGGAAAGTAAAATCCCTGTGTAAATAGCATATGTGTAATCTTCTTGTTGGATTGTAAACTCTTTCGTCGTCGACTATACATCCAAAGACCCATGCCTCTAATGAGTTTTTGCTTCAATGTGCAACACACAGGCATCAAATAAAGTTCCCATTTCTATTTTGACCTCCACTTATTAGATTTGTCAGTTGACATTATAGAAGACAGTGTATTCATTTTGAAAGACATTTTCAGCTATTTCACCTTCTAAATCCTTATTTAGATTCCATATCTTTATCTTTAGGATTTTCAATTCACAGATTTATTCCTTCACATCAACTATGCTGATGTTCAAAGCCAATGCATCAGCCTCCAAATACAATATGGATGTTCAGCATTCAATATGCAGCTCCGAATCCTTCTAGGTTTCGAAGGTTGGTGCAAGTTATGGAGGTATTGATTTTGGAAAGTCTTTCATCCTCCAGAACTTGAATACTGACTTTGAAAACCAATGTGTCCGTTCCCAAATTCTATATGGAAGTTCCATATTTAGCAGGCTAAGTAAGGACATAGCTAGTTTTTAAGTCTTAAAACTAGTCAGGTGATATTTGAGATTTTACTGCTGCAACCATTCCTCCTGTTCACACTAATGAACTTTATGTACTGTCAGTGCAGTGCAATGAATAGAAGCTTCCTTCTTTTTGCTACCGAAGAGTCTAACTTTGGAAGCTATCCACTTGATTTGTGCAACCTTCTTCCAGAGTGGAGCTATGAATGTCTGCTTATTAGCTTTAAAGAATTAAACTGTTCCAGCAGTTATTCATGTCCAAAACAATCTGCTCGTTTTCCGCTAAATCCCTCATTAGACAATAAATAGCTTCACTGTGTAACTTGTGGTTATTTGTTTGTCCATATATATTTATTGGGTGACTTTGCCGCTGCAATACACTAACAAGCTGCTCTTTGCCATTTGTACAATTTACAATCAGGCCCTTTTTTTATAACTGCTGTTTTTATACAATGAGTGCATCTCTGTGTTCTGGATTCACTGCACTCTGGGTATTCATAACCTCGAAAACCTTCAAGGCCAAACAGCATCAATCTGCTGCTTTCCATACCATTTAAATGTGAATTTGCCTCAAGGGCTTTTAGTTGAAAGTTTATAGGTCTGAAGAATCTCATCGGCATTCTCTTGGGCATTTTTGTATTTTACACCCATGTATTAATAACTGTTCTATGTATTGTTAGTGGCCAAAGTTAATTAACTCTGAGATGGTAGTTGATTATAGATTGCACCAGTGCTTATGAATAATTACAAAAATAATTTTAACACCCAGGCCCTCTGACTAAACCACATACTTATCCAGTGGCTAATTTAACCCTTGTAAGCTTTCATGTCTCATAATATCCATCCATCCATAATATAATTACAAATATACAATACATAATAATACAACACTAATATTTACCTTCAAAATGTAATGCTTAATGTAGACGTCAGGCCTCTTGAGCCATATATTTTTTCTTCCAATAAATGTTCCTCTCAACAATATCAAAATGTGGGAAACAGTGGATGTACCAGCATGACGACCTTAGATCTGCTTTAAAATATGGTCCTGGTAATCATCCTCTTTACAGCAACACAAGCTGTGGGCAGAATCGATTTCCTGTCTGCAATGCAGAATTTCATTTTCGCATAGAGAGCCAATTTAGTGCATATCACACCATGTCTGGTATTGGAAGTGCTGCTGCCATCACAGGCCTGTTGAAGGGTTGGATTAGGTGACAGTGGAAAAAGTTTATATTCCTTTAGAGTTGAACTGTTCCATGCAAAGGAGAAAAAATATACAATTTTCGCTTATAGTTTTGGTCCGCTTCGCTGCTACAACTGACAGGTAACTTATTTTGGGGATGCCATATTGCATTATTTGTGCTACATGTTGGGATTTCAGAGAGGTCATGTTGCAAACTTATTTAGGCTTGGCTGTGGCTCAGGAGGTTGTCTGCTAACAGCAAGGGTCTGGGTTTGATTCCCGGCTCCTCCTTGTCTATGTGTTAAATTGCCCCTCAGCTCACACGCTGCATGATAGCCCTGCTGCTAGAAGTGTGTGAATGAGAGGTGAATTGTAATGCACTTTGTCTGTGACAATAGAAAGGCAAATAAAGCCCTTCTAATATTCATTTATATTGTCTAATGTTTGTGACACTCAAAGGGAAAACACTGATAATACATTCATTGAAAAGTTTGCAACTAAATTGAGTGGGTCACAAAAAAGAATGGAAAGAGAAGAAATCTGCAACCAGCAGTGTTGTGGCATAATAAATTAATAGATTTTAGGGCAGAACCACAAGAAATCTTAATTTGAAGGAAAATCCTCGTATAACTTTATGTTTAAAGTTGTTTCCCTTTAAAAAAGATCAGTTTTCTCCCTGGGTCTGGACCACATGACCCAAATGCAGGTGTTAGGGAAAGTTGTTTGTCTACAATCAGGAGGAGGCAGATATATGTGTGAGCCGTGTCAACATCACACTCACACTGAGCCATCTGTGTCCAACTTGTCTTCTTCTGCTTTATGCTAAGAAGTGGCTGAGGGAGAGCATGTGATGCATGGGTGTGTGTGTGTGTGTGTGCAAGGCAGACAGGCTGTCAAAATGATTAATTCCCTGTTTGAATGACCCCGTGTTCATCTCCATCTATTTGCATCCACCCTTATTCGCTTCCTTCTTTTTTCATTTCCAGCCTCGTGACTTGTTCTCTACTTCCCTCTTCATCCTCATCACTGCTTTCCTTGACCTGGTCTTCCTTTTCTGTTTCCCCTCATTTTATTTCACTTGGTCCACTTTCCCATTCACTCTTGTGACCAATGACTGAATAACATCCCCCCAAAGGTGAGGATAAAATGTTTGGATCGCCTCCTGTTGGCTGGCAGCAGCAGCAGTTAACACTCCATGTTAGTGAGGGGGTCATGGGCATAAACTAAATAAAAATCTCATCTCTATGCTCAAACGTCAACGGCACATGAAGATCAAATTGTTTATAAATTTAAAATGGTTCGAGAGCCCCAGGCCTGCAAATCACTAATTCAGCCCCTGTTCAGAACCTTATGTAAGGATCTCATTTGTACTGAGACCCTAAATCCTCAGCTGAATTAATGGGGGGCTTCATTTGTGTGGGCCTGCATGTCTATATTAATGTGTGAAAACAATAACGATTACCGGAAAAAATGTATGTTAATTCAGCTTGTGAACTTCCAGACAATAAAAAAATCTGTTGCTGACAGTGGGAGCCAAAACAGCCAATATGTTGTTAAAGAGCTTTCGAGGAAAAGCACTTAGAAGAAGCTGGAGCAGGAGAGAGGCTGGCCGGGATAACACACAGGTGCACACTACATTAGACTATGCTGCTAACACACACACTAAGTCTAATTTTATTTTTTTATATCAAAATATAACCTGCATGTACACCCACAGGCTATCTTCCATAGCTGCACAAACACATGCTTTCACATTTGCCCTCAGTTTTTGTCGTCATTTCTCTCACACAAACACGCTCTCACCACATCAATGCTTCCCATCTCTATCCATCTCGCTCTCTTCCTGCATGCTCTCAAACACACACTCGCCAGGACAGATGGCTATGCTATATTCTCTTGCTCAGCAGATGCACAAGAGCATTAATCATTAAAAAAGACTCATACAGAGGATTTAACTCTTACTGCAGTTGCGCTGCTTCCTGTAACGAGAGCCGACCAGATTAATTTGTGTCTCGAAGATCACTGACTGTCAGGTCCTCTCCAATAGTGCAGACGCAGACATGCCAGATCTGACCAAAAGGAATTGGTTATTTTAAGATTCATTTGATATATGAGACAGAATATGCAAACTCTTCAGATGTCAAGAGTTGATGGGGAGAAAAGCAGATAAAAAGACCAAATCTGGCCAAAGCCCGATTACTTAATAAACTGCTATAAAATATTCTAGAAATGTAGTTACATTGGCCTGACACAGTGCAGTAATAATGACAAATCAAATTCACAAACTCTGTGGTGCTGTGTAGCTCAGAGGATTAAAACAGGCAGAATTGACAGTATTCCTCACACCAGGTGCTGCCGCAGTCAAATTTATGCATACATGGAAATGTGAGAGTGTTTGGTTAAAAATGGCATGTGATTAGTTCAACTCTGGCCAGAAGCCTGATGAGTTGGCACTCACACTCAGTTCCCTGGGATAGTTCTTGGGTATGATGGAGAACTGCTGTTTAGAAATCCTGGGCAGAGTAAAGTGAGTGCAATGAACAGAAAGGTACGGAATGAAAACAGGTCAAGAAAATCTGGTAGCTGTTTTATATTCTGCATGTTTGTGTTTTAGCATGGTTCACAGCGACAGCAAGCACAAGTCCTCCTTAGATCCTGAGCAACTAGTGTGAAGGTTACAGGAAGTCATATAATCACCACAGTAAATGTACCTATACCACCAAAACACTTTAAAAGACATTCAGAGGGTGGAGGTTGAATTGAGTGTTTCTTGCATTGTTGTGTTAAATGGATTCACCATAATTTAATGTTTCAATTTCATGAAATTGATGGATATGGAATTAATTTTAAAAAAAATGGTTGGTACCAATTTTGCCAGGAGGAAAGCTAGACAGACTTTAAAAAGCAACACAAATTGGTGGCACATGTAAAAAATATTTGTTCTTCTGTCCCTAGCTCCACCAGGTATTCCCTGTTATTTCTCCCTTTCTATGGTTGATCTGACTCAATAGAGCCCCACTTTCCACCAATAGGAACCTCCACTGGAAGAGTTCACAATGCTCAGGATAAAGTGCAGGAGCAGGGTCATGAAAATACTTTTTACTGTGAAAGACTACAGCAGTTCCTCTGTTGCTTCTAATGATCCCTTTCCAGATTTTACATGTTGGGCCTTTTTGAACTATATCCTTTTAACTTGATAGAACATTTTGGATGTAGATTTTCAGGTGTTTTTTAAGAACTCAGCTGTGAAAAGGCTGGTTTCCTCGCTCAGCATGCCACCATCCTCGCCTCTCTCATGGAGTTCTGGGCACTGTCTACGCCCGGTCATTAAAATCAGTGCTCCTGAGGAGACAATCTCAATATTTATGAGGGACCTATCGAAGTGCACTAAGAGGATCATGACAGCAAAATGCCCTACTGTGAAAATCCCTCCACCGTGAACCCTGTGACAGAAATGGGGGCTTGGGGGAGGCATGAAGCACATCCCAGAACTTTCTCCAGACGTTGCTGTTTCAGCTGCTCTGTTGCTGATCCAATCCCTACCTGAAGGGTCAGTTGCACCAACTGGTTTTTACAAAGCCAGGTCTTAACTGCAATGGCTCTTGAGACCAGTCATTAGAATTAATTTGCCCAAACCAAACTTTGGCCTAGTATAATGTCTATGTATGTCAAGAGAATCTCGCTTATTTTCCATTGATGAATTATATATTTGTTGTTATTATTATTGTTAATAGTAGGAGCTTATTGATGTAAAATTTCAGTAAATATATGCCACATCCCGCATATAGCAGATACTTGGTGCCCCCGCACACATTTGCAGAGAGAGAGAGAGAGAGAGAGAGAGAGAGCATTGCAAGCCATTATTGCTCCTGACCAGGAATAATATTTAGTGGGTTTCAGCCAAGATTGTACAACAGAGGTTGGAACACTAAGTTACAATTCGATTTAGCTTAAGACCAGTCATAAAAGAGAGTTAAATAGAAGATGAAGTTAGAAATGTCAGGGTAAAATTTACAGTGTCAATTATTTGAATTAATAAAAGACAGTGGCAAAAAGGAAGTCCTCAGGCTTGATTTAATAGAACAGTGTCTTTCTTGAAACACATTAGCATTAAATTGAACACTGTTTCTCAATGTTTAATTTCAAGCAGACCTGTCCAAGATGACCTGTGGGGTCTGGATCGTAGCAGTAGGTCAGGAATTTATTTTAGCCCGAAACTAGTGTCTTATAAATCAGAAGTAGTATTTTGAAATATGAATTTGACCAATGGGGAGCTAGTGTAAAATCTGAGACCTGGAGTGATATGATCCACTTTCATGATGTTAGTGAGGACTCGAAGAGCAGTGTTTTAAATCAACCTTCAGCTGTCTAATCAATTTCTTATACACCTGTAAACACACCATTACACTTGACTGAAGATAAACACAAGTTTGTTCTAAAGCCTACTGAAACATAAATCCTTTAATCCTCCATATGTTCTTATGTTGATAGACAGATTTAAAGAGATCAGGTCTGATGCCATAACTACACCTCCATTTCTGGCTGAGATTGTGGTTTTTAACTTTACCAATTAACTTGAAGCTGAGTGCTTCTTGATCATTCTTTTATGTCTTCAATCAATTAATCAAATTGTATTTGTATAGCCCATATTCACAAATCACAATTTGTCTCATAGGGCTTTAACAAAGTGTGACATCTTTGGTTCTTAACCCTCAACAAGAGTAAGGAAAAACTTCTCAAAAAACTTTTAAAAGGGAAAAGAACGTAGAAACCTCAGAGAGAGTCACATGTGAAGGATCCCTCTCCCAGGACGGACAGAAGTGCAATAGATGCCACGTCTTCAAAGACAGGTACCTCAGTATAATCTATGTTTAACAGAATAGAATTGTCACACTGAATTAATTTGTTAGAGATTGTATGTTATTTTAGTTCCTTGTCGATAAGGCTATTTAAATTTGTGTGTCATCTGCATAATTATGCACACACATTTAGTTATTTTCCATAAACTGCGTTGGTGGGAGCCTGTAGATGTTGAACAGAAGAGGCCCCACAATGGAGCCCTGGGGAACTCTGCTATTTTTGTGCATTTGGATGTGCATTTACATTAGACACAAAGTACTTCCTGTCCTTCGAGTATGATTCAGACCCGTTTGGTGCTGTGCCATAAAGTCCTACCCCACTTTTCCGAATGGTCTAATAATACATTGTGGCTGACGAATATCAAGAGATTCTTCCTGTTCCTGTGCTTAACAAGAGCAGTAGCAGCACTGTGGTGTGGTCCTGACTAAAGGACATCAAAACAGAAGTTTAGTGCCAAGAAGTTGTTCAGCGGTTCAAATACACCATCAGCAGTTGTACGTTAATTGGTTGTAGTTAAAAATGGGAGACCTAATATGGACCTATAATTGTTCATTAGTGATGTGTCTAGATTATTCTTTTTTTAAGAGCTGCTTGATGATGGCACTTTGCAGGGCCTGTGGGAACACAAATGAGACAAGAGACATGTTGACAATTTGTAGAAGATCTGAGGGCATGCAATTAGAACCAGTTTTTGAAACGGCCTGTTGGCAGAATATCAAAGCTCAACACTCTTGGAGTCTTAAGGACGACTCAAATCTTCTACTAAAGAAAACACAGGAATGATCAGAGAGAGCAGTCACCATCAGACCCTTGGTCTGTTTGGAGGTGATTAAGTCTAGAGAGTTCCCTTTGTGTGTGGGCTCTGTCAGGTGTAGGGCTCCAAGGTATCAGTAAAGAATCAATAGTTTTTTCTTTAAAAAATTACAAATGGCAACAGTAGTTGATAAGAACTGCACTTCCAAATTGCAAAAGCAAATTGGAGTTGGAATTTACCATGTTAACATTAAACAGTTTAAAGTACACTTGACTTAAAGGTACAGTGAGTAGAATTTTGTGATATCTAATGTTGAAATTGCATGTTGCAGCTGAACACACCTCACCTCACCCTCTCCTTCCAAACATGAAAGAGAACCTGTGGTAGCTTCAGTTGTCATAAAAACGTGTTTTACTACTGTAAAAAACATGGTGGCCTCCGTAGAGAGGACCCCCTCGATGTAAATATAAATTATTTAAATATAAAGGGCCTTTTCTGGGGTGAATACAATTTAGATGAAACGAACTAGTGAAAACATCATGATGATTATTCTACATCGAATTTCTGTCAAGAGTTCCCTTTCACCTAAATCTTGGACCTTTAAATATACGAATATAAATAAGTGAAGACTCAACTCAAACTCATATACATAATAAATTGTTTATAAGTTTACATCAGTCTAACTCTTCAGTCTCATTTTGCACATCCTATCAAAAACAGTGATGCAGCAGTATCAGCACTGGACGGCATTTCAAGGGAAAAAACTCCACTGAAAAACTGCAAACAAAGTGACGCTTCAAGGATTAAAGAGCTGAAGTGGCTGCTGATTAATTGTGTCCTGCTGCCTTCACATGCAGGGATTTAATGACCTGAAGGAGAAGCGTTCCATAAACTGTAAAGCAGCTGTGGACAACAGATATAGTCAGAAAGAATTGATCAAATACTTCATAAATAAATGCAAACCACTAAGATGCTTACACCAAATTAAATCTAACATTTTTTATGCAGATTTATACATATTGTGACCAGGAGATTAATTCAATTCCTGATTATATTTCAAACATTATTATGTTTGACAGTTTTTGAAAATTTGTTCAAAGAATTGATAAAATCACTGACGTAGTGAAACAGCTCCCGGCACCGACGTGATTCGTAGACATCTACACTCAGCACACAGTGTTGATGCACGGGTCGACCCACAACCAGCATGTTCAGCACATTATACATAACTGCGTGCAATAGGCTGTGATTAAAGTCCACCTTCAAATATAAATACACAACTGCATTAGAGGGCGCAAATCCTCTTAGGCCCTGGCTGTCAATATTCTAGAACACCGAACTATGAAGTAACCTCCATCTATCTGCACCCAGACTGTAGCATCCTCTTCCTCTTTGCTCTCATGATTAAAGCTCACTCCTTTTTTTTATTCATTTTTTATGACAGACGAAACAGATTGGTGATGCAGGAAGAGAAGATAGGTTAGATTATTATTGAATAGATCCACTACCTACTTGTTAAGGCAAAGACCACCTGCGTTAACAAGACTTCTCTGGTCTCAGCAGCCGTTGAAAGCCCTTTCTTTAGTTCCAACAATCTGCTGCTCTGCTCCTCTTCTGACTGCTCGTAGAGGGAAGCTGATAAACACCTCAAAGTTCAGAGAGATGACTGTGTTCAACAGATCAATAAATTCTCGTTTCAGCATTTCAGAATCCTGCGTCACATCATCTTTTTCCTGTGTGCAGTGTGATGTTTTTCACAGATGGATGTGCAGCCACAGTATTCAGAACTCTCCCTGTCATCCCAGATACCATATCTTTGTAAAGGCAGTATTTTGACATTTAACTGGATTTACTCAGTCCCTACCCTCCTCTGTGAGAATGTGAGGTTGTGCAGGATGGAGATCTGCGGTCCTGCAGTAGTGGAGGAAGTGGGTTTTCTAGCTGTGCACTTAGTTTGGGAAGTTTGTTGATAGCTGTCTCTTTCGCAGCAGTCCACAGCTATGTCCAAGTCTGTGCAAGAGTTGTAGGCAATGATAATGTGGATCAGCCGGTCACATCACAAATCTCAGGGTGCTGGGCTCAGCTCGTTACTCGTCCTCCCATAGTCCATGGAAATGATTTACTTTTTGCCCCAAGGGACTTCCACAGAGGATTGACTGATTTATTATCCAGCACACAGCCTTCATGTTTCTTGGCAGTCTTGTTGGTGCAAATGAAAAATGTGTTCTTCTGTAGAACTTTGTCATAGTCATGCATGCAGAAGGCTCCATTTGCTGCTTATGAGCTTTTGTTAGGTGCTATGACTCCAGAGGCTTGTGCAGGCAAGTGCTGTTGGTAGGCAATGCTCATACATTACAGAGGAGACGATAAAAAAAATCAAATATGGCAACAGCCTACTATACCCACATAAATTATAGTTGCAATGATTTATCAGTATCTAGGAGTTGCTGCTTGTATTTTCTCACAGCCCAAAAACCAAATTGTGCAAGCAAAGGCGAGAGCAAGCAGCAAAGCATCTACACTGTAAGACCGCAGGAAGTAGAAGTCTATTAATCTATTTTGACACTTAACTTCTGGATTTGACAAAGTAGTTCACAAGATTCTTCTAGACACACAAACCTACCTCAACCCAGCAGAAGATAGTTGGATATTTTCAGATGGCAGCTTCATACTCTCTCGCGTAGACTCGTCAATGAGTTTCTTTCAATAATTGAAGACCGAGTTCTTGTAATCGGTACACAGGTGAGCAGAGAGCAAAGATTTTCTGCTGCTTATAAAATAATGGGTGTTTTTCTTGATTTTGAGTTAAATTCGTATTCACACATAAACAAGATTGCCAAGGTTGTCTGTTATCCCCTAAGAATTATTGCTTGTTGGACCATATACTTTCCAATGAAAGATGCCAAAACGTTGATTTGTGCTTTTGTTTTTTCTCACATGAATTATTCAGGTAGCTTGTACAGACTTCAGCAACCAGGGTTTTAACAAGAACCTGGAAATTAGATCACATTTCTCCAGTTTTAGCACCATTACATTGGCTGGCTGTCTCTGTGAGATTTAAAAATTCTTTCACTTGTTTATGAGGCTCTTGATGGTTGAGCACCTTCGTGAATTTCTGATTGCTTTTGTGAGTATGTTCCAAACCATTCCCTCAGGTTGTGTAGTGCAGTCTTGTTAAATATTACAAAAATGAACTATAAAAAGGATGGTGAAGCAAACTTCTGTTTTCATGCACCAAAGATTTGAAATAAACTCCAGCCACAAATTAGAAAAACTGTGGACTGATTTTTATAATCTCACTTATAATTAATTGTGTTTTGCTTTGTTTTTATCTGATACACTTTTTTGTATCTTTTATACCATATATATGCTTTTTTATGCTTCATACTGTTTTATTTATACTATTGGCACTTATGTCTGCTGTAAATACTTTTATTTCTACTTGAATGCATGAAAGGTGAAATACAAATTAAGCTTATAATCATAAACGTATAATATATTCTCATTTTGACAGTGTTATTTGCAATATAAAGTGGCTGGCAGCCACTGAAAAGTATTTATTCATGAGTATCTTACTGGCAGTGCAGTGAAGACAGCGATGACAGGAAATGTGCAACAAAAGCCTCAGCTGGACTTTAAGTGGAGATGTTGCTGTTCCTGCTCTGTGTCTTAAGGAACGCCCCAGGAGCATTGGTAATATCTACCAGTCCTTGAAATGTTGCACATCCATTACTAACCTTGCTTATTCATGTATTTACTACAAGCACTTGCACTTGCAAAACTAAATCTCTGGTGGTGCCTTGTGGTGCGAGAACTGAGCTTTTAGACAGCATAGTACAATAAGAATATTTAAAAAAGGTTGAATAATATGAATAATCACTGTATATAACTCAAATATGGATATTAATCATCTAGCATGAGGACATGACGTATGAATTCCCCTTTTTTTCTCCCCTTCTCCCTCGTTTTGGTTTCTTCTCACACCTACATGCACAAGAATCACACAGACACACAGACACACTACCATAAAATCTCTCCATAACAAATAAGGCCAACACACCAGTTTCTCCCCTGTATTCTTAAAACATTGTTTTGAATCAGCTATTGTATGTCTTCCCTGCCTGTGTCAATCCTGTCAGGTACCTATTCATGTCTTGTTTAATTCTATCTAATGTGATTTCTTTTTGTGACTTGCTTCACAATTGAAATCAATTCCCCTGATCACATGTTTTTGTCTCTAGCACAGACACTGTCATCTGCTCTTATCGCCAAAAGCTCTCCCTGAGATATTTGTATTCTTTTTATATCTATTTTCATGCATGTTCAAAACCTCACTGACACACCCATTAGCTAAAAGTGGATTTTCCTTTCCTTCTGTATTCTCACATAGGCTTACTTGGATATTTTAAGGAGGATGGGAGAAAGGATTGCAGAAAATGCCTAGAGTAAGTGACTTGGACATTTGCTTTTTTCTCACACAGAGCCCCTGTGGAAAATTTCAGGAAAATGGCCAGACTTCAGTTCATGTCTGAAAAAGCTATTTCAGAAAAGTAAAATTCCTGTGATACAGCTGATCGAAGGCAGATGATTCACACACTGAAAGACGAGATGTTTTGCAGAATACACAGCACAACAAACTAAACTATGTACATGGTTTCACAGTTCATCAAGCAGTTCTGAGAAAATCCTGTATTACTTTCCCATAATACAGCTGGCCTGGCTGCCACAAAAGAACTGAAAATACTGAGCCACTGTTAAATAACGAAGCACACAGCCTGCAATAAAACATCTGTGTAAAACCATCCCACTGGACAGGTCCAGTTAAGCTGAGCGAGGTAAGCAGCATGGATTGTGGATTTGATGCTGAGCAGGATTAAGCCCCCCCCCCCTACACCCCCTGGAGCCCGACTGTGAACACAGCACTCTGTCTTAAAACCATTTTGGACAGGAACTCCCGGGGGATGGAAAGGTACTAAGAGTTTTTACAGCACAGAGTCACAGGCTGTTCATGTCTCAATCCCTGATCTGAGCACAGAGCTGAACACATTACATCATTATAACACCCCATTTTATTAAAGAATCTGCTGCTAATGCTAACTGCTGGTGACAAGCCTGTGACTGCTGCTGTTTCATCCACACATAGAAAGTAACTCAATTCATTTACTTTAAGTATTACAATTAAAGGTCCAGTGTGTAAGATTTAGGTGAAAGGGAACTATTGGCAGAAATAGAATGTAGAATAATCCTCATGATGTTTTCACTAGTTTGTTTCATATCAATTGTATGAATTGTAGTTTTCTTTACACCAGAAAAGACCCTTTATATTTAAATACTTTATATTTACATCGAGTTGCCATCTCTACGGAGGTCGCCATGTTTTTCGAATTAGTCCAGACTGAACAAACTAAACACCTTTTAAATTTTTATGACAACTGAAGCTACCACAGGTACTTTTTCATGTTTGGAAGGAGAGGGTGAGGTCGGGGATGTTCAGCTGCAACATGAAATTTTAACACTAGATATCACAAAATTCTACACACTGTACCTTTAAGTACAATGCTATAATACTTGTGCACTCTGAGTATATTAATTTTATACAATTGAATACTTATTTCAGATTGTAATTTTGTATGTAAAACACATTGACATACTGTCTATATAAACTATTAGGCCTCGACATTAAAAGTGTTGTGGCTCAACAGGCTGTTGAGTAATCAGTACACACAGTACTCAATCTCCTCAACTAATATGAAAGTACCACTACACAATTAATATATGTATAATATGGATCGAGAGTAATATAATACTGATTGAGACCATTGCATTTACAAGTACTTATACTTTTTCTACTTTAAATGTTATATATATATATAAACTTTAGCAAAGCAGTGGGAGCCTCAGTTATGACTTTGACATTTCACCGTCAAAATACTTAGTATTACTAATACTAATCAATTAGAGGTGCTTACAACACAGTCACCACTGTTTAAGTCCACTCTGAAAATATAAAATGAGTCATAAATGATTATTTCACGTCATGTCTATCAAAGTTTGATCATTGTGGGATCTTTGCTCTTGGCAAAGAACAATGTGCTGCTCTTCTATTACATTTCAATATTCTCCTCGAGATCCAGTGTTTCTCTATCTCTCCAGACCAGTGCAGAAAACTGGAACTGAAGTTTTTTTAACTCCTCTGCTAGGGTGAAGGTTCACTCCAAGAAATGTAGCATCTGAGTTACTGACCATAGTTTATAAAGATGGACAACACATCTCCACTTCTTACCATTATCCAGAAATTAAGTTAAAATATCTCATGAACAGCGCCATCCTGGGCATTTGGAGCCAGACTCTGCACAGTAGCGATTGGGGGATGGAGTCACAGGAGCGAGGTCCTGCTGATTCACCATTCGCAAATCACTCTCAGCTGTCAATCAATATGTTTTACCTTTTCAAAGCACAATAACTAATTAAAACCAATTAAAACTTACCTAAATGAACACTTGAACATACCTCACCGTGATACGAACTACCGAACATGACAGAACCCATCTTTCAGAAAAATAGATTTGACTTTTTAATTCGGTCCATGTTTTATCCACTAACATGGAGGAGGCAGGATGAATGACCGACACTGCAGCCAGCCACCTGAAGGCGATCAAGATGCTTTGTCTTCACTTTTGAGAGGCAGTCATGTCGTTTATCTTCATATACAGTCTGTTGTTCAAATAGAGAAAATGTAGTAGTAGTTTTTCAGAAAGGTCCAACATACTGTACTAAGGCGTGTATTAATAAACAGCATTGTCAATAAGCATTACAGTGTGTAAAGCACATCCCTTTAAGTGATTCACAGGATAATGGACTGCACCGTGGACATCCAGCTAATTAAAAACCCCACTTCAAGGTTCTGGACTGCCTCCCACTCTAAATGTCTTCTTCCTTGTCTTCATCAAACGTCTGTCTGACTTAATGTGTCGTGCCTATGGCATTTGCTGCCCTTTACTGAAGGGAAGGAGGAAATGTAATATTATGTCAAACAGCCAGCACAAATGACTGAATACTATGAATACACCATATGTGTGCTTGTTAGTTTTTCTCAGTTACAATGTTATGGTGAGACGCACTGCAACAGAACTGGTCATCACTTCATCATCACAACTATACAGTACATTTATGGTAATGGGGAAACCGATTCTTCACTTCATATGTATATTTATAGCAATAAAGAATATTCATTATAAATTCATATTCTGGTATCTGCATACATCCTACATTTTCCTCTCCTTATTGTTTGTATAATGTCTGAGGAATTATTCACTGTCTAAATCATTCTTTGCTAATTATAAATATTTCATTTTATTATTCAACAGTAATTGAAATTAGCAGATTAATTATTGTTGTCTAGATGTCTAATCTAATTTGATAAAGCAGAATTGGATACATTTTTGAGATTGTGTTTGTATTACAAGTATTTTGCTAATCAAAACTGCACCACTCGCTCTGTCGGCTCAAAGACTAGAAGTGTTGTGCAAAAACATTATTTATTGATTTTTAATTATTTTCTGTTAAATCAAGATATATTGGGGCCACATACATTTAAATCTGACTTAAGTACAAGCGTTAACTTCCACCAGCTCTTCTCTATAGTTACATACGAATGCCACACTTCTACTATTTAAATTAAACTAGTGGTTAGCACTGTCTGACAGACCACAAAGAAACCCAGATGGAACATTAGCCTCATCCACGACCTCGTCAGAAGGTGATATCCCTGCAATTCCCTCGAGACTTGCTCATTGAGATGAGGGCTAAGAAGTGCCAGGGGGTGAGCTCCCTGTTATTCCCCAAGAGACAGCAGTGTCAGTCACTAATCATGGCTGCGGTGGCACGCTGGGGTTCAGACGAGGACGGTTTGAGATCAGATCAGCGACATCAGAAGCTCAGTCTCTGCTAATCCAGGCCACTGGGGAATGTAGGTTGCCTGGGCGAATGAAAAACCTGGATTATTTAAAAACTGTGCCGGAGCTCATTTGTAATACATTTGCATGGAATTTCTGTGAAAACACTTTGTGATTTAACTGTTATTGTAATTAACTATTGTGTGTGTATGCATTTGTTTGTGAGATAAAAAAACTATGTCAAAGTATATATATACACTTAAAACAACAGTTCCTATCAACATATTAATGGTTTATTTAAAAAAAAAGCATTTTCCATACAAATAAATGTTTAATATTTAATATTCAAACTGTTGATTGGGTAGTGGCCCTATTAAACCTCATTAAAATTTGCAGGATTTGCCAAACACTGAGAGACATCATACAACACTACTACCTACGCGAGGGCCAAGCTCACAGCTCCTGATACTTTTAGGTATTAACAGTGTTAACGCAATGTTTAATCAGGCCATATGTCAGGTGAATGCATCATTAATAGCATCTGAGAACAGTGAGTGATTTTCCAAAAACAAGGCACGCTGTCATTACTCTCCGTTAATCACTTAAATATGATGGATATTCTTATAACAACAATGGATCAAATGAATAATGTAAAAGGAGACTCTCAGCTTTATGGGGCTTTACATCATTTTGAGCTCCGAGAGTTGGTTATTCTGCAGATCCCAGTGTTCAGAATAGAAAATCCTGCTCAGCACTAACCAGCAGATAGACAGAGTCAGCTGGAGAACATGGCAGCTGGTTCTACTTTTGTAAACCCCCACCTCAAAACTATGTATCGGACCTGATCCATTACCTTCAATTATCTCCAAGTCAGATCTGAACCCACCTGGATCCGTTAACATATGACCCTGAACCCACCACATCTGTGATTAGACACACATGCTACACTCAAATCAAATGGGTTCTGGCCTCATTGTCCTCCCGTTTCAGTGGCTGAGTTTTGTTCTTGGATGAGTATCAGAATATTTGCAGCACCTGTGCTCAACTGTGTGTCTGTTTGAGTGTGTGTGTGTGTGTGTGTGTGTGTGTGTGTTCCTTCAGCAATGACCTGCCCATGATGCCTGCCCCCACTCTGCCTGTTTCCCCTGACATCATATGCTTCTGGCTGGGCATGACCTCCAGTACATGTACCGTCCCAATAATCTCTCCATGCACCTGATGCTTATACTTGACATTACTTGCTCCGGACTGATCCCAACCTCCATGGCCATCTTACAAAATGGTATTTCACCCTCGGGATGTCACTGAGTGGAAACTTTCACACTGGGTAATGAACTCTTGAAAACACTGGTGTTACCGATTAAAGGACAATTACACAAAAATGAACCAAACAAGGTTTATGCCTATAAAAAATGAAACAGTAATATAATGTCCCTAGACATGATGTAACACCATTAACACTGACCAGCATAGTTGCCTAATTCAAGCCTCTGGTTTTGTATCTGCTTTTTGATCCTGTCTTGTTGGAAAGTTTGCCTTTTGCCCTTATTATTCAGTCCAGTGTGTTTCTGTCACACTCAGCCAGATCCTCAGCCACACTGTCTCCTGGACTTTCCCCTGAAAGCACTCTGTGTTTTTGTGATAATTTAATCATAACTTATCTGTGTATTTTGTTAGGAAACAGAACCTTACAATACCAAGCAGAATGTGTAATATCAGAGTTTCAAGATTTAATCTGAAACCTTGAATGTAGAGAAAGCCTTGTTTTAAAATATACTGGAATATTGATTTTGTGAGATATTTTCAGTGTATTTATACTAAGGGGAATTATAATTTAGTGTACATAAGGATATTTATATTTTGAACCTAAATCTGAAAACCATTTATTTCACAATAAAACCCTACAATTCCAAGGTCACATCTTCAATCTATCATCAATCAATCAAATTTAAATTGTGTAGACTATATTTCCAAATCACAATTTGTCTCATAAGGGTTAACAAGGTGTGATATCCTCAACAAGGGTGAGGGAAAACAAAACAAAAAACTGTAGACACCTCAGGGAGAGTCACATGTAAGTCAAATCTCTCCAAGGATGTACTGAAGTGCAATAGATGTCACGTGTAACAGGGAACATCAATCAAATTACAATAATACTTCTGTGTTAAATAGAGTGTATCAGTTTTAAAGTATCTAAACAGATGAAAGGAGCAGTAATGGAAATTCTAATGCCAATAATGGTAGTACATGTGAGTAGGCATATTATTCACTTGTCAGTGAAACTGTATTTGTGATCGTAGTCGATCTTGTTTGGCTGCAGTCATGCAGTTCAGCTGGAAGGGAAGAGATTTCATTTCATCAAAATCTGGCCAAGAACTAGAATACACTACTAAACATAAAAATTAATCCAGGATGCAATGTGTTTTACAGTGATTCACGGTGCTTTAGAGAGGATTTTTCCTGTAAAGATTAACCGTGATTGCTGTGTAGAGGGCTGTGATTGTAATACCTCCTGAGCCTAGCACAGTGAAATGCAGCAAGGAATTTCAAAGCCTTCGGGTGTGGATGGAAAGCTCATAGTCTTTGTTAGACAGAATCGTCTCTGTGTCTTGATTTAGACAATGTGTCATGTTCGACTCCTCATCTGTGATGAATTAAAGCCCAGTGCTGTCAGAGGACAGTCCTGCAGAAATCCATTGGACAGTGTCTCTTCTGAAAAGACACTGACCTTGAGAAAGGCACTGAGGAGGAGCTCTCAACCACATACAGGTGTCGTCTAAACAATGGCGGTCCTCACCTTGCGTCCTGCCGTGTTGAGCCTCAGAGGGGTCAAGTAGGGATCGAAGATCATGTGGCTGGTTTCAATGTCGATTGGAGACTGTCTCTTCCCTATGGTGCACAGGTTCCAGGCTGAGTTCACCAAACCCCAGAAGGATGGTACTGGTGGAGAAAGAGAAGGAGAATGACAGTATTTAATGTGTGTGTGTGTGTGTGTGTACTCCAAAAGATCAAACCATAAAAACCGGGAGAATGTGAGCAGATGGGCTTCATTATGATAGAACAGGAGAAATGGGGAGTTTAGGGAGATTTGAATTTACATACGGCTTCATTAAAAAAGCGGCTTTGATTAAAGTCTCCAGGTTATTATCTGCAAGTATAAGTGAGGCAGGGAAATGGACTTTATTATAGCCTGTCTAAAAGTTACCCCACTAGTTTTCATTGCTTATAACATACAGCAGGGGTTCCCAGCACTTTTCTTGTGATCTTCTTCAAATGAAGCAGTTCCCTCATCACAGACTATTGACATCATGTGATCATGGGTTGTGAGCGGTTCGTGTTTGGATTTGTCTCATTTGAGCGATATTTAGAGGTGTGCAAGATAGTGAGAATTTAACAAGAGAGATGTAGAGACAAATAACAAAATAAAGTTCTATGTGATCCTTCAGATTATCTCAGGGCCTCCAGTTCCCTTTAATTAAATGGTAAACGGTCTGGATGTAGATGGCACTTTTTCAGTCTTATTGACCTCTCAATCAGTCCCATTTACCTGTTCATGAACACATTCATGCAGTGCTTATATATGCAGCACTATTTTTCAACACCATTCACACACTGTCAGCACAGCCACCAAGGCAATTTGTTCACAGTGTCTTGCTCAAGGACACTTCAGAATGCAAACTGGACAAGCCAGGGATCAAACCATTGACCTTCTGTTTAGTGGGCCACAGTCAGAGTTGTTGAGGAATGGTGGTTAACATTATGATCCCAAACAGGATGGCCTGTAAAGTCTTGTCATCACAATAAAACTGAATAGATAAAAATCTTAAAACTAATGCAAAGAAACCAGAGATAAGAGCTGTGGCTCAACTCAGGATCTGCATGCGGAGGCTGCATTTAGGTCACAGTAGCATGACTAGACTGCCCCATTTCAAAGACTCCTCCAAATGTGGCTGATAAAATGCGTCCTTCCATCCCCAATAAATGGGTGGATCCCTCCTGGTCCAACCTATCCCAGGATTCATTGTGTTTATTGACAAACCATTTTTAAAAGAGTTAATGGCGCCAGTGAGCGACAAGACATCCGATGCTTGAGTGTCATGCTTCAAGTCACAAGAACACCTAACAGTATGTATCAAGGGGCATTAAAACTTTCTCATCATATCCAACTGCAGATCTGTTGCTAGGATACAGCAGTAAGTATCGAGGAAACCCTCCATAGACAACACTGTTTCATTTCTGTTCAGCCCACCGAAGGAGATGACCTCTGAAACACAGCTAACATTTTTTCATTGATTCCACACGTTCTTATTGCCTCTCAAAATCTGAACCTTGCAATTGGTAAGATAAGCTTTGTGAAATTTGTAAAATGTGATCTGATCCTGTCTACCGTACGCCATCGGTGCAGGCAACCTAATATAAGCCTATAACCTAAGATAAGCTAATACCACACAAGCTAAAATAATAAGTGTCTCTTTGAACACACCCGTTAAACATTCACTGTGCTGGGAGAAAGAGCATGAGAAGCCTTTGGATTTAGTTGAACCTCCTTTGGCAGCAATAACCTCAGAAACTACACAAGTGCTTCAGCTCAGGCACATTCTCAGCATGTCTGCTGTGAACGACTCTCTGGGGCTCATTTCACAGCATCTCTATTGGGTTAAGGTGGATTTTAAGTTTGAAGTCGTTCTGTAGTAGATTTACCCCGACATTAGCCTGTAAGACACCCTGATAAATTGGGGAATTAATTCCCCCCCCCATTGAAGGTTTTTAAAGGCCTAGAGACGGCATAGCCCCAAATAATGATAGTCCCTCCACCATGCAAATGCACTGGTGGCTTTATGTGTGTGTTCGTGTGTGGGGGGGAGGGGGGATCATGGTCTCTGCCATGGACACCATGATCAATGCAATCATGCACCATTATTTGTTTGAATGAAGAACTCAAGAACATGATATTAGCAGAACCAATTATTCCTTTAAGCCTTTAACCTTGACTCTGGGGCTCTTTGAAAGGCTGGTGCACACTAGTTATGGCACACTAGTTATAACCATACAGTTCAATCAATCAATCAATCAAATTTTATATATTATTATATTTGTATAGCCCATATTCACAAATCACAAATATGTCTCATAGGGCTTTAACAAGGTGTGACATCCTCTACCCTTTACCCTCAACAAGGAAAAACTACAAAAAAAAACATGGGAAAAATAACATAGAAACCTCAGAGAGAGTCACATGTGAGGGATCCCTCTCCCAGGAGAAAAAAGAGTATTTACAGCATTGTTTAAGATAAACAGTTTGTAGCATAATGGAATTATGAATTAAGGAATTATTGTCAATAATGTTAAGGGTATCTGAGTATACATATTGTATATCAAGCAGTCATGTTGTAATCATAGTCCACAATCCATCATCATGATCCACTGTCCATCAGGACCCACTATCAGATGCCACCTCAATCATGGTCCACCACTACAATCAGATGCCAGCACGATACAGGATCTGCCATTTTAAACATTTTGCTGGAGGTGAACTGGAAATGTATTGTTGTTTTAGTTGCAGTTGTACAAGTACACAACATCTGGTCTATTGTGGGTTTCTGTCACCTCCAGATCAGGGAGGCTCCAACTCAATCAATAGAAATAAGATTATTTTGTGAACACCTCACACTTCAGCATTATCTGGATCTGGTAAGAATCAAGTCTAAAATTGGCTAAATTATCCTTTAGTGTGTAGCAGCCTGTTGAACATCCTGTCTTTTGCCTTACAAATCATCTTAGCTAAGAGAGCAGCCACAGAATCATCTGATCAGTATCTAAAGTCATCAGACTTCTCTGTAACTCTCTCTAGCTTTATACAAATTAAACAGTATTAACTGATGGCCTTCTGAGATCTCTTGCAAAACATTGTTCACATCAGCACATGACAAACTCAAAATGTTTGACTGTGTTTAGCTTGAGTCAGAGCTACATCACACACATCCAGTCTGGTTTCATTGATTGGACTCCAGGTTTGCCAACTCCTCACTCCAATTTACTTATATTAATGTCATGAGGCAAGAGGTTTGCATACTTTGCAAGCTGCACTGTGAATGTTTGCGAAACATCTTTTGTAGGAACAAAAACTATGCACTACTTTGAGTCTCCTAAAAAAGACTTTTCATTTACTGTAAGTTTTATGAAGATGTAATTAGAGAAGATATGTTTTTATGTATATGCAAGTCATTCCTAAGGTTCGTCTTGCCTACACTTACGTATTCAGGGCTCCCACTGAAGTCCAGCTGGATACTCAATGACCATATTTCTTCAAATACTGGCCAGAGCTTTTGTTTACCTCAGCTGTAGAAGGTTTTTGATGAAAGTTTTTGCTAGGGACCTTTTATTCTAATTCATTTGATTAGAACTAGTAGAATTGGCTTGGCTGCATATGCAGTACTCACATGTACACACACCCTTAAAAACGCACAGTGAGCAGAGTGGAGAGGAAGTGCTGACAACTATATTCATAATAGGTTTATTGTTAGTAAATTTCCTGACTCTTCTTGAGGGTTAAGGGATGTCCCACCTTGTTAAAGCAATAACATTTGAAACTAGAAACAGTATTTAGTTGTAATGTCCGATTTCCCAAACTGTGTTTAAGAGATAAACATTAAATATGATGAATATGAATTGTCCTCTTGGCTCAATTCATCAGTTTGTCTAATTTTTCTCCTTGCCTTTCTCAAAAAACAAGAACATTTTCTTTTTATGAATATACACACAGACACACACACACACACACACACACACACACACACACACACACACACAAACAACCACAACCACACACATAAACACATTCACCACAGTGATCCTTACATTTATATTTAATCCATGGAGTCTAGACCTATTTTCTGGGTATTATCTAACATTTTGTAACATGATCCCTGACCTGTGAAAGCCTCAAGGCCTCTATTACCACCGTCTGTAAACCATGACTCTTTTGTCCAGCAGTTAGTCCAGCAGAGCAGGATTATACAAAAGGGGGATGGTGAACTGCATCTAATATGACAGCATCATTTGGGTTTTGCTTTGACATACATTTTTTTGTCAAACTCTACAAAACTTAAAATAAAAGGGATACGAAATTTGGGTCTGTAGGTGTGAATGCATCTTAAGATGCATTGTAAGAAGGTCTGCACCTGATATGGTGAGACACTTTCTCCATCCAGTATTTTTATGTTTTAAGATGACAAGAACACTGATCTAAAAACAAACAATTATATTAGATTTACACATCACCCAGACAAAAAGTTAATACTCTCACCAGCTGATGGTCCCGAAGACATAGAAATAAAGAAACTGTATTGGTCTTGTGTTGCATTGTAGCTCTTGTATACATTTATCAAGTCTAATAAAGAAAAATGTGGTCAGACAGTTATTCCCTACTAACATGATTGTGTTTAATCTTTCATCAACACTTATAACACAGGCTGATGAGGAGTGGGACAGAGCCACTATTATGTTAGTGTACACTGAGCTGGACATGCAAACTACTGCAGCTTCCATCAGAGCAGATACAACAAATGCTTCATCCATTCAGACAAAAAGAAAAGACACCACCCTCAAAACTCTCTCTGCAATTTTATGAGACATAGGTTCACTTAATATATGAGAGTACACACACAGCAAACATGTGATCTGTTAAAGATCAGAAGCTGCAGGCTTTCTCTACCACCAGCTGATCCTCTGCCATGGCATAATTACTAAGATCGTCTATCCTGTGACCATGGACCTGGAATAGGATCAGATGGGAATGTGGGAGCTGAAAGCTGATCTAAAGCCAGCCAGATGCGTGATGCATCATTTAACACCACAGCGAAAAGAAAGCAAAAGGATGAACACACATGCACACAAACACTCACAATGGGCAAATTCAAAAATCCAAAAGTTCTCAGACAACCTTAGATGGCCTTACTGAAGCCAGAATCATTTTGACACCTGCACAAGAAGCTGTTTCATTTTTGCTCTCGTGCTCGCTCTCTCTCTCACACACACATACACACACACACACAGATGAGAGGGCTTATGTCTAGCTAAACTCATAATACTTGTCAGAGACGGGCTTAATGACAAATCAGAGTGTAAAACAGCTGTCATTATGATCAAAAAACTCATCAACACTAGTCAGTGTGCTCCGCTAACACTAAGTGGGGAAAATGTTTAAATGCTTGATGGATGTTTACTTGTGTTCCAGTTGTTGCGCACCGTTTCCATTTTCACATTGACTCACAACCATGAACTGTCCCTCTACACCCTCTCTCTCTCTCTCTCTCTCTCTCTCTCTCTCTCTCTCTCTCTCTCTCTCTCTCTCCTCCATCTAGTCATCTGTCCCTCTCTGGCAGTGGAGTAGTGAAGTGACAGATGTGCTGGCCCTGACCTGCAGAGAACAGTCTTGACCCCTGCTCGGCACACAGCCGCATGTCAACACTGTGTTTTATTACCCATCTGCATTTGTGTGTGTACAGTAGGTGTGTGTGTGTACAGTGTGTGCGTGTGTCTGAGAGCTCATGCAGATGCATGGACACAAACAATTTAGGAGTAAAAATGAAGAAAATGCAAATGTGTTTATCTTTGATTCGGTGGGATTTTGTATGCGAAGTAAGAAAAGTACATTTGAACCTGCGTGTGTACAAAAGACTTGCTGTAACTGCCACTCTGCAGTGTTAGTTTGTTATTTTGTGAAATATTTTAGCAATTACAGGAGGGATTGCTTATTTTCCCCTCAGGAAAAATTTAAATCATTTCCTGATCCTGTGACTTTTCATCATTAGGTTAATCTCTAGTACTGTCAAATACTTTTGTAGCTAAATATCTGCAAATCTTCTCGTAGTCATACCCCCATGGCTGTAGATAAATTCTGTTGCCCATCAGCTTTGATCTGATCATCAATTAGCCTCTGGGGGCAAAGGGCACTGTTGTGGGGCTTCCAGTGTAGACAGTGGATATCTGGGTTAAAACTCCATCTTCCATTTGCTGTTACACTGTAACGTTTTTTCACACAAAACAGAAACAGCAATACTTTTTGGAGGCTAGGTGATTTGGGTTCAAACGACATTTTGACTGAACTCTATTAACACCTATCTGCATATTAATACAAGTAATTTAAAAAGCTTCTTGCCAGTACATTGCAGTGAATATGTTTCTCCTCTTTTGCTCTCCACACTGTTTATCTCCAGCCAACCAAACATGATAGTTCAAACCAGAAACAAAAACCAGAATCTTGAGAATCACAACTTACCTACAGATTCAAAATATTTGTATTCAGAATCTGTTTATAGAGATCATACTTGGAACTTTGCACAAACAGAGGGCTGCAGGAGTGAATCAGCATTTGTGCATTTCCAGTACACTCTTAAGCTGATGTGTTTTTTGAATAGCTTTTTGGTTTTGAAGTCATGTCGGTTGTTGAGACAAGCTTAAGACATTTTTTTGAAAAATACATTAGGAAATATATTTTTAACATGTCTTAGAAAAGGTTTCTGCTAACAAGTGGATAAAGTAGATTACAGAGGTTGTAACAGCGAACATGAAACATGACACTAGTCCACTCTCACAGTCACAGACAAGACTTGTCTCTTCCAAACTATAGGAGGAAAAGCTTTTATAGAAGAGGTAAGCAGGAAATAAAACTGCGAAGATAGTAATATTGATGTTAAAGTCGTGGTGTAGTTTGTTTATAGCCTATAAGCCATTTTTTAATCTACCAATTGTGCTTAGGCTTTTTGGACGTTGATTGTGACGATTATCTTGTTGAAAGTACAATAACTTTTGTTTGTTATTGACTTTATTGCTGAGTTATTGAAGTTTACTTTGTGTGTGTTTGCTCTAGAGTTTATGAGGCACGCATTTCCCAAGAACACATCGAAAACTTTCAAGTTCAACATTTTATGTGCACACAGTTCACCTGCCACACACCACACGGGACACACACAGCCAGGACATCATGGTTAAAGTGACTAGAAGGATCTGGGCTCATGATCGGTCAGCATTGATAACAATAATTAAATATGTGATTTTAAGTTTGAAGAGTGACAGAGACAAGCAGATGCACACACATACAGGCTGCAGACAGGAGAAGTTCTTCCTGCAGATTATCACACGGTGCAGTGTTCCTCTTAACTTCATTTTTGCAGAAGAAGCAATGCCCCACTCATCCAGAAACACCTTCATAAAAATTCTGCAGCTTATAATAAAGATCAGCTCGATGTGTGAGTGATTAGAAGTGGCAATGCAGTGGCACTGCCTAGGAGGGGCCAGGTGAGACCCTAATACAAGAAAGGCTATAATCAGATTTTTCCTACAATTTATAAGGCCTAAAATGAATGAATGTCAGATCAAGGTGGAGAGCATCAAAGAGTTAAATGGGGTCATGCTGGCCAGCCCTGCTGCTTATAGAAAACTCTTAAATCCCTTCTTTATTAGGTGTTTCTGATGTCATATCATCTTCTGCAGCGTGCAGTGGCTGGGATCAGACCCCTCCTGTCTCTCCAGCCACAGACATTGCGATGCCCCTTCTGCCTCCTGTGCCACTGTGCTGCAGCTCTCCCTGAATTTCTGCTCTGTGATGCTGAGCATTTTAATTGCTTTTTTGCAATGACTGTCCAGGGAAGCTCTGAGGCTTGATGGCCTCCATCGATTATTACTACTACCAGCAGGACACCATTTTTGGAAGCAATACATCCACCAAATCCCCTTCATAAGTACAAAAAAAGGCTCATTCACAGGGGCTTTGTTGAGCATTGCAGTGGATGGTCTAAACACAGTCCAGCACATCAGGTTATACTCCTGTCAGCAAAGAACAAAAAACGTGAGGTTGCAGTGACACAGACTCACCGACACTGGACAGTTATAGACTGATAAAACAGCCTGATCCTGTCTGGTGTCATCAGTCCAGTCCCGACCTCCACAGGGGTTGCCAGATGGTTGTGGTGAAAAGATATATAATAAAATGAAATGACATATTTAGCCTGTACCAGTAATAAGATTTTCTTTAGAATGGATGATATTGAGTGTGTTTGCAAGAGTCAAAGACTGTGTGCACATGATTTATTACTTTGACAAAACAGAAGAAAGCCCAATGAGACAAATTGGGATTTGTGAATATGGGCTATGCAAATAAATGTGATTTGATTTAGAGAAAAAAAGCTCTTACTTTGTAAAACTTGTCTGAATTTGCCACTGAGAAACTTTCATGAATAACCCCCCCCCTTGAGAGTGTAAGCAGCCAGCAAGTTTCCTAACTATGGCATAATGCCACATTCACAGAACGCCACATTCCTCCGACTCATTTGATATTAAAGTGAGAAAGATCTAATAAAACAGTCAAAGTTGAGCACAATTTAATCATAAGGTTAAGTGTTGCAGAGAAACACATCTCAGCTCAGACCAGATGGGAGCTGCAGAATGGGGGGGGGGGGGAAAGATTGTGAACCACGTCTCTTCATGGCCACAGTTTCCCTTCTACTACTTCCAGCAGGATAATGCTCAATGTCACAAAGTAAAAGTCGTCTCTAAATGGTTTCATGAACATCACTGTCGCTGTGTCTCAATTTAGAGGCTGCATTCTTCAGAGGGCGCGGTCTACACAGCCCATGAAGGAGGCAGTCTTCACTCGTCGCTTGCTGACACCAAAACCTCTATGGAAAACGGTTAGTCATCGAAGCATAATTAATCCTGGGATAAGATGGGCCGGGGAGGATCCACTGATTCGTAGCCTTCATTTCTTTGGAATGAAAGGATGCATTTGTTGGCCACATTTGAAGGAGCCTTCGAAATGGGACGGCTTAATCGCACCACTGCGATGCAAGCGTCTTTAAATGCAGCCTCCGAAGGATGCAGCCCCTGAATCGAGACACGGCTAATGAGTTCAATGACCTTCCTCCTGTGTGCCTCAACCGGAGCCACTGTCATCAGTGATGACTCATTTCAAATAGTAACACTTCAGAGAGTTTCACACCATTCAGGCAGGAATTCCTGTCATTGCCTGTTGTCTTTATGACTCTGGCTACACATTAAAGAAATGACCGACTAAATCCAGATGATATTTTATTGTACTTACAGGACCCATCAATAAAAAACCCTCTGTAACATGAATAGTTGCTGGATTGAGTTCAATGAACTCTCCTCCAGGAGATACTTTCCATTCTGCGGAACAGAACTCAACCCTTTACATTCGATAATTAGACATTTCCCCAGGCTGTCAGAGTTGTTTCGTCTTATCTCCAATCCCTTGCTAAAAACAGTAGAAACTGATCTCAGCGCCAGGACTCTTCCCCTCAGAGGACAGATTGAAACTGTTAGAATAGCCGTCAGAATACAAATACTTAAACTACTTTTCCATGCTACCTGTAAAGCCAACAGACATATCCCCTCAAAATAAGTATATGTCAAGGCAGGAACATTTTTATTGTCTCGACCAAGTGCCTTGAGATAATGTATGTTACGATTTGATGCTGTATGAATAAAATAGAATTAAAAAATATTTTGCTAATTAGAAGAAACATTTGACTCACAGATTTACCTTACCAATGATTTGTAAAACTCTTGATAAAATAAATCTTTGGCCCAACCCGTTCACAGCATTCCTCATTACCTCACCCATTCTCATTCATTTTTTCAAACCTGATGATGTGTCATAGATACACTCAAGGCCTTTGACATGTGTATGATGACACACTGGGTTTTAATGTGAATACACTGGCAGCAATATTAGATGCCCAGAGCAATTGCCCCTGCATCTCTTCACTCCATCTACTGTATTATTGGATTCTGAGCTTTAATAGTCTCATTACAGTGCTCACCAATGAGTCAGAATGTAAAAATGTACAATCAAATAAACATATATTATATATGTATATATAGAAAAAAGATTAAAAGATTTCATATTACATATTTCTCCGCTGCTGTATTCATATTTTTCTACACTTTTGTGGGCCTAAGTCTTTGGGGCTTCGAACAATGAAACAAATCATCCACAAGTAAATGTAATTCACAAGAGATTTGAAGAAGTCACCCTAAGTCTTCCGAATCATTGATAACATTGGACCATAAAGGCAGAGAAGGGTGAAGGAGTTACAAACAAAGATCAGACACTGAGAGGAAGGAGCCAGAGGGATGGAGAGAGGGAGGAAGCCATGTGGACCCACTGTCCTTTTTAATATTCATAAACTGAGTTCAAATGGTGGAGAGAGACGGGGGAGACAAATACATAATGAGAAGAAGGAGATAAATAGTGAGGGAGGAGTGCCAAAGAGTCCATGATGCCTCTCAAAGGAAAACAATGAGTTTTCAGCAGACTTGGGTGTGATAAGAACTTAATAAATGAAAAATAATTCTAAAGCATAAGGCTGTGGTGACATTCTACATTTGTCTTGTTGTCATACTACCAATAAGTACTGTGCATATATCAAAGCTCAATTCATCTACTTCCACTGTGACATAGAGCTCCATTGTTGTATAAATCACCACCAAATCACCCTGCATCCGACACTGCACTTCCATGTCTGAAGCCAATAAGATGAAAGGTTCTTTAGACATGTATTCCATATACACACAGACAGACACATAACGGGTGAAGTGTTGTTAATAACAACCTATGAGCAGGGTCATTCGAGGCCTGGTCTGTCGCAGGAACAAATAAATCAGTTTTGTTGCTGTCATCAACCCACAAGCTTCACAGAGTTAGGAAATGGATGATGTATATTTAAAATACTATTACCAAACTGGGCACACTACAAACAGGCCTGTGAAGCATTGACACAAAGGGCCCTATTTCTGCAGGTAACACCTTTTAAATCACATGCAAATGACGGGCTTCTACAAAGTCACCCCACACACATCAAACTGGTCCATGCTGATTCACCGTGCCGTGGTCAGTGACTGGAATACATTCATTTCAGTAGTAGCAATTCTCATTTTGTTCTTGAAATTCATTACGGTGCAAATTCTGTTGTATGATGTGACATGTAATGGGATTAATATTGAAATACAGTTGTCATATAAACATCTTCATGAACATTTTATGTGATTTATTTCTACCAGTTGAATAAAAAGCCACACCATCTGCCTCCGGCTGCAGTTTTGAGGTGCTGTGTTCCACTGCTGCTTTTCTGCATCATCCTGACATCAGCATCAGATCAGAGTGGAGCTCTTTCCATTTGTTGAGTCGCTAGTTTCATGTGTCACTGTGATTGGCAGCAATTGACAACTGTTTTAGAGCGAGGACATCAGTGACATGACTGGCGGAGTGATATCATTAATCACCATACTTCAAAGCGAATGCACAAAAATGATGGAATGTCTGCATGTCAACCAGGATGTTCAGGACATAACCTAGATTTGCAGCAAGTCCTTTTACTGTTTGTGCTGCACCCACATAAGTTAAAATTGGAGGTGCACAGCAGCAGTCTGTCATGTCATGTGCTCATTAATGCAAGTAGAAGAAGTAGGAAAAAGTATTCAGACCAGGATCTTTAGTTAGTTAAGTAGCAATACAGCAATATAAAAATACATAAATATAACTATTACAAGTTATTTGTTGTCCTGCTGACGCATGGTGTGAAGCACAGTGATGCACCAGTAAACTGTTTTTTCCAGTCACGCATTGAACTTATTTCCTTAGTTTGGTATCATTGTGACTCAGTGATTCCATTTTCCAATTTTAATTTTATTTTGTACATATCTGACTATTGTGATGCCACATTCTGCAGCCGAACAACAGGTGTGTTGGATACAGACACGATGAAGAGTTCACATTCACTCCGTTATGGGTTATTTTGAAAAACTTTTATGATTTCATTTTGGATATTTTTTTCTGATTAACAATACTGACTACATTTCTACTTTTACTGTCCATATGGTGCTACGTTGGTAATTAATGGCAGATGGCTGTGGATCATTATTGATTTTCAGGTTATCCATAATGAAATCAAAAAGTAAATTCAACTAAACTTCCTCAACTGCATCATCACACAGAGAGCTACATGGGTTCTGTGCTCTGATTACATATAATCGTTTGACTTGTAAATTCAGACAAAAGGCAAGTTATTGTATTTTGACCTTAATACCTAAAAACTTGTTTGATGCCAAAGTTTCTTTGGACGGCATGTGGGCCTCCAGCTCTACCGCAATGCAGAAATGGAGAGATTTTTATCCAGGACATGTCCTACCCTCATACATCGGCTAAAACAAGTTACTGGGATAGATCTGAAAATTTGAAATATTCTGTCACAATAGAATTCAAAATCCTTAATGATCAAGCCCCACATTAAAGAGCTCACAGCACATCATTATCCCATCAGATCACTTCTCTCCCTAAATGCAGGCTCGCTTGTTGTTCCAGTCTGTGAGAGTAGAATGGGAGGCTTCAGCTGCCAGGCTCCTCTCCTGTGGAACCAGCTCCCACTCTGAGTTCAGGAGGACCTATTTGCTACAGTTACACTATTACAGTTATTTGCTTTCTGATGTCGAGTTAGATAACACAGGTAAAACAAATCTCTGAATTTCTAAAAGTGCTCACCTATCACACCTGTGATATACAGATAAATAAATATATGCAAAAACAAAACTTTATGTTTTATAGGGTCACAAGTCTCAGTGTCTGACAACAGTTATTTCTTTTAATATAAATCACAGAGCTCATTGAGTTAGGGGTGCGTATTCAGTGGTCAGTGTATGCACAATAAAACTAACACCAATAAGCTCTGCAGACAGACTGAGAGAGAAAAGATGAGCTCTCACAGAGCTGGGGAGTAACTACTATTTATACTGGAGTTTGGAAGGTTGAGCCATCAGAGAGAGCCAAGCGTGCTGAGGATGGACAGTTGTCTTGATTGCTGTGTCAGCTCTGTTTATGTTGGCCAGGTTGCCTCTATCTTGTGCCATAATACACCCACCAGATGTCCTTGTCCTTCCTCCTTTTCCCAAATCAGCCTGCTACCGTTTCACGTTCACAATCCCGCCCTCTACCTTCACACCAGTTCCTCATTTGTCTCATTTGCTTCCCTGTATTTATACAAGCCCTGTACATCATTTGTTCAATTGAAGGAACTGCATCAGTCTGCACTTGAGTCCTCCCTACCCCTGCTCCTTCCGCCAGTTGTGACTGACAGGATCCGCTCGGCCTGCCATTCCTGGGAGGACATTGGGCTGTGTAAAGCGATTTTCTCAATGCAGAGACAGGCGTCCTGGAGTTGGTTGTGACCCTAAGAAAGCAGGACCCTGAATTTGCTCAAGAGGTATTCTGGAGTTGGGAGTTCTTCTTCAGCCAGTCGTGTTTCTCATTAGCCAATCACCTCCACCACCTGCACAGTCATGCCAGATGCTCCTCAGAGACCTGCCTCCCAGTCAGCTAGCATCGGATGCACTATACACCAGTCTGCTTAGCACTGTTCCTGGTTTCCTCAGTCGCACCCTGCTGCTACACGTCCTGCTGAACCATCCACACCCAGCTCACAACCCCCCCTCCTCCTCCTCCCCCAGCCTGTCTCTTTCAACGACTGAGGTGAGAAACCAGCTACGGCAGATAGAGGTGAGAGAAGCAGCGGGTCCAGATGGCATCACCTCCAGATTATTGAGGTCCTGTGCAGACCAGCTGTGCGGCATTGTTGGACACGTGTTTAACTTGAGCCTGAGGCTGGGGAAGGGGCCACTGCTATGGAAGACTTCCTGATTGGTACCTCTGCCCAAGACACCGCATCCAAAAGACTTCAGCAGCTACAGGCCGGTGGCTCTCACATCACAACTGATGAAGACCTTGGAGAGGCTGGTTCTTCATCACCTTCGGCCTGTAGTGAAACCATTGTTGGATCCGCTGCAGTTCGCCTTCCAGCCTGACATCGGAGTGGATGACGCTGTCATCTACCTCCTACAACGAGCCTTGTCTCACCTGGAGAGACCTAGAAGCACTGTGAGGATCATGTATTTTGATTTCTCTAGTGCTTTCAACACGATACAGCCTGCGCTCCTGGGGGCCCAGCTGGAGGCGACAGGGGTCCACCTCACATGCTGGATCGTGGACTACCTTACCAACTGTCCACAGTATGTGAGGACACGGGACTGCGTCTCCAACACAGTTGTCTGCAGTATGGGGGCCCCACAGGGAATAGTTCTGGCTCCGTTCCTCTTCACCCTCTGCACTGCAGACTTCAGGTACAGCTCACTGACCTGTCACTTGCAGAAATTCTCTGACGACTCTGCACTCGGTGGCCTGGTCACAGATGGGGACGACAGTGAGTACAGAGATCTGACCATAGACTTCGTGGACTGGTGCCTATGTAACCACCTCCAGCTCAATGCAGGCAAAACAAAAGAACTGGTGGTGGACTTCTGTCAGCGCAACACAGTGGTGGCATCAGTCATTTTCCAGGGACTGGTCTGCTGGAACAGCAGCATTTCAGCTGCGGACAGGAAGAGACTGAATAAACTCATCAGAAGGGCCAGTTCTGTCCTGGGGAGCTCTCTGGAACCAGTGGAGGTGGTGGAAGACAGGAGGATGTTGGTCAAACTGTCCTCCATGATGGAGACGGTCTCCCACCCCATGTAGGACAACACTGAGCAGCTCCTTCAGCGGCAGACTCCTTCACCCCAAGTGTGTGAAGGAGAGATTCAGGAAGTCCTTCCTTCCTGCTGCTGTCAGACAGTACAACAAGCACTGCACCCAGTAGACCACCATACACACTCCCTCTCTCTCTCTCTCACTCACACACACACACACACACACACATAGCCTCATGTACAACCAATGTCAGAAATCTAAGTGCAATATGTACATAGTAATTTATCTTGTTTAACTTATCTTTACTCTATATTCTTTATTTTTCATGCTTTTTGATTATCTTGCTGTTGCAATGCTGTTAATTTCCCAACCTTGGGACAATAATTCTGATTCTGATTCTGATTCTCCAGCCCCAGGTCTGCATCCCACAAACCTGCATTCCAGGAGTCTATTCGCCGCCCTACTAGCCACCAACCTGCTCTTTGGCTGGCTACCTCAGAGCCTGGTGTCTGGTATCTGGGGGTCAGAGCCCTGAAGATGTCAGTCAGTCCACCCTCCTTGCATTCTAGTCAGCAGCTGTCAGTCTGCTTTCACGCTGGTCTCCTGCACAACCTCCAGAGAGTTTTCTCCTACTTGACTTCCATCACAGTTCTGCTTGTCCATCTGCCCAAAGTGTCCTGCTTTGCCTTTCTCCAGCCAGTGAACTGTCTGTCCATTGTTTTCTCCCTGTGCTTGACTCTGTCCTCTTAGATATTAGACCATCTTCTACTCACTGCTTGTTGCCTGTTTACCAATCTTCCTGCAAGCCTGCAGCCTGCAGTCTGCATTGTTTGCACCCACCTGTCTCTTAAGACAATAGGCATTAAGCAGATTAGTTACTTGTAAAAATAGGAGTTTGGCCACTTTTGGAATTGATGCGTCACAGTGGAGAACATGCTCTGCAGTCACAAACTCTGTAAAATGCACACATTAACCTTTCTTGTTATTCATAAAAAGCAATTTATCCCCAGAAATGATTTCATTATCAGCTCCTGCAAGAGTGGAAGCCATAATAGAGGTCCCTTATCAGACATCCCTTCTGTGTTAGCACTGCAGCTGACTGTTTATGTCTGTGTGAAATGCAGCACACGCGTAAAACAAGAAGAACTTGCATCAACTTTTATTATTTTGGATGTGATTGTTGGTCCTTGTCTTTCTTCTATCTAAAACCACGTCACAAAAAACTAGTTTCCTAAAACAGCTCTGAGAGAGAACTAAGCTTTCACTTCTCTTCAGAACCCCTCTTATGTTTGCATGGCAAATATAACTCAACAGCTTTCAGCCAGTTCTTTGCAGAAAGTTAAACTGTGCAGTGGGGGGTGGAGGACTTCATGACCTTCTTAAAATCTTAGCTGTGTCCCACTGTTGATTAAGACTGAATACACTGAAGTCACTGCTAAAAGAATTGCCCTTAAATTGACATTGTGACATCTGGGCCTTGTATGATAGAGTAGATACCTGACCCGAGCCCGCTGGGAGACATAACATTTGAAATGATTCAGGTTGGGAAGGATCATTTTGTCTGTGCTAGCTGATTTGATTTTTTTTACGCTGCATATGTCTGTAATCAGGAAAAATAAGCAATATCTGTGTGTCAGGGTAAGGGTATCAAACTCAGTGCAGCTCGTATTAACCACATCAGGTTGGGATATAACTCGTTCTGACTCAAATCAATGAGGAACTTTTCATTTTATGTGCATAATTCTAATTCATTAGTAGTACGCAGTGCACACATATGCAAACATGCTGCAATGTATGGACATGCTTTATTTTTATATAGAGGGCAGGGATTTTGTTTTGTCCAGGCGTTCGTACTCACACAGCTTATACAGATACCATATATAACTAGTGTATTAACTGTATATAAATATGGTTTATACACTTATATACAACATCTCTATTTAGTTTTGTACAGTATCATTATAGCAAGCACAATACAATTTCCTACAAACGTTTTTTGCGTCATACACATCCATCCATCATCGATCCCACTTGTACTTTTGAGACTTACAGGGGGAGCTGGAGCCAATCCCAGCTGAGATTTGTTAAGGGGCGGGGTACACCCTGGATATGTCTCTCGCATATCGCAGGGCCAACGTACAGAGACAAACCACCAGTCACACCTACAGTCACTTTAGAGTCTCTACTTAACCTAACCACAAGAAGGTGGAGAAACTGAAAACACAGCACAGAAATACCTAAACCAAACTGAGATTCACACCAGGAGCTTCTTGCTGTAAGGCAACACCACTGTTCTGCCTGCACAATTTAGCCGATTGTTTTTTTGTGATTCGTTGTAAAACCAAACCTCAATATTGTAACGAGCTGTGAATAGAGACAGACACCACACAGATGAGCATAGTCATGATGTGGTTGAATTAGATGAAGTAGTTACCATTGTGGAACTAGGTCTGAAAGGACTATATGGAATACAGGCTGCTGTGGTTTAGATTATGCTTTCTTCCAAAGTCTCTGAGTGTTAGTTCATGACACAAACACATTTTACCTTGATCATACTCACACACACACACACACACACACACACACACACACACACACACACACACACACACACACACACACTCACTAGGTCTCCAACAATAGCATTGCCAGCTGGTAATGAGTGATACTTTTAATCAGTGGACACGTGGCATTTTGCTGCAAGTGTTCATGGTATTAGGGCGATAATACTCTACAAGCTTGTATACTTTAGTGGAAGACTTGGAATGCAGGGTGATCGGCCTCTGCTTTCTGGGTGTTATCCCCTCTATCCAACTTTCATCTATTCATTTCCATTTTCATCCACAACATTTTCACACTTCACCTTATTAACAACTTGTTAATTCTAAAAAAGAAAGAATTGTCACTTGATGAAAAGTATGGATAAATAAGACATTTGTTATGTGTTCTATGAAAAGTTTTCTGTTTCAAAACCGATATGAACTCAATCAGAGGTCCCCAGATGCACTGCACCCATAATACACATAAAATGTTGCATTCCATTGACAGCAGTTGCCTGTAGAAAAAATAATAAAAACAAATGCCAAATAAAATGCCTCAGTGCTTTCAAACAATGATGTAACTCCAGTGTAATCCACATTGTATCCCTGCCTCTTCACTGTCTCTCTTCATTTCTGTCCTGCTCAATAATTTCTTTACCTCTGAGCTGGGGGAAAGACAGTGAGAGCAATGAGGACAGGAGAGGATGCAAAAAAGGGAGAGGAATATTAACATATTGACACAGTTGAAATGCAGCCAGGCCTTCAACTCAGCCCACATCCCCCACCCAACCTCCCTCTCTAGTACACTGTTCCTTCAGGAGGCTTAAAAAATACAACTGCGTCCTCTGGTCACATGGGGCTTTATAATCGTCTGACAGATGTGTGCGCCACTTCTCACGCAGATCTATAAAAACAAACAAGAATGTGCAGAATGTGTATGCCAACTCTGCCCCATGCATATTAACCTTTTGGAGATGGGAAGCTGGTGATGTTGTTGAATTGAAGCCAGATTATATTTTAACAGATTCTTCTAACACTGTGTCTGTATCAGTAACTGTAAGTTTTCACATAGATTTAGTTTGAATAAATAAATTGTGTTCACCTTCAAACTTCCATTTCCACATGATATAACAGGATGGAGGTTAGGACACTGCTGACTATTGCAATCAATTTGTTAAAGGGATAGTTCACCGAAAAATAAAAATTCCCTCTGTATCTACTCACCACTATGCCAATGGAGGGGTGGGTGAAGTGTTCACAAAACACTTTTGGAGTTTCAGGGGTAAACAGCGTTCAGCTAAATCCAATACAACTGAAGTACATGGCAACCAACTCTTCAAACAGAAAAACAAACAGAAAAAACCACAAAATGCCTCAAACTGCTGCAGATCTTGTGAGAACTCGTGAGCATTGAGAGAACTTACTGCAGCAACTGCAGCTATAGGGTAAAGAAGAAAAAACATTCGTACTATTTAGGTTATTACACATTAGTGAAAATATCACTAGGATTATTTTATATTCAATTTCTGCCAATAGATCCCTTTCACCTAAATCTTACACACTGGACCTTCAGTGTCATCAGTCAAAAGAATCGAGGGTTTTTCATGAAAATATTCCATTGCAGACTGTAAAGCAACTTCTTTCAACAGCAGAACTTCTTTCAACATTAATCTGGTTAAATCACATTTCAGCAAAGTTACAGAGGGGACTGTGTAACATCAGTTACAATATCACTATGAAATCTTAACATTGTTTTATCAGTGCATTTAAAATTAAGTTATTAAACCATTTCAGTTTTGTTTTCTGATTTACTAGTTCTTGCCATCGTCTGTTCTGACTGTCACTGATTATTCCTTTATTGTTTAATGGATAGGAACAAATACATAGAGAACATACTGTATGTCTGATGTGAGTATCATAGTGTTTCTTATTGATGCTCAGAACACTCGTCCTTAAATGTGCTGGATAACTTCCACCCCTGGAGAAAGCTTTGGCCTTGAGCCTACAGCCATATAAAAAGGTTGTAGGCTCAAGGCCAGAGCTTTTGTTTACAACCTTATTATATACCACTCTCTGTAATCAAAATCTGACCAGTTAATTCATCTGCAACTTTCTAAATAAAGCATACGCAGCAACTTTTTCTCCCTCTGTGTGTGCATGTGTGTGTGTGCATGTGTGTGTGTGTGTGTGTGCATGTGTGTGTGTGTGTGTGAGGCAGGTGCAGTTCTTCTTGTTCTCTCTCTGCTCTCAGACCAAGGTGCACATGTTCAGCCTGAACATGACCCAGAAAATATAGAGTAATACATTTGTTTCCATCATCTTAGGTCCGCTGACTTAACAAACAACATTGATCACTGATGCAAAAACCAGAAATGATTCACATTTTAGTAGTATTGATGTTAGATGATACCTAGTATTGATGTGAGAAGACTCTTGTGACCATTCGCCCTATACGGTGGTCAGGGCTGTACATTTGTGGAGGAACATATGTGAAGACAGACCAAGACAAAATATTAACAATAATAGCATAGTGCCAATATTCACATATGTGTCTTTGTTAAGATTGATATCATAGCAGGAGTAAGAAGAGAATCTAATCTGATTAGGGCCCACAGGAGAACCTCCATGTTGAGGGAGGTAAAAACATGTTTTTACAGTTTATAGTAAGACGCAGAGATGATCTGGTGAGTCACATTAGTATGTTACAATTCTGCTGATCATCTTCAATTGTTTATCTTATATTCATTGCCACTTGCTAATTTCAGGGAATGGGGGTTGACTGGGATCGAACTGCAAACTTAGTTAGTGAGCTAACCGCTCACTCTCCTGAGCCACAGCCACACAGAAAATGTTGTTTCTGGTTTAAGAGCACTTCATATGCCACTCTCTGTTTTCCCTCTTTCCCTGTTGATTACCTGCCTTGTCTAGAATGGATTGACCTATGAGTTGTTAGTTCATGTACTTAAATCCACTGTTCCCCACTTTGTCACCTCAGTTTCCCTGTCAGTGTTCCAACAATTTCCCAATGTTTCCTCCCATGTAATTTTATGCCCAAGCATTGTTGTTTGATTAAGCCTGCATGAGTTTTGGATACCTCTACCTCAATGGTCACCAACATTTTCAAACCCAATATCACTTTTTAATTCCAAATGTAATCTACCACCCTGATATCTTCCAAAAAAAACCACTTCATGGTCATATTTATTAATTTTGTCATTTCTGTTAAAGGCTCAAAAAGGACAGTTCTGCAACTTTATCTATTCAATGCACAATATTCACATTAATATCAATTCATATTTGCAGCAATGCAATGTGTTCAATGCACAATATTTAGCTTCTCAGCTCAACAATGTGTTCTGCAGAGGAGCTGCTACTGTTTTTACACAGGCTTTGACTGTTTCCTTGTATAACTGTCACAGCTCTGGCCGTTTCCATGGTGTTTCTGTGTCCCTCCTCCTGTGTGTGTGTGTGTGTGTGTGGGTGTGGTCTCTACTCCTGGCACCTGGCGTGAGTCTACCTGGCTTCAATCATCTTCATCACCAGCGCCACAAGAACCCTGGTCTCTCCGCCACTCATCACCAGATTGTTACAGTCACTCCTGTGGTACACACTCTCGGCCACACTTGTAGTGAACCTCTCGCTTGTTTTTTGTGCATGCAACTAACTCTGTCTTCCCTGTACCTCAGGATCACCAGAGCTCAACCCGGCAGCCCTCGCTCCTGCTCACCCTCCACCAGCCTTCAGCCTGTTGCCTGCCTGCCACGAGCTTTTATCATTAAAGACTCTGTTCATTCACAAACTGTTCCTCTCTGTGTCTGCTTCCAGGTCCAGCCACAACAAACTGTAACAATAACAGTAGTCGTGTGTACTCAAATAAATACCCGGGACTCTACAGTTTGAAGTCATGCATCTTCTGCTCCATCAAATATTTCACAATAAATAAAAACAACAACTAATGAACAGATTATGTAGGAGACTATGAATCGCTCCTCCTGTGGGATCTGCCTGTGGGTCCTCACCTGATTCTAGTGTAATCCTGAAGGGGGTACAGTTTGAATCATTATTGATAGAGTGCTCTGTGGTGCTTTAAGTGGAGGCCAGGGTTGTGACATGTTGTGATATTTTGTTATGTTTCTGTTTTACACTGCATCATGATTGCCTGTTATTTACATGGAAAAAGTTGGAATACTACTGACGAACTTTGGAACTCATCCTCTTGACTTAAATGTTGATGTGACATCCCTTATAAGATGCTACATAACAATAGTCATCATCATACTGAAGGACTGACCTTTATAATTATCATTTTTAGATGTTTCACATTCCAGAGCTGCAGGTCCTGCACAGCTTCAACTCAAGGTATTTCCAAAAACAACATCCATGACTCTTTCACGTCCCAGAATTCTGAGTACTTAAAAGTGTAAACTTATTCTATTGATATTTCACACAATTTTATTTTGATGTGAACTTCTAAAAATTGAAGAGTGACTGAGCAGTGTTTTTAGGGACAGACAAAAAAAACAATTAAAGATTAATTAAAAGCACCACTGTGTTGATGCTCTAAGGTTTGTTAATTAATGAACATTTGTTATAGTCCATTTCGTTCCCACATTGCTACAGAAATCCACGAGGACACGTTTGGAAAGATTGTGTTTTCCAATGTTCCAAACAGCAGTCAAAATTGGGGCAGCTTGCTACCCTTTGAACCTACGTGTCTGACTGTGAGCGCTGCAGAAAGACACCCGGCTGAGGGATTCTTTATTTTTCTGTGAAAATATAGGCTGGTTATACTAGTAAGTGTTTTCAGCCCAGGAGCCACATTTTAGCACAGTGAAATGTCTATGTGGCAGTCGCTACAAGCATAACCCTCATATACCAGTGTGTAGGGTAACTAGATGTCTGCCATCAGTCTGGTGACCCAACTTTTCTCAGACTAACCTATTTCATTATAGGAAGTATCTTTCGTGACTGCAGCACTTTTTTTTTTTTTTGGCCTCATTGTTTATCACATGATTGTTTGCTGAGAAATGAAGTGGCTATAGTAACAACAAGACAAACAAAGAGACAAAATAATACAACTTCTGGAGTGTGCGAACAACCTGAGGCCAGAATGACAGAAAAAAAAACACACTCCAACCTTATTGTGTGAGTATCAAGCCGTTAGGTGCACAGCATGACAAGCCGCAATCTTATGTTCTTGAGAAAATATGAAGAGGCCCAGAGAACAGTGTGGTTGCTTGTCAGGATTGTTGAAGATGAGAGAAACGGCACTGTTCAAAGCTGGTCTTTACATGAGACTGCTGTTAGTGGTGGATTGGACTTGGAGGGTGGTGCAGGTCACAAGCCTGGAGGAGGATTATACACGGATGATATAAAGAACATGAGCCAGGGGTTGGAGGATGTTACTGGTTCTGCTCTGACAGTCCTGAACTTCCACTTCCATCAAAGTGACATGTTTACAGTTTTGACCTTTGACTTCACCCCTGACACTGTACGGTTCCACTTTAGCAGGAAACTGCTGAAATGGTGTCAGCTCAAGAGGCTTAAGGGCGAAAATGTAAATGGTGGAAAAGGAGGAAAAGTGATCTGATTCTCCTCTCGAGGCAGCTGCACAGAGCGGGTCATTTATTTGTCAGTGTTTCTTTCCCATATACATGCAGTATATATGTATATAGTAATTATTTTCTGGTTTTTCATATGTGTTATGGGCCTTTCGGGTCACAAAAGTAAAAAGCACACAACACAATATTGGTATCAAGTTTATGTCAAACAAACCAAATTTTGAAGCTACAGGCTACATCAGGGGTCTCAACTAAAATTGCAAGAGGTTCAGAAATCAACCGTCCTCCCCTGGCAGTAAAATCTGACATATACCAAAAGCTGGGCATTGTCACTATTATCAGTCGATTATCAAGTACTAAAGATATGCAAGGTGCACTTTTTTTACTGAACATCCTTCTAATATTGTCATGCGTCTTGGCTGTTGAGGCTGTAAAGGGGATTTGTTAAATTTTTTCTGTCAGTTAATGTCTTTCTTTTCCATCGAGTGTTTCAGACGCAGCATTCATGCACTCCTTAATGATGCTCCCATCCATAGAGGGCTTTTCATGTTGTCCCGAAATCCACTGAATTCTCAGCAAACACTCGTATGTCCGCTTTCGTGTGGAGAGAGAAGGAGAGAGGGCCCGCGTAGATCGCTCATACTGGGCTTTTGTTGAGTGAAGAAGAGTCGCGGTTTGGATTTGGACCTGAGTCCACCAGTTGGTGACCCCTGAGCTGTGTTTAGCTGAAATCAAAAGGTGTTCAACTGTCATGCTATGTGTATTTTTACTTCTTTACTAGTTATAACTCGTTGGATTTGTATATACCCTGTATTAGTTGCAGAAATAAAAATAAATTACTTTGAGATCAGTCCAGTGTTAAAATTAAAAATGCAAAAAAGGAAAAACACTAAAAAGAATTTTGCAGTGTAACAATGGTAACTCAGTTTCTACCTTCACTGCCTCAAGCAAGGTTTTAATTTTCATGGCTTGCAATTAGTGAGGTAACATACAAAAGGCAAGTAGGGCGATGGTTCTGTCAGTGTAAGGCACAGAGTACAGGTATACAGCTTTTTCCTGGTGGCAGTTTACTACAAGACTCATATCGACCTTGTAAATATAAATCCCTCGTGTCAACCATAATCCCCGCAAAGCATCACTGTCCCTGTTTTCAGTGTAGCAGTGATGGTTTGCAGCCGGTGAAACTGTGAAGCACAACATCAAATACATTATTCAGTGCATTTACTTGGCATTAAAGCCTCTACACATTACGTCATGAATCAGATTTCTCACATACCCATGATGCTATTTTGTAGGCTTAGTTATTTTTTACTGCAGGAGTGACAGAGGACAGATTCAGTCAAACATTAGAAAGGAATATTTATACACGGAAGTATAACTAGATGTAATGCCCCCATACAGGCTGTGGATGTTTCAGGGACAATAACATGGGGGAAACAAGCAGCGTAAGACCTGAAGACCTCCAATATTGTCTGAACAGAACATGACAACACTCACAGAGACAGTGTTTAAAAGTTGTTAACACTTTAAGCAGGTATACCTGAGTTGCTATCCTAATTTACCATGCTAACACTTGCTGATTTGCACAAAATGAGCTCAGTAAGGCCGATGCTGATGGGATTTCATTAGCTTTGTAGATATTGGACCTTTTTACTTGATGGATCTGTTAAGGTATCACCAAAATCATTAGGGTTGATTCCATAGTTGTTGAGATATAGTATTAAAGTCTGGAAGAAAGTGGTGGTGGTCTGTTACGCCCGTAGTCCTGCAGTATTAAAAACTGTGAGTAAATCCACTGCAGCTTGAACAACATCAGTACATTACACGCAGAGTTAATGTAATCCTAGCGGGTGTTAAACCACCAGAAGAACACAGTGCTGAACAATCAATATTTCCACCTCGTAAACTTAAATAACCTGTTTATCTCCCAGACTAATGTGTAAAGTAGCTGCAGTATCACAGGTTCAAGTCCAACTAGTTTACATATCATCTTTCTTTTCCACCACTTTACTGCCATCCGTACGTCTGTGTTATCCAATTAGGCAGAACTCCCTCCTCCACACAGGCAGACAAAAAGATCAAAGTAGGATTATCCTGCAGTAACTGAAAACTGTGAGCTAAAAGCAGTTCATCGGTGCGGCTGAGCTCATTTAAAATCTTTTCTCTTGAACTAATTAAGTGTCCAAAGAGGCTGTCTCAGGCCAAATTAAATACCAGAGTGCTGGGGGAACATCTAGACTGATGCAATAACTCTGCAAGTGGGTGACTGGTCTCTGTCAATCAAAGATCTCCATATCGACAATGATTTTCAAACACTGCCACTGGAACAAAAAAAACTGTTATTGTTCATGAAAATCAAATTAAAATAAAATGAAATTATGCAGCTTAGAGGCCCTTTATAAAGCTGATGCAATTTGTAAGACTAACAGCCAGTTTACTTCAATGTCTTACATAAAATAATCCTCCGCAGGGTTTGAGACACTTTTCTCACGTTGGTGTTGTAGTGTGCTGCGGATGGAGGCTGTTTGAAAAGTCATGATAACTTCACCTATCAAAAGCAACTTCAAAGACCAGCATCATGTCTGTACAGTCAATATAAAGCCAGCAGCTGGTAGCTGAGCACAGCTTCGACACTGGGCGGTGAGCATGCCTGACTATCATCTGCAATAGAATATTTGCCTATACAATTTGATTGTGTGCTGCAACTTCAAGTTGAGCTTTCTCAACGTTCCACACAATACAATCAAAGCAATTCAAAGAGAAGGAGCAGCATTTGCACTGGAGCATCCAACGCTGTCATGTGAGTGTTTTTTCATCGAAGCAAAGACTGAATAAGGGGGAAGTAGCTGAGTCTGAAGGAAACCAAATCATCAGCATTTCTAGAGGTAAAAAATAAAATCCTTTCACTTTGGACAAATCTCCACTTCTCTTTTCTCTCCAGTGGGAACAATCAGCATGCATTCAATAACTCTCTTGAAGTCATTGCTATTTATCAATTATCCAGCTCCAGTCAACAGTGATGGAAACATCACAACAGCCTTATTTTCACCTCCACTCTGGTTTGACGCCATGACACGCCTCTCGCCACCGTTGCCTCCTACAATTCCTTCTTCAGTTCAAGCAGCACGTATGTGTCATTCAGTCGGAATTTATTCTGAGGAGACTGAAGCAAGATATAAAAACGTAACATAAATTTGATTATTTTATAAATAATCCAAATCCAATCACAGAAAAATGTACTATAAGTCTCAAACGTTTAATGTAGTGAGATTGAAAATTAAGTATAATTTGTACTCAAATTAACCTGAAAGGAATTAGTTCTAAAAGTTTTGATAAAGTTGTATTCAAAGAAATCCCTGGGATCTCAGAAAGCATGATTACTGCAACAAGGAATTAAACAACCCACAGATCTGCTTATTTGAAATGCGTGGTATTGATATTGCTCATTTGGAAGTGAGAGCGAAGGCTTTTCCCTTTGCTTTGAGGGAGCGTTGGCATTATAACATTGTTGTTTACACTATCTAAATAAAAATTGTGTACTCACTTGCCATTCTAGGCCTTATTTTGGTATGTTTGTGCTTTGGTTTGTTTAGAACAATGTTACACTTAGCTAAACCAGTACAAATAGCACAGTTTCACGTTTTACTGTTGAGTTGAGACTGATGGGTAAAGATGTCAAGTTTATCTTTTCATAATCAAATCAATATACTAAAGTCTGCACAAAGTGAAGGGGTCTGAATACTTTGTGCAGCCAGTGTATACAGTAGCTTGTGAGGCTTAATGACATACAGCCTGTTTGAGTTCAGCTGAGCTGCAACATCAGCAACACTGCTGAGACAAGTGAAGATATTCCTGGGTCTCGACCTTCCCTCATCATGAGGGATTTACAGCCATCTGCTGCAGGAGCCTTGTCTCCCCCTGCATCTTTATGTGTGTGTGTGTGTGTGTGTGTGTATGTGTGTGTGTGCAGATGAGGGTCATTTATCTCTAAGTTATTGTTGTCCCTTCTCTTTGTATTCTTGTCACTCCTCCATCTTTCTTACTGCATAGTTTTTCCACTCGTTATATCCGCCTCTGTGACTTATCTTGTGCAGGTATAACTCTCAACACTAAAGACAAAGGTCATTCTTAAAGAGCCAGAGACAATCATGTAAACCCATCCTGCACAGTGTGCACGAATGTATGGCAGTCAAGAATAATGCAATAAAACTTTAACCTCATGGTACGAAATGACAGAGGATAATACAGCAAGCCTGTATAATGATGACAATAGAGTGAGACCATATATATATATTTATGATAACATTTGGGCTTCAACTATAATTATATAGTAATGAATTTGAAAACAGAATGAGTACAAAGATGAAGCCACGTGTTAATGGACGAATGTGGCTCTTTGGAAGTTCTGTATGAAGAGAAAGTTTTATGAAGGAAAATGCACAGCAAGTTATTACTGGCAGGAGGAAAAGTAGAAAGGAAAGATAGAAAGGAAGAAAACAATAGGGGGAGATTACCTTGAGAAAAGAAGAATGAATGTCATCAATGGTGTTGATGAGAACGTAAATGTAATGCAGTGTAAAGAAGGAAACACGACAAACTTAATGAAGCACATGAGATGCATTTGAAGCAGGGGGTTGCCCTGTGTTTGTCTGCTTGGGTGACGTCATGTCAAGTACATCAGGCCGCAGTGGGTGTTTCTGGGACAATTCATGACAAGTTTCTGAGCTGGAGTATTTTGCTGTATTAAGCACTGAAACCATTGAGTTTTGCATTAATTTATATAATATTCAAGTTAAAAGTATTGGTTCTTGCACAGTTTAGGCACTAGCAACGTTTGAAAAGTATTGATTCAGCTCTGGTAAAAGACGTATTTAAAAAACACTTTTGATTGGTTCTTTTTAACAACTTTGACAGTGTTATGATGATGTTTAACTCACAACTCATAAACCAAAGAAATCTAGCCACAGAAAAACACCTTCTGTTTTGTATTAATCTAGCTAGTAGTGGCGGCTGTCTACTGGCTATGAGTATTACATTTGATTTCAAAATAATACATCTTACTTGTGCCGTCAGTAAACAATATGAGCACATAAAAATGAATAAATAAGAAATACACATATACTCTCTCTCAGACACAAACACACACACACTGATTCATACATACACACCTGCTCAAAAATGAACACAACATGAGCACAACACACAACATTATAACTGGAAACATAGTTTATCTATTGCTACAATGTCGAGGAGCCGAAACTCAAGAATGTTCCTGTAATTAGGAGTAATGAGACGTTTCTATAAAGGAAACTTGAATCTTCTCTATCGCAGGTGAAATAAACATGAGAGTTGCTTTGCTACAAATAGAAACTGTACGAGCTACTTAACATGCTCCGAGCATTTGCATTGTTGGGAACCGTTGTGCATCTTCAGCAGGTATCTCAGGGTCACAAGCATTTCGCCCCTTAGCCTGTTCGGTTCCCTTGAGTCTTTTGACTTGGGATTCCTGTTTTGCATCCTGCATCTGCCTGCCTCCCAGCCTGTTCATTTTTATGTGAATATCTGCACTGCACCTGCCCATCTTGTGTGTGTGTGTGTGTGTGTGTGTGTGTGTGTGTGTGTGTGTGTGTGTGTGTATGCGATGACCACTCTGGACCCTTCAGATGAGTTATTTGAGTATGAGCTCCATGATTTGGGTTATATGCTGTGCATATGCAGCAGGGCCAGGGTTAGAGTGGCGTGCAGTGAATTTTATAGGCAAGAATCACAACAATTCAGAGTATAATTAAAATGTTCAGGGATTGTAAATTTAAAAATAATGCTTATTATTTATGTAACACGTTTCAAAATGTTAAGTGCTAAAATAAAATGTACAAGTTAAAAATCAAAAGACATAAAATGTAACAAAATAAAATACTATAGACAGTTTAAACCATTAACAACATGCCGTACAAACTAAGGGAGTTTTAAATAGAGATTTAAAAAACATACTGGGTTTGCCTATATCTAAGATCTCCTGGCAGGGAGTTCGACAGCTGAGGGGACCACAGTGTAAAAGCCTGATCACATTTCACTTTCACTTTCACACATGCACTAAACTCCACAGATCCTCCGTCTTTTCTCCAGAGGAAGTGTATGTGTGAACGAAAATGTCAGAGTAAGAGGCTCCGCAGTTTCTGCAGACTTTCTCCGCCTGGCCTCCAAGTATAAAGTCTGTAGAAATTCAGAAGAAGTCGATGTGAGAACACACAAGGGGATCCCACGCTGGATTCACTGCGAGCGGGTGGGGGCGGTTGATGATGCATCTAACACGTGACAGGCGAAAAAATGGAAAAAGCTGGGACACATAGTAGACACTGATAAAAATGTCAAGAGAGTTTTGGTGATAAAAGCTGACAACGGTGTCGGGGTGCTGTAACCATGATCACCTGATCTCGGCAGTTGAGTTACTTCCTGTCTCTGCCTGAATAATGCGGAGGATTTGATGCTGTTGTTATCGTGTCTGTGTGTTGTGCATGTGCGAAAGGCAAACTCTGGATAATCTCAGGACTTAATTGTCCAGACTTTACCCGCAGGTCATGTCTGAAATTGGCCCTACTTGCTCGCAGTGAGTCCGGAGGGAATCACCTGTCACCTGCTATGTACACACATCGAATTCTCCTGACTTTCTTAAGACTTTATACTAGGAGGCCAGTTAGAGAAAGTTGTACAGACTGCGGAGCGTGTCACTCAAAAGTTTGCCTTCACACATGCACCTCCTCTGGAGAGAATACAGAGGAACTGTGGATTTCAGGGCATGTTTGGAAGCAGCCTAAGTGAGAGCTTGGGGGGGGGTCATAGCCAACTTCCAGTCTGTTCCTTAGTTTTGGGCTCTAGCTGATATTTCACCTGTTCCTCCATCAGGTGTTCAAAGCCTCCATCTCCACACTGAGCCTGTTCCTGAGTCTGGGTCTCCAGAGTTGTCCTGCCTACATCACCAGTCTCTAGGACATCCATCAGAGCTGCCTCACCACTCCACTGTTCTCCTGTTCGCCCTCCAGTGGGGCTCCACCTGCAACACCAGCCTTCTGCTCTCCCCCCACAGAGGCTCCATCTGCTCTGACTCCTGAGGGCACCCACCACTCACTGTTGCCTTCTTGCTCTAACTCTGCAGAGACACTTGCCGTTGTTCTACTGCTTGGCCTTCACAGTGGTCCTTTGCGATAACCAGTGCTGTCCAGAACAACCACACCTGACTGCCTGGCCTCCAAATGCCAGCCGCTTGCTGTCTCCCGCTCCACATTGCAAATTGTGTTCATTTGTTTCAAACCTCACTCAGCATTTTGATGTCTAATGTCAGTTTTTAATGAAAATTTGTTTCTGCTCAGAAATATGACTTAACTGGCTTTGCTGTTGAAAACATCATCGGTACTGCAACTATATGAACATGTTATTGGAAATACTTCAGTACTTTTACTTCTGTTTTTGAATGCTGGACACTTCTGAGTATTTTCACATTGGCCGACTGGTATTTTTATCAAAGTACTTAAATCCACCACTGGCCCAATGATATTGAATCAATATATATGCCACTTCTACAAACACTGCATTTCCCATTCAACAGAAAATTAATCAACCTTATCTTCTACTTCTATTATTTTTCACCTTGAGCTGTGATAAACTATCCACAATTTACTGACTTTTTATAGCCAAAGCAATTAATTGAAAAGTAATTAGTAAATAAATCAATAACATCAATGACACTCAGTATAGCACATACCAATAGTCCCCTTGAATCCAAAATCGCTACACACTCATAAATATCAGTTTCCTAAATATGATTGTTTTTTGTTCAACTAGATCCATGACCTGTAGGCTGGGAAATCAGTACAAATGTTGAAAATGTTAAAAAAGTGATTAAGAAATTCCTAAGATTTTTTCATGAATGGAATGGAATGGGATGGATCCTGACCCTTAACACATCCTTCCACTAAATCTAGTGGTAATCCGTTCAGTAACTTTCCCGTAAACTTGCTTATAATCACAAAAAGGGTCACACAATATAACCTCCTTATTGGCAGTAAGGTAATTAAAGCAATCCATACAATCATAAGTCATAGTTTATCTTCCATACTCCTGCTGTAATCACACGTCTGCTCACACACAGTCACAGAGAAAATTCCCTGCTTGGAAATTGATCGAGACACTTTTTCTCAGACAGTCCCCTGCAGCCCAAATCGATCCAACTGGTGTAAACTGAACCAAACAGGGTTGGAGTTAAAGCACCATATGAGGTATACACTGCCTGGCCACCAAAAAAAAAGGTCACACACTCTAATATGTCGTTGGACCGCCTTTAGCTTTGATTACGGCACGCATTCGCTGTGGCATTGTTTCGATAAGCTTCTGCAATGTCACAACATTTATTTCCGTCCAGTGTTGCATTCATTTTTCACCAAGATCTTGTATTGATGATGGGAGAGTCGGACCACTATGCAAAGCCTTCTCCAGCACATCCCAAAGATTCTCAATGGGCTTAAGGTCTGGACTCTGTGGTGACCAATCCATGTGTGAGAATGATGTCTCATGCTCCCTGAACCACTCATTCACAATTTGAGCCCGATGAATCCTGGCATTGAATATGCCTGTGCCATCAGGGAAGAAAAAATCCATTGATGGAATAACCTGGTCATTCAGTATATTCAGGTGGTCAGCTGACCTCATTCTTTGGGCACATAATGTTGTTGAACTTAGACCTGACCAACTGCAGCAACCCCAGATCATAGCACTGCCCCCACAGGCTTGTACAGCAGGCACTAGGCATGATGGGTGCATCACTTCATCTTCATATATATATATATATATATATATATATATATATATATCATCAATATTAGCTAAAGAAATAAACATTCATCATAACATTTCTTCATATAGACTCTACGGTCCTCTCTTGGCAACTTATTTGTCAGTACAGTCAATGTACTCTGAGTAGGAGCTATGAGCAGCTAATCAAGCACAAGTAGACAGTGCCATGCTGTTTGATCTCTTGGGAGAATTGGATGAGATCAGAAACAGTGCAGACATCAGGGTGTTTAATGTGTCTTTGCAGGCAATAAAAAGACTTGAAATTGTCCAGCATCAGACATGAGCAGAATTCCTTTCTCAGTGAGAACAGGGATCTGAAGGCGGCGTGATGAGACCCTGCTCCATCGTCCCTCCTCTGGCTCCCTGTGCTCACTCTCAGCCCTTCAGGCACCGTCTCAAAGAAAGTGCCCCACAGCTAATTTCAGATGCTGAGGGAACATCAGGCCAGCGAGCCCATGGTGAATATAGGGGAGCACACTCTGAGTTGCACTCTGACACTTCCAATGTAAATCAAAGAGCCTCATACTCCAACTGGAGAGCATGCTGCAGATGGCTGATGGCTGCTGCTGCACAGGATGTAATGGATGTGCTTACTTTATGTCTTAATTTATTCTACATATGCTACATTTCAAGCCCTTATCTGCCTTTATATTACTTTTATAAAACATTGCTAAAATGCATTGTCTGTTTTGCACTTTAAACTGCGTTAGGTGAAAGGGGATCTTATAAGGATCCAGAGTGTAGAAAGACCACCTGAATCTTCAATCAGATACAGTTTTGATGAATGGCAGCAGAGCTCTTACTCCATAATCTGTTACATCACACTTATGATAGCTGGGTCATATTAAAACCGTTCATAAACATTTGCAATTAGTCCAACAAGTCCACTATGGCTGTGTAGATAACGAGCGACAACGAATGGCAATTGGAAACTAACTTTCCCACAAGTTGTTTGGAACACTATTGTACTTTTACTCTAAAGTATTTATTTGACTGCTAAAGTGACACATAGCCACTGGTCCTGGTGGTTATACTTCCTCCACTTCACAATTATTGACTGTGCTCATGGGAAGATTTAGTTTCTGTTGCCTTAATCTATGTATTGATGCACCCATGAATTTTGGGTGCTTTCATACACAGACAGGTGCATTTCTAAATGTCTGTTCTAATTTTATTCTATTAAATCTCAAGGTTTAAACCTGATCACTTGAAAAATAGTTAATCGTTTCTGTCTCATCTCCAGGCCGTTGAATGAGCGATCGGGGCTGGAGGCTGTGTCCTGAGCCCAGATGACCCATGTACGTTTTATTGCGTTTATTTTTTGATTGTTATGGTGATTTCTTTTTTCAATAATTAATTCCTCCTGTTGCTTTGCAGTGTAAGTTGCCAATGCTGGAATATCGCAACTTTTCCCATTGATTCAGGGCCAGCAGGGGAAAAGCCTATAGGAGCACCCTCTCTCTGAACTGATCTGTGATTGAAAGTCCCCTGTCACAGGCCTGATTTCCCCAAGGTTAGAAAGCGGAGCTTTAAGGAGGTTCCAGGAGTGGTTTTCTTTCATTACGCTGAAAGGTTATGATGGAATCATTGCTCAGTAACATCTAAAATAGGTTGCCTACCCCAGTTTCAGAGAGGAGGATAGATATGACCAAAGTTGCCATAGCAAAGGATCTGAATTATTCTTATTCAAACAGAAAAAGAAGAAACATTTTGTCCCACTCATTAACAGTAATGGGCTCTAGAATACATCTGCAGCTAAATGCCAAAAAGGTCTATCATAAGAATCCTCCTAATAACACTGCCCTCCACTCTTTCTTCACGGTTGTGAACGCTGTGTACCAGGCCAGACCCTCATCTCAGCTCTGCCACGCTGGATTAGAGACTAATTAATTCACTTGGATTTTAAACAACGCAAACAGTTCCTCTTGGCAAGCATGTGCCCCTCCATTACAACAGCCTGCCTAATCACCACCAACATTAGCTTTAATGTCGTTACTGCGGTGACTAACTGCAAGAAGAAAATGCCATCAGGCGTGGAGAATGGAGACGTGCAGTGATATCAGGAGAATATTCACAGAGAGTATCATAACTCCCCTCTCAGTCTCTGCTGCTCCCTCTCTCTCCCATGTCTTCATGGTAGGTATGAGGGTGAAAGGTGATACTCGCATCGCAGTGAGAAAAGGGGGGAAAAACAGGCAAGTGTGTGGGCAGTGTGAGCTGCACGGGTGGATGGGACAGGCGGAGTGTGTGTCAAGCACAGGTAGGTGAGGCAGTATGCTGGGAAGTCAGGTTGAGGATGCTGAGATGGTGGAGGAGTGTGGAAATCTACTCCCCCGTAAAAAGAAATATGGCTGGTGAGGCATAAAGAGGCAGACAGACAGACAGATAGACACATGTTGGCTGCAGTGATGTTGACGAGTGTGTGTTGCTCCTCCAGGAAACATGTTGATTATTTCAGATACTATGAAATCTTTATAAAAAAGAATCTGTTTTAAGTGTGGTCCTTAATATCTCACTCAGAGTGAGGTGATGAGAGGAGCCACATTGTATGAAAGGGCAAAATTGTAACACTTTAACCTTTTAAGGTTATGTGTTCACCCCAATTTGTTAATTGGTTGATTTATTTGTTAGTAAAACTACACAAAAACTACTGGACGGATTACCTGAAGACTTAAACGTAACTGTATGGTATGTATCAGGGAAGAACTTGTTAAATTTTGGTGTGGATCCAGATCAGAGGGCAGATCCAGGAATTTTGCATCACTTTCTCGAATGTTGCAAGGTAGGGCAGACTGATTTTTATAAGTGTTTGCAATTTGGTGCACTTTTATGGGAGTAATGGGCCCTGGCAGACTTATGCGCTCTACTGAGTGTCATTCTTGTTCTTTTTTTTTTTATCAAGAGACACACAGTGATAGAAGCAATGCAACTGACTGGAAGTAAAGAATATGATTTTCTCTTCTCCAACATTCACTCCAGCTTTCCTGCAGGTCACACACGTAGTAGAGGGTTGGAGGTTTTGATCATTTCCCTGCTGTTTGTGATGTGCACCAACCAATGGTGCAGAGAGTTTTTTTTTTCATTCTTGGGGGAGATTTTTCACTGTACTGCCAATGAATTTCTCCGACTGCAGTCAAGCTGAGCCTCATCCAGCCTCCCAACACACTGTGTAGCAGCTGCTCTCACGGCCTGATGGATGTGTGGAGAAGGATGAACATTAATTCTAGATGGTATCCATGGTCCCACATAAGAGAGAACAGGATCTCCTTTTAAACATGCAAAAAAATATATAATACAGCACATAATAGCATTTTAATATAGGGATGGTTATTCTGATCGTGTTGCTGTCACTGTCTTAGGCAGTGGTGAAAGCCTGAAATGAAGCAGTTACACACATTCAGTTTCACAAGACATCACCACATCTATACAATCTATCACACTGTTTTATAGTCACGATACAGGACACAGAGTCAACAGCTTTCTAGTTTAAGAAAGAGGAAGTTAGGATATACAAGTGTAAAAAAGGCTTTAGCTGACCTGCAGCACAAGAGATCATATGGTGCTGGTGAAGTCCCAGGTCCAGAACTCCACAGAAACTGAGGCTTCAAGAACTAACTGAGGCCTTTGCTACAAATCAAGTTCAACACACCCAGGATATCTTCTTTTTATCTGGCTTCACTCAACCTAACCTCATCTATCCTGGTTAACCTGCACTACGAAGCTGGGGTATCAACCAGCTCAGTTAAGTCTGAGTTTTCTGATCAAGCAACGAGTGAGCTCATGGGGAAGAAGCTGAGTTGTTGATTGTAGAACTTTTTTATCATTGTGGATTTAAGTTTTCATTTCAAAGGAGAGGAAACACTGACCTGCAGCTAAATTCATGACCAGTGATGTTCAAGGTAACTTTGAACAAAGTGAAAATAATTGGAAAGCATACACTCAAAATATTTTTCAATACTTAAAGTCAGCCAAAGCATTGTCATGAATTTTCTTACATCTATTGTTGAGTGAATATTTTTGTCCTTTTGTCTGACTATAAACAAACTATTATGAATGTGAGCTGAAGTAATGTCAGACTTTATGTTGCCAAAGCAGAGAGAATTAGAGAGAAGAGGTCTGATGAGGTCAGTCTGGATGGTTCGTTCATAACCATCAGAAATATTTAACAGTGCGTGGATCATTTTATAATGTAAAGCATCAGAGGTTTCGTTTTTATTTCAATTAATCGTCACACTCTCTTGTCTCATTCTGAGCTGCAGTTATTGAATATGGGTAGTATCAACTCTGATGAGAATTAAATTACGTTTTTTTCAATCAAAATGAAGTGATAATATTGAATTCTTCATCGTGATCACCTCTGTTTATTAGAAGCTCTGATTTCAAACCAGAGTGGTCACGTGAAATGTCTGGAGCAGCAAAATTATTCTACTCATCTGTAGAAAATCTGCTGCTCGTTATTATTTGTCAATTTACTATAAACTCTTTTGTCCCTGTCTGGTCCATTGACACGTTTTGATCCGTTATCCCAAACTTAACCCGCAGTTCATCCCAAATTACCATGGTAAGAAGTAAACAAGCTTTGTAGAGCTACTTTCAAACATGCACTTCGGATGATCTCCTGACATTATCTGGGGGGGGGGGGGGGGGCTGTATGTGAGAACGCGAATATCAGAGTGAGGGCCTGGTAAAAACTCAGAGAATGTCCGAATGTGTCGATGTGAGGACACAGCAGGAGATCCTCTGCAAGCTAGTGGGTGTGTTGATGGAGTTTGTAACACGCAATGCAAAAAATAAATAAATAAAAGAATATAAATATCTCAGGAAGAAGGTGTCATACGTGAAGATGTCAAGAGAACGTTTGTTGATTAGGGCCGACGGCAGTGTCATGCTGTAAATGATGAACATGTGATCTCCACAGTGGAATTAATACCTAATGTCCTGTCTCTGAATGCTGCCCCACCCCTCACCTGAACACCCCGGAGATTCAGCTTTGTGCTGAAAACCCGGAGTGAAAACTGAGGTTATCCACGAGTCCTGCTTCATAGTTCATGGTGCAAGTGCAAGGAGCATTGTGTAAGTATAACCTGTATCTGGATGTTGCTCTGTTTTCACAACATTTAAAAAATACAGTGGGTTACCTTTGTTTTATCAGGGTGTTATTTTGACCACAGACATGACTTGCACAGGATGCTCTCACCCTGTGTGGGTCAAGCGTTCAGGCCAGAGAGCAGCTGGACCTTCACTTTTACAAGGCAACAGCAAGCAGAGACACCAGCAGTGGTGTTACCACAAAATAGCATGCCATGTGTGCTGCTTTTCCTGGGTGAAACTTAGTTCCTCTATGTCAATAGGAATCTCTCTGTGTCTGTAAAAACAAACAATGGCAGAAACACAAAAAACAAAACTATTGTGTCTGTGATTTATAGATGATTCAATTGAGATAATAAAGACAGATCTAATGTATATGTCAATGTAATACTAGAGTCTTTCCCAACTTTCAATGAATAGGAAAGAAAATAAACAAATACATTAAATAAAAGAAATGTGAGGCAGTCTATACTTTGTCAACATGTGAGTGTAGACTGTCTTGTTGGGACCAGACACACTTGTGGTGCAGGAAATTATGGGTTTTTGTTTTTGTTGTGTGATAATTTGGTTGACTTTGATAGTTTTGTTCTCACAGTGATACTTTTCTGTCTCTCATGTGTCTCTCTCTCCCTCCTCTAGTATCATCTAATTGCTCATACCTCCTCCATTGCGTGGGAGAAACGAGCTTCCCTTTCTCCTCCTCCTCCTCCTCCCGATCTTGCTTCTTCACTTTATTTCTTCCTTCTTTCCTCTTTCTCTTCTCTCCTGTGGCCCTGTGAGTGTCTGCAGGGGTGTGTGCCTGCATGTTAACTATGAGTGTGTGTGTGTGCATGCGTGTGCGTGAGGGAGAGAGAAAGAGCGAGAGAGAGGCGCTGAGAGAAAGAGATATTAAAGAGAAAGGATGAGAAAGACAGAAATAGGCAAACTGCATGACAGAAACAAAGAGGAAAAAATATATGGGTAGTAGCAGTGTGTTTGTGAGTGTGCGTGCATGTGCGTGTGAGTGAGCGTGTGTGAGAGAGCGAGAGAGAAAGTGAGAGAGAGCAAGGCTGAGGCTCCTCTGATCACTGACTTGGTGTCCTACTTACACTCTGCAGCACACCCCAATAACAACCCTGAGCTATGATATAATATACCCAAAACACATAGACACAGAAGAAAACCCTTACACACACACACACACACACACACACACACACACACACACACACACACACACACACACACACACACACACACCCAAAGCAAGGAACATACGCACACTAAGCAACAACAGGGATATTATATCCTGTACAGACACACGCCCCCATTTTCTACATAAATAACTCCAGTATAAGTTTCTCTCTCCTCCATGAACACACCAGAGGTGATACAGTCTGTTTTGCCTGTTCCTTTTTTTCTTATTCTTCTTTTCTTTTTCTCAAGTAGCACTATCCTCTGTAACAGGGACAGAGGAGAGACACATTCAATAGAACTTTTATTTCTTCCAGCGAGTGATGTCTTAGTGTGCGCTGCATCGCTCGCTGCAGCAGCAACAACCACATTTGAGTCCATCTCTCCTCCGTAACAACGACGTCAGCAAGAGAACACGTAACTCAAATCAGGTTCAACAACAGAATATGTAATGAGTATGTGTGTGCGTGCTTGTGTGTGTGGGTGCATGCGTGTGTGTGGGGGGGGTAGGCAGTAAGTATAAAAAGCATGAACCAATGATATATATATCAGCCTTCATAGCCTAAACTACTTTGGAGTGCAGAAAACTATATTTAATAACTATATATACGCACTGTTGAGTTAATATAGAACTCGAAAATAAAATACACTGAACATCAAAATCACCAAACAATGACACAAAAACACCATCCAACTAAATGTTCCAAGACAATCGAGTTTTCAGCTGATCTGCTGTTTCTGAGCCAGAAACCGATCCCTGGAAGATCACTGAGAGAACCCTATGAGAATCCTAAAAGCCTGAGAAAACACTCGGAGAACCAGGAGAGAACCCTAGGAAATTCTTAAGAGAACCAGAAGAGAACCCAAAGAGAACCCGAGGAGAATCCTAAAAGAAGCCTGAGAGAACAGCTTGCCTCCAGAGCTGCTGAGGTGCACCTGAGCAAGGCACTGAACCCCCAACTGCTCTATGGGCGCCGTATAATGGCAGCCCTGCTCTCCCTCTGTAATGCATGTGTTGTGTGTGTGTGTGTGATCTGAGGGAGAGCAAGGTACATTTCAACTGTGAGTTACACACAGTTGAAATTTACCTTGCTACTGTGCATGCAACATGAAAATAAAAACTAATCTTAATATTGAGAGAACCCTAAGAGAACCCTAGGAAATCTCGAGAGAACCCTAAGAGAACCCTAGGACATCCCTGAGAGAATTATAAGAGAACCAAGGGAGAACCCAAAGAGAATCAGAGGAGAAACCAAGAGAACCCTAGAAGAAACCAAAGACAACCCTGAGAGAACTCTGAGAGAACCCTGAGAGAACTCTAGAAGATCCCTAAGAGAACTCTGTGAGAGCCAAAAAAACACAGGAACCCTGAGAGAACCAAAAGAGAATCATAAGAGAACCTGAGTAGAACCCAAAGAGGACCCGAAGAGAACCCTGAGAGAACACTAGAAGAACTCTATGAGAACCCGAGGAGAGAACCCTAAAATAACCCTGAGAGAACCTGTGGAGAACCCTAAGAGAACACCAAAGAGAACTATGAGACAGAACCCATTGTAGCACACACAGAGCACACTGGTCAGCGCTGTATCTGGTGTGACGATGGCCCTCAGTGCTCTGGCAAGAGAGGGATTTTTTTTGCTTCTGTCAAACCAAACATGCTAACAGTAGAAAAAACCTGTTCCCTCCATCTTCTTCCATGCCGTCTCCTCCTCACCACTATAACTGCAGCCATCTGTGTGCGTAACGCTGTTATTGTAATTAGCAGCTACCTTTCAAACATACTAAATATTTGTATTTGTAAATCACAATGCATGTGCTAAATTAAAGTTTTTGCATCTACTCGTCCCAATATTTTGCACACTCGGGTAGAAACACTCGATATTACACATTCATTAAGTCAAACCTACTAAATGAATAGCGCATCCAACAGTATACAGTATATTTAGTATGGATAGAATTTTCTGAAACCTCTGATTTATTAGGAATTAACAAAGTAAATTTAGTCATATAGAGTTTTTTTTTATTTTAAACATTGATATTCCCAATCTTTCCCTATGTCATCAAGGATTTTCAGCATTACAATAACACTAGCTAAAGAGTCAGCCTCAGTACCTTATAGACACAAGTAATATTAGTGTCCATGTTGCTGTTGCCTATAGCAGGTGTTCTCACGACTGAACCAATAGAGCACCAAGCAAACCAAGAACACAGCTTCCCAAGTCATGAGCACAAGTTCCCTTTGAAGGCAGCGTATGGAGAAGCTTACACAGCTGCTAGCATACTATATTTATACCATAAATAAAAGATGTATCATGTGATAAGATTCCTAAAGATTTAAAGTTTCTCATGAATGTAACCAAAACTGTCTTTTTCTCATATCACCACTACACAGCAACACAAACACAATATGCAAATGACAAAAACAATGCATTTAAGTTTTCCTGCTATCCTTCCACGTTCACACAGTATGATAACGTGACCAAAAACTACAAACACGTTTTGAGCTTGATTCTGATGGAAAAAACATATACATCTATTAAACATCATTTGTAGGGTTGTAGTTAAAAGAATCCCTCACTAACCAGATGGACAGGGAGGCGCTGCAGGACTGACAGAGGAGACACACACAGCACGATCCTCCTGACAGGTGCTAAGGAAAGGATTGGTTATTTAAAAGGTCCTCCTTTTGCTCCCACACAACAAATACATGAAGCATAAACAGATCTATTTTTGCCATATCTTGACATCCCTCTCAGAGGTTGGTACATCACAAAAGCAACAGACGTTGCTACCTCCAACAACACTGTGCAGACAACTTGTGTGCTGGAGAAAAGTCAGGATGAGATAATGGCAGTTTGACAGTTAATTCAGTTTGATATGTCAAGCCAAGAAAGCTGAGAGACTCAAAGTTTGACGGGAATACAGAACCCAGTTTTGACAGTTTGCAGCCACAAACATCTAAATTTATGGCATCCTTCCAATGTAGCTTCTTAATGTTTAAAACTGCACGGCCACAGAGCAAAAAGTTTGATTGTATAAAGAACACAGTCAACAATAAAATAACATAATATATTATCCAGTAAAGGCAAATTACCTTAAAAGGATTTAGTGCATTCCATGTGCTTTAAATGTAGGTAAATATAATATGTGAAAAGAAATTCATATCAGTTGATAGCAATGATTATCAGAATAAATGTCACTTTACCACCACTATTCCATCCTAATGGGCCTGTTCTATTGATGCCAGAGAATCTCCAATTTCTGAAGCTCGATATTTACATGAATACACATGTATATCCCCCCGGTTTATAAAGCAAGGTATTAAAAACACAAATGGAGGGAGTGGTGGTCGACAATTTAAAATACAGTGGGGGTGTCTCCCTTCTTGTAATCTCTTCTGCTGCCTTACAACTAAGTCCTCATTACATCTGCCCAAGGAGATTATGTTTTCACCCCTATCTGTTTGCTGGTTTGTTTGTCAGCAGGATTATTCAAATCCAAGAATTTCTAATCAGTTTCATTAACATTATAAGATTTGGCATTTTTTTGACATTTTCACAGATTTGTCAGGGAATCATGAGTGGATTTTGATGAACAAGTTTTGGCATATTTAGTGGACAGATATCTATGAGTGTGTGCGATTTGGCATTAATCAAAATAAAAAGTACAAATCTAGTTGATTTTAATATGGTTTCGTAGAGCGGTAGGTTTTTTCAGCCACTAAATGGTACAAATATGGCTAGAAGCATGTAACTACTACCAATGTGTAGCTAAGATAATGTGAATGCAGTAAATAATCAACAGTTTATATGCAACTATTTCCAAATCAACATTACAGATTTGGTGTAGAACTTTAGTGTGGCGTTGAAGGGGCCTTAAAAGACGTCTTCCACTTTTCAGGATGAGGAAGAAATAGTAATTTGATCACAGCTCATATATACTGTAGGTAGGTAGTATTACCGGCAGCTACTGTCAAGCTGCTGCAGCACATTGTTCTTGACATCATTATTATATGACGTTGAGATAATTTGACAGAATTAATATAAATACAGGCTCATGACAACAGCTCAACTGTCAGTTATACTGACATTTGAAATGAGCGCTCACAAAAGGTTGTGTTATTGAGACTGCCACTGCACAGGTCTATCATTTATTTCCAAATGCTCTGGAAAGTCCGGACACAATTCTCCAGACTTTATCCGCCGGTCAGGTCTGAAAACAGCTTTTGTTTCCTATAAGTTCAGCTTTCTCTTTTTTTAATTGACCCCCGACAGTTAGCTCAGTGCTTCATTGAGGAAGAAGAACGAACATCTATCCAACACAAAGCCCTGTAGGAGTAACAGAGGCTAATCACTGACTTCAGCTCGGCTTTCAACACAATCCACATGCACCAACATCAGAAGCTGAACTAGCAACTCAAATTCCTTGCCTGTGGCTCAGGAGGTAGATTGGGTCACCAACTAAGCAGGAGGTGAGCAGTTCAATCCCCAGCTCCTCTGGTCCTGAGGCAAAAATCTCTAATTTGTCCCCTGTCATAGTTTATGACGTGTGATCCAAACAAAGAGCAGAATATAGAGGCACTGTGTGATGTTAATAGTCTAAAGTGCTTAGACAAGTCTCTTTCAGACTATAAATGTGTGATTTAAATGCATTATGTTTACCATTGACTTCCTCACTGGTAGGCCAGTCAGTCCAGCTCAGCAGCTGCACACCACAACAACTTTAACAGTACCTCCCAGTACTGTGCACATAGCCCAAACCTGATACCACGCTAACATATGCCTGTTCTATAACATCCAATGTCAATGGAGAACCTGGACCAGCCCAACTTTTCCCTTAACATAAGGAAATAATAATAACTAGACTGCCCACCACATTTTAACTTTTCTTGCCAGTTTCATAATGAATCAAAAACAATTTCCCACTTCTAACATATAACATATAAGGTCTCTAACTTTGTGTTTTGTGATACATATGACACATATATGATCAGAATCCTGGACACTGAAAGACTAAGATCAATCCTGCACCGTGAAGCAAGGTCAGCAGGTTATCCAGCTAGCTTGTATGGTTTATTTTTAATTGACTTAGATCACCATGGTTACCTGTGCTGCATGGCTAACCTGCTCCAAGCATAACTTCACAAAATCTGTCAACAGCCCAGCTACGGGCCAATCAGGTACCAGGAAACATGGACTCATTACTCCCACCAGATCCCAATATAGACTAAAGGGTTTACAATAAGGGAGGAATAGGTAAAAGCAAGAGATATTTTTAGAGATCAGTAAAATAAGGTGACTGTTCTAAATACCTGACAATTGTAGCGTTAATTGCACAAAGATTCTTTCATTCTCTGGAGGATTCCTGACAGCGTTGATGCTTTTATACTTTTACACCACCACTGCAGCTGAGAATAACATGAGGAGTGCGATCATAATTGGCTAGTGTTAAACTCAGTGAAGACAGATAACACCAAGAGAGTCAGACTAAGTTGAACAAGGAGATTAAGGAGGCCAAACGACAGTACTCAAAGAAGCTGGAACAACAGTTTGCAGCCAACGACTCCTCGTCAGTCTGGAAGGGGCTGCGAGTGATCACCGGCTGCAAAACCAAATCCCCCCACTCTGTGGAAGACCTGAAACTTGCAAACGAACTGAATGACTTTTACTGTAGATTTGAAAGACAATGGACCAGTTCTAACCCAGACTCCCAGCCCCCCCACACAGCTATTACACCTCTTCACCCCAGCCTGGACAAAGACTCAACCCCCCCCCCCCCCATCACACCTCTCTCTATTCAGGAGAGAGATGTAAACAAGCTCCTGAAGAAGTTGAACCCCCGCAAGGCACCTGGACCCGACGCTGTCTCCCCCTCCACACTGAGGCACTGTGCAGACCAGCTTTCGCCAGTGTTCACGAACATTTTTAACACCTCACTGGCTGAATGTGCTGTACCCGCCTGTCTTAAAACATCCACCATCATCCCCGTTCCCAAGAAGCAGAGGATCACAGGCCTTAATGACTACAGACCTGTCGCCCTGACCTCTGTAGTAATGAAGACCTTTGAGCGCCTCGTGCTGACCCACCTCAAGACAATAACCAATCACCTCCTCGACCCACTGCAGTTTGCCTACAGAGCCAACAGGTCCGTAGACGACGCAGTCAACATGGGACTCCACTTCATCCTCCAGCACCTCGACTCCCCCAACACCTACGCCAGGATCCTGTTTGTGGACTTCAGCTCCGCATTCAACACCATCGCCCCAGCTCTTCTCCGTGACAAGCTGACACAGCTGAGCGTGCCTGAGCCCACCTGTAGGTGGATCTCTAACTTCCTGACTGACAGGAAGCAGCGCGTGAGGCTGGGCAAGCTTGTCTCTGAGTCCCGGACCATCAGCACTGGAGCCCCACAAGGTTGTGTGCTCTCCCCTCTACTGTTCTCCCTCTACACCAACAACTGCACCTCCAGCCATCCCTCTGTCAAACTCCTGAAGTTTGCAGACGACACGACCCTCATCGGATTAATCACCAATGGGGACGAAGCCGCCTACAGAGAGGAAGTTAACAGCCTGGCTTCCTGGTGCAGCCAGAACCACCTGGAGCTGAACGCTTTGAAAACTGTAGAGATGGTAGTAGACTTCAGGAGGAGCCCAGCCCAAACTGCCCCCCTCAGCCTGTGCAACTCCCCAGTTAAAACAGTGGAGTCCTTCAGATTCCTGGGGACCGTCATTGCACAGGACTTGAGGTGGGCGGAGAACATCACCTCCGTCACCAAGAAGGCCCAGCAGAGGATGTTCTTCCTGCGGCAACTGAGGAAATTCAACATGCCGCAGAAAGTGATGGTTGAATTCTACACAGCCATCATTGAGTCCATCCTCACCTCATCAATCACCGTCTGGTTCGCTGCCTCCACTGCCAAGGACAAGGGCAGACTGCAGCGGATCATAAGGTCAGCTGAGAAGGTCATCGGCTGTGACCTGCCGGCCCTCCTAGACCTGCCGGCCCTCCTAGACCTGTTCCACTCCAGGACCAGTAGGAGAGCAGGCAAGATCATTGCTGATCCTTCACATCCCGGTCACCACCTGTTCCAGAGACTTCCCTCCGGTAAAAGGTTTCGGGCCATCAGGACTAAAACCTCTCGCCATCTGAACAGTTTTTTCCCCGTGGCAGTGGGGCTCACAAACAAGCCCCCTGCATCACACTGACTCTGCACCGCACTGACTCTACCCCACCACACCCCACCACCTGCACATAATTTATAATTTATTACTTATATACTACTGGCACTATCACCAATCTCTGCACCTTCGCACAGCACGTGCCCATAACCCTGTGAATCTGTTAATGTATATATGTATATTCTTTATTTTATTTTATTTTATTTTATTTTATTTTATTTTATTTTATTTTATTTTATTTTATTTTATTCTATTTTATTTTATTTTATTCAATTTCTTACATATTGTTGTTTTTTATATTGTTGTTTTATGTACATAAGTAGTGCACCAATGACACCAAGGCAATTTCCTGTATGTGCAAACATACTTGGCAAATAAAAGAATTCTGATTCTGATTCTGATTCTGATTCTGATTCTAACCTTGCAGTGCAGCACTCAAAAACCGGATACTGCAGCACATATAAGCTCTTTCACTAGTCCCCACGTTTACTGCAACAGACATTACTGAATTAAGATGACTGACACTTTTAAATCCTAAAAACATATTCATAATTTGTGTTGTCACATTATTGTATACAAACACAATTAGTGATAATTATTTATCATTATTTATAATATCATTATTATTATAAAATAAATGGGAGTAGTACTCAACTACTATAAATGCCAGGACTTTGTAAAATGAAGCCTGCCATCTTCTGGTCCTACAAAAACAGATGTAAAAGTCCTTCTTAAAACAAATGGATTCAGTCAACAGGAACACTCCAGCGGTTTCGCTTTGGAATGGGTACCGGAAGTATTTCAAATATTTATCTTTGTTACATATTCAACAGATAGAAATTAAAACTATGGTGAAAGATAATTTTCACTGTCTATTTTGCTGTAAACTTTGCAGAGAAAACTGGCTAGCCCCTAACTTTCTAGAAGAAGTTAGCACAGCTCACACGCAGGAGACGCAGCTGAGACGCGTCTCATGCAATCAGTGTTGCTGCTCTGACCTGATAACATGAGCACAAAAATGAAAAGCAAGACAGATGCAACAGTGTGGCACAGGCGATAGACTCTAAAATAGTAAAATAAGTTTACTACACAGCAAATAGGGCATAATTTTGGACAATGTGGGTAAGATAATAAACCACACTTTACTTAATGCTGAAAAATATTTGTATAAAATCAAAAAAAGGGTCAGTTACAGTAAAACCTAGAGCTTACTCTGAAGTTCCCCGCAGCTCTGTGTTTTGATGGCCTACACCTCTGTTCTAACCTTGTTTCCAACTGCAGTGGCAGGTTTTAGTTAAGCTGCATTGATTTAGTGTATGCTACCTGCCCAGCATGAAACAGTAGACAGACTAAATTAGCAAGGAGCCAGTGAACATATGGGAGCGCTTAGCAGCTAAAGAGCCCGATACTTTACTCAGGAGGTGGTGAAGACCAAAATACTCATGTTGCTTTGTGTTTGCCGGGAGTGTGAAGAGGCAACTGTTTGCTAACATGTTCACCATGTTGTCATCTTCTATTCATTTAGCTTTTATTTTAGGCTGAATAATCAGCTCAGAGTTGATATTTAAAGGAAAATATTCAACTACCACTAATCAATAATCAATGATAGTGATTCTTAAAAAATGTGTCACCTAGTAATTCTGCTCAGTTTTTTTTGCCATACATAGAAAATGTTCTTATTTAGTTTATTTGAACGCTGACATTTTCTCACGAGAGCTTTTCTCTTAATGTGACATAGTAGGTTAGTGTGAGCAGAAACATCTATCAACCTGTGACTGTCTGGTTTTCACATGTCCATGTAAATGCTGACAGAGGAGGTGGCCTCATCAGAGAGATTTCTGCAGACAGCGTTCGGCTGACATTTCCTCTAAGGCTCTGAATGGGCCTCAAGTTGTGAGCAAATTCAAATGAGTGATCGCAACATCTCCAGGTCATTCAGGGCAGAGTGAGCTAGAGGGAATAGGAGCAGAGGAAAGAAATTGGAGGGATGACAACGAGGAAAGAGCAGGATTGTTGACTGCTGATGAGATGAGGAAAGGTTGCAGCTGGAAAAACCGAGAAAAAGAGAGGAGAGAAAGGAGAGGCAAAGAAAAGTGGACCAGCAATAAACATTGGAGGAAAAGAAGGAACTAAGGAGAAAGATGAGAAGGAGGAGAGGGGCTGAGAGGGCAGAGGAGATGAGAGAGAATAAAGGCAAGAGGAGGGAGAAGATAAAAGGACACGGGGAGAGGAGCAGAAACAGATGTGATCAAATATACATAAGATCTGTACAACCAAAGGATGAACCAGGCAGCCTGAAGCAGAGAAAGACAGAGATGGGAAGAGTAATGATAGAGGGAAAGAGGGAGGAGCTGATAGCACACCAACGCAGTGATAAACAAAGAGATGGGGAGATTGATGACCAGAGGCCACAGGTACTTCATGATTTCATCAGCTGCAGACGTCCATAAAAGTTCCTTGTCTAACATCTTGAGGCTAATGTCCACTGGATCCAGCTGTGCTGTGATCTACTGTCAGGGCTGCTGACAAACTATTCTATTCTCGTCACTGTGGCAATAACAACAATTTTTATGTTTATTGTCAATTTAACAATGCATTTGGAGCATTACACTGGCCTGTACAGGAAACGTTTTATTCAAACAGAAAAGCAAACAGAGCATAAAGGAGAAAGAAAGGGAGTGGAACTATTTTAATACATCTTTTTATCTTCATTATTTTGTATTCAACAAAACACATATAGCACATCTGGCAACAACGAGCATTCTAAGGTTTAGCAATCACACCAAACTCAAGAGCTCACTTCTCATTTACAGATTTTTGTTTGTTGTCAGTCAACAAAACAAGTCTAACACAGGAATTTGATTATGGCTCATTCATACGTCATTTTATTCATTCCAAGAACTACATCTATATATTATGGACAAAGAAGTGTCTGACAATGTCAACATAAATCCCTGTTATTGACAACAGCTGTAATACACTACTGCTGTACTGAACCCTTATTGGATAGGTTTATTCTCATTTGAGGTGAGGAAAAAGCCTAGTGAGGATGGAGGACCAAGACGCAGAGAAAAAATATGCATTTATAATTTTTACCAGCCCTAATGTGGACATAGGCAACTCTATTTACACCATTCAAGACATGAAGGCTCAGTGAAGTGCGGTAATCAAGCCAAAAATAGCCACAAAACATATGTTTACCACATCTAAGTGATTTGTTAATGTGTATTTAGGCTTGTACAACATGAAACTCCCTAACTATACAGTAAATGTCAATGCTGACACTATACTTTTTTGAAGGGAATTTAAAGATTTGAGATTGAGGTAGAATGCTACACAGCTGGATCCTACAAAGACTGTAGGCTACACAAAGATGGATGAAGCTTCTCTACTTGCTCCCAAGATCAAGAAAAGAACCCAAAATATCCTGGATCTGAACGCTGCCACCTGTCACATTTAAGACTAATCCTGACTCCAACATGTTTTTAAGGCAAATAAGTAATTCAAACCAGACTTCCTGGAAAACCAGCACTTGAATATACATCAGTGTAATGAGAACTATCTGAAATGACAGAAACCATCAAGAATGTATTTTATGTGTACTTTGATACTGCTGCCAGTCACTTGAGTCACTTTGGCTTTATTTTTAGGGAGCTGTCATGTCATCCATCTTTAAATACAATCTACTCGATGGGATCCTGTGGATATTCACTCTCACACAGAGCCAGGCTATCTGCTTCTCCCTGTCTATCTCACAAAGATAAACTAACCCACTGTGGGCTGTACAGCTTCATATTTGAAGGACTAGAAAATCTTCCCTAGGACACCACTCACTACTTCATCAGCAGCCAACCAACATCATTACAGTGACAAACGATATCAACTAACGTTAGTTTTTAACAACCGTTATCAGCCAACATTATTACAGTGACACATCTGACAACTGCAGGACAGATGGGACACATTGATCTATTGAGCAATACACGGTCATTCATCATGTTTACAGCAGCTAATTCAATGTAACATTAGTCCTGTCCATAGAAACTTCTGCCCCCCAGTAAAAACTTTACAACATGAGCAGGGAAGTTTGCAAAATTTGCATCTTGACAGTTTGTCAAACTTGATATATGGGACACAGCAGTAACGAATGTTAAGTGTTACTCTCATTCAGACTGTTTACAGGCGCTTTGATGGCGTGAAATATGATTTTCCTTAAACACCACAGTCAATTTTTTTAATTTTCAAGAAGGGTTTGAGTGAAAAATCAAATTTAGGATGTAGTAGATGTTATAACGTAAGTAGTCAGACTATGCTCTGTTACATGTCAATCAATTCATGTAGAAATCATTCAGATTAAGGTCAATGCTCAGATTATTGGTGTCCATATAAACGTAATAGTCGTCTATGATCTGAATCAGACCATGTGACCAAAGCTCAACAACATTTCTTGTATGTTTGCAGAAGACTTCATGGCCTGTAGCCCCGCCCAAATAAAACAACTGCAACGGTGTTCGATGACAACATACAAAATAAGTCATTTCATCAAAAGCTATGCTTAGCAGCAGCACTACAGTTGAGATTAAGTAAAGGAAAATCACACTGACATTTTTATATTCAGTGCCACTAACAGTTTCTGAGGATATCATTATCCCTGATGTGCAGTGTGATTAAACATCCATAAATCATCTTAGAAATCACAGACAAATTACACCTTAGAACCAAATAATTTGAGGCTCTGTCAGAAGGATTTCACATATTAATTTGTGTTCATCCTCATAAATGTCATACCCACAGGCATTACTGTTCTCTAAACCATGTTGCTTTAGTGTAGCTAAAAGATTTACTGTCTACAAAGCAAGATCGGGATATTCTCTACACTTCTCTTAACCTTGAAGACAACATGATATCCTACCTAACAGTTACCATCAAAGACCTGCAGGAAATGTGGTGTGGTTAAAACCAAGTGGTGTTAACTCCAGATGACACATTGAACTCAAGTGGCCTAAATGACTAAACTGAACTGATTGTCTCATTGGACTTTCCTTAAAGAGCTATCCTTCATTGTCAGGGTCATTTAATTCTATAGTCAATTCAACAAAGCCGACAAGGGAAGTGCATTGCAAAGAAAACAGAAGAAAGCCCAATTAAATTCTATTTTGGTCCCATTAGAATAACCAAATATGCGCTGGAGAATAGAGACTGGACGTTGGTGCAATCTAACACGATAACAAGCTGGTAAGTTCTTTTTCCAGCCACTGCATAAAATACTTTTGACAAACATCAGGTCAGGGGCGCTGTATCAAACTGATCTGAAACATCCACTGAACACACATAACCTAGATCCTCTCATCTGGTGATGTACAACCACAGGTTGATTAGGAGCGGTGAGCAGCCTCAGACCTAATGAACTGTTTGAGTGATTATAAACAAAAGGGGCTGCTGTTCTTTCAGGTTAAAATATTATGTTCCTCAGTATACATGGAAAAATCATTTGAGAATACATTGTAAGTCCTTAAACTAAATTCAGGGCTTCAACTAACCAATCTCCCAAACCTATATTTTGAGGATAAGCATAATTCACAGACAAGACAGATACATCTATCCTATTCCTATTGGAATGACACTTCTAGACCAGCTCCCGCCAGCCACACCACTTTTCAAACATGCAGGCAGGTGCTGGCTTTGTACTCTGCTGTGTTTGAGATGGCCGATGGTCTGTTACCTGGAACAAAGCTTTCCTGGACAACATCCTTGTACGCCCACCAACTCTCATCAAGCTTGGATGTAATAGGCTGAGCTGGAGGGAGAAAGAAAGAGAAAAGTGGAGAAAAATGAATTAGAAAATGTAGGATATTATGCCAACCAGCCCTGCAGGCTCTGCCCAGCCTGTCCAGAAGCAACAGCACTAATGAAGAGAGCCGCTGGGATCTGTTGGGATGATCTGAACGATAAGAGTTTGTGTTGCAACAATTAAGAGGCAGGTCACATGAACAAAAACACTAACACGACTGAACTCTCTTCAACTATTCATCTACTTAGTTGATGCTTTTTAGCATGACACTCAAACAGATGAATAACTACACATTTGGCTTCACGTAACATTCACTTTTGTTGCTGGTCATTAGAATGCTCCCATTTAGCTAACTTTCTTTTCAGTTGTGTCATTTTAGTAACTCAAGGTATTTATTTTTGAGATACCGATTCCAGGGCGGGGGTTGCTGCTGGGGTTTTTCTGGTTGGTTGACAAAAGGACTCCAAGTGGCATCAGGCCTGTTTAAATGGAGTTTATTGGACTGTGCAATATTCCCTTTTTAATGTATTAATATGATCACTTTCACGACTGTTTTTAAAAATATTCTCATCTGAATGATCAGTCACTATAGAATGTCTCAATTTGCCAGGTATAAAAGTGCTCCTCTGTGCTTCTTTTTTTTTTTTTCGTAAATACAAATAGGAAACCTTTTCAAGAAACCACCACTGGCTCTCTCACCTCAGACAGTTACATTGTCAGTGACACCTAAGTTAAGTGAACAAGTTGCCAAATTCACATTCCCACCTTTCGGATTTAATTGGGCGTTTTCACACCCATAAGGCCAAATCATGGAGCTTATCAGGCAGAGGGGGACTATTGAAATTCTTTATTATCAGGACGTCCCAGTGAGCATGTTAAAAGCTTCCAGTTGGTCCAAAATGCTGCAGTTGAGTACTGACAGGAGCAAGAAAAATCCAATTTCTTCTTACCATATTAGCCTCTCTGCATTGGCTCCCTGTAAAATCCAGAATAATAATTAAAGTTATTCTCCTTACTAAAGGCCTCATAGATTAGTTCGCTCCCTAAACACAGGCTCATTACGGTCACTATAAAGTTATGGTTCCTTGAGTGTGTAAGAGTAGAACAGGAGGTAGATCCTTCAGCTACCAGGCTCCTCTCCTGTGGAACCAGCTCCCACTCTGGGAACAGGAGGCAGACACCATCTCTACATTTAAGGTAAGACTTGAAATCCTCTATCCTCTTTGATAAAGCATAGAGATAGTGATTCTCAGGTGAGCTCTGAACCATCCATTAGTTGTGCTGATATAAGCCTGCACTGCTAGGGGAACTCCCATCATGCACTTCGCCCTCGCTCAGCAACAGTAAAAGAAAGTTTTTGTGAGAATATCTCAACTAAATATTATTTGATTAAATCATATAGTTTATAGCTTTAAAGAATGATTGTATGTAATGTATAAAGCATCCAATCTGCAGTTTTAGCCTGGGAAATGATGTGAGAAGGATGAAATATCTGCTGTATGTTCTCTGCATAATGAGCCTTGTAGTTGGATGAAGCCAGCTACAACAGAACAATTTCCTTAGTTCAAACCATACAGGGAACAGAAGAAGTTTCAACAATAGAAAAACAGACATGCAGCTTTCTTAGTTTATTGTTTATTTGTTCTGGTATTTATGTTTTATGTTTTCCCTGGTACAGTAGAGTAATTGGGAAAAAATACAAACATAAGAATACAAATGAATAACAGTAGAATACATTTGAATAATGAGATTAAAAACACAAACTAATTAGCATTTTTGCAGTCTTCTTATAAGTGTGAGATTTAATGGTCTCTTACTGGTCATTCTTTAGGTAACTCAAGATAGAAATGTTTTTGTGACCTATGTTCGATTAGCCCGTCCATTGTGTGTCGAATTTTACCCCCTGACAGTTCACCCAAGCTCAGAAATGAATGGGTGTCATATTGCTGTCTGCTTTTTTTTAGTCTGTCACTGCCCACAGTCCAATCACTCCCATTCTGTAAAGAAGTCGAGGCTGACGCTTGACGTGCAGATCCATTGTGAGGGCAGATTACTCTAACCTGAACAAAGGACAACCCTCGATGTAAGTAAACGTTTATATATCAGTGCAGATAGGCTACAGTTTCTAGCATATTAGTTTGCATTGATCTTAACATTGCACAACACAATACTCAAACTATTTGAATTCAGATTCTGAGTTGATATGCTGTACACCATGTAAAGTAAAAAGGAAAACTGAAGATTTTACAAGTTCAGATACTCCCTGAGCTCAACCTAATCAACTTCATTATGGATCACTCTTTTACCCTTTTTCTTTGTCACATCCCTCTCTTTTCATTTATTTCTCCCCTCTTGTTTCATTTTGGTTACTGATATTATTAATTGTAATTCTATATTCTATAATATATGTACACACATATATATATATATATATATATATGTTTCTGATGTATAATAATAACTGATTCTTTATTTTATTTCATTGTATTTTACTTTATTTTTCTCATTTATTATATATCTGGGATGTTGACGTTGGGACTGTGGGTGGAATGGATCAGATGAGATGTGGGGATATACAGTGGTTGTCGTAAAACTGAGTGATACCTTGTTTCATTTCTTTCTCCCTCCTTTGGATGTGTAACTACTGTATGGGATCAGTTTCAAAGTAATAAAGAATAAGATTATAAGAAAAAAGATTTTACAAATTAAATTTAATAATTTAATATATAATTTTACATACTTCACTATATTATCCAAAAGCAAGTATTTGATTGAACTAATATCTCATAACCACATGAATGAATATCACAGAAACTCACTAAGTAAAGTTATTGTTAATAAGTGTGCAAATAATAAAACGTTATTATTACTGATATATAAAAGGGCCAACAGTAAGATAAAGAGTGTACTGCAGACAATAGTTTTCTTAAGTTAAGCAAAATTCAAATCATGCTCTCACTCTCTACTATGAAGTAAGTGAAAAAAATATCTGAAAATAAATTGAATGTGTAGGAAATGACTCTGCAAAGCTGCTCTCCACTTTTACCATTTAGAACATTATAAATAGCTACCTGCTCCTGACACGAGCTGGAAAGAAGCTAACTCCCATGTTAGCTTGTTTTATATCGTAAACTAACGTGGATCTTAACTTCTTATCAACTTAACTTCAACATTAGCTTTCTTTTAGAAAGAAGCTAAAGACAGCTTAGACCCTTAGTTCTCTTCCAATCAGCGTGAGCAAGGAGCTGAACAACTTCTCCCTGTGGTGAGACAATTCCACAGCATTGCTTCGTATGGAGAGTTCAACATTGGTGAAATGGAATGGAAATGCGGATCCTGTATCGTGCTGGCATCTGAACATAGTGGAGGACCATGATCGAGGTGGCAGCTGATGGTGGATCTTGATGGCAGCAGTGGATCATGATGATGGATTATGATGGTGTATCCTGATCGTGGACAATGATTACAACAAGACTGCTTGATATACAATATGTCTCCTCAGATACTTGACCATTACTGACAATAATTCCTCAATTCATTGACCTCCCATCATGCTACAAACTGTTTATTTTGACCAATGCTGCAATTACTCTACTATTTCTCTGACGTTCTCCATTACACGTGGCATCTATTGCACTTCTGTCTGTCCTTCGAGAGAGATCCCTCACATGTGGCTCACTCTGAGGTTTCTACATTCTTTCTCTCCTGTTAAAAGGGTTTTTGGTAGTTTTTCCTTACTCTTTTTGAGGGTTAAGTACAGAGGACGCCACATCTTGTTAAAGCCCTATGAGACAATTGTGATTTGTGAATATGGGCTATACAAATATAATTTGATTGATTGATTGATTGAGGCTTTACCCAGGATATGCATTTTTGTATGTGTTACTGTACCCTTATTTTGGACTGTTTGGACAAGTGTCCATGGAGGACGTGTTTTAATTGAATCAACTATATTGAGTCACTGAGTATTATTGTTGCAACCACAACTATACTATAAAGTTTTGGGTTTTTTCAGTCAAGAAGGGCAAATGGGCAGTTGCCTGGATAATTTTGGCCCTGTGCTGTGTGTGTGTGTGTGTGTGTGTGTGTGTGTGTGTGTGTGTGTGTGTGTGTGTGTGTGTGACACGATCATGCACTCTATGAGCTCTTTGACCTGCAGACTGATAATTATGAACTCCTCTGCCTGTTAGTCAGCTTGTGTGTTTATGCCACTACAGCTTACTACTGTGATTTGTGCGTGTGAGAGTGCGTCCGCGTGCACGAAAGGCTCCAGATCAAAACACTGAATATGATGTGTGAGTTCTGAGTTAATTCATTCACCTCTATGATCTGACTCCCCTGACTCGAACTGGCTGATGTGTCCAGAGAGAGACCACAGTACCTGACTGACAGCTGCCTGGTCCTAATAGTAAAGTGTGCACCGTCAGTAATGGCATCACTCCTCTGCCTGACATTAGTAGAAACGTTAAAGAATCAGTCTCCTTACCTGATGACGTGCAGATGATATATGTTTGCAGAATCACAGATATTTCCCAAACGACATGCATTCTTCGTTCAATTCATGCTCATTTTCTGCAGCTGTTGCGGGACGGCGCTTTGCGGGCTGTCACTTCCACACGACGCGGACAAACTTTGAGCATTTTCCCCTCCTCTTCAGTTCTCCGTCTCCCCCTCAGCTCCTCGGTGTGTCCCCTCACAAGGAGCGCAGAGATGGTGTGAAGCCCCGCAGGAGATCCGCCCTCACAGCGTCGTCCTCGTTTTCTCCGCGGCTCTGGATCATTTCAGCGTTTAACCATCTATCTGTGTGTTTATCCGCCTGTAAGTATTTTCCAGCTGTAAAAATCTTTCTTGACGCGTGTTCCTCTGCTGGTTCTCCTTCGGAACGGGTGGATGTCAGTGGCGCACCGCCTGTCTGCGCTGGATCAGACAACTTTACCCACAAACGCGCAGCGCGCCAGGAGCGCACAGACTGACAGAGACAGCGTGTTCATGACACTGTGTGATGATGACACACAGTAACACACACACACAGTGTATTTGAGTAGGAGACGTCCTAAATAATAACAAGGAGGGGACAAACACAGAGTGAGATAAAGTCAGACATCCACTCAAGATCCGAAGAATAGGCTATACAAAATGATTTCTATATAATGGTGAGAGTCTATACAATAGTACACTGTTGGATTCAGATGCACTTGTCCCAATCTCAGAGTTAATAAAGAGAACAATTCTTCCTCAGTGACAACCTGACTGAAGTTATCACAGTGATTCATTTCATTTCCTGTGGTGTTCGCAGACTGTGAGACGCACACTGGAGCTCTCTCCTGTGGGTGTGCTGCGACCTCTTGCGTTATGTTTGGGTTACTCCCTTCACATGCAGTGCGACACTCAGGCTGAATATGGTGTGTGTGAAGACTGAAATCATATTCATATAAAATATAAGTAATAGCATTATGTACGTGTACCATAACCCTATCTGCCTATCTGTCATTGTTGTTAATGAACACTCCATTCTCACGTCTTCACACCAGGAGTTCCTCCCTTGCAGGACTCTGATCGGTCAAAACCTCTTTGCTGTGTTATCCTTGAAATTGTACAGATATGTGTGGCAAGGAGTCACAGGGTTAGTGCAGTCTAAGTCTTAAGTGACTGCTAGAGTCATCCTGTGACTTCATCGTATCATGTGATAGGAAAAATCATTTCTACAATGTTGTCAAACCCATTATGTATGTGCAGTGCAGTAAACCCGTGAAGAAGACAATTACTCTCACATTATGTAACCGACATTTATTTAGAGTGTCAGCCATCTTAGCAGACATCATTACATGCATGCTCTGTTTGGGCTTCTTCTCCTCCGACTCTTTATGTAGATGAAGTCAGAGACTGATTCACAATCATTGTGAAACCACACAGGTCAGTTCAGAGCACACCACCATGATTAGATTCAGGGCTGGTGCAGCACAGACTTCCTGGAAGGGAGAGGAAAAGAGAAGAAGAAAGATTTCTGATAAGTCGAATATTTATTCATCAGCTATCCACATCTCCCTCTCGCTCGGTCTCAGACACACAGTGATGCACAGATATGACATGAACTCATTTTATGGAGTCTCTTTTTTATCCATCAATTACCATTTTTCACAGAGGCGAGAACCAGTCCTACAGACAGATTTGTTCTAAAGTAGTACGAGCAATTGAAGAAAATTCGTGGAATTCACCAATTCAATCATACTTAGAATTTCCTCTCAAGTACACAAATAATTCATGAGGAGAAAAACAGATAAAGAGCTTTCATTACAGGGGATTCTTTGCCTGAGCAATTCCGTTATCTTATCCTGAAGGAACTTTGAGTTAAAATATAATAGATACATTTCTTTTATGAAGAGATATCAAATATCATTATCTCCATCACCACCATCATCATCACCATCATCATCACGGCCTGGCAATTTACTTGATTGGGGTATTTTGTCACAGCATCTAATTTCAGTTGTTTGGATGTTTTTGATTATTTATTGTATCTGACAGAGAGAGAGAGAGTTTGGTGAATACAACCTTGAGACATTGAGCTCACAAATTAGAAATTAAAATGTGTCTCTCTCATTGTCTTGCTTGACAACCCTGTAACACTCCGGCCAAACCTCATTTCTTGTTCTCTCGGCGTAGGACGGCCTTGTTTATCTCCCTCAGCAGAGTTTCCTTGTTGTTCTTCATGTTAGCTTCAGCCGTCTCCAACACAAACTTGATCTTGGTCTCACTGAAAGGAAGCTGGAAGGCGCGGAACTCCTCCATCTTCGCATTGATCTCCTCTGCATCTATAGACAGTGAAGGCTTATTAGGCTCTAATCCAATGAGACCCTGCTGTTCTATGACAGCTTGCTAAAATTCATAGAGCTTGTAGTAAGTCACACAACATGTGCCAAGGAGTAATTTATATTCATTTGTATCGATTTGATTTGTTTGGGAGAATCTACAAGGTCAGAAACTAAAACTAGCAATGAATAAATAATTTAGTTAACTGAAATAAAAATAAAAATGACAATTACAAAAAAAACAAAAACTAAATAAAAACTACAATGAACAATGCAAAGCTAACTAAAACTAAACTGAATTGCAGATAAATTCAAAACGTTTTTGTTTTATCCCTCGATTACTGCCTGTCCTGCAGGTGATGGTTAAAGAATGAAATTGAAGGACTTGATAAACCATATTTGGTGTCACACATTGTTTCATCCTTTTTCAGCTTCTACAAGTCAAGGATTTCTCTTAATACCTGGAAAAACTAAAACTAAAACTAAATAAAAACTAAACTAAAACTACAAAATCACTTGTTGAACTAACTAAAACTAAACTGAAATAAAAAAGCAAACTGAAAAACTAATGAAAACTTCAAAACTATAATAACCTTGATATTTACTTTGGATTATGTACAGCAAATCGCCTGCAAACGAATTTTAAAGACGAGACCACTGTGCACGCTCCTGCAAGCATCAGCATGCAGAGCCCTGATAATGCATTTCAGCATTGTCAGATACTGAAATACAAAAGCATACATCCATATCCAGACCACTCCTCCGTTCCCTTCACTGGTTACCAGTGGCTGCCCGCATCTGTTTGAAGACACAAGTATGTTGCGTACCCCGCTGCGAATGAATCGGTCCACATCCAGGACATGGTCAAACCTTACACAAGTGGACGCACTTGGCTCTGCATCGGTTTTCTGCTCCCTCACCGTGAGGGGCAACTAACCACTCAACAAAATCACGACTGTTTGCTGTATTGGCTCCAAAATGGTGGAACGAGCTCCCCATTGACATCAGGACAGCAGAAAGTCTACACATCTTCCACCACAGACTGAAGACACATCTCTTCCAACTGCACCTTGGTTAATAAGATGTCGTCTACTCTGGTGTTTATATGAATTGTATATTGAACTTACATGTAGCACTTGTAGTTCAGCTTTTCGAAGCTATTGTACTTACATGATTTTTTCTGTTCTGGGTTCGTACCCTCATGGTTGAATGCACTTATTGGAAGTCGCTTTGGATAAAAGTCGTTAAATGATATGTAATGTAATGTAGCTTGAACAATCGCAAGGAGTGAGCAAAGGGAGTGATGGGAAACTTTCACTGCTTAAATAGACTGCCTCATAGTATGTGTATTAGAGATGATTGTAGAGAGCGAGGTATGCCACATGATAGGATCAGCCAAGCTCAGTTGTCTTCCTGAACTACCTTGCAAGCATTGCTCCATTTTTGCATGCTGACAAGCTGCCATGTGATTATTAGCACTGAGGCTGAAATATCACAAACACAACCCTAAATGCTATTTTGTGTGGTCTTCGTTTTCTCCCCAGCTTCATATTTATGGATTAATGTGAAATCAATCTTGACTTCCACTGAGAGAAATGCTTTCAGATTGATAAAAGGTATTGTCAAAACAAATAATTCACTGCTCCTGTTCCTATGCTACACAAATATAATACACTGTACATTGCAATATACAGCAGTGGCCCCAAGAGAGAAACACATTCATAACAATGCTCTGTAACATTTTATTTGTGCTAACCTATTAAATCTAGAAGCCATTTCATTTAACACAGGAAAAAAAACTGTCCATACTGCATCATGAAAACATAGCTCATCTTTGTTTCTGTCCACTGAAGTTGAAATCATATTTAGGAGCAGTTCTGGCTCAAAGAGGAAAAATCATTAAAACAAATCTTCAAGTGTGTGTGCGTCACAGACCTTGGCAGTTCCGTCTATTGAAGAGCGGCATGTACACGATTGTAGGCTCCTTCTCTTTTCCCTCAAACACGTAGCAGTCCTTTGGCCACTCTCTCTCCTCCAGGACCTTATCGTCTATCTCAGGGAAAGGCTTCTTTAACTCCGCAGCATATTCTCTGGCCAGAGTCAGAGTCTGAGGAGAACGCAGGAGCGAACACCAGTGTCACACGGTTTTACATCCTTGAACTTGTTGAGTGGTCAACAAATGACAGATGAGGAATTGTTATAACTCAACTATCCTTTAATTCATAAACCACAGGTACCACTTTGTCATAATCTTATT